>NC_089263.1:16433494-17079548 GCF_963930625.1 Muntiacus reevesi | reverse complement strand
GTGTTGTATATTCTATGGGTTTTGATACACGTATAATGATGGGTACACATCTTTATAGTATCATACAGAATATTTTCACTGCCCTAAAAATCTGTATTTTACTTGTTCATCCCTTCCCTTCACCCAAGCCGTTGGACTGATATTTATACCTGTCTCCATAATTTCAACTTTCCCTGAATGTCATATAGTTGGAATCATACAGTGTGTAACATTTTCAGATTGGCTTTTTTCACTTAGTATTAATAATATGCATTTAAGTTCTTCCATGTCTTTTCATGGTCATTATTCTTTCAGTTTACCAGCCAACCACTTAACTCAGAGCCTCACTTCCTCACTTACTACTCAGGTATGTAATACAGTGAGAACTGATTAAATAAATTCTATGTTGGGTTTGCAAAAAAATAAATAAGACACCCACAAACACACAGTCGCATGGGTGAGATACTATGATGCATCAAAGAAACTTTGTGAAGATAGAATGAAAAATAATATGGGATTTCTCCTGAGAACAAGTCTTTCAAATAAGCATAAATTATATACTGTGTTACTTTTATATGGACATAAGAAGTCAGGCTACTTGATAGAGATACAATAATGTTCATCTTGATTTTTCAGAACTTGAGAGTAGGCTCTTGTCTAACACTCAGTAATGAATTGTCCAAGTAGATACATGTACTGATAAAGCAAAAGACTTTATTGGAAAGCAGTGCCCCTGGCAGAGAGCAACGGGTAAGGGGGCCCAGGAGGACTGCTCCCCGATGTGGCTCATCACAGCCTCCGGTTTTATGTAATGAGGTCAGTTTCCAGGCTCTGGCCGGTCATCTTCCTTGCAGATATTTGATCTGACTCAGGGTCCTTCCTGGTGTACACATATCTCAGTTAAGATTCTGGCAGGCTGTAGGACTTACGTGTCTCCTTCCTTTTAGGTTTCTGTGGCAGCGTTGTGCTCCTTATTGGGATCTCTTGTTGCAAGACAACTCATGCAAGTGGTTACCATTGTGTCTGGCCAAGGTGGGTGGTTTAGGTCAATAGTTCCCTAGCAGTAATGTAGAATTTTTGTGCCAAAGATATTAATAATGCTAAAGCTGAGAATCCTGGTTTAATCATCACAATCATTTCTTTCTAAATTTCTGTCATTAAATAAGAAGATCCATTTTTCAGATTTTTGAATACCTCATACATATTCCTATGCTTTACTCTGAAAGCCCTTCCTCTTTTCTATCTCTTCAAATCCTGTAAAGCCCCATTCAAGTAACTCATTCACAGAAAACTTCCTGACATCTCTCCTCTCCTCTGGCTATAGTAAAATACTAATACTGCTAATTTATTTTCTGGCATTTACCTATGTTTTTAAGTCTATTAAGCTGGTATGACTGTAAACTCCTCAAACATCAAATTGCATATTACTTTCAGACATCCCTAAAGGTCAACCACAGTGTCTTAGAGGAGACGAAAAGTGGTTGGATACTATGATTATTTCTTATTTTCATGCAATTTTTATGGCACAATGTAGTAATTGTATACTAGATTATAATACTGTGATTTATGATAAATATATATTTAGTCTTAGTCCCCATTTCTGGCATGTGTGTGTGTGTGTGTTCTTAGTCAAGTCAGTCTCTAACTCTTTGCTACCCTTTGAAGTGTAGCCTGCCATGTTCCTCTGTCTATGGGATTTTTCAGGCAGGAATACTGGAGCAGGTTGCCATTTCCTTCTCCAGGGGATCTTCCCAACTCAGGGACTGAACCCACGTTTCCTGTGTCTTGTGTTGCAGGCTGACTCTTTACCTGCTGAGCCATCTGGGAAACCCACTGGAGAAGGGATAGGCGGCTGTATTTAGGAGAGCTCCTAAAACTCTTGGAAATACCTAAGTGATGAGAGCAATAAAGGTGTCTTTTCTATGTTAACGAGGTGATTTTTGGAAAAGACTTAAAGATGAAGGCGGGTTGTCAGTGGCGCCAACCATGTGATTAGAGAGTTGGAACTTTCAGTGCTTCCCCCAGACATCTGGGGAGAGAGGAGCTGGAGATTGAAATCAATTGCCAATGGAAAAAGGGTTAATCATTCATGCCTAGGCAATGAACCTCCATAAAAACCTAAAAGGAGTGGATTTGAAAAATTTCCAGGTTGGTGAACATGTGTGATGGGAGAGTGGTATGCCTAGAGGGGGACCATTTCTCATGCCTTGCCCTGTGCATCTCTTCCATCTGGTTTTTCCTGAGTTACATCTTTTTTAAAATAAACTGGTAATCTAGTGAGTAAACTGATTTTCCTGAGTTCTGTGAGCCATTCAAGCAAATTTACCTCTTGCAAAGAGGGGCTGTTGATGCCTTCAGCTTGTAGCTTGTCGGTTAGAAGTACAAAGAACAAGCTGGGCTGGCGACTGGGATCTGAAAGAGGGGTGGTGTAGGGAAAGAGCAATTTGGCTAAGATAGGGGTGATCAGGCTCTGTCTCCCCACGGCCTCTCATCCTCGCCACACATTTTGTAAATAACGGTTATGTAACAGCAGAAGGCTGAGCGCCAAAGTATTGATGCTTTCAAACTGTGGTGTTGGAGATTTTTGAGAGTCCCTTTTGAGAGTCTTTTGAGAGTCCCTTGGACTGCAAGGAGAACAAACCAGTCAATCCTAAAGGAAATTAACCCCAAATATTCATTGCAAGGATTGATGCTGAACCTGAAGCTTTAATACTTTGGCCACCTGATGCGAGGATCTGACTCACTGGAAAAGACCCTGACGCTGGGAAAGATTTAAGGCAGGAGAAGGGGAAAACAGAAGATGAGATACTTGGATGGCATCACCAACTTCATGGACATGAGTTTGAGCAAGCTCCAGGAGATGGTGAAGGACAGGGAAACCTGGCATGCTACAGTCCATGGGTTTGCAAAGAGTCAGACATGGCTGAGTGACTGAACAACAACCGCTGAGAGCATTTGTAGCATGCACACGCGTGTCATGATGTACTTGCTTGGCCACGGACCGCTTTTGTTCTGTATGTCTATATAAGCTTCACCTGAGACCCACTTGCAACCGTGCCAGACGTTAGAGAATCAACATGTCTGCAGTTCCCACGGCTCCTCGAAGCTCCTTCCAGCGTCCCTGCTCATGCCTTGCCTACCCTGGGTTCAGCGAACAGTGTGAACAGTGAGACAGGTGGGCAGTGTTTTAGGGTTGAGCCCTTAAGGTATGAAATCTGATACTATCTCCATGTAATTCGTACAAGAATTGAGTTAAATTTTTGGACTCCCCACAGGTGTCACAGAGAATTATTGCAGGGAAAGACCTCCACTCATTTGGTGACCAGAAGTGTTGGAAGTGAGGTATTTTGCGTGCATAGTAAAGGAGGCTCACAGGAAAAAACACAGGATACAGAAAAACTGGCTTTTTTCCCCATGTAGAAAGAAAAAAATGTATTTTTTAATTTTATAGACTTTTCTGGGGTGTGTGTGTGCTAAGTCGCTTCAGTTGTGTCTGACTCTTTCCCATCCTATGGACCACAGACTGCCAGGCTCCTCTGTCCATGGGATTCTCCAGACAACCAGACTGGAGTGGGTTGCAGTGCCCTCCTCCAGGGAATCTTCCCAACCCAGGAATTGAACTTCTGTCTCAGGTCTCCTGCGTTGGCAGGTGAGCTCTTTACCACTAGCACCACCTGGGAAGACTTTACCTAGAGACACTGAAATTTCACAAAATCTAAGTTAAAAATGTTTTGCTGATGTTAATCACACATGATTTGCAAATGGTGAATCAGCAGAGCCCAACTTCATAGACTCGGGTGGGATAAATTAGAAAAGGTAGCCGATCTGCCAGAGCTCAGGTGAGCGTTCCTCTTCCCACTCCTTTGGGGAGTGGCATGCAGCAGTGCATGGGTTTGCAAAGAGTCAGACATGACTGAACGTTGAACAATGACAATGAACCACTTCTCATACACATAGCACGTGAACTGTTAGCTCACTGGAAAAAGTTCCATCTAATGGCCAGCATTCTCCCAACAAGAGATAAATTATGAGGAATCCATGAAGGTGAGAAACTCCAGAATAGGTAGACAGTTGGGTTAGAGATTGGGAAAGATATGGCAGCTGAGGTTAAGAAGAGGTGATTTACAATTAATGTTGTAGAATGTCATGTACAATAACCAGATCAAGGATAGGGGCTGTGTAACTCATGGGAGGTTTCTAAAATGATGATGTGGTCCAAGCTGAGCTTCAGAAGAATTAATCTTCTACTGATGTGTGGCAAGGTTTGGAGAGAGAAAAAACTGGAAGTCTGGGAAGTAGGGGGAAATTAGAAAATGTTTTATGATACATTAAAAACAAAACACAACAGGTGATAGTGAACGCAGTGCTTAGAAGAAAATGGATATATTCACATGCCTATATTTCAAAGAAAAATTATCAAATCAATACGTTAACCTCAAGAATCTAGGAAAAGAGCAAACTGATCTAAAACAAGCAGAAGGAAACAATAAAGGTTAACATGGAGATAAATGAAAAAAAGAATAGAAAAACAATAAAGTAAGTAAAACAAAAGTCGGTTCTCTGAAAATATTAACAAAATTAGAAAAATGTAACTAGTCTGATCAAGTGGAAAATCTCAAATTACTAAATCAAGATTTTATATAAATAAAAGTGATCAGAAGTGAATGCTGTAAACAGTTTTATGCCAACAAAATGGATAATCTAGATGAAATAACCAAGTTTCTAAAAACATTTAAATTACCAAAACTAAATCAAGAGATAATGCAAAAATATGAATAGAGCTTGTAATAAATTGAATAATAATAATTAAAAAAACAACTTTCAACAAAGAAAAGTTCAGGACCAGGTTATTTTATTGGTGAATTCTACCAAACTTAAAGGGATGAATATGAATTCTTCACAATCTATTCTGAAAGGAAGAGGAGGAAGAAACACTTTTCCAGTGATTCTATGAAGCTGGGATTATCCTGATAACAAAACCAGAAAAAAAAAAATCACAAGAAAGGAAAATTACAGGCTAGTATATTTCATAATGGAGAAGGAAATGGCAACCTACTCTGGTATTCTTGTCTGGGAAATCCCATTGGCAGAGAAACCTGGTGGGCTACAATCCACCAGATGGGCTACAGTCCATGAGGTCACAAAAAGTCATACACGACTGAGTGGCTAAATCACCACCACCACCATCTTTCATGAATATAGACATTAAAATCCACATCTAAAGACTAGCAAACTGCATTTAACAATATATGAGAAAGACTGTACATGACGATCAAGTGGAATTAATCCTCAAATGCCAAGTAGATTGAACAACAAAACCAGATCACTGTGCTGTGTTAATAGAACAAAAATAAAAAAATCACATGATCATCTCCATAGAAAAAGCACTTTACAAAATGCAACATGCTTTCATCACAAAAACATTCAACAAACTAGGGATAGGAAGGAACCTCCTCAATCTGAGAAAGTGCATCTATGCAAAATTTGCAGATCATATCATTCTCAAGACTAGATGGTTGAAAACTTCCCAGTAAGAGCAGAAACAAGAAAAGGACACTTTGACACTTGACACTTTCCAACATTGTACTGAACATTTTGGTGAAGGCAGTTAGGTAAGGAAAAAGTAAATAATAGGTTTCCAGATTTAACAGGAAGAAATAAAATGATCTCTATTTGCAGATTGAATGATACTGTACATAGAAACTAAGTTACATACACATACACACACAATAATTGTGCTTATAAATGAGTTCAGCAAGGTTGCAAAGTCAATATATAAAAATAAATTGTGTTTTGTCTATTATCAGGCTTCCCTTGTGGCTCAGCTGGTGAAGAACCCACTTGCAATGTGGGAAACCTGGGTTTGATCCCTGGTTTGGGAAGATCCCCTGGAGAAGGGAAAGGCTACCCACTCCAATATTCTGGTCTGGAAAATTCCATGGACTGTATAGTCCATGGGGTCACAAAGAGTTAGATGTGACTGAGTGACTTTCACTTTATATATTTTCAGTGAGCCACGTAAAAATGAGATTATCAAAGCAATTTTATTTAAAACACTATCAAAAGAATAAAATATTTAGGAAAAATTTAACAAATGAAGTTCAAGGTTTATAATTTAAAAGCTCCTCCCAAATAAATCTTCAGACCCAGATGGTTTCACTGGAAAATTTTACCCACATTTCAAATATAATTAACACCAATTTAAAAAAAAGTGCAAACATCATCATTAAAAGAAATTAAAGAAGATGGAAATACAATCTGTGTACATGGGTTGGAAAATCCAGTATTATTAAGAAGGCAGTGCTCCCTAAATTGGTCTACATATTTAATACAATCCCTATCAAAATTCTAGCTGCCTTTTATACATATTCTAAAAAACTGATAGTAAATTCATATGAATACAAGGCACCCAGAATAGCTAAAGGAAGCTTGAAAAAGAAGAATAAATTTGGACTCACAGTTGTCCATTTCAAGAAATTCACTACAAAGCTAGAGTAAGGAAGATGGTGTAGTCCTGGCATAAAGACATATGTAGAGATCAATGGAGGAGAATTGAGAATTCAGAAGCAAACCTATACAATTAAGTTCAATTTATTTTTGACAAAGTGCCAAGTTAATTCAATGGGGGAAAGAGCAGACTTTTTCAAAAGTGTTGAAATGACTGGATACTGACATGCAAAGTAATGAATTTGGAACCATATCTCAGTCTATATATAACACTTAACTCAAAAATGAATCAACAATAACAACAAAAAACTAGACTTATAATACTCTTAGAGGAAAACTAAGTTGTATATACTTATGACTGAATTAGGCAGTGGTTTCTTAAATATAATATCATAAGCACAAGTAAACCAAAAATAAATAAAAGAGGTTTAACCAAAAATAAAACCTTTTGTATTTGAAAAGCATTTCTTCAAAGACAACTCATAATGGGAAATATATTTGCAAATCACATATCTGAAAAGGTGCTACTATGTATAATACTCAAAAGCATATTGCATGCAAAAGGATAAATTTTAAAAATGGACAAGTTATTTGAATATTCATTTATCCAAATAAGATATGCAAAATACAACCACCTTATGAAAATATGGTAAGCATCAATAGCCATTAGGTAAATCAATATTAAAACCTCATTTAAAACTACTTCACTCTGTTCTATAAGTAAAAATAAGTATTAATTAATGTAATAAAAAATTTCACACCCACTGGGATGACTATCATTTAAAGGAGAGACAATAACCAGCAATTTCATCTGCATATGTATACCCAAAAGAAATGAAAGCCCATGTATGTACACATAAAAACGTATGTATACATAGCAGCATTATGCATAGAAGCCAAACTGTGTCAACAACCCCAGTATCCACCAATGATGAATGGGTAGCAAAATGTGATGTATTTATACAATGGTATATTACTCAGCCACAAAAAGGAATTAATTTTATGGTGAATTATATTTCAACAAAAAGAAACCATTGCAGCAAAACTTCATTGATTTCAGTGGCAAAGGAAATAGAGATGACCGGAGTCGACAAATTCCCTTCACATGATAGTAAACAGGGGCTTTTCCTGATATGCTTTTAAAATAAATACGATAGTGCATAATTTATTCAAAAGACTTTCAGCTGCCTGAATGGACAAGTTGATAATAATTAGAACCTTAGGAACAGAGGTTTGGGACGAAAGGCTGCATTAAAGCAGATGGCAGATAGGAGGAAGAGATTTCTGCAGTACAGCCCTGGGAAAGATAAAGAAACTGCCTTCTAGCCTGTGGGGAGGAGAAAGCTGAAAAGCAGGTAAAAAGGACTAATGGAATTAAATGAATATGGTTTGTTATACTCGGGCATGAAGTTATCACAGGTTATTTAACTCGCAATCTAAACTGAAGGGTCTTGGAAAATCCCAGCGAGGATTCATGGAGCGCTGCCCCTTAATCAGGATGAATTAAGTAAATCAGTGGCTGCTGTGGGAGACGTTAAGGCACTCAAGTCAAGAGGAAGCTTGTTTGTTTATTTACTTTATTAGAAGTTTAGGTATTTCAGAGATATTGGCACTTTCAAGAGATTCCCCCCCGCCTCAAAATATTAATTGATAAAATAAATAATTCCATTTGGGAAATGATATCCCAAAGTAAGAATGCCTGCCTAATCTTTTTCTCCTTAGGGTTGGGAAAATATTAAAGTGATTTCTTTTCAATGTTAGCAATTTCACACTTTATATTAGGAGGGAGGAGCTTGGCAATGATCCAAATTACCCACAAAAGAGAACCAGCTAAACAAACTGCCTCACAAATGATGGCTCTTTTAAACATATTAAAATGGTAATATGTGGCAATTTCAGCATATGAAAATCTGTAAACCATGAAGTGAATTAGCAAAACATAAAATTATATGTCAACTGATTACTAAATTTTATTACTAAAATTACTATATTTTCAAGTACTGTGTGCATGTTTTATTATGGGGAAAATATAAGAATACAGAAAGAAAGAACAAATGTACTTGGCAGATTCCCTGTCCATTATTTTCTTCCTCGTGAATGATTTGGTGAAGTTGGTAATATCCCAATTTTATACATGAAAAATTAATATTAGGCACAATTAATATAATTTATCTAGGGACACTCCACTGATAAAGGATTCAAACTCAACTCTCTTGATGCCCAAATTTATCGATCCATAGTCCAGTGAGATAAAATTGAATAGATTTTTTTTTTTCTTTGGTTACCAACTCAATAAAGTCTGAGCAGTGAGATATCAAATGAAGTAATGCTTTCTTTCCTACTCTCTGCATTCATCTTGAATTTTCTTTCCCATCTCTTAGTGATGACAGATCCCAGAGGTATCCATCAAATGTTATCATGAAAAAGGCCATTATAATCCAGTTTCATGTGGTGTAAAGCCCAAGTCTCCTCACCTCATTAAATGTTTATCATCTCCCCTTTCTCTGATATCTACCAGGTTTCAGCCCAAGAGATTTGCAGCCCATGAAAGAGGTCATGAATGGCAGGTGGAGTATCTTCTCCATTGCTTTCTCCTCTGGTTTCAGCTCCTGGGATGTCAGCTTGGGAACAGTGAACATGAGAGAGAAAAGAAAATGATTTTGTATAACTAGCATCCTGTTGATGGTTCCATTTTTGGCTTTTTCAACTTCTTTGTGAAATGTTACAGGTATTCAGGTGTTGGCCCTCTCATGGAATGTATGTATGTGTGAGTTATCCAGGTGGCCTGATAGACCTCCCCACTGTTAAGATCTGTGAAAGATCTGCTCCAGCTTCACTTATCTTTCCCCCCGACCCCCCAGCCTCTTCCCCAGGGGAACCCAGCCTTCAGTTGTTGCATTCCATCACCCCGTGTGCCAGCCTTCTCGGGTGGGATTCCAGCAAGCCGGCTCAGGCCTGACTGCCTACACGGTGTTCAGTTGGCGCATTCACTGGATGCTCGGGCCACAGGTAACAGGGGGAGCCCCGGCTGCTCTGGGGCCATACCCCCTCCCTCTTCTGCCTCTCTTATATTCCTTGTATGCTTTTGTACAAGTAGTTTGAGAGTGAAAAAAAAAAGGTCCACCACAAAAGCAGATGCCCTAGTAAACAAATAAGATGACATTTTTCCTTTCCTGCAACACTAACCTTAGAATCACCACAAAGTGCCCTCCTGGAGATCCTCTTAACTTTTCTTAGCATGAGGGACAAAAACTTTCACTCTCCCCATGGAAGCCAGGTGAATGTAGATGCTTACTCTCCCAGCTCAATGTCACATCTCTGAAAGTTCTTCAATTCTCAACCATTACCTCCCTGTCCTTGGACTTTATTTATATTTATTTAATATAGTCGATTTTCATCCGTTCTCTATATTGTATATAGTAGTATATAAGAAAGCTGAGGGCCATAGAATTGATGCTTTTGAACTGTGGTGTTAGAGAAGACACTTGAGAGTCCCTTGGACTGCAAGGAGATCCAACCAGTCCATCCTAAAGGAGCTCAGTCCTGGGTGTTCATTGGATGGACTGATGCTGAAGCTGAAACTCCAATATTTTGGCCACCTCATATGAAGAGTTGACTCATTGGAAAAGACCCTGATGCTGGGAGGGATTGAGGGCAGGAGGAGAAGGGGACGACAGGGGATGAGATTTCCGGATGGCATCACCGACTCGATGGGCATGAGTTTGAGTAAGCTCTGGGAGTTGGTGATGGACAGGGAGGCCTGGCGTGCTGCGGTTCATGGGGTCGCAAAGAGTCGGACATGACTGAGCGACTGAACTGAGTATATATATGTCAATCTCAAACTCCCAATACATCCTACTTCCCCACTTTCCCGCTTGGTTCCATGTCTGTGTCTCTATTTCTCTTCTTTCTACTTTCAAATAAGTTCATCTATACCATTTTTCTAGGTTCCGTATATATGCATTAATATGCAATATTAATTTTTCTCTTTCTTCACTTCACTTTACTCCGTATGACATTCTCATCTCTAGACTTTAATTTACATAGACTTGGGCGGGGATGGTGGCTCAATTATACTGACAGAGCAGAGCAATTTGTCTCCTTCCCCAACACTGTACACACGCGCGCACACACACACACACACACACGCACACACACAGAATAGAGACTATAAAGTCTTGGAAAGTATTTTTTTCCCCTAAATGTCTGAATCTCATTGTAGAAACTGGAATACTTCTTGTGTCGTAGCTTTGTACGCTGGTCTAGGAACAGAGAGGTCTCTCTCAGAATCCTAGTACACGTATTAAGTCACCAAAGTACAAAACAACGTTAGGAACAGGTGGTTTATGTCCAATTAAATGCCCATTAACACTTAATAGGGCTTTGTGCCACTGCCTTGATGCCTAAAGCATATTAAGAAAAACAGAAAACAGCTAGTAAATCAAAGTTGTGTGTGTGTGTGTGTGTGTGTGTGTGTGTGTGCACGCATGCACGCATGCACTGCTGAATTGTGTCCGACCCTTTGAGACCCCGCAGGCTCCTCTGTCCATGGGATTTCCAAGCAGGAATATTGGACTGGGTAGCCATTTCCTCCTCCAGGGGATCTTCCCATCCTGGGATTAACCCTGCATCTCCTACACTGCAGGCAGATTCTTTAATGCTGAGCCACCAGAGAAGCCCAAATTCAAAGTAATAGAACTTATTGAAAATCATATCTCAGAAGTCAATGGGGGGTTAACTTTAAGGGAAAAATTAAAATTTCTGTAGATTAGGGAGTTATAAATGGTAGTATAAACAAAGAAAGATATATGCCGCCTCTGCTTTCTACCCAAATTAGCAGGAAACACTCTTTCCCCCAGCTAGATGGTACCAGTGGGTTTTGATTTCATGTTGTTAAAAAGTTAAGCTGACATTCTTCATTACTAGGGATTAAAATACTTTAAATCCACATTCGCCAACTCTGTTTATGCTTCTGTCTCAGTGTTACTTAGCATTACCACACTTCAGGGGCACCTTGGCTTTTGAAACAAATCTCATCCCCTTTGTCCCCTCTGGGGGCTTCCCCTGTAGCTCAGTGGTAAAGAATCCACCTGCAATGCAGAAGACACAGGTTCAATCCCTGGGTACAGAAGATCCCTTGGAAGAGGAAATGGCAACCCACTCCAGTATTCTTGCCTGGAGAATCCCAGGGACAGAGGAGCCTGGCAGGCTGCAGTCCATGGGGTCACGGACAGGACTGAGCGACTAAATAACAACCATGTGTCCCTTTTAGAATACACCAGCTGACTGTTCTGCTCACCATCCTAAGCATGTCTGAAAATTGCAGTCTCTCTGCTTTGCTTTAGCCTGGGAGGCTCTCGCTTCTTATGTCTACATAACAAAGTCCCACCCACTGTCGGAAAGTCAGATCAGAACTCACCTTCTCAATCCTGCTGTGGGAAGTTCTCTCACTCTGCTTTCCTTTCTGGACAGTGGGTCCTGAATTGCTGTTGAGAGACTCTCAGAATGAATGTGCACACATCCCAGGTGTCCAATGACGTGTTTTCCCAAGTTTTTCTGTTTGTTTTATTGTTTTATGTTTTTTGGCCGAAGAGGGTGGAGTTTGAACGTTTTTACCATGAAGATTATCTAAAAGATTAATAATATCATCTGGATGACCAGAAAATGAATAATTCCCTATAATTTTCTTGCACAAGTGAGTGTGAATGTGATTTTTTGATCATGCTGGCATCAGGAGTTCCCTAAGAATACTAGGGCAGAGGTGGACTCAATAGGTAAATTATAGCCTCATGACAAGTGGAAGCTAAATAATTTAGGATATGCTAGGATATGCTTTGAGAAAGATGGTTTTCCTACAGAAAACAAACAAAGGGGGACTCTATTCCTGCCCTGCAAATAGGTTCATCTGCACCATTTTTTTTTTGATTCCACATATATGCGTTAATATATGTATTTGTTTTCTCTTTCTGACTTGCTTCACCCTGTATGACAGACTGTAGGTTCATCCACATAACTACAAGTAGAGATGCAGTTGTAGAGGAGGAACTTGTGGACATGATGGGGGTAGGGGAGAAAGGAAGGGTAGGATGAATTGAGAGAGTAGCATTGGCATGTATACACTGCCATGTGTAAAAGAGATGCTAACAGCTAGTGAGAAGCTGCTCTGTAGCACAGGGAGCTCTCAGCTCAGTGCTCTAGGTGATCAGGATGGGCGGGTGTGGAAGCGAGGCTCGAGGAGGGGACATATTTTTGCACACAGCTGACTCCATTCATTATACAGCAGAAGCTAACACAACATTGTAAGGTAGTTATATATGTACGTGCGCTCAGTCATGTCTGACCCTTTGTGACCCTGTGGCCCGTAGCTCGCCAGGCTCCTCTGTCCATGGGATTATCCAGGCAAGAATACTGGAGTGGGTTGCCATTTCCTCCTCCAGGGAATCTCCTTGACCCATGGATTGAACCCACATCTCCAGAGGCTCCTGCACTGCAGACAGATTCTTTACCACTGAGCTGCCAGGGAAGCCCCAAAGCAATTATACTCCAATAAGAAAAAAAAGACTGAGGGGACATGAATGATTGTATGGCCCAATGATATGGCAGAAAGGATTGAAAAGAACTTACACAGTCACCCTCAGTACTGTATTCACATTGAAAGTAGAAATTTAATTTCAAGAAAGTAACACCATCCATCTTAGTAAATTAGCATTGTCGATTTTATGTTACTGGCTTTGTAGTTTTGTTGGGGCTCAATTGCCAAATCTGATTTGGTGTTATAGTTGTATCAGTGCAGTAAGCATCAAATATTTGGATATAATTTTAGGTTTGCACACATTTAAACAATATAAGTATTACAGCATGGCATTTTATGTCAAAGTTAAGGAATCTTTGACAGTTTTTTAAAAAGGATGTGGAATACTATTTGGTTTTGAAAAACAGTGGCTTAGCATTGAATATTTGCCATTTCTTCATAGAAGCATGTCTTTTTTCCAACACTGGTGTCAGTTCTTAGAGATCAGAGATTATATCTGTTTTCTGTATCGCTCATAGCAGATAGTTGGGTGTATATAACATCTGTTTTCTGTATCGCTCATAGCAGATAGTTGGGTGTCTTACACATAACCGTTGCTCAGTAGAATTTGTCGGTGATTTGTGATTGTACTGATGTGCTTTTCCTGAGAGCTAAAGCTCTCAGAACTTCAGTTTTTCATATGAAACATGAAGTTGATGCATTAATACTTGGCTTATACATTCCGTGCCTAGTCTGATATTCTAAACAGTTTGCAGAAAAGCAGATTATGTCCACACTAAGGATAAATCTCATTATGAGAAACATGTTATGCAAAGATAAAGACATATCTAGTGATAGTGTCCATTGGGAGAAAGCATGGCTACATACCTTTTGTTCTATAAAAGAGGAGAGAGATGGATCTCTTTTCAACTGGGTGTAAGTCATGGTGCGTCATGCAGCTGACAATGAGGTATTGGCTACCCAACGACAGTTTTTCATGTGCCTGTTTCTTTGCTGAAGGGAATACAGCATTATTTCCTTTTAAAAATAGGTGTGGATGAAAAATAGTTGCATTTTCTTTGTTCCTTGCAAGTTTCCTGCAGGACCAATCAAGAAAGCAAATATAGCCTACAGTTCTTCATGTAGTTGGAACAACATGAATACTCTCAGCCCAGATGGACATAATGGTATATAAAATTTCAACACAAATACAACTGAAAGTAAAAGTGTTAGTTGCTCAGTTGTGTCTGACCCTTTGCAGTCCCATGGACTGTAGCCTGCCAGGATCCTCTGTGCTTGGAATTCTCTAGGCAAGAATACTGGAGTGGGTTGCCATTCCTGTCTCCAGGGCATCTTCCCAACACAGAGATCAAACCCTGGTCTCCTGCATTGCAGACAGATTGCTTACCATCTGAGCCACCAGGGAAATCCCAAACTGAAAAACCTCAACAAAAAAGTGTAGAGACACAGAGTCACCACTGTCTTATAGTCATCACACGCTGATGTATGCTTGTTCTTCAAATAATGCAGTTTACTGACCAAAGTACTTGAACTTCCTGATTTAATTTGCAAGAATGCCCAACCCAATTAAACATTTTTTTTTCTTCTATGTGGACTTTAATGTCAGAAAGCTCTGAGTTAGAATCACAAGCCTAATGATTATAAATGCTTTACCTTAGCAAATTCTTAAGATCAGTTTCTTTTTTAATGTAATTTAATCTATTTAAAAGATTTATAGGAGTATAGCTGCATTACAATATTGGGTTTCTACAGCAAAGTGAAACAGCCATATGTATATCCCTCCTATTTTGGATTTCTTTATCATTCGGGTCACCACAAAACACTGAGTAGAATCCCCTGAGCTGTAGAGTAGGTTCTCATTGTTTCATGGGCTTCCCAGGTGGCATCTGGTAAAGAATTCATTCGCCTGCCAATGCAGGAGACACAGGAGACATGGGTTTGATCCCTAGGTTGGGAAGATCCCCCAGAAAAGGAAATGGCAACTCACTCCATTGCTCTTGCCTGGAGAATTATATGGACAGAGGAGCCTGGTGGGCTATGGTCCAGGAGGTCTCAAAGAGTCAGACGTGACTGAGCGACTGAGCATGCACTCAGTTATCTGTCTTATACATAGTATCAGTTTCTCTATAAAATAAGGACAGCGTTGATTGATTTTCAGATATGAAATGAGGATTGGAGGTGTTTCCTAGGTGGTGCTAGTTTTAAAGAACCCACCTGCCAATGCAGGAGACACTAGTTGATCCCTGGATCAGAAAGACCCCCTGGGGTGGGAACTGGCAGTCCACTCCAGGATTCTTGCCTGGGAAATTCCATGGGCAGAGGAAGCTGGTGGGCTACAGTCCATGACGTCGCAAAGAGTCGGATACAACTGAGCCGGCACATACAGACAGACACAGACACAAAGATTGTGAGAGTCTGTATGTAAAGTTCCCGGTTTTATATGAATGACCCAATTAATGGAAATTTTTCCTATTACCTATTAAGATCTGGAAGAATAGAGATCTACTGCTCTCTGAGCTCAAAGAGTGGTCCTGCTTTCTGGTGGATCATCAATATTATCACGGGAAATTTGAAACACAGTTCATATAGACCCCACCCTGATTTAGACGATCTGTGGTGGAATCCAGGAATACATACTTCAACCCATGTCCAAGAATCACTGTCCTAGGAATCAAGATCAGTGTGCTACTTATATTTTGGATTCTTAATCCCTAGAAGGGGTCTGGTCTGAGACAAATGCTCAGTGCAAGGCATAAAGAAAGGACCCAGGGTATTCTGTTAAATGAATTCTAAACAAATCTCCTCTGTCACCCATGAGTGATTGAATTGATTCTGATGTTATTAAAACTGACCATTCAGAAGATGGATTATTTGCTAATTACGGTTGGCCCAATTAGAGAAAAGTCTATTATAAAGCACTTCAAAATGCCTTAAAGTAAAATTGATTTGGCTATATTTTATACAGTGATACAGAGTAAACTTCTTTCCTTATAACATAAAAGCCATCACTTAGAGTCTTCCTTGTGCTAGATACTTAAGCAGTCTTATTACATGGTGTTTTATAGCCGTGTTCTACATTTTCCCAAATCGGGGACTGCCATGTCATTTGGTTATCACTGTACAGAAGGAACTGCATATAATATGTAGGGCTGGTGACATGAGGTAATGCTCTTACCTCCTCCTTCCGTTTCTTATTCCCATATGGCCGGATGAAGAGCTTTGGATAATGAAAGCAGTAGTACATTTGTAGCAGTCTGTAGACTGATGTCAAAATGCCCAAGCTTAACAATTCAGAGACTACCAAAATACCTAAGAATGCCACAGACACCGATGCTTAAATCTTCTAGCCGACAGCTGATCTTTCTCTCTAAAGCACTTTTAGATATTTCAGCCCAGGCTTTGTCCTTGTTGGGGAGTGAGAAATTTAAAAATACATGACCAAGTATTAGAAAAATAGAGAAAATGGAAATTAATATTTATTAGCTCTCTAGAGGAGAGTTTTTATCTTTCAAGTAGTGAAGGAACTCACAAAGATTTGACTACAAAGATATAAGCAAATAATTATAAAATAAAGAGTAAAAAGCAACCTGGGGAAATATTCCCAGGATATATTACAGAAAGAGTGATTATTTTATATATAAAAAGATGATACTAACTTATAGAAATGAGACATCCTATAAGTAAATAGGCAAAAGTTGGTATCAGTTAATTTATAGAAGAGGGAAATTCAATATGCATCGTATGCAAAAAAATTCAATTTATAAACAAAAAATGCAAACTGAAAACAAGATTCTACTTCAATTTTCCTATCAAATTAAAAAAAAAAAAAACTTGGATAAAAAAAAAATGACAATACCCTCTGAAATAGGAAAGGGACCTATATTGTACCTATGCGAGGGTAAATTTATAGAATACAAGCCTGCATAGGATGACATTTAATAGTATTTACCAAGAGATGTAAAAATGATCAGATCTACTGACCTAATAATTCTACTTCTGGAAAATGACTGTAATAAAAAAAATAGAAAAAAGGAATGAAAAATAATAATAAGAAATAAAACTCAAATTTGGAAGAGAAATTATTCATTGCAATATATATTTATAACTGGGTTCCATCCTTGGGTCAGGAAGCAGGAAGATCCCCTGGAGAAGGAAATGGCAACCCACTTCAGTATTCTTGCCTGGAGAATTACAAGGACAGAGGAACCTGGTGGGCTATAGTCCTTGGGGTCTCAAAGAGTCAGACACGACTGAATGACTAACACTTTTTTTTTCACATATATCCATTGCAATAGTATAAAAACTTGGAAACAAGCTAAGAGTCTAAAAATGGATAATATCAGGTTAATTGTGATTCACTTACCCAGTGAAATATTATATGGCTATGTTAAAAACATATGCAAATAACTTATAATAATACAAATCATTTTATAGGAAACACAGAAGACAAAATCATATATAGTCAAGATTAAATTTAACCCCCATCCCTCAAAAATGGAAAAGAAAAGCCAGTATCTTTATGCAGAAATACAGCAATATAGTATCTCATGGATTAGTTTGTAGTTGAGGGGCTTTGATTGCCAGTTTTTCTTTTCCCCTTTTATCACTTTTTTGTGTATTTTTATAGTTTTTTCTAATTACCATGTATAATGGGAAAAATAATGTTACTCAAAATAATTCCCTCTAGCACTTGCTAACACAATAGTAGGAATCCATCCTTACATGTTCAGAGTCTTAAGGGGTATTAGAAGAAAACTTCACTCTAGATGAAAGTGTCATTGAGCACCAAAGAGCCTTGAAAAACATTCCTGCTCATCTCCATGAGCAAATGAAAAAAATGAATGTGTCGGGTTGAGAATAAATCATGATAGTGACATTGGCTAAGAAAAAATAGAATACAGAAATTAATACTTATCAGTTCTCTAGAGGAAATTCTGTAGGTTTTCAAGGAATGGAAGAAACAAACGAAAAGAAAACATTTGACTGTGAAAATAATTCAGAAGTCTGCATGTAAGTACATACAATCAGAATTAAAAGATAGCAACAAATGGGAAAACATTACAAAGAATGAATGTGAATCTCCCTAGAGTTCGCTGCTCCTAGAATAGCTTTAGCTAACTCACCTTTGGGTAGAATTTCTCTGGCAGGGGATGTATGCATTCTAGGTTTAGTTTACCTTCCAGGGAACTTTAAAAACCATACTGATTTTCCTTGTATGTAAATTCCCAGTGTGTCTGCTCAGTAGATGGATGAGGCCAGAGATTTTTCTCAAAGTTAAACATCAAGATTGTTCTATGGTAAAACACACATACACACACACACACACATATCTATATAATTTATTTATTCATTGTATTATTATGGGAGTATGCATTTCCCCAATACAATATTAATATTATATACCCAAAAAAGAAAATTGGAGTTTAATTTACATAGTACCTGTGAAACACATTTGAGGAAGCTTGTGGGACCAGCCTTTAATATTTCTTTGCATTAGCTCCTCAGGGTGAATTAATTATGGCCCCAAAGAAATAGAGCTGAAAAAGACCTTAGGGATCTTATTTAGTTTAAGAACCTTATTTTGCAGATTGAGAAATTGGAGGTCGACAAATAACTTATAGAAACAGCAGAACACAAAGTCATAACTATACCTAGAAGCTGAATCTCTAAACTCCCAGATTTGTACTCTTTACTTTCCACTTTTTTTTTCTTAAGGTGAAAGAATTAATAAATAAAGGCAACTACATTTCTCTTCACGTTTTCCAGATAGACTGGCATCTGGTATTGTTAAAACCTAAGTCGAAAGTTGTTAATGATTCATGTAAGCCTATTTTGGAAAAGAGATTAACAAGCGTTTGGCAATGATCAACCTGTACACCCATAGCTGATTCATGTGAGTGTATAGCAAAAACCACCGCAATATTGTAAAGTAATTAGCCTCCAATTAAAATAAATAAATGAAAAAAAAAGAAAAAAAAACCTCTATCTTTTAGGACAGGTAAAAAGAAAGACTAAAATATGAGTTAATAATTATGCATTTGTTTATTTAATATGCTAATATTTTTAGAACATCATATGCTCAATAAATGTGTCTTAGACATAGGTTTCAGGTGAATGCAATGCCAGCACAAATTTGATGGAGCTTCTTTTTGAGTAGTTTGGTTTTCAATAATATATTCAAACAATATTCCTCAGAATATGGCATATATAATTCTGGTGTTTTGTAAAATAATACTAGTAGCACTTTTTAATTTTTACAGTAAAGTTTCTATTTTGTTATTTATGAAATTATAACCAGCACATCAGAACTTCTTCTGTAAGCCATAGTACTTAGGATTCAAAGAAATATTTTAAGTAATTTACATTTCAGGTGGTATTATAAACATGACAAAAATTGGAAAATGGTACAAGAATGACTTAAGTTTCAGAAATGACGATGTAAGAAGTTCCTGCACTAAAGGAATAATAATTCACAGAGGGCAGATGAGTCCTTTTGGAAATATCTTCTTTCAGGTTTAGAATTTAATTCCAGGCCAGCATGAGGCAACACATTGATTAAATGGTCTTTGAACATTGGTTATCTTAATGACCAGAGAAAAATAACCCTTGACTCAGTCTCACCCATTTAGGGAGGTGAACAAAGCCACAATGTCCTTCACATTGGGGTGATGGGATTTGTCATAGTCACAGAGCTAAACTTTTTCATGTTTCATTCATTACGACTGACACTTTTTGTTTTCTTTTTTTGTTCTAGAAGTTATGTGTGTAATTAAAATATGCAAAGTAACCATAAAATCGCAGCATTTTAAAAATTACTTTTCTTTACTCTCAAACATCTCTGTTTGACTGTTGTTATCCCACTCATCTTCCCAGAAATCCAGGAAAGCTGGGCAGATGGGTGTAACCTTGATACTTTGCAAAGAGAGCTAGAGGGTCTTGTGAGCTCTCTTTACTCATCAGGGAGGTCACGAATACAGGGGAGGTAGGCAATTTCTGAATTTTCTGATTAGCCTTGCATATCCAGATCAGCTAAGATTGAATCCACCAAGGCCAGAAAAGAAACAGCCAAACATCCTGAGATGCTTCTTTTTGATGGACTTCTTGTGTGCGTGTGTGCATGCTCAGTCGCTAAGTTACCTCTGGCTCTTTGCGACCAGATGGACTGTAGCCCACCAGGCTCCTGTGTCCATGGGATTTCCCAGGCAAGAATACTGGAGTGGGTTGTCATTTCTTTCTCTGTCGATGTACTTCAAAGAGGTCCTTTGGCACGCACTGTGGCTCCACTTTCTAGAACATGTTAAACATGATGAACAGTGACTTGTGGATTAAGCGTGCCCTAGTTTGTGATGGACAGGGAGGCCTGTCGTGCTGCGATTCATGGGGTCACAAAGAGTCGGACACGACTGAGGGACTGAACTGAACTGAACTGAGTTGTTAAAATGAATCAATAAGAAATAGACTTTCATGCATTGAGTGGGAGAGAGTTTTGATAGGCTGTAGGATTGAAAAGTTAATTTTTTACTTTTGAGTTTCAGGTTGTCATAACGTGCATAAAGGGTGAGAGGGCATATAAGATTCTAAAGTAGTTAGTATTTCATGGGCATGAGAAGAACCGTTTACCTTCTGACCTATTGTGCTGCTTTATTGTAGCATTTGTCAAGACACTCTCTCAGTATTCACACTGACTTTTGAATAGATTCCACTGAAAGTGCAGCAGCCCGTTTGGGAGACTCATTTACTACTTCCATATAATGGCTTTACCTATAGGTTGTGATATCTCTCCATCATTGGTAGAAATGAAAAGAAATTGTTGACAGCCCGAATTTATTTTTAGGGACTAAAAAAGTGTTTCATTTTTTCTAACTGCATTGTAATTGATTTTTTTGAATTTATGAATAGTGTAAGTAAAATTCATGACTGCTTGTTTTTTTAACCTGTACCACTCATTTTGTTGGGAGAATAATTTCACATTTCATAAAATAACCACTGAATTAAAATATAGGTATATTAACAGACGAGATTTTTCTCTTAGGTCTACTCTAGCCAGATAATATTTTTAGAAGAACTTGATACCTCTCACTTTTCTTAAACTCAGAGCCATAAAGTCTAAAGTCCCTAGTTGTAACTACCTATCATATCTGATTCATCAAAAACACCCATTATGGCCATCTCAGTTCAATATAATTCCCTCTTATATTCACTAAGCTCTATCATCAATAAGATACCTTGCTAGATTTTTTTTTTAATGGGCTGAGAGTTTGAAAAATTCCACCTCTACTTGGAAGACACGGTTCCCTCCTTCTTGGGGTTTACAATTTATCAGACTAGATACTTATCCATCCACTCATTGGTACATTCACTGATTTAAAAATATGCATCCACTTGTATATTTTGGAGATTAATCCTTTACATATATAGAGAATGGAATATGACTCAGCCATTAAGAGGAACAAATTTGAGTCAGTTGGACTGAGAATGAACCTAGAGACTGTTATACAGAGGAAAATAAGTCAGAAAGAGAAAAACAAATATGGTATATTAATGCATATATATGGAATCTAGAAAAGTGGTACTGTTGAACCTATTTGCAGGGCAGGAATAGAGACACAGACGTAGAGAATGGATATGTAGACACAGTGAGGGAAGGAAAGGGTGGTGAATTGAGAGAGCAGCATTGGCATATACACTACCATGTGTAAAATAGACAGCTAGTGGGAAATTACTGTACAGCATGGGAGCTCAGTGGGCGCTCTGTGATGACCTAGAGGAGTTGGCTGGGAAGGGGGGAAGGGAGGCTCAAGAGGGAAGGGATATATGTAGTCTTATAGCTGACATCTATGCTGTTGTATACCAGAAGCTAGCACAACATCGTAAAGCAATTATACTCCAATTTTAAAAAAAAAATGCACCTACCATGTACCTGTGCTAAGCAGTATTTTTTTTTAATTTTTGTTTTTGTTTTTGTCAAACAGTGGTTTTTATTTTCTTTCCCCTGATGTCTAGACATAAACCTCAGGAAAGTAATGCATACCAATGACTAAATCACAGGGCCTGTCTAGATAAATGCTATGGCAGAGGTTGCATGTGTTATGACATTATAGAGAATAAATGGATAATTTCTAGCTGGGGAAGGAAGAGAAAAAATCCACAGACCTGGTGACATTTGAGCTAAGTCTTGAAAGATGAAGAGAGGGAATATTAAAAGCAAAAGCAGAGGTAGGGATGAGGAGCCAGGCTGTGGAGAGTGGAGAGGGTAGGACTGCTGTAGGGAATAGGAGCCAGTGTAGAGGGAGGGCAGGTTAGTCTTTGGAAAGTCCCATTGTCATTCTCAAGAAATTGACCTTTAATTCTTAGGAAGCTACTAAATGGCAAGATTAGTGTTTCTGTCCCCAGAGATGTTAGATAGGTCCTTTTATTTTTTTCATCTCTTCCTCACTTCTGATCTTCTTTTCTCTTTCCCCTGCCATAAGTTCACTTGCATTAAAATGCAACTGAGAAGACTGAGCTGCCTGCATTTTGATTCTACAGTGAAGACCCACTGGCATGGTTGTTTTTCCAAGTTCTCGGCTGCACTGTGCTAAGTTTGTTGCAAAAGTGATATGATTAAAGTATTAACTACTGCAATATCTAACCAACCCACCCTTTGCTGTCAAAGGCAATTAATGTGGATTACATATATTTGAAAGAAGAATTTCTTTCATTTCGAACCTTGGAGCATCTCCAGAGAGGATTAGGTAGGAAAATGAATAGTATCATTTGCATAATTTAGAGAAATATGAATAATAATTTGTATTAGGAAACACTTGCTTAGACTCTTTCCAATACATTGGTGCCATATGGCTCATCGGCTGAGCGTGACCAGGAAGTAAAAATTCCATATGATACAGTAGTCTTAGGAGCAAAAAACCCCATTGTCATGTTGCTTGTGCTTTGATGCAAAATGGAAAACAAATAAATCAAAGTGCCTTATTTGAGATTCAGTCTATATGACTGTCTGATGGATTGAAAAGAATATAGTCTTTAGGGCTCCAGGGATATATATAAAATTTATAAACACCACTCTTGCTAGAGATATACCCTGAAGATAAAAATGAGAGGAACAGGTTTAACTTATGAATTTAGAGATTTGAGTGGAGCAAAAGGACTTTCTTGAAGTCATTCTCTTTTCTCAGTAGGCACAGAAACATCATTCAGCCAGAAGCTGGAAGTAGACCCACACACCACAGAGGAAGCAGTGTCTGATGTAATTATCTTACGGAGCAGAGAGAGAACAATAGCCTTCTATGAGTAAATCCACTTGCCCTGACTATTAGCACCTTTCTTAAGGGTTGGGTTCGCAATTGCCTTTCACAATTTTAACCCATAAGCAATGCCAAAGATGGGGTCCCTTTTGTGATACTGGACTTCCCATCAGAATAATCTACACACATGGACCTGAATCCCAATGACTCTAGTAGATTTACTACTTCTAAAGAGGCCACCCCCCCTCCCCAGGTTGACTCATTCTCCTTGTCTGGCTTCTGAGGTCTATTGGAAGTAAAAGACAAGCCTTTCCTGGATTCATGCCAGAATTTTGCTTTATGGCATTTTCAGGGTCCAGAGGGCTGGTGTGGTGAAATGCAGAGGGGAATAGGAAGGGTCAACCTTTTGGGACGTCCTAAGTTGATGGCAGCACCTATGGTGTGGAAGCAGAAGCTTTATAAGCAGACCTCCATCTGAGATCAGGAATGAAAGTGCAGCAAGTTAAAATGAAAGAGACATGGGTCATTTCTAAGCCATGTCTGGGCAGTCCTCGGCTTCATTTATCATCTTGGGCCACACTGACAGATTCTGAGACGTAGGAGTCTCAGATGAGAAAAGATATTAATTTTCTTTTCAGCAAATGAAAAAAAGGGTGAATGAGTATTCTCAAGTAATCTTAATTTAATTCAAGTCATCTAAGTTTGACATCAGCCAATGGTAATAAGGCTGATACACAACATAGTCCCTTTTTTTAGTACCTTACCACTTATATGGAAAGATAAGATTTATTTCTGAATAAGCAGCAAACAAATTTTAGAAGTCTAAGTGTGTATTATTGCTATATGGACCTATCATGCTAATGCTTAGTCACTAAACTGTCTGACTGTTTTGCAACTCCATGGACTGTGGCCTGCCAGGCTCCTCTGTCCATGGGATTTTCCAGGCAAGAATACTGGAGTGGGCTGCCATTTCCTACTCCAGAGGATCTTTCCGACCCAGGGGTCAAACCCATGTCTCCTGCATTGGCAGGCAGATTCTTTACCACTGAACCACCTGGGAAGCCTATATGGACATATGTGTGTGTGCTAAGTCATTTCAGTCGTGTCCAACTCTTTGCAACCCTATGGACTGTAGCCCACCAGGCTCCTCTGTCCATGGGATTCTTCAGGCAAGAACATTGGAGTGGGTTGCCAGACCCTCCTCCAGGTATGGACATATACATATGTGCAAAATAGATACACTGCTTTACGAGGAACAATAGCTACATTTGGTGTTCTGGTAGGGCAGTCTTCTCAAATAGTCTGCGTGTGTTTTGTGGGACATGTCAAAGTATTTTCCTGTAATATTTATTTCTTCATTTGACTGTGTTGGATCTTGGTTGCATCATGTGGGGTCTTTTCTTACAGCATGTGAACTCTCCACTTGTGGCATGCCAGCTCTCCAGCTGTGGTGTGAGGGCTTAGTTGCTCTGTGGCATGTGGGAACTTAGTTTCCCGACTAAGGATGGAACCTGTTGATTCTTAACCACTGGGCCACCAGGGAAGTCCTAGTGCCAATGTATTTTCATTCTTTATGTTTCTGGCTGAGGGACAGTAATGTCCCTGCACAGCTCCCAGGTTCCATTCCTCAGAACCAAGTTTCTTCTATTGCCCATCTTCCTAAACCTTTCTCTTTTCCCCTTTGTAGATTTCCTCCAAGAGTTAACCAAACTCCTTCACATTCTCATCTCTTTCATGCACATTCACTCTACCCTGATATCCTCACTGCATCTTACTTAGTTCAGAGGTCGGATTTCTCTGGCTCTCCTAAGCATAAAAGTTCATGTTCCCAAGATCGAGGTGTCTCAGGAGGTAGCCTTCTCATGCTTTTCCCCAATCATTCTGTCTCCAATCTTTGGAGAAAGCCCTTGGTCCCTTGAGATCCATTGCCTCTAGCTACACTATGTTCATCCCCTGTATTTTGTCTTCAATCCATAAATCACTTATAGGTTTTGAATATTTCTCTCCACTGACTGTTGTCATCATTGGGGGGTTTAGCATGTGTGTCAATGTCCTAGTTAGCACTGTTGCCTGCCTCAGTTACTTCTTGTTCTGCTTAGGTCACCAGTCTCCATGGATTAACCCTAGACCTTTGCATCAACTCAAACTAGTCTACTTCTTAAATCTATAGCACTGGTATCCTAGCTGGTGACCATACCGACTGGTTTTGCCTTCCATCTTCTTCTCATTCCTTTTTCCCTTGTTGCCATGCTTCCTATAGACCAGGATCCTTCCTCTTGTAAGCTTCACTCCATTTCCAAGAATGTCAAATTTAGCAGCAGTTGATACTTGGTTTTAACTTTGGTCTGTACAGTTCATTCCCTAGGTCTCCTTTTCTTGGTCTCTAAAACCTTTCATCGACTTTTATAAACCATATAATTCTGTGGCTATCAGCAGCGATCATAAGCAAGAAACAATAATTTGGCCTTGCTCCAGAAAAAGCTATAGGCATATTATTAACTGTGTTTTTTTACTTGGGTGAAAAAGTGACTAAATGCCATTGACTTTGAACACAGTGTTTATTTATGTGGATGTCATTAGAATGAGCCTCAATATTTTCAGAAATCCAGCAATGAAAATCTATGTGCTAAGGAATCATGGGATAATTCATGGTAGCAAAAATAGTGAGAGTTTTTAAAGTCTTTGGATAATGGCTCAACAAGAGAAAATAAAACCCAAGTCTCCAGGAAATAGTTTAAGGATAGATCCTCAAAGTGATTTTTAAAATATTTCTTCTCAGCACTACTCTTTTATCTGACCTCATTAAAATGTCTCAGCATTGTTTATTCAACATACCACTTAATCAAAACCCTCTGCTTCATTCTTCCCAAGATTCATTTGTAATCCATATGAGCAAACATTCTGGAAGGTTATAATGAAGAGAGATATAGGAGAATTATAACAGCTTTCTTTTCTTTTTTGAACAGTAAATATTTTAGTAATCCATTTCCATTTCTAAAGTTGGTTTGTCTTTGAATCATATATTACTTTGCTTTAGATAAAAAGCACAGAACATGTCTGAAAATCTAAAAAGATTGGAAAGAGATTCAAGGAGCTATATTTCTTAATATTTACTTCTTAATCTAAATCTTTACTTCTCATGTGTAAATGCACGACACACTAAGTAGAGCTACCAGCCCTAAAAACTGATGTTGTCATCTGGTAAGAAAATAATTAATAGTTCTTCATCTCTTGGAGAGTGTTTGAATAGGATATTATTTACTGTAGATTCAATAAATATATGGACAATCAAATAAAGTCATTCAAGTAGAGAGCCTTCATTTCACAGATGAGAAAAATCAAGGCCCAGAGAGGTTAAAACAATAACGACTTAAAAGCATGTATAATAATTTTAATGTGGGCTTCATTTGTCCCTGAAGACTCATCCCCTTAGATGTTCATTGTCTCAATATTAAGAAAAATAATTTTAGCAGGGGTTCTCGTGACCACACTTAGAGATCCGTCAGAATTATGCTAAGAAGTAAAAGCAGAAGTTACCTTAACTTGAAGTTTGGTATAGTGACTGACTTGAAATATTAATGGAGAATGAACAAGGTGGGAAAAACTCAAGAGCTGATTTCTGCTTGAGTCTTTTGGTTGAACACAATGAAAGAAAGCAGTGTGCCCACAATATCTCCCACCCCATGTGCTCTTTTAGAACTTTGGAGTTCCTCCATCAAGAGATGGACCCTCTTGCCACCCCCTCTTGAATCTGGGTGGACTGTTTCAAACAACACAACATGGTAGAAGTTGTTAGCAGCCTAATTGTTATGAGGAGACCAAAACTCCCCATCCCTGGAGAGACCACACAGAGCTGTCCTAGAAATGCAGCGCCCTGCAATCCGCCCCCCACCACCACTTTCCTGCTCCCTGATCATCCAAATCTAGCTACTCTTTTGCTGTCACTGCAGGAAAGATCCCAAGTCAGAAACATCCAGCCAAGAGCCTCCCAATTCTCTGACTCATAGAAATTTAGATACAAGGAAATAATTTATTCTTCTACAACACTAAGTTTTGAGGTGATATGCTGTGCAGCAATAGTAATTGAAACAAAGATGATTTCTCATGATCCTCTTTCTTTAAAAGTCAAAAGGAAGATTTGCAAGGTAGATATGAGACTGCATTTGTTTTTTTAAATTGGGGTATGGGTTCTTTGCAATGTGTGTTAGTGTCTACTGTACAAGCAAGTGAATCAGCTGTGTGTGTGTGTGTGTGTTTGTGTGTGTGTGTGTGTGTGTGTGTGTGTGTGCCCCCTACCCTTGGACCTGCCTCCCACCCCTCTGGTTCATCCCAGAGCTCTGAGTTGGAGCTCTTTGTGCTTTATAGCACTTTCCCACTAGCTAGAGATTTTACATGTGGTAGTGTATATATCTCAGTCTTTATCTCCCAGTTCATCTCACTCTTCCTTACCCCTCCATGTCCACATGTCCATTCTCTGCATCTGTGTCTCTATTCTTGTCCTGCAATAGGTTCGTTTGTATAACTATTCTAGATTCCACATATATGCGTTAATACACAATATTTGTTTTTCTCTTTCTGACTTACTTTACTCTGTATGACAGACTCTAGAAGATAGCATTTTTCTTTTTTTTTCATTCTTTGAAGGTTGATGCAAGGCATTAGGCACTGGAGCAGCACATGCATATTATCTCTTACCTGCTGACTCACCCTGTTTGTCTGGAGCATCTCCTAAGTTCCAGCCACTCACCAAATCTCCCTCCTCCTTCAGCTGGTCTAAGTCCTTGACCAAGTGTGCTTACAGGGCAAAAAGTGCCAGCTTCTCTACGTGTCACCCACAGAATCCAGGTTTTTAGGTGCTTACAGAAAGATGTGGATTTCTGGTTGTCTTTATGGGTTTCTTATGAGTTCTTGTTTTCCATGTGGATTCCAGTTCATCTTCAAGGTTTCCAGTTTGCCTTTTCTTTTGTCTACATCCATCTTTCCTTTCCAACCGCAGAACTGGCTGACTTATCTCAGCTTAGACTCATCTTCATGTTTGCAGACTCCTCTATCAGCTTCCACATAGCTTGAGGTCCACCGCTTACAGCAACTCCTTATTCTACATCACTCTCAGAGGTTGGCTTCTGTGATCAAGTCCTGACTATTACAGAGATGTTCCTTGGAATGCTCAGATTGATCTGTGAGCTGAGATAAATGGAGATGTCTTGATTCATTCTTGCTTAGGGTTAGTCTGCATTTTCCTAGGAAAGCCATTTGTTTTGGGAATCTGTGTAGTTTCCAGTCATTCCAGTAATGTAAATGCCTGTGCTCAGAGTCCAGAAGCTGGAGGGAAGGCTGGAATTTTCGAAATGCTCATGCAGAGATTTGTGTGAATTCTGTAAACAGCAGAATCCAACCTGAGTGAGTTCTTAAAAAAGAACCTGTATTCATGATTTCATGAGTTAGAAGTTGATGATACTTAACTGTAGTTGCTTTTCTTCAGGAAATCTGAAGCCATTAATGTATTTATCTTTTCCATCAATCCTCTAGTCTGTATATTTTTTAAAGTTTATTTGGTTATGTCAGGTCTTACTTGTGGCCTGTGGGGTCTAGTCTCCTGACCAGGGTTTAAACTGGGGCCCCCTGCATTGGGAGCACAGAGTCTTAAACCACTGAACCATCAGGGAAGTCCTTAGTATATCTTTATATAGCACCTATTATTCTGTTTAAGACAACCAAGATCCTGTTCAGATTTGAAATATTGGAAAAGGTGTGTTTGTGTGTATATGTACGTGTATGTGCTCAGTAGCTCAGTTGTGTCCAGCTCTTTGTAACCCCATGGACTATAGCCCACCAGGCTCCTCTGTCCATGGATTCTCCAGGCAAGAATACTGGAGTCGGTTTCCATTTCCTTCTCCAGAGGATCTTCCCGACCCAGGGATAGAACCTGAGTCTCTTGCATCTCCTGCATTGGCAGACAGATTCTTTACCACTGTACCACCTGGAAGGCCCATTGGAAAGATAGATGCAGATAAATAGAAGCAGTACTATTAGTAAATAAACTGATTTTATAAGCATTATAAGAATTACATATTCAATAGCTATTGGAGACATAGAAGTAACTACCTGCACTGTAAATCTGTGTTTTATGCTTTAAAAGGAAGGGGACAAAGGGGTAGAGGGGTTCTCCATATGGCATCATATATTTTTCATAAACTGTGAACTTTCAAGGCCATTTTTACCATTTTATAGGATGGGGATAATGATGTTAGATGTTTTGTTTTGATACCTGGATTGCTGTCTAAGCTCTTTATAGAAGGATATTTCTAGAGTAATGTTTGATCTCTTTGGCTATGAGTACCATCACGGGATTCTCAGATGGCACAGTGGTAAAGAATCTGCCTGGCAATGCTGCAAACACAGGTGATTTGGGTTTGATCCCTGGGTTGGGAAGATCTCTTGGAGAAGAAAATGGCAACCCACTCCAATATTCTTGCCTGGGAAATCCCATGGACAGAGGAGCCTGGCCGGCTACAGTCCATGGGATCACGAAGAGTTGGGCATGACTGAGGAAACAAACATGACCTTATGGGAATGAGAAAACCCATGAAAAAGAACCTCTTGTCCTTAGCTTATTTTTGAAACAAAGAAAGCAAGCAAAGTGAAAGACAGAGGCCAACAATCACCTCATTATCAGTAAACTGTCAGAAGGCAGTTTCATATGAGAGTTAAGTCAGCCTATAAGCCAACATGTACAGCAGAAAGATAGACCTTCAGAGTCATGGACAATTCTGAAGCAGAGCAAGTCCTGTACGTGAGGGTCCTACAAGGATACTGGAAAACTCCTGATTCCACGGCTTAGTGTGTTCTCAAGAGGAAAAGGAAAGAAAAACTGACAAAGAAAGCATGGCTATTCTAATAGTGCATTCTAGCTCAGCTAGCATGGATTCAAGAAAGAACTGGCAAGGGGCAGGACTATGGCTCTAAATGAGTGCCGTTTGCAAAGAAATAAATGCAAGAAGTGGGACAAGGTGCTTTCTTTTCTTTCCCCCATGAACCTTATAACATACCTCCCATTTAAAAACAACCAACCAACCAAACCTTGAGGGACTTCCCTGGTGGTCCAGTGGCTAAGACTTCTTGCTCCCAATGTAGGAGACCTGGGGTTCGATTCCTGGTCAGGGAACTAGATCCTACATGCTGCAGCTAAGAGTTCTCATGCAGGAATTAAAGTAAACCCCATGGTGCAGCTAAAGATCCCACATGCCACAGCTTAAAAAAGAAAAAAAAAACACAAAACAATAAAAGATCAAAATATCCCACGTGCCACAACTAAGACCCAAGCATAGCAAAGTAAAAATTTTAAATACTTCCTCAGCAGCAGTGGCGGCAATAACAGCTTCCCAAGTGTTCTTTCTTGTTTGGGCATTTCTTTCACCATAAGTGTATCTTTGTTACAAAATCAAAGTGTTAGTCACTTGGTTTCGTGTCCAACTCTTTGCGACCCCATGGACTGTAGCCCACAAGGCTCCTCCATCCTGTCCTGGGATTTTCCAGGCAAGGGGGTCTTCCTGACCACGGATCAAACCCGTGTCTCCTGCATTGCAGGTGGTTTCTTTACGGTCTGAACCACCAGAGGAGCCCTGCAACTTCTTGGTAGGAATGACTCCTAATGCCACCTTAGTTCCTTAGTTCCTGTTTCCTTATCAGTCTGTTGAAGTAGGCATGTTGTCTGCATCAGATCTCCACTGAAATTACTCCTGAAGCCTTTATTGCCAAATGCAATATTTCTTCCCTGTCCTCATGTCTCCTATGTTTTCTGCTACACTTGACAGGTCCCCACCTTTCTGGAACTCTCCCAATGACTTTCATTTAGAAGCATCTTTCCAAGTTCTTTTCCTGCTTCCTGGGTTTCTTGATAATCTCCGTGATATTTTCTGAGAACTCTGGCAACAGGGATTCCTCTTCATTTATCTTTAAGGTCCAGTGCCTTGCACAGTACCTGGTGCCTGGTGGATGTAATTACCCCTTCAGTAGCCAATTCTCTGTCCTGGGCCATGAGATGCAGCTCATTTTTTCTTTTCCAGAAGTTCAGTGTCCTATTTGCCTAGGGAAGGTGACTCCTTATCCAGCCCCAGGGGTGGATAATGACCTGTTTAATCAGATCATGTAATTTCCCCTCCCCACTAATTGATTTAAACATGGACTCATTATGCAATCAGGTGCAATAGAGAATAAGGTTCTAGGGCAGTGGTTCCCAATGTTTTAGGCACCAGGGACTAGTTTCCTGGAAGACCATTTTTCCAAAGAAAGAGGAAGAGAAATGGTTTCAGGCTGATTCACATAAGGATCTTGGAACCTAGATCCCTCACCTGTGCAGTACACAGTAGAGTTTGTACTCCTATGAGAATAATCAATCCTGAATATTCATTGGAAGGACTGATGCTGAAGCTCCAATATTAGGCCACCTGATGTGAAGGGCTGATTCATTGGGAAAGACCCTGATGCTGGGAAAGATTGAGGGCAGGAGGAGAAGGGGTGACAGAGGATGAGATGGTTGGAAGGCATCATAGACTCAATGGACTTGAGTTTGAGGAAACTCCAGGAAATTGTGAATGACAGAGAAGCCTGGTGTGCTGCAGTCCATTGGGGTCACAATGAGTCAGATACCATTTAGCAACTGAACAACAAACAGGAGAATCTAATGCCACTGCTGATGGCAGCAGGCAGAACTCAGGCAGAAATGCCAGCGATGGGGAGGAGCTATAAATATAGAGGAAACTTTGCTTACTCACCTGCTTCCCATCTGCTGTGTGACCCAGTTTAACAAGCAATAGACCAGTAGTGGTCCATGGCCTGGGGGTTGGGGACTTATGTTCTAGGGGGTTTCTGGGGTAATTTTTCAGAATTAATAAGAAAAGGAAATAGATTAGTTTGTTAGGGGTGCTATAACAAAGCAGTGCAAACTGGGTGACTTAATGACAGAACTACATTGTTTTTCAGTTCTAGAGGTTACAAGTCTGAAATCAAAGTGTTAGCAGGTTTGGTTCCTTCTAAAGGATGTAAAGAATCTCTTCTAAGCTTCTATCCTTAGCTTTTAGATGGTCATCTTTGGGATCACTTAAAAATTCTCCCTGTATATATATCTCTGTATCCATATTTTGCCTTTTCATGAGGACATCAGTCAAATTAAGGCTAACCTTAAAGACTTCATTTTAAATTTATTACTCTGTAATGACTCTATCTCTAAGCAAGTTCACAGCCTGAGGTACTGGGAATCAGGACTTCAACCTAAAAATTGTGAAGGTGTACAATTCAACAGATAGTAAGGAAAAACTTTTCTTTAAGATTACTGATGTCTGGAGCTACAGCAGCCACTTTGTAACCATGAGAAGGCAAGATAGTTCAATTCAGTCACTCAGTTGTGTCTGACTATTTGAGACACAATTGATTACAGCACACCAGGTTTCCCTGTCCATCACCAACTCCCAGAGCTTGCTCAAACTCATGTTCATCCAGTCAGTGTAGCTATCCAACCATCTCATCCTCTGTCATCCCCTTCTACTCCTGCCTTCAATCTTTCCCAGCATCAGGGTCTTTTCTAATGAGTCAGTTCTATCCATCAGGTGGCCAAAGTATTGGACCTTCAGCTTCAGCATCAGTCCTTCCAATGAATATTTAGGACTGATTGCTTTTAGGATTGATTGGTTTATCTCCTTGCAGTCCATGGGACTCTCAAGAGTCTTCTCCAACACCACAGTTCAAAAGCATCAATTTTTCAGCGCTCAGCTTTCTTTGTAGTCCAACTCTCACATCCATACATGACTACTGGAAAAACCATAGCTTTGACTAGACAGACCTTTGTCGGCAAAGTGTATGTCTCTGCTTTTCAATATGCTCTCTAGGTTTGTCACTCTTGGAGAGCACAAACAAAAATTGTGTGCATTAGGAGCCAGGAGAAAGGAGCAGTGTCCCCAGAAGAAACTGAACCAGCCTTGCCTGTGAGTGTCCAGGAGTCTCCGGCGGAGGCCTGGGTCGACAGTGGCCTGCTGCAGGGTCAGGTGCACTGAATTCAACAGTGCAGGTGAAAGTCCTTGTGAAGGGCATTACCTTCATTACCCCTACTATAGTTTGGCCTCTGGCTAAACAACAGGGAGGGGACACAGCCCTGCCCATCAACAGAAAATTGGATTAAAGATTTACTGAGTATGGCCCTGCCCATCAGAACAAGATCCAGATTCCCCCAGCCAGTCTCTCCCATCAGGAAACTTCCACAAGCCTCTTATCCTTTTCCATCATAGGGCAGACAGGATGAAAACCACAATCACAGAAAATTAACCAAATTTATCACATGGACCACAGCCTTGTCTAACTCAATGACACTATGAGTCATGCTGTGTAGGGCCACTCAAGATGGACGGGTCATGGTGGAGAGTTCTGACCAAACATGGTCCACTGGAGAAGGAAATAGCAAACCATTTAGGTATTCTTGCCTTGAGAACCCCATGAACAGTTTGAAAAGGCAAGATGGTTAGCAGGCCAATAAACAGAAAGTGGTTGAATAATTAGAGAATCTGATCCTTGTTGGCATCTTTGATCAAAGTAGTGTTTTAGGAAACCAAATAAGTCTATGGTTTACATTCTGTTTGGATTGGAGTGGGGTGAAACTGAGAGCAGATAAACTTTAGTTTAAGTGCCTGTTACAATAGTTGTAGTGCAATGACTTGAATTAAAGTAGTGAAAAGAAGGGATATGTTCAAGAGGCATCAAAGAGGAGAATTTCTTATAAGAAGAAAGATGGTAGCCAGAGCTCAATTTGGGCCATATTCTTACTCCTCCCTCTTCTAGGGCTTCTAGTGCTGATAGCTGCTTGGATTGCATGCAATTTAAGAAAAAGATGAAAAAGAAAGAGCCAGTTATTCTAATAAGCATTTCATGAATACAAAGGCCTTGTGAATTGAACTTTTCCTTCTCCCCACTGATACAATTCTAGATATTACCTGACAGTCTAAATATAGGCAATTAAAGTAGGTATTTCAAATCAGTGTTCCCCCAAACTGTGATTTATGAAATGCTAATTCTGTGAGTTATTAATCCTCTGTCCGTGGGATTTTCCAGGCAAGAATACTGGAATGTGTTGCCATTCCCTTCTCCACGGGAATTTCCTGACTCAGGGATCAAACCTGGGCCTCCCATATTGCAGGCGGTTTCTTTACCATCTGAGCCACCAGGTAAATAAATCTTAGACAGATCAAAGGTGAGGAAAGACATGTTTGGAACCCAGGTGAATTCAGAGATTTGGGTTAAGGTCCACCTTGCAGGACTTCTCAGAGCCTTCAATGTTCAAGTGCAGCGTGACAGAAGTGCAGTATTTATAACACTTATGAAATGCAGGGTTCAGTGTTTGCAAACGTTTTATCACAGAGCTCTATGGAGCACTGCTCTAAACCATGCTCCACTCGAGGCTCCTTTTTGCCCTCTAGTATATCCCACCATGGCGATTCAGTCTCCTCCCTGTAAGGGGCCTGTTATGGATGGGATTGCCAATTCCCTGCTGACCCGTGAGCCTTTGTGCAGTGATATTGACACCCCATTTAAAGTATTGAGGCAGAAAGAGATGAGGCATACTACAGTATGAACAGAGCTATTCCCAGGAGACAGGGAGGAGGAGAAGAAATTTATGAGCCTGCTTCAGACCAGGTAATGGGCTCAATATTTGGCAAGACCAAGTGGGCATTGAGAGTCCACACTTGGAGTAGAGCCCACCAAATAAATGGCATTTGCAACAGGCGCCTCTGATAATGGAACTTTCAAGTGACAAATGCAACTGGTCGTTCCCTGGGGAGAGTTTTTCTGGACTCATCTTCCTGGACATATGTTATTTTTTATTATGAGTCCCCAAGCAGTGGTGGTGTCTGCATTTTACAGCAAGATTGTGTTTGCGTTTTATGTCCAGGCTCTCTCTCGGGAGTCTCCCATGTCTGCACAACAGGTAACATGCTTTAGAAGTTGGGAACACACGGGAACCTGGGTTCCAATCTTGACTCTACGTTTTATGGATTTTGCTTTTAAGAAGATATCTTAAAATCTTTAGACCTCAGTTTTCTCATCCATAAAGTGGGAATACTGATAATAGCCCCCTTAACAAACTATTTTGAGGCTTATTCAGACCCAAAGCTGGGCAAAAAAATAAATGCTTAATGGGTGTGTGTGCTCAGTTGCTCAGTTGTGTCTGACTCCTTGCAACCCCATGGACCGTAGCCCACCAGGCTCCTCTGTCCATGTGATTCTCCAGGCAAGAATACTGGAGTGGGTTACCATTTCCTTCTCCAGGGAATCTTCCTGATTCAGGGATCAAAGCTGCATCTCGGTCATCTCCTGCATTGGCAGGAGGATTCTTTACTACTGGTGCCACCTGGGAAACCCAAATCCTTAATAAATGTAATAAAATACAAAGATTATATGAACTTTCAATACATTGCTGAATTATTTTTTGCAACACTGCCACACACTTTTAAAAGAAGGTATTTCCAGGCAGAAGCTATGGCATATGCAAACCTGTAGAAGTGAAAAGAAAGTATTTGTTGCTCAGTCGTGTCTGACTCTTTGCGATATCTGGACTGTAGCCCACCAGGCTTCTCTGACAATGGAATTCTCCAGACAAGGACACTGGTGTGGGTAGCTATTCCTTTCTCCAGGGAATCTTCCTGACCCAGAGATTGAACTTGGGTCTCTTTGATTGCAGGCAGATTCTGAACCACAAGGGAGGAAATTGAAATGGGAGTGAATTGCAAACAGTGAACAGAGCTGGGCTTTAGGGTTCAAGATAGATTATAGCCAGCTATAGAAAGGAGTGTGTGCCATGTTGTAGAGCTTGGGCCCTACATCCATGGCAACTTACTGGAGGATTAGGTGTGGAAGGACATGGTTAATTCCTTGCCAACTAGAAAGGTCACTTTGGTAGGAGCGTGGGACTGTGTGCGTAAGTGCCAGAGTTTGAGATCCTTCACCTTCGTATAGTTTGCTGTCTAATTTAAGATGTTAATTTGTTGATCCAATAGGTATTTACTACTGATGCATCATGGTTGACATGATTGGCTTGTGCATGGTTATGACCATGAGTTTGAGCAATATCTGTGTGATGTTTACTGGGTTAGGCTAAGAAAGTTGAATACATACTATTTTTTCAATAGAATATTATGCCCTTAATCTGCATACCAGATTTCTCATCTTGACATTTCATGCAGCTTTATGATGTGATATCACATTCTTCAAATAGACTCTTCTCCTGGTTCTCCTGGGAGAACACTGTTTTCATTGGTCTCTAGTGGTGGCAGGTGCATTCCTGCCTCTGAAACTTGGCTCAGAGCATTTCCTATCCTTCCACCTCTTCTCTATCGGGATTAACTTTTTCATTAGGGCACATCCCCTATGTGACAGTGGCATCGAGTGCCCCAACCTTTTGCTGTCTGAACTTTCTCTGTACCACTTTTAAATGTATTGTTTGTATCAGTTTGTTGGGAGTTAATCTAAACTATTGCAGCCATGAAATTAAAAGACACTTACTCCTTGGAAGGAAAGTTATGACCAACCTAGATAGCATATTAAAAACCAGAGACATTACTTTGCCAACAAAGGTCTGTCTAGTCAAGGCTATAGTTTTTCCAGTGGTCATGTATGGATGTGAAAGTTGGACTGTGAAGAAAGCTGAGCGCCAAAAACTTGATGCTTTTGAACTGTGGTGTTGGCGAAGACTCATGAGAGTCCCTTGGACTGCAAGGAGATCCAACCAGTCCATCCTAAAGGAGATCAGTCCTGGGTGTTCATTGGAAGGACTGATGCTGAGGTTGAAACTCCAATACTTTGGCCACCTCATCCGAAGAGTTGACTCATTGGAAAAGACCCTGATGCTGGGAGGGATTGGGGACAGGAGGAGAAGGGGATGACAGAGGAGGAGATGGCTGGATGGTATCACCAACTCAATGGACATGAGTTTGAGTAAACTCCAGAAATTGGTGATGGACAGGGAGGCCTGGTGTGCTGCGATTCATAGGGTCGCAAAGAGTCGGACACTACTGAGCAACTGAACTGAATCAAACTGAACTGAATCTAAACTGCTTTACAAAACTGCGTCTCTCTTTCTGAAAAAATTTTTGTTATAACTTGAGCGAGGTATCTGAAGCAGTGATGAAGTCTACGTGTCCTGGGATAATGGAGAAGGAGAAATAATAGCTGAGGGATTGGTGGAGCTTTGGGTAGGAAGGTCATGGAAATTTCTCTGGCTGCAGGACTGGCCTTTGAGGCAAGTGCTATCCAGTCCAGTATGCTCAAAAGCATAATGGAAAAAAGGAAAATTGTGAGTTTAATTCCTATTAGTATTTTGGAAATTTCATTAATCTCTCTAAGCCTTGGTTTTCTCATCTGTAAAGTTGAAACAGGAGAGAAGGAGGCAGGACACACAACCTTTAAAAGAATGACAGCCATAGGATGTGACAAATACTGGTTAGAATCAACTGGGTCTAAGATGGCAGAAGAAGTGACTTCCAGTAGACCTTGACCTTCATTATATGCTCTTTGTAATACATTAGTATCTAAATGAACCCACCAATGCCATGGCAGTTCTGAGGCCAACCATAAAAGGTAAAAAATGGATCGTGACCCAATTCCTGGAAAGTCTTGCTCCTTCCTCTGAATAATTGTAATAACTCTCCCATTCATTAGCCTATAAAAATACCCAGCCCATAAAAACTGACCACACCATATTTCTAAGCTTCTTGCCTGCTCAAATGGCCCAAACTCTCTGTTGAGTGTGTTTCCCTCTAAATAAATCCACTTCTTATCTATCTCCAAATCTGTCACGATGAAGCAAGAACCTTAAATTTACCAAGAACGAAGTACGGCAAAAAAAATCTTTTAATTTAAAAAACAAACAAAACCTACCTCTCATAGTGTTATTGTGGAAATTAAATCAATGAACTTACACAAAGCACTTAACACTATGATTGATGCATAATAAGCACTCAATAAATGATGGTTATTATTATTATTATAGTCTGTAAATGAGAGGTTACAATGAAGTGCTCCTGGAACTTAGAAATAAATTACCCTCTGTGAGAGAAAGTACGAAAAATCAACACATAAAAAATGAGATTAACCATCTGTGGAATTAAGCTCTCCTCAAATGGTCTGCATGTCTGTGTGGCTGCAGAGCCTTGGGGATCACCCAAGTCTAATCAAGTAGGCAGTGGTATAACATTACAAAGGCCCAGCTGGAAGGTGATTGATGAAAAAAAAATAGCAAAAACCTGGACTCCAATCAATTATATTAGCATAACTGAAGAAAGATCTTGTCTCAAGAGAATTGATGGACTATAGAAAAAGAAAGGGTCAAAGATCAAGGTTTTGCTATTTTTCCTTCAGCATCCTGGGAAGGGGGGGGGAAGGGGATGAAGAGAGTCAGAGGCCAGAAGGGAAAGCTAAGGACACAGAGACAGGAAGACAGAAAAGGAAAAAAGAGATAATGGCAGAGAGATGGAGAGACAAAATGGAACAGAAAGTTGGGAAGAGAAAAGAAATTGTATCCAAAATACATGGATATCCAGAGTACAGTTGGTATTGTTTTTCAGTCCCTAAGTCATGTCCTATGTTTGTGACCCTGAGGACTATAGCACGTCAGGCTTCCCTGTCCTTCACCATCTCCCAGAATTGGCTCAGACTCATGTCAATTGAGTCTGTGATGCCATCCAACCATCTCATCCTCTGTCGCCCCCTTCTCCTGAACCAAGAGGATGAAATTGTCTTTCCCTCAGAGACAATCTAATATTGTTTCCTGTTCTTCCAAGCAGCATTGTGATCACAATATTAACTTTCAAGGCCAAGAGATATTTCTAACAGCTCCTCTTATCTTAGTAATGGGACTCAGCAGCTGGGCCTATATGAGGCCTCAATTGTTGGAGGGGTGAAGTGACTCTAGGAGGACTTCCTGGTCAGTACTGACTCTGGAAGTGCATGGAGGAGGCCTGCAAGAGGAGTCCCTGACTACAGTTGATCATGGCTAGTCATGACTGATTAAATTTGAAACTATTCAATGAAGAGAAAGATTGAAGGCAGGAGAAGGGGATGACAGAGCACGAGATGGTTGGATGGCATCACCGACTCAATGGATCTGAGTTTGAGTAAACTCCAGGTGTTGGTGATGGACAGGGAGGCCTGGCGTGCTGCAGTCCATGGGATCGCAAAGAGTCAGACACAACTGAGCGACTGAACTGAACTGAACTGAATGCAAAGATCATCTATGCCCAGCATTTTCTGTGCAGAACTCTGGGTTACCTGGAAGATAACTGGGATGATGCACTTGCCTTCCAGGACCTTTCCGTCCAGAAGCTCTGTAAACTTGCACAGTAATCCTCAAATAATTGATGCCAGCAGGGATCAAGGTGCTGTATCATCATGTAGAAAGCAAGGACTAATTCTGCTGAGGGGGCTGTCCTTGAGAGGTAGACGTGTTGGAGGAGGTGGAATTGGAAATGACACTTAAACCATAATGAGAGACAGATAATAGGCTGGGGATGACATTAAACATTACAGATAGAGATTAGAATGCGAATAATAGGGATGTGTTTCCAATGGAAGGTGGTGGTGAACTGGAGATCATCTAGTGTCTTAGTCAGTTCAGGCTGCTATAACAAGAGCTACATTGCTGTTGTGTAGTCACCTAGTTGCCTACAATTGCAACCTGATGGACTGTACCCTGCCAGGCTCCTCTGTCCAGGGGATTTTCCAGACAAGAATACTAAAGTAGGTTGCCATTTCCTTCTCATGGGATCTTCCCAACCCAAGGATGGAACCCACTTCTCTTGCATTTCCTGCATTGGCAGGTGTGTTCTTCAGCACTGAGCCACCAGGGAAACCCAACAAGAGTCACAGGCAGCTTATAACAACAGACATGTATTTTTCATTTCTGGAGGCTGGATATTCAAGGTTTGGATGCCAGCATGAATAGGTTCTGGTGAGGCCGTTTTTCCAGGTTGCAGACTTTCAACTTCCCCTCGCATCCTCACATGGCTCAAAGAGGGTGAGAGTGCTCTCTGGCCTGCCTTTTCAGTCAGTTCAGTTCAGTTGCTCAGTCGTGTCCAACACTTTGTGAGCCCATGAATCACAGCACGCCAGGCCTCCTTGTCCATCACCAACTCCCGGAGTTTACCCAAACTCATGTCCATTGAGTCAGTGATGCCATCCAACCATCTCTTTCTCTGTCATACCCTTCAATCTTTCCCAACATCAGAGTCTTTTCAAATGAGTCAGTTTTTCCCATCAGGTGGCCAAAGTATTGGAGTTTCAGCTTCAACATCAGTCCTTCCAATGAATATTCTGGACTGATTTCCTTTAGGATGCACTGGTTGGATCTCTTTGCAGCCCAAGGGACTCTCAAGAGTCTTCTACAACACCAGAGTTCAAAAGCATCAAATCTTTGGCACACAGCTTTCTTTATAGTCCAACTCTCACATCCATACATGACTACTGGAAAAACCAAAGCCTTGACTAGACGGACCTTTGTTGGCAAGGTAATGTCTCTGCTTTTTAATATGCTGCCCAGTTTGGTCATGACTTTCCTTCCAAGCAGCAAGTGTCTTTTAATTTCATGGCTGCAGTCACCATCTGTAGTGACTTTGGAGCTCAAAAATAAATAAATAAAGTCTGTCACTGTTTCCATTGTTTCCCCATCTATTTGCCATGAAGTGATGGAAACAGATGCCATGATCTTAGTTTCCTGAATGTTGATCTTTAAGCCAACTTTTTCACTCTCCTCTTTCACTTTCATCAAGAGGTTCGTTAGTTCTTCACTTTCTGCCATAAGGGTGGTGTCATCTGCATATCTGATGTTATTGATATTTCTCCCGGCAATCTTGATTCCAGCTTGTGCTTCTTCCAGCCCAGTGTTTCTCATGATGTACTCTGCATATAAGTTAAATAAGCAGGGTGACAATATACAGCCTTGATGTACTCCTTTTCTTATTTGGAACCAGTCTACTGTTCCATGTCCAGGTCTAACTGTTGCTTCCTGACCTGCCTACAGGTTTCTCAAGAGGCAGGTCAGGTGGTCTGGTATTCCCATCTCTTTCAGAATTTTCCACAGTTTATTGTGATTCACACAGTCAAAGGTTTTGGCATAGTCAATATGCAGAAATAGATGTTTTTCTGGAACTCTGTTGCTTTTCTGATGATCCAGCAGATGCTGACAATTTGATCTCTGCCTTTTCTAAAACCAGCTTGAACATCTGGAAGTTCATGGTTCATGTATTGCTGATGCCTGGCTTGGAGAATTTTGAGCATTACTTTACTAGAGTGTGAGATGAATGCAATTGTGTAGTAGTTTGAGCATTCTTTGGCATTGACTTTCTTTGAAAGGTTTGAAATGAAAACTGACCTTTTCCAGTCCTGTGGCCACTGCTGAGTTTTCCAAATTTGCTGGCATATTGAGTGCAGCACTTTCACAGCATCATCTTTTAGGATTTGAAATAGCTCTACTGGAATTCCATCACCTCCACTAGCTTTGTTCATAGTGATGCTTCCTAAGGCCCACTTGACTTAACATTCCAGGCTGTCTGGCTCTAGGTGAGTGATCACACCATTGTGATAATCTGGGTCGTGAAGATCTTTTTTGTACAGTTCTTCTGTGTATTCTTGCCAACTCTTCTTAATATCTTCCGCTTCTGTTAGGTCCATACCATTTCTGTCCTTTATGGAGCCCATGTCCAGAAATCTAATAGAGATTTACCAAGAGAACACACTGCTCATAGCAAACACCCTCTTCCAACAACACAAGAGAAAACTTTACACATGGACATCACCAGATGGCCAACACTGAAATCAGGTTTATTATATTCTTTGCAGCCAAAGATGGAGAACCCCTATACAGTCAGCAAAAATAAGACTGGGAGCAGACTGTGGCTCAGATCATGAACTCCTTATTGCCAAATTCAGACTTAAGTTGAAGAAAGTGGGGAAAACCACTAGACCATTCAGGTAGACCTAAATCAAATCCCTTATGGTTATACAGTGGAAGTGAGAAGTAGATTTAAGGAACTAGATCTGATAGAGTGTCTGATGAACAATGGATGGATCTTCGTGACATTGTATAGGAGACAGGGATCAAGACCACCCCCAAGAATAAGAAATGCAAACAAGCAAAATGACTGTCTGAGAAGGCCTTACGAATAGCTGTGAAAAGAAGAGAAGTGAAAAACAAAGGAGAAAAGGAAAGATATACCCATTTGAATGCAGCGTTCCAAAGAATAGCAAGGAGGGATAAGACAGGCTTCCTCAGTGATCAATGCAAAGAAATAGAGGAAAACAATAGAATGGGAAAGACTAGAGATCTCTTCAAGAAAATTAGAGATACCAAGGGAACATTTCATGCAAAGAGGGCTCAATAAAGGCTGACTTTTTTTTTTTTAATTTTATTTTATTAGTTGGAGGCTAATTACTTCACAACATTTCAGTGGGTTTTGTCATACATTGACATGAATCAGCCATAGAGTTACACGTATTCCCCATCCTGATCCCCCCTCCCACCTCCCTCTCCACCCAACTCCTCTGGGTCCTCCCAGTGCACCAGGCCCGAGCACTTGTCTCATGCATCTCACCTGGGCTAGTGATCTGTTTCACCATAGATAATATACATGTTGTTCTTTCGAAACATCCCACCCTCACCTTCTCCCACAGAGTTCAAAAGTCTGTTCTGTACTTCTGTGTCTCTTTTTCTGTTTTGTATATAGGGTTATCGTTACCATCTTTCTAAATTCTATATATATGTGTTAGTATGCTGTAATGATCTTTATCTTTCTGGCTTACTTCACTCTGTATAATGGGCTCCAGTTTCATCCATCTCATTAGAACTGATTCAAATGAATTCTTTTTAGCAGCTGAGTAATATTCCATGGTGTATATGTACCATAGCTTCCTTATCCATTCATCTGCTGATGGGTATCTAGGTTGCTTCCATGTCCTGGCTGTTATAAACAGTGCTTCGATGAACATTGGGGTGCACGTGTCTCTTTCAGATCTGGTTTCCTTGGTGTGTATGCCCAGAAGTGGTATTGCTGGGTCATATGGCAGGTCTATTTCCAGTTTTTTAAGAAATCTCCACACTGTTTTCCATAGTGGCTGTACTAGTTTGCATTCCCACCAACAGTGTAAGAGGGTTCCCTTTTCTCCACACCCTCTCCAGCATTTATTGCTTGTAGACTTTTGGATAGCAGCCATCCTGACTGGCGTGTAATGGTACCTCATTGTGGTTTTGATTTGCATTTCTCTAATAATGAGTGATGTTGAGCATCTTTTCATGTGTTTGTTAGCCATCTGTATGTCTTCTTTGGAGAAATGTCTGTTTAGTTCTTTGGCCCATTTTTTGATTGGGTCATTTATTTTTCTGGAATTGAGCTTCAGGAGTTGCTTGTATATTTTTGAGATTAATCCTTTGTCTGTTTCCTCATTTGCTATTATTTTCTCCCAATCTGAGGGCTGTCTTTTCAACTTACTTATATTTTCCTTTGTAGTGCAGAAGCTTTTAAGTTTCATTAGGTCCCATTTGTTTAGTTTTGCTTTTATTTCCAATATTCTGGGAGGTGGATCATAGAGGATCCTGCTGAGATTTATGTCGGAGAGTGTTTTGCCTATGTTCTCCTCTAGGAGTTTTATAGTTTCTGGTCTTACATTTAGATCTTTAATCCATTTTGAGTTTATTTTTGTGTATGGTGTTAGAAAGTGTTCTAGTTTCATTCTTTTACAAGTGGTTGACCAGTTTTCCCAGCACCACTTGTTAAAAAGGTTGTCTTTTTTCCATTGTATGTCCTTTCCTCCTTTGTCTAAGATAAGTTGTCCATAGGGTTGAGGCGGCGCCGGGGCTGGCGGAGCTGGCTTGAGGGCGGCGGAGGCGGTGCCAAAGGGGCCCGGTGAGGCGCGCTGGGGGTTGGTGGCCCCCAGAAACCTGTCGCTTGCGCGGTCCCTCCGGCGCGCTGAGTCCGGGCGGCAGGCCCGACTGTGGAAGGCAGCATGTCGGTGGCGGGGCTGAAGAAGCAGTTCTACAAGGCGCGCCAGCTGGTCAGTGAGAAGTTCGGAGGGGCGGAAGGGACCAAGCTTGACGATGACTTCAAAGAGATGGAGAAGAAGGTGGATGTCACCAGCAAGGCTGTGACAGAAGTGTTGGCCAGACATTGAGTACCTGCAGCCCAGCCCAGCCTCTCGGGCCAAGCTGACGATGCTCAACACGGTGTCCAAGATCCGAGGGCAGGTGAAGAACCCTGGCTACCGACAGTCGGAGGGCCTGCTGGGCGAGTGCATGATCCGCCATGGGAAGGAGCTGGGCGGCGAGTCCAACTTCGGGGACGCTCTGCTGGACGCCGGAGAGTCCATGAAGCGCCTGGCTGAGGTGAAGGACTCCCTGGACATTGAGGTCAAGCAGAACTTCATCGACCCTCTGCAGAACCTGTGCGACAAGGACCTGAAGGAGATTCAGCACCACCTGAAGAAGCTGGAGGGCCGCCGCCTGGACTTTGACTACAAGAAGAAGCGGCAGGGCAAGATCCCCGACGAGGAGCTGCCATGGAGAAGTTCGAGGAGTCCAAGGAGGTGGCAGAGACCAGTATGCATCACCTCCTGGAGACTGATATCGAGCAGGTGAGCCAGCTCTCTGCCCTGGTGGACGCCCAGCTGGACTACCGCCGGCAGGCCGTGCAGATCCTAGATGAGTTGGCCGACAAGCTCAAGCGAAGGATGCGGGACGCCTCCTCACGCTCCAAACGGGAATATAAGCCCAAGCCGAGGGAGCTCCTGGACCTCGGAGAGCCCGAGCAGCCCAATGGCGAATTCCCCTGTTCCGCGGCCCCCAAGACCACAGCTTCATCATCTTTCCGATCTTCTGACAAGCCCATCCGGACCTCCAGCGGGAGCATGCCGCCCCTGGACCAGCCGAGCTGCAAGGCCTTGTACGACTTCGAGCCTGAGAACGACGGGGAGCTGGGCTTCCGCGAGGGCGACATCATCACGCTGACCAACCAGATCGACGAGAACTGGACGGCCAGTCAGGCTTCTTCCCCCTCAGCTACGTGGAGGTGCTGGTGCCGCTGCCCCAGTGACCACCCCTCCGTCGGATCTCTGCATTCCACACGGCCAGGGCAGTGCTCGTGGCTGGCGGGGCAGCCCGCTTCCTGCCGGTCCAGGGGCAGCAGGGTCCCCGTTTACACTAGCACTCACCGCCAAGGGGCTCCCTTCCCCGCTCCGCGTGGCCGTCTTGGGGCTGGGCAGTGTTCCCCATCCTGCTGCTCTAGACTCTGCCCCCAGCCCACCTGCTCGCCCCAGGAGGCTCACACTAAGGTGCTCTTAGAAACACTAACTCCTACCACTCTCCAGGGACCGGCGACTCCAGGTGGACCTCCTCCTCTCCCCCCCACCTCTTTCTCACACACACAGATTCAAACACACGTTCTTTCCCACCTCCATCCACACACATACATGCACACTCACATCCTCTCCTGTTTCCATCCAGCATTCACACACGTACACATGTCCTCTCCCACCTCCATCCCTTGCAGCCCAGAGACTTGCCCTAAAAAGGATGGGACTGAACGTTGGTGCGATGGGGTGTCTAGGCAAGACCCCCTAGCTGAGACTCACCACCCTGCTTTTAAATTCCCCCTCCAGGGTCCCCTGGACCCATGAATGCCTACAGATGCCACCTCCCTGGAAGGCCCTCACTCCTTCCTTCTGGCTGGGGGCTCACGAAGAGACGAGCCTGGGGGTCTCAGAGGCCAGGGCCCCCAAGGACAGGCCATCTCCCTCCTGCAGGGCACTGAATCCCACACACTCTGGCCCACCGCCCCATCTCCAGCCAAGCACAGGGAGCATCTCTCTCTGGCACAAGCTGCCATGACCAGCAGACACACACAGTGCGTGTACACATACACATACACATACAGACACACACGGGACCATGGGAGCCCAGCCTCCACTATGTGGAAGGTGAAGCACAAAGGCTTTGACAAGTGAATGTTCCTGAGCCCTGGCTGCTGGGACCACTGGGGAGTCCCGGGCAACTCCCTGCCCCAAGCCAGCCACCACACCCTCTCTGGACAGTGGCTCAGGCATCTCCACACCAAGGTAGGCAGCTGCCCAGGCCAGCAGCAGACCCTGAGCCTGGCTCACATTCCTTTCCTCTGGTGACTGATAAAGTCCCCAAGGACACCAGGCCCCCCCTTATCGTCCCTGAGGCCCCCTGGTTAACCAGCATCTGGAGGAGGCACAGATGTCATAGCCTGGGGCAGATCCAAATGTAATCCTGATGTTTTTTTAAAAACATATTAAATGTCTCTTTCTACAAAAAAAAAAAAAAGGTGTCCATAGGTTCGTGGATTTATCTCTGGGCTTTCTATTCTGTTCCATTGATCTATATTTCTGTCTTTGTGCCAGTACCATACTGTCTTGATGACTGTGGCTTTGTAGTAGAGTCTGAAGTCAGGCAGGTTGATTCCTCCAGTTCCATTCTTCTTTCTCAAGATTACTTTGGCTATTCGAGGTTTTTTGTATTTCCATACAAATTGTGAAATTATTTGTTCTAGTTCTGTGAAAAATACCGTTGGTAGCATGATAGGGATTGCATTGAATCTATAGATTGCTTTGGGTAGAATAGCCATTTTGAAGGCTGACTTTTATAAGGGTACTAATTGTATTCGTGAGGTCTCCACTCTCATGACTAATTACCTCCCAAAGGCCCATTTTCCTAATTCTGTCCCAGGAAGGGTTAGGAGTTCAACATATGAATTTATAGGACAATGCAAACATTCAGTCTCTAGCAACTCGATATGCATGATGGAGAAAGTCAACTTACCAAAGCACCTTTGGTTTTGAACCCCTTGGTTTCTACAATAGGATCCATGGGATAAGTGCTCAGTGAAAGTTCATGACTATTTTGATTTTCATGCTTGAGAGAGATATTTCCTTTGACAAGGAATCACAGGTCATTGAATATCCCATGTTCCAAGTACTAGATTTTCTCAAATAAGTTGCTAAAACATGTTCCACAGGGAAAGTGGAGAAGAGAGTCAGCACTTGGGACCACCTGAGGAAAAATAGGGATGAACCCCATTTGTTTTAAAGGCTTTCTATGTACCAAATACATCAATTGTATATCAGTTGACCTAACTTAAATCCATGCTGTTCCTGTTCAGCCCCTAAGTCATATCTGACTCTTTGTGACCCGAAGAACTGCAGTCCAGCAGACTCCTCTGTCCTTCACTCTTTCTCGGAGTTTGCTCAAATTCATGTCCACTGAGTCAATGATGCTATCTAATCACCTTATCCTTGCTGCTCACTTCTCCTCCTGCCCCCAGTCTTTCCCAGCATCAGGGTCTTTTCCAGTGAGTTGGCTCTTCACATCAAGTAGCCAAAATATTGCAGCTGAAGCAACAGTCCTTCCAATGAATATTCAGGGTTGATTTCTTTTAGGATTCACTGGTTTGATCTGTTGCAGTCCAAGGAATTCACAAGAGTCTTCTCCGGTACCACAGTTCAAGAAACCCATGGACGGTATGAAGAAGGCACTTTCCATACCAGATGCTAAATGCCAGCTCCCCACTGTTGGTGTTCCTCAGACACTTCCTGTTTGAACACCAAGCCTGAAGGACTCTAGCTGTTCCATGCTAAGGGAGGCAGAAATGGCATGTGTCACAGTCCCAAATTAGTATGTTTTTTGAAAAAAAAATTAATAGACCTTTAATTTTGGCTGGGAGAGCTGGTTTCAGTCAGGTGTATTTATAAGAAAAATTTCACATGTATTGAACAAGTGGGCTTTTTCTACACACACAAAGGAAATGGGTGGAGAAGAGAAAGAAATAGCTAAACTTGAGATCAGTTAAATAATTGGGTTATTTGGAAATCAGCAGGTACCTATTTGGAGAACAAGTTCCATCATCTGTTTTCAAAATCACCATTTTTCTCAGATCCAAGTGTTTCTCCTTTGTCTGAGTCCTCACTGCTGAGTCTATGTGGGAAGCACTTCTTGACAGCAAATATATTCTGGCAGGGTTTAACATGCACACATTTTACAATTAAAATAAACATTTGAAGAATTTCCTATCCTGGAGGGCTTGAAGATTAAGAGATCTTCTCTTCAGAAAGATTTAAAAATGTTACTTCTAAAAACTGATGAACTCCTTTAGCTTTGAAACTAGTTTGGGTCAGTGATCAAACATGCGTTGACCATTTGCAACATGTAAGACACCATGGGTGTGGCAGGTGGTCAGTATGGGGCTAAGTGAGGGGGGAATTCCTACTCCTAAAAATGATTCTAATCCCTTTGAGCCAATATGTCCTGAAAGAGAATAGAAATGTACAAGGCAATGGATTGTATTTTCCTCTATTAGCCAGTATCGGCTCGGGAAAGTAAACACCATACCAGTTATTTTTAACATTCAGAATTTAATATAGGGACTTAGACAGGAATTGAATAACAAAGGTAAAAGTGGCCTCTCAGTTAAGTTAAAGATTCTGACTTCAGGAAGTAGATACCACCTCCACCCCTCCAGACTGGGGAAACTAAAGAAAGAGAAAAGACTATTTTTAAATAATTTTTATTGGAGTGTAGTTGCCTTATAATGTTGTGTTAGTTCCTACTATACAGCAAAATGAATTAGTTATATATATATGTGTGTGTGTGTGTGTGTGTGTGTGTGTGTGACACACGTGCATCTCCTCCCTTTATTTCTTCCTTCCCGTCAGGTCTCCCCAGAGCATTAAGTGGAGTTCCTTGTGCTATACAGTATGTTATTATCAGTTATCTGCTTCATACATAGTGTTAGTAGTGTATATGTGCCAACCCAGTCTCCCCATTCCCCTCACCTCTCCTTATCCCCCTTGGTATCCATACATTTGTTCTCTGCATCTGTGTCTCTATTTCTGCTAGGCAGATAGGATCATCTATACCATTTTTTAGGATTCGCCTATATTTGTTAATACACGGTATTTGTTTTCTGACTTCCTTCACTCTATATGGCAGTCTCTAGGTCCATCCGCATCTCTACAAATGACCCAATTTTGTTCCTTTTTATGGCTAAGTAATAGTTCAACGAATATTGTATATATGTACCACACTTTCTTATCCATTCCTCTGTTAATGGAATGTTTATAGTAGCACTATTTACCACATCCAGGACATGGAAGCAACCTAAATGTCCATCAGCAGAGGAAAGGGGCTATTAGAACCCAGGGGTGTGGAGGAGGGGTCTTACAGAGTAGGGCATAGATCTCTGAGGAGGGAAGGTAGCCCGGTTAACAGGGGTTGCTGTGGGTTTCAGAGGAGGCTCTGCAAGGAGCTGAGACCCAGACCCCTAAGGAGAAGATACAAGGACGCCAATCCTAGCAGTGTGTAGGAGGTATGTGGGAGAGCGGAGTATTGACAATGGAATCAGTTGCTTCTACAAGCGTGGAAATCCATTGCTGAAGTGAAGCTGAGAACGTGCATGTGTGTTAGGTCGCTTCAGTTGTGTGTGACTCTTTGTGACCGTATGGACTGTAGCCCTCCAGGCTCCCCTGTGCTTGGGATTCTGCGGACAAGAATACTGGAGTGGGATGTCATGTCCTCCTCCGGGGGATCTTTCTGAACCGGGGATCGAACCTGCGCCTCTCGTGTCTCCTGCATCGGCAGGCAGGTTCTTTACCTCTAGTGCCACCTGGGAAGTTGACAGCAACATGAAGCAATCAGAAGAAAGCTGTCCCCTTTCTTCTGCATCCTCCTGATCGCCCTCTAGTGTCCCCTCTTGGCAGGAATGAGCAGAGTTCAATTCAGTGGCTCGGTTGTGTCTGACTCTGTGAGACCCCATGGACTGCAGCATGCCAGACTTCCCTGTTCATAACCACTCCCAGAGCTTGCTCAGACTCATGTTCATTGAATCAGTGATGCCATCCAACCATCTCATCCTCTGTCATCCCCTTCTCCTCTTGCCTTCAGTCTTTCTAAGCATAAGGGTCTTTTCCAAGGAGTCAGTTCTTCACATCAGTTGGTCAAAGTATTGGAGTTTCAGCTTCAGCGTCAGTTCTTCCAATGAATATTCTGGAAGAATATTGGTTGACTAAGATTGACTAGTTTGATCTCCTTGCAGTCCAAGGGACTCTCCAGAGTCTCTATGGTGGTGTTATTTCAAATAACACTGCTTTCTTTCTTCCCTTGTAACTATCATATGAGGAAGTGTGAGCAGGTGTGGGAATACTTGGTGAGCTTGGGAAGAATTCTTAGGAAGCCCCTTTTCTTGCAGGAGTCATACGTATTTAACTTGAATTTATCTAATCAGTGACTTAGAAGAACTCAACTGAAAAAAATTGTACATGTACAATAATAAAATTATATTAATTTAAAAATGAAATTATGCATATACCCTTCCTTCCTGTGAGATATATTGTGTATGATCAGTCACTTTAGTCATGTCTGACTCTTTGCGACCCTATATACTGTAGCCCACCAGGCTCTTCAGTCCATGGTATTCTCCAAGCAAGAATACTGGAGTGGGTTGCCATTTCCTCTTCTAGGGGATCTTAGAGGATCTTCCTGACCCAGGGATCAAACCCACATCTCCTGCATCTCCTGAATTGCAGGCAGATTCTTTACTGCTGAATCACCAGGGAAGCCCCATGATATATATTATATATGGTTATGTATGATATATAATTGTATAAAAATACATTTCTAATGTATATTATATACATAATATATATATATCTTATATTTATATGTATGTATCTATTTACTTATCAATCTCGTTATAGCTGGTCTACTACCCCTAGTTGGATTATAAGCTGTTCAACTCGTAAACAGTGGTTTGCATGTAAGATCTTTTATTTATTTTTCCTCCCAGTTAGGTTGCCCTCCGAGATTTGAAAACTTCCCCCAGACCCGCCCGTGAGAGGGTTTCCTGGTGTTTGGAAACTTCCTCTATTACGACTCCTTTCCTGGGGCGGGTCTCCATCCCTAGCTCTATTGTCTCTCTTTTTGTCTTTTATATTTTTTCCTACCTCCTTTCGAAGATGATGGGCTGCTTTTCTGGGCGCCTGATGTCCTCTGCTAGTGATCAGAAGTTGTTTTGTGCAGTTTGCTCAGAGTTCAAATGTTCTTTCGCTGAATTTGTAGGGGAGAAAGTGGTCTCCCCGTCCTATTCCTCCGCCATCTTAGCTCCTCCCTCCTGCATGTAAGATCTAAACCAAGAATTTTTTTTTTGGTTGATCCTTGTGGCATGTGGGATCTTAGTTCCCTGACCAGGGATTGAACACCTGCCCCCTGCACTGGGAGTAGAGAGTCTTAACCACTGGATCACCAAGGAAGTCCCAAAACCAAGATATGTTGAGACTGAAAATGGATATTATTAATAATCTTGTCAAGATGGTGAATTGAAATGGGTACTGTCCTAGACAATCAAGAAATGTAGTCATTCTATTTTTAGTTATTTTTATCTGCTTCCCCTGACATCTAGTTTTCATACCAAGAACCAAGAGAACTTGAAAATTGTTAACTGAATTTGAAAAGTCTGCTCTATCCCACATTATGGGGAGAGATTTGTAGATTTTAAGTCCTATGTGCTAACCCCAACTTTGCCAACAGCTTGTGTGATTTTGGACAAGTCATTTAGTCATCCTAAGACATCACTTTGGTCATAGTAAAATAAAAGTTTGTGGTGAGCATAGAGGAGATGATACACTAGGAGGATCTTGTATTTTTAAAAATGAGAACCCTGTCCTCTATTGAAAGCACTCAAGCCAATAGGGCGATTAGGGTACTGGAAAATGTTTTTTCCTCACTTCCTTTCTTCCTTTTTTATTCCACAGTTCATTCATCATCCATCCATCCATCCATTCATCAGCCATCCATCCCTATGGAAATCCATGGTAAAGGGTCAGGCCATCCAAGTGACTAAATTAAATCATTTAGACCCCAGTATTACTATTTCTCCCCCAAATAATTCTATATTAGTAAAATCTGCCTACTCTAAATGTTAAAGGTGATGGCCACCTTTGGGTTAGTGCTGACACTGCTGAACAGAGTAATTACGCTATAGTTATATTGTACTTATTACACACAACTATAATGAAACCTGTATAATTAAATCCATCATTGACTATAGTAAATATATTTCACCTGACTTCTGCCATTCATCTTCCTCTGGCCTCTTAGGAATAGAATTTATCACATCATTTACCCTCAGATGAAGGCCAATTTCTTCTTACTACACTTTTATTCCTTCATTTTCTTCATATTATTAATATATTTATGCAATTTTATTTTTTACAGAGGATTTTTTCATGTTCTAATTTTATTTCACAACAAATGCATGTGCATATCTGTTTATGGGAATTAGAAGATATTGAATCAGAGATGAGGGAAGTTGACTAACTTGCTCAAAGATGCTCAGGTAGTAAGAGACAAACAGGATGTTTTAGCCCAGGAATTTAGCCCAGTCTGTATTATTTTGAGAATATATTTATACTCAGTTTTTTTTTCCATCATGTATAATCTATAAAAAATTTATTTCTCTGAACAGTCACCTTTTTTCAAAAATGACCTGCCCCATTCTGGATTCTCCAGATTGAACCTGATTCTGCAGGAATATGTTAATAGTTTCTACAGCCCAATTAAGACCTTCCAACATCCTAAGTGCCAAAATATTGTATTCACAACCCCCCTAATGTGCTGCACTTTTGATCTAAACACAAAACTAATGCAGATGCTAAAGTTAAATAGCCTAAATTTTCTGTTATTACCAGATTCTGGGTAAGTTCACTGAAGATGCTGCTGCTGCTGCTGCTGCTAAGTCGCTTCAGTCGTGTCTGATTCTGTGCGACCCCATAGATGGCAGCCCACCAGACTCCGCCATCCCTGGGATTCTCCAGGCAAGAGCACTGGAGTGGGTTGCCATTTCCTTCTCCAATGCATGACAGTGAAAACTGAAAGTGAAGTCGCTCAGTTGTGTCCGACTCTGCGCTACCCCATGGACTGCAGCCTACCAGGCTCCTCCGTCCATGGGATTTTCTAGGAAAGGGTACTGGAGTGGGTTGCCATTGCCTTCTCCATCACTGAAGATGAATCTGTCTCATTTATTTTGCTTTTATCATTTATTTATTTGAGTGATACCCTCAATGCTGATGCTCTAAATATATTCTTGCTCCATTATGGGAAATCAGCTCTGACGTTCTCTCCGGATCTCATCATATGAGAGACTTGGACCAGATCATTTCCAAGTGCCTCCAAGGTGTCTCATCTTCTGAGACTTTGTTGTGACCCCAGCCAGCTTCTGCGAGGAGCAAATTCAGAGAAGCTGATTTTGGTCTGAAGCCATAGTGGGGGACAGATGCCCAGCCTTGCCAAAGGCTCTAGGCTTTGAAGTCCCTGGCATAAAGGACACAAAAATCCTTTTTATTTCAAAAAAACTCCTAGTTCACTCTTCCCAAAGGAGTTGGTGTCAGATTACCCTTTCTTCTTCCCAGCTGGTACAGGGGTAAAGAATCCGCCTGCCGAGGCAGCAGACCCTAGTTCAATCCCTGGGTCAGGAAGATTCCCTGGAGGAGGACATGGCAACCCACTCTAATATTCCTGCCTGGGAAATCCCATGGACAGAGGAGCCTGGCAGGCTACAGTCCATGGGGTTGCCCAGAATCTGAGTGACTATGCACACATACGCACACACTCACCCTTTCTGCCAGTGGTATGGTCTTTCAGATTATGTACTCCAACACACTCAGTGCATCTCCTTTTCCAGGGAGCTTCTGCTGACTACACAGTGTCTGCAGCTTTGAAATTCCTGGGTCTATTTATCAACACCTCCCCCAGCTGCTCGAGGGCAGCCCCACATACTACATCCACCTTTAATTAACTTATTTATTTACATTGAGTTTTATTTTAAGGGAAAATGAGAGACAGAGACAACATATGCCTAAGGGAGAGCTGTAAATAGATGTCCTTTTTATTATCATTGATGTGTTCAGTCAGTTATTATCACTGTGTTCAGTTGCTCAGTTGTGTCCAACTCTTTGAGACCCCATGAGCCATAGCCTGCCAGGCTCCTCTGTCCGTGGGATTCTCCAGGCAAGAATACTGGAGTGTGTTGCTATTTCCTCCTCCAGGGGATCTTCCTGATCCAGAGATTGGACTAGCATCTCCTGCATTGGTAGGCAGATTCTCTACCACTGCATCAGCTGGGAGGCCTGGCTATGTGACATTTAACAGCCAGAGAGTCACCTCAGTGGCAGCCACTTCTCTGCACATCTGTCTAGTCCAGACAAGAGACCCTGGTACACACCACTCTCCTCTACCAGCCACGCAGGGCCTGGATCACCCTGCTCTCCACACACCCCAGGACCCCTTGGTTGTCACCTCGCATTCCTGGAGGATAAGAGAGTAGATGGTTCAAGGTTCCTATGTTGTCACTCCCCTCCTGGTTAGACAAGGCCTCTGTAACACTATGTAGGGTGGGTTATCCTTCTGCTGAGTGAAGATTCCAGCCACTGCACTCCCCCTGACACAGACTCTGGATAATCTTTTTGAACACCTTGATGAAAGGAAAGTTCTAGCCTCATCTTAATCAGCCGACAAGGAAGAATGCAGGTCTCTACATCCAGTGAGCTTCTGGGTTGTTCTATTTTGCCTCACCCTTTATTGACTTGATCAGTTATTCTTCCTTTCCACAAATATTTACGGAGTCATTGGGGAGTTCCAGGTAATTTCCTAGGTGAAGACAGATCAGATGTAGTTTCTGTACTTCCATGTACCACATTTTCCAGTGATATTGTTCAGAGAAGAAAACAGATCCTAGAGAAAGTGATACAAGATAACTGAACAGTGGTGATGGGGTGTGTATGAACATGCTTTCTGGTGAGTTCTGGTGAGAAGCATCCTTTCTGGTGAGTTAAGGAAACTGTCCCTAAAACTTGTGAGCAGCATCTATTATAAACATGAGCTTTGGATGAATAAATCCCTTCTCTGCTGCTTCTAACCTCTCCAAGACCCCAGCTCTTCTTCTCAAAAACAGGAGATAGAATAACTACCACATAGGACTGTAGCAAACAGGAATGAAATCTACAAAGCATGCAGCAAGGTGCCTGATACAAGGTAAATTTAGCTCCTTTTGATCTCAATGTTAATTGTAATTACCAAAAGACAAATGAGTGGAAAGGAAGGGGAAGAGTATCTAGGAGACGCACAACATAAACAAAGGTGTGGGGACACCCATTCCCCTCATGCAGCCCCCTTGGACTACAAAATGTCATATCCGGTCATGGACTAGGGATGGTGGAACATGACAGGAGGGACATTTGGGAACATCTGGGTATTTTGAGAGCAGCAGACTATTCACATTGCCTTCCAAACCTTGTTTCCAGAGACCTGACATTGACCTCCAGCCTACAGTCCCTTCCTCCCTTGCCCCAGCCCTCATTCAATGGATTATCCCATTCTCATTCAAGGACTAAGCATGCCTTTCCTCTAATTCCAGCACTTTTATTAGACAATCCAATAGATCATCTGATTGATAATCTCAGTATTAGAAAATCCTTATCAGACCCCAGAGAATGATTTTCTGTTATACAGGTGGGGCTATTTATTTATTTGTGTACCAAGGAAACTGTTTTTCATTCAATGAAGATTTTCCATGTTTTGGCCTGCAGCAATATCCGGAGAGAGAGAGAGAAAGATTCCTGTAGAGTGTGGGGACAAGGCTACCATCAAATGCAGTAATAAAAAGATAAAATCTAACATAACTAACACTGTTGAGTGTGGAGAAACATTGCTAAGATTAATAGAAGCTTAGCTGTGGGCGCTTTGAAAAGATCCAGGGATGTTTTAACGTACAGGACAGAGTGTATATTGCTGGCAGCTCCCAATTTTAAGTTGTAGCGGATGAAAGAGGAAAGAGGGATGCAGAGTGCAGAGAGAGCCATGTCTTCCTAACTCCATAATGTCCTTCCTGGTGGTTCAGTGGTAAAGAACCTGCCTATCAATGCAGGAGATGCAGGTTCCATCTCTGGGTTGGGCAGATTCCCTGGAGAAGGAAATAGCAACCCACCCCAGTATTCTTGCCTGGGAAATCTCATGATCAGAAGATCCTCGTGTACCACAGTCCATATAAAGTCTCAAAAGAATTGGATTTGACTCGGCGACTAAACGACAACAATGACTCCATGATTAAAAATGAAAAGAGTTTCTGGCTAAGAGGGATGGGGCAGACTGGAGCCATCCATCTGGGTAGCCTCCCATTTCCTGCCTTCACCAGGGCTGAGTATGTGATAACTGCTGAGGTCAGGCAGTGGATGAATATCGAATGGGTGAGATGCCGTCCACGGAACATTCCAGACAGGTTTGCAACAGCTAAAAGTCCGACATGGAGATGAACCAGAAAATGTTAATATGTTCAGCAGGAAGGCGGGCAAACTTAAGCTCTTGCAATTTAACAGAGCTCCTGAGGCCACCCCAGGACCTAGGGGAAGATTTGGGTTAATCTATTTCAATTTTATTTTATTCTGGGTTTTTTGTTGTTGTTTTTACATGAGTTTTATTCCTCATTGGTAGAGAAACCCTTGCTGTATCAAATGTCCTCTTTGGGTTTTGGAACTTCATTAATTAGCATCTTTTAAATGGTTGGGTAATATTCTTTTCTTCCTTTTCCGAACCATTTCCCCAAGTCCTAATTTTAATAAAGCTGGTGTTCATGAACATTTGAATTTTAAAGCCCTTGGTTATATGAAAGACAGAAGATGCATTTTAAAGAAGAGCCAATCAAGGATGACTCAAATGGTGAACAGGACTTCTCTGCTTTTATGAATCTACTTTTAAAGATCCAATATTATCTTAAGACATTTTTTTTTTCCTGCAGATATAGCAGAGAGCAACATAAAAAAAAAAATCTAAAGACTTGATTAGGCGGGCAGAGACTCCAGGGAAGAGTTAGAAGAGTAACTCTAACATACTTTAGTGTGGTTGGCAATTTCATTTAAAATAGAACAATAATAAAACTGTTTTTATTTTTTTTCATAGATAAGCACTGTATTTCAGGTGGCAAAGGTGAGCCATTTAAGAGCTTTTAAAAGACAGAACATACAACTAAAACTCTTTAAGATTCCCAATTGTTCACAGAATTTATGCAGAGATGAATTCATTTGCCAGTATAGACTGTTAAAGGCAAAATGGTTGAAAATCAACCCCACAGTTACCCACCTGCCTGGTGCAAGGTTGAGCGTTTCCCCAGCAACTGGGATAACATCATAACCACTTACAGTGCTGCTGAGCCGGCAGCCCCCTGGGTGGCTTCAGGTGGTAGTGATGCTATCAGCTGTTGCCAGGGCAACACAAAACCTTGACCTTCTGAGACCTGCCAGGCAAGGAGTGGAGAAATACAGCTTTTGAGTCCTCCTTGGAGGTCTGTTTGTGAAGAAAGGGATATCCGTCTGCCACTAGATGCTTATTAAACCACAGACACTTAAAAGTAAATACATGCTACCTAAATAATAGATGCATGCTTGCAAGTGGTCTCCCCTTTATAGGCAAAGGGTCTTTTACATTTGCAAATGGTAAATATTTTTTATCTTCTCTATGGAATCTACTCCTTGACTAGTGGCAGTGGAATTCTTCCCCTCAGCGCCGCTCCTCCCGCCCCCCAAACTCACCAGTTCCTCAAGTTTAATTCTCTCCAGGACCCGGAACCTGGAGAATGGATTAAAGACATTTCTGCAGTTTTCTTAAAATATTTTACATGCAGGAGAGCTGAGGTCCAGGAGCAGTGGGGTGAGCTGCCCAAGGGCACAGAGATCAGGGGAATGAAAAATATAGGGTTGTATTTTCTTGAGTGTATCTTTTATATTAATTTTATTTATTAATTTTTGATTGTGTTGAGCCTTTCTTGCAGCGTGGGCTTTTCTCTAGTTGCGGCCAGCAGGGGCTACTCTCTAGTGGTGCACGGCTTCTCACTGGGGTGACTTCTCTTATTGCAGAGCACACGCTCTAGGTGTGCGGGCTTCAGCAGCTGTGGCTCCACTGGTCTAGAGCACAGACCCAGTAGATGTGGCGCTCGGGCTTAGTTCTCCCACTGTATGTGAGATCTTCCTGGCTCAGGGATCAAACCCCCATCTCCTGCACTGGCAGGCAGATTCTTTACCACTGAGCCACCATGGAAGCCCTCTTGAGTGTATCTTATTTCATCTGAACCCATACTAACTGTGTTGTCCTTTGTGAGTTTTATACTTATTATGGAGGCCTTTCAGTTTTCTTTCCTGCCAAATATTTTCTCAACTTGTAAGAAAGGTTTCTGAAATCTTTCTATACTATTTTTGACCCAGTCATCATTGTCTTCTATCCTAAGTACTTCAGAAGAGAAGACAGGGAGTATCTGGTTATATTCCTATTGGCTTATGATGACCCTGATCGCCTCCACTCTGGAGTCAAAAAGAATAGATCCTAGTCATTCTTTAAAGTATATTGGTTCTCTTGTCATTGAAAGTGTTCAGACCACACCACTCTAAAATATACCACTTGGGTACATTGATTATTTTGAGCTGAAGACACTTGAGAGAGAGCAGATATAGGAAAAGCTTTCTGATCTCCATCTTTCTATCTAAAAGCAGGTCATAAAATTTCTCATGAGAAATGTCACCTCCATGTACCAGGAAGAGAACATTCTTTTCACTGGAAACTGGGAGTCAATGCTGAAGAGTATCTGTACAAACAAATCTTCTAAAATCAACCTTATCTTCTATTACTTACACCTTCGTATTTCTTAGTCAGTGTCCTACAATTTACTGTCCCTTTTGCCCAAACCACTTTTTCTGGTCATAATTTATTGTTCTTTGTTTACAGAGTTTTTGGACCTACTGGCTTCTTTGGGTCTTCAGTTTTCTTATGAAGGCTCCCATGCATATAAAATTATTAATTGCAATTTGTATGCTTTTCTCCAATGAACCTGTCTTATGTTAGTTTAATTCTCAGACCCAGCCACTGAACCTAAAAGGGTAGAAGGAAGATTTTCCTGTGCTGCATCATCACAGAGATTTTATAGGAAAGGTACTGCCAGTTACGTTTGGTATCCTGAATATTGGGGAATCAAAGGGGTGGACTCATTCATTGAAACAATGTCAGTAGCATGAAGAGAAGACAACCCTGTTTCATGAATATTTTTTAAAAATGACATAGACATTTTAAATCTGCCTTTTAGGCAGGTAGAGTCAGTCTTTCTTTCCTCATCAATAAAACAGGGGCAATATTTTCTACATAGCTACAGATTTGTGAAGATCATCAACAACATGCTTGGACTTTTATTGATTACCGTATGCTCCCTTCCCCTCCAAGTTTGGAGTATTTTGATGGTTCTCAATGACTAATTCTAATTTAGAATTCTAATTTAGAATTAGTCATTAGTCTAATTAGTCATTAGTCTAATTGGATTATTTTTATGATAGCAATAATAATATATTGGGAGGACAGAAGGATTTGGAAGGACTCATCATTTTGGAAAAATAAATATGAACCTGATTTGTTTATAGTGGCTCTATCTTAGTGCTGGCACAACAGGCTAGGTGATTGCTGGGAGAGAGGAGTAAGATGCTATTTTAGATGTAAAAGATAAAGCCATGTTGTACCCAGTGAGTATGTAATGGGGAAGATCAGACCACTACTGGGCATTAAGACAGGATAAACCAAGCCTTGAGTATATGCTTGGTCCATAATGAAAGACCCTTTTCATAATTCCATTCCTCATGAAAGAGAGTAAATCTTTTTCTTCGCTTCTGGTAATTGCATTTCTGGACACAATTGCCTGTTATCTCTAGGCATCCCACAGGTGGAGACATTCGATTCTCTTGAGAATCTGATGTAGCAGCTCGGCTCTTCACTTCTTTGTGGCATTAAATGCCATAGTGCTGAGTATCAGCATGTTTTCTGAATGAATGTGGTATGCCATCTGCAATTTGTTTACTCAGCCCTATGAGCTCCATTCCTTCAAAGGTGAAGAACAGAGCTTTTCAACAGAGATTTGAAATGGGTTCTTTACAGAGTCTTGCTTGTTACTTACAAAGGCAGAGACTATTAAAATGCAAAGAACTTGAAAAAAATAAAAGAACTCACTTACTTTGGATCACTGATGATCATTCTTGAATTGATGTAATTTACTTGAATTGTTGAATGGAACTTAGAGTTCTGGGTTTCACATTCAGCTTATAAGTACTTTTGTTTTTCTGCCACTTTGACTCTCTCCAAAGCTACAGTTTGACTTTCTAAGATGGATTCAAGAAGGCCTGATGAATGAAAATCCAAATTTGCAAAACAAATCAATTAGTGAACCAGTAGTCCAACCAGAGAGAAAATTCACAGTATGGCTCCTTAAATAAAATAATGCTTCCCATTGAGTCTGAAAAGAAATTTGATTTTCCCCGTGCTTAGGTGGAGAAATTGAGATTAGAACTGTCTCCCAACATAAAAATTTGATTCATACACAACCTTTTAGGAATACATGTATTATATAAAAGACAACGTGCCTGCTTTGCAGAGACTGATGTCAGAAACAAAAATTCTCAGCGGGAAAACTGTTCTCAAATCTGAGATCTAGTTGTGAAATCCTCTGGGACTTTTCTGGTGGCTCAGTGGTAAAGAATCTATCTGCCAAAGCAAGAGGCATGGGTTCAATCACCATGTCATGAAGCTCCCCTGGAGAAGGAAATGGCAACTCACTCTAGTATTCTTGCCTGGACAATCCCATGGACAGAGGAGTCTATTGGGCTACAGTCCATGGGGTTATAAAAGAATCAGGCATAACTTAGCAACTAGACCACAAATGTGAAATCCTTGAGTCCCCCAGAGCTATTGTAGCTCCACTTACAGACCTTTGACTTATAACCAAGGGCTTCCCTTATGGCTCAGCTTGTAAAGAATCCATCTGCAATGTAGGAGACCTGGGTTCGATCCCTGGGTTGAGTAGATCCCCTGGAGAAGGGAACGGCTACTCACTCCAGTATTCTGGCCCGGAGAATCCCATGGACTGTATTGTAGTCCATGGGGTTGCAAAGAGTCGGACATGACTGAGTGACTTTCACTTTCACTTATAATCAAAGATTTTGTCTCTGGTTTCCCCATGTACCACCAAACTGTGTGCGTCTGCTAAGTTTCTTCAGTCATGTCAAACTCTGAGACCCCATAGACTGCAGCCCACTAGTCTCTGTCCCTGGGATTTCCCAGGTAAGAATACTGGAATGGGTTGCCATGCCGTCCTCCAGGGGATCTTCCTGATCCAAAGATTGAAACCACATCTCTTTCGTCTTCTGCATTGGCAGGCAGGTTCTTTATCACTAGCTCCACCTGGGAAACACACCACCAAATTAAGAAAAGCTAAACTGGCATCTTCTGGAACTATCTAAGCATTTCTCCACAAGTAACTATCCAGCCAGGGCAACAGAATGAAGAAAGAGGAGGTATGTAAATGACTACACTTATTGCCACTGCCCAGAGAGACCTTGTTTGTGATGGGACTTCATTCTCTTGGCCATTGTTAGCTGACTTAGGAGTGGGTCATGCCAAATATTTTTTCCCTTTATCAAATTTTAATTTATTGACATCAAGTCAGTCCAGTGGTTGTGAGTATGGAAACTAGAAGGTTATAGAAACTTGGGTCTGGTAATTATTTTTAATTATATGAATAGTGATAAGGAAATAGAAAAAAAAAACTAGTGTGAAGAAAGTTTGGAGAGGTTCTTAGAGAGAAGTAACATAGAGAAGCCATGTGGCTAAGAGAATTTCTGCTTGAAAACTTTTCAGTATTGCAAAATCCTGACTCTTTCATTTATCTTTTTTTTTCTTTCCTTTATCTTAATGAGCATATCTGTACACATTGCTACATATAAAATAGATAACTAGTAAGGACACTCTATAGTACAGGGAACTCTTCTCAATACTCCGCAGTGAACTCCATGGGAAGAGAATCTATAAAAGACTGGATATATGTATATACAGGTATGACTGATTGACTTTGCTATACAGCAGAAAAACAAACACAACATTTTAAATCAACTATATTCAATAAAAATAAACCAATAATGAGTATATCCATATTATAAACTTTTTTGGGAGCCAAGTCTGAATGAGTTTGATTTCCCTTGCAACTTAAGGAGCTCTGAACATCCCATGTGCTTTGTTCTTTTAGAATCAGCCTCCAGTCAGAGAGGTTAGTTTCATCATTGACATTTTCTGAATGTGGTTAATAAATTTCAAAAATCACACCACTAATGATTTTCAATGGGGTCCTTGAGGGCAGTAGAAATTCGTCTATTTGAAGAGTCCCTCAAACCCTCATTTGAGGGGATCACCTATCCTTCTCTGCATTTTTTCTGTGAATGTCTAGGTCTTACGTTCTCCAAGGTCCTTTATACTCTGACCTCCTATAGCTGTATAAACTATTTTTTCTATCCTCTCCATTGACATAGATGCAAAACTCAGTTCTTTACACTTTCCAAAGAACTTCCATGAAGTTCTTATATAATGAATTTACTTAAGAATGAGGTTCCCAGGTGGCGCTAGTGGTAGAGAACCTGCCTGCCAATGCAGGAGACATAAGAGACCCTGGTTCAATCCCTGCGTTGGGAAGATCTCCTGGAGGACAGCATGGCAACCCACTCCACTCTTGCTGCCTGGAGAATCACATGGACAGAGGAACCTGGTGGGCTACAGTCCACAGGGTCCCAAAGAGTTGGATACGACTGAAGTGATTTAGCACACCCACATGCACACTCAAGAACTGGGGGCTAGGGGAGAGTTGAGAGTTTTTCTTTTTTTTTTTTTTAATTTTTTTTTTTTATTAGTTGGAGGCTAATTACTTCACAACATTTCAGTGGGTTTTGTCATACATTGACATGAATCAGCCATAGAGTTACGAGTATCCCCCCTCCCACCTCCCTCTCCCCCCGATTCCTCTGGGTCCTCCCAGTGCACCAGGCCTGAGCACTTGTCTCATGCATCCCACCTGGGCTGGTGATCTGTTTCACCATAGATAATATACATGCTGTTCTTTTGAAACATCCCACCCTCACCTTCTCCCACAGAGTTCAAAAGTCTGTTCTGTGTATCTGTGTCTCTTTTTCTGTTTTGCATATAGGGTTATCATTACCATCTTTCTAAATTCCATATATATGTGTTAGTATGCTGTAATGTTCTTTATCTTTCTGGCTTACTTCACTCTGTATAATGGGCTCCAGTTTCATCCATCTCATTAGAACTGATTCAAATTGAATCTAAAAATCTAAAGATTGAAATGAATTCTTTTTGGGGTTTTTCAATGTGCATTGAATAATCAAACAGAAAACTCAAAATCTTCCAAAGCACTATTTTGAACATCACTATTCTCCAAACTCCCTTTTTAGATACTCTGTCACCAGGATTTTTATACAATTTTTTTGCAAATTGCATTCCTCTTCATAACCTCCTCCTGATTCTCTCTCTTCCCTCTCTTATCTATCCTCTTTTTCATGAGGATAGATAAGAATCAGAAATCCCTCCTCATTTTACAGGCAGATCAGTTTAATCCTCTGAAAACTAGATAACAGCCAAGGCTTAAGCCTTGGGGATCACACCTTCTCACTAAGGACTTAACAGGTATTTTCTCAAAATGTGTCCCCTCTAATGAAAATTCAAGTGCCAGCTATGACAATAGCAGGGGTGATCATGGTGTAGTGTCATTCTGTCTCAACACCCTGGTGCATTGATTCATGTCCTTTGGACTTTATGTCATCACTGATTTTCAACCAGTCTGTTTTTAGTGCTGAGGTTATGGAAGTGACTCAGGGGCCCCAGGCAGGAATACAGCAGCTGAGCAGGGGAGGAGCCAGGACCCACAGGTTCACCTAAAACAGAGGATGAGATGGTTGGATGGCATCCCCGACCTGATGGACATGAGTTTGAGCAAGCTCTGGGCACTGGTGATGGACTGGGAAGCCTGGCGTCCTGCAGTCCTTGGGGCTGCAGAGTTGGACACGACCGAGCAACTGAACTGAAACCAGAGCAGTGCAGTGTATCTGCCTCACACAATGGAGTTCTATGTGTGAAATACTTTTGAAGAGAAAGGTCATGATGCTAAAAATAGCTCATAACCTCCTGAAGAAGGAAATGAGAAACCACAGAGGAATTTTAAGCAAGGAAGTAGCAAGTCTTAATCCTCTGCAGAGTGAGAGGAGAGGCTCTGGGGTCAGGAACCCCAGTGAGGAGGTTAACGTGGAAGCCCAGGAGAACGCCAAGAGCCTGCCCTGAGAAGGAGGGAAGACACAGCAGAGCTATTTCTGAGGAAAAGTCACAAGGCATGGTGATCGACTTGACTTTGGGGTCTGCCTGACTTTGGGGTCTAAGGCAGAGGAAGGCAATATGTATCTGTAAACTTTCTAACCTGGTACCTAGGTGGATGTGGGTACAATTATTGAAAGGAGTGACTACAGTAGAACTTGATTTTGAAGGGTGGGTGGGAATCTTTGTTGTTCATTTGCTCAGTTATGCCCAGCTCTTTGCAACCCCATGGACTGCAGCACCCCAGGCTTCCCTGTCCTTTGCTATCTCCCAGAATTTGTTCAAACTCATGTCCATTGAGGTGATGATGCCATCCAACCATCTCATCCTCTGTCGCACCCTTCTCCTACTGCCTTCAATCTTTCCCAGCATTAGAGTCTTTTCCAATGAGCTAGCTCTTCACATCAGCCAGGAATCTGTATTCAATTATTCCTTTATTTATTTGGCTGTGCTGGGCCTTAGGTGCAGCATGAGGGATCTTCAGTCTTCCTTGCGACATGCAGGATCTTCAGTTGCCACATGTGGGATCTAGTTTTCTGCCCAGGGATTTAACCCAGGCTCCCTGCAATGGAAGCATGGAATCTTAGCCACTGGACCACCAGGGAAGTCCCTAGGTTCAATTTTTAATACTTTGAAATAATTATGGGTTTTTTTAACCCTAACCCTATGCTTTCTGTAGAAGTTTAGTAGCTGGGTAAGACTGTGTATTGGTGCTTGAAAGAGAGATTGACTTGGAAGTCACTGGTGCTAAAGAATCACTGCCAGGCATGAAGTAGGAATGATGTGGAATATGCAGCAAAGACTTTTGCTCATGAGATACTGGGCATGCACATGTTTAGTGTCAGCAGAGGAAGCCAGGGGGGCTGGGCAGGAGGAGCCAGAGAGGCAAGAACCCCACGGGAGGTTCTGGAAGCTAAGAGAAGAGAAGGTTGGAGTGGACAGCTGAGCCAAGTAGCAACATAAAGTTATGCAGGCTGCAGAGTGGATTTGATGCTTAGACTGATGTTAGTGAAATACTTAGAAGATCTAGGAAGGTGATAGCGGCAGACAACAGGTGAGCAAAGGTGTGACTAGGAGATGACAAAAGGACAAAGGGAAGGAGAGGGGAGAATGATGAGTATGACCATTTAGGCAAAAGGGAAGGAGTGGGGAAGACAGGCAACAGTCAAAGAAAAAGAGGGCTTGTCTGATGAACAGGGTAATCAAAGGAAGTTTGAATAAAGGGGATTATAAGTATCAGGGGAGAAACTCACTTTGGAGAGGATTGCATCTCTACAAGAAGATTAAGATAAAGACAAGTTGGGAGGTTGTTTGGAATATTAAGAGTCTTTTCTTTTTCTTTTTTAATTTAGAAAGCTCTTTTCATCAATTCATTTCTAAAATGGTGCAAAAGGAGAAAGTGGGTGGGGAAACTCATAACATCCAATATTCTTCAAAACAAGTGATGGTGTTTCATTCAAACATGGAGAAAATCTTAATAGGATCAGCCTAGGGACTGCAGGGAGCCTAGTGGTTATCAGAGAGTTTAGTGCTTGGCTGCCTTCTTGACTGAGATCCATGAAGTCCTGGGGTGGGATCAGGAGCAGGGGCTGCCAGGAGATTCAACCAGTCCATCCTAAAGGAAGTCAGTCCTGAATATTCATTGGAAGGACTGACACTGAAGCTGAAGCTCCAATATTTTGGTCACCTGATGTGAAGAATTGACTCATTGGAAAAGACCCTGATGCTGGGTAAGATTGAGGGAAGGAAGAGAAGGGGGCAACAGAGGATGAGATGATTAGATGACATCACCAATGGATATGAATTTGAGCAAAATCTGGGAGATAGTGGAGGACTGAGGAGACTGACATGCTATAGTCCATGGGGTCCCAAAGAGTCCAACAAAACTTAGCGATTGAACAACAATAAGCCCTCTGGCAGAGATAAATGAATTTAGTTTAAAAAAAAAAAGATTTTTGGAGTCCTTCAGATAGTCTCTGACACTGTATCTCAATTGGAACAAATGAAGAATAATAAAGTTTGCATCTCTGCATCGACACAGAAGCAGCCATCTGAAAAATAAAAAAATAAAAATAAAATGAGATGCTAAAAAATAAGCTCCATGATCCACACACTTCTATGCAAGTATATCTGACATTTATTTCTCACTGAGATGAGAACAGAAGCCAGTTAAGTCCTGTGTAGATGTGGTCCAAACCAGATATTACCCAAGGGTAGTTTGTCTTCATGAACCTCAGTCTAGAAAATAGATACTTAGATAGTCATTCTTTCTCTTGGGAGGGTTGGGGAAGGTAGATGGGGCAGTAGGCAGAGCAGGTCCAGAGTTCCCTGGATGCAGGAGGAGGCTGTGATGGTAGAGTTGCAGGGGAGGTTTAGTTTACTGATCACAGGAGCATACTCAAGAGAGTTTTTAATTCCACCTAGCTGGTTTAGTTCAAGCAGAAACCTGGTGACGAATGGGGACTTGGTTATGACTTCATAATCCACTTAGCTAGGCTTCCGCCCTAGGTGGGTTAACCAGCAGACTTTCTCACTTGATAATCTCCTTTTATAGCCAGAGAAAACCACTTTGTTAAAACAGCTAATGCAGCAACAACAAAGCACCCTATGTGTTTAAAGAATGTGTATATAAACAGAAAGTAAGATTTTAAAGAGTCAAACACTTAGGTGTAACCGGATTTTCTTTTCTTTTTCTTTTTTTTTTTTTTTTTTGGTTGCTTTAGTTTCTATAAAAACACTACTGGAATGATAAGCTGCATAGTCTGATAAGGCCCTCATGGGAAATACTGGTTAGATCATTTTTGCACACTTCACATCTACCTGTAATTTTTAGGTTGTAGCCCAATTCCAGTTAGTGTCAGTGAAAGATCCAAATGGCTCACCCAGCTATGTCATCATCAATGGATCTTTTGAGAGTAACAGTTCCTGTCCTCTTAGGAAAAGTCTGATAATTCTGTGAGCAAAGCAAAAGTAACTACGTTGTTGCTGTGTAGTTGCTAAGTCATGTCTGACTCTTGCTACCCCATGGACTGTAGCCTACCAGACTCCTCTGGCCATGGGATTTCCCAGGCCAAATACTGGAGTGGGTTGCCATTTCCTTCTCCAGGGTATTTTCCTGACTCAGAGATGGAAGCTGCATCTCTTGTGTCTCCTGCTAAAGTAGTTATAAACATGGTTAATTGATCATGACAAGTTTAAACAAACTTCTGAAGGCCAGTCCACCAGCAACAGCCTCTTGCTTCTGAAATAGGCCAGTTGGCAATACCCTTATTCCAGTGCCACCTTTCTGAAAGTCAATCAGAACTAGCCTCACTTGAGTAACCAAGCTTCCTCTACTTAATGTCAGCAGGTCCCCAAATGCTACTGTTTTGCAATGCCTTCCAGCCCTCAAACTGCATAGTCTCCAAACTCTGTAGAAACTCAGCTCTCATCTTTATCCCCTGTGTTAGTCCACTGGGGGTGCTATCATGAAACACCATAGACTGGGTGGCTTACAAACAACAGAAATATATTTCCCATAGTTCTGATGGTTGGAAGTTCAAGATCAGGCTGCTAGCACAGTTAGCCAAGGTCCCTCTGTCAGATGGAGGAGTTCTTGTGTCTCCATGTAGGGGAAAGGGGAGGAGTGTTACATCCTCATGACTTAAGCACCTCCCAAAGATCCTGTATACAAATAGGATCACCTTTAGAAGTCATGATTTGTATCTTAAATATAAGTGATTTATTGTTATTTGCATTTACAAACATATTTTTAAATTTTATTATTGGAGTATAATTGCTTTACAATGTTGTGTTAGTTTCTGCTTTATGACAGTGTGAATCAGCTATATGTATACACATATCCCCTCCCTCTCAAGTCTCCCACCCCTCTAGGTCATCACAGAGCCCTGAGCTCAGCTCCCTTCGCAGTACAGCAGCTTCCCACTAGCTAGCCATCTTACACACGGTAGTGTAGATATGTCGATCTTAATCTCCCTATTTATTCCACCCCCCCTTCCCCATCTGTGTCCACATGTCTGTTCTCTAAATCTTCATCTCTGTTCAACAGGATTTTGACATATAAATGTGTAGGGGATGCAAACACTTAGATCACAGCACTTCCTGAATCTGCAACTTGTACATATAACTCTTTATTGCTCATGAAAGCAGTGATTTGGCTGTTTGTTTCTTATGCTGAGAGGCTGCTTCATTGTTCAGGGCTCTTAGTTGCATCAGTAAAAGAGAACTGCTGCTGCTGCTAAGTCGCCTCAGTCGTGTCCGACTCTGTGCGACCCCATAGACGGCAGCCCACCAGGTTCCCCCGTCCATGGGATTTTCCAGGCAAGAGTACTGGAGTGGGTTGCCATTGCCTTCTCCAAAAGAGAACTAGATCCATTTCCTTCTCCAATGCATGAAAGTGAAAAGTGAAAGTGAAGTCGCTCAGTTGTGTCTGTCTCTTAGCGACCCCATGGACTGCAGTCTACCAGGCTCCTCTGTCCATGGGATTTTCCAGGCAAGAGTACTGGAGTGGGTTGCCATTGCCTTCTCCAAAAGAGAACTAGATACAGTCAAGCTCTGGGCTGAGGTGATTGAAGCTGTGACAGACACAGATACAAATACAACTGGGCATTTCAGTTACACTCTTCTGTGAGAACTTTCTCAGCTGACTCCCACAGCGCCTTGGTCCCTTGTTTGCTCTGCCTCAGTTTCTCCATTTTTCTGAGCCTACAATGTATTACCAATTTCCTATATAATGTAAAATATTTTGATAAGAATAAGAAGCCATTTGGGAATTAGCATGGGAGGAAGAATACACACACACAGACACACACACACACTGTAGTAGAAAACAGAATATAAAAATGGTCTTTAATCTCTCCATGACTTTGTTTCCCCATGATAAAATGATGATGATTTTTTAAAGATTTTTTTGTTTGTTTTGATGTCTCTATTTGCTGCAATATTCTGCTTTATGTTTTGGTTTTCCATACCCCCTGCTTTGGAAGTCCCTACTGGACTGCTAGGGAAGTCCCGAAATGCTGATAATTGAAACTTCTGTCTTGCCCAAGGTGAATTTAAATAACGTTACACAAAGCATCTCATTCAGTGCCTGGGAGAGAAGCTAAGTTTAATAATGATGGTCTTACTTCTTCTAGTCATCTTTCAGTTCCTGACGGTTTGACTTTCTTTAGTACCTTCACTTTCAGTTCTGTTTTGGGTCTATTGAACAGTAAATCTCAATCGTGGCTATGCATTTGCAATGCCTGTTAATCTAAAGATAACAACAAAAACCCGAGTGATGTAGATTTAGTAGGTTTGGAGTGGGGCTTAAGCATTTGTATTTTTCAAATGCCATATGTGGGTGATTCTGATGTGCATCCAGACTTAGAATAGATGAGTCCTGACTCCAGGCTCAAAGGGAAGAAGGGAATCATTGTGTGTCTTCTCAGTTGTCTGATGCTTTTAACCGGGCAGGAAGAATATGCACTAAGGAGACACGGATAAGTGTCAGTGCTGTTTCCTGTGTCTGCAGTATAATACTTTCCATACAGTAGGGTTAAATAAATGTTGCTTGAAGTCTAGAAATAAAAATCTATTTTCCTTGGATGAATCTCTTGGATATGTAAATACTGAGAACTACATTCCCTCTCCATAACTTAACCTAGACCTCTCTCCTGATACCCAGATCTGTGGGCCTTTCCACAAGAGTCTACTGCAGACTCAGCTCAACTGTACTCTGCCTCACTGGTTTTGGACCTGGCTCTCTGCTTGACTGACTGCATCTTTAGTTTTTCCCCATATCTCATAGGATCAGTGTGAAGATTCCATTAGATTAATATTTGGAAGTGGATAAATATATATATTTATATATCTCAATAATATCTGTATATCCATTTATCAATCTATCTATCTATGAACAGAAAAGATATATATATATATATATGTAAATATGGTTATTATATTTTTTATTTTGGACTTCCCTGGTGGCTCAGCAGTAAAGAGTCTGCCTGCAGTGCAGGAGATGAATTGATCCCTGGGTCAGGAAGATCTCCTGGAGGAGGAAATGACAACCCACTTTGGTATTCTTGTCTGGGAAATCCTATGGACAGAAGAGCCTGGTGGGCTATAGCCCATTAGGTTACAAAGAGTTGGACAGGCCCGAGTGACTGAGCACACACACGTGCATATGTATTATTGAATTTATTAACCTCTTATGCAAATTCACTTCCCTCAGTTGGTCCCTATTTAGTGATGGTAGCACTAGACTTGATGACTCCATGGAAATGCCTGGAAGTCATCTTTGACTTCTCCCTCCAGTCACATCCTCCATACCTTCTAACAGCTAGCACTGACCATATATTCTTTTTCATTTTCTCCCGAAGAATCTTCTTTTTATTTATTTATTTGTTTGGCTGTGTTGGGTCTTCATGGGGGCATACAGGCTCTTTGTTGTGGTGCGGGGCTCGCCTAGTCTGTAGCACTGACATCTCTGTAGTTTTGATGCACAGGCTTAGGTGCCCCGTGGCACGTGGGGTCCTTAGTTCTCTGACCAGGGATCAAACCCAAGTCCCCTGCATTGGAAGGCACATTTTAACAACTGGACCACCAGTAAAAATCCCTTGATCACATTTTTCTTACTATCACCCAGAGTAGGCCACCATTGACTCTTCCCTGAACTCCTACAATTGTCTCTGAGTAGGTGTCCTGTCTCCAATCTACGCATTGCAGAGTGTAGCTTGCCTCCAAACTCATCATTCCAAACAGCAGAGAGGATTAATGTCATTGCCCTGCTTAAAACTTTACTGAGTTCATTTGTCCTTAGCCACTAATCTAAAGCGCCTTACGTATTGAATATATTCCTTTGGTCACTGTTTACAAGCCTCAGCTGGTTGACACCCTCCTTGAACCGTGTGCCCCTTTGATTTTATTTTTTATAATTTATTTTTTGCTTCACTGTGTCTTCGTTGCTGTGCTCAGACTTTATTTGCAGTGAGTGGGGGCTACTCTAGGTGCGGTGTGAGGGCTTCTCATTGTAGTGGCTTCTCTTGTTGCGGAGAACAGGCTCTAGGTGTGTGGGCTCCAGCAGTTTTAGCACAGGGGCTCAATAGTTGAGGTCCGTGGGCTCAGGCTGCCCCTCAGCATGTGGAATCTTCCCAGACCAGAGATCAAACCCGAGTTCCCTGCATTTGGAAGGAAGATTCTTAACCATTAGACCAGCAAGTAAGTCCTTTCCCCATTGATTTGAACCTCCCTTTTGTCTTCAGCTGCTTCATGTTTCTCTGAACTCTGTCCAGTGAACGAAATCCTCTCCATCTGGGACACTCTCACTACGAATGCAAAATGAAGTATGTGTGATATATGAGTATTGGAACGCAAAGGAAATGTTGATTATCTTAAGACCACCCTCTTGTTCTAAATCCTCACACCCTATGATAAAAGTCCTTACCTCCTAGGTTGGTGAAGATGAGGCCAATGATGCATGATATTGATCTGCTCTTTAATTGCATCAGTAAGTTCCAGCTAGTGCCAAGATAAAATCTCCCCAACCCATTTATGTTTTGGGTGCTCATGGAAATACTCCCCCAATCTTTACTCAGTACTTTCCTAGTCTCTTATTATGATACGTCCACACAATTATGCCTTTATTTGCTTTCTTTGATTTTTGCCTATGACTCCTGGATTTGACATTTGGATTTTTTTTCCCCCACTCCTTTATTTAAACGTTGGGGCTTCCCTGGTGGCTCAGACAGTAAAGAATCTGCCTGCAATGTGGGAGACCCAGGTTCGATCCCTGGGTAGGGAAGATCCCCTGGAGAAGGAAATGGTAACTCATATCAGTATTCTTGCCTAGAGAGTCCCATGAACAGTGGAGTCTGGCGGGCTACAGTCCATGGAGGGCTACAGCCTTTTTGAAGGACAGCTGCATGGACCCAGTTTTGTTCAGCATAGTCCATGGGGTCACAAAGAATCGAACACAACTGAGCAACTACGCATGCACATTTAAACCTTAGCATTTCACAGTGAGCTCTGGATTATTCTTGGCACCTGGAGTAGGATTCAGGAGGAATCCTCAAGTTCTCCTCTAGCCCCACAAAACCCAACCCGCAGCAATATCCTGGCAAACAGGCCATGGCCTGCTCTGATTCCTCTTGGAGTTTAAAAAGTAAGACATTAATTGTTGACTTCCAGATGATTCTTCCAGAATGTGATCTGTATCAGCAGGCTTAAAGCTGAACTTAATTTCCTTAATAGCAAATAAAAAAAGAAATATGTTCAAGTTATAAGAAGTATGTGTGTGTGTGTGTGTATGTGTGTGTGTGAGCATGCACGCATAAACCTCTAAATGAGAACAAGAAATATGAACCTAATTGTAGCACTAATAATGAAGGAAATCTTGCCAGACAAATTTCAACTTCATTATTGGCTTTAATAAGCAAATGAGAGGACAAATAGAATACAGTGGATGTCCCTGATCTTGACTTTATTAACACATTGCACAGAGCACTTCACGAAACGATAGCCCATCAGGGCATTTCAATCAGCATGGAGGTGAACAGTTGCAGCAGCCAGGAGCTGGCTGGTTGCATGAAAAGGGAAGGTGGTAGAAATGACAGGCTTTTTGAAGGACGGCAGCATGGACCCTGTCTTATTCAGCATAGTTCCTAATGATGTGGAAGGGAGAGCACACAGTATATTAATTAAACTTGACAAGGATGCTGAGTTGATTAGCAGAGTGAACTTGGAGAGTACAGAAGCATAGTTAGGAAATGTGCATTAAAGAATACAGTTTGGAAAAATGCAAATGGTGCATTTTGGGAGAAATAAGCCGTTAGAAAAATACTTAGCGGTCCCATCACTGGAACTAGGACACATTTAGGAAAATACAGACTGAAAACACCACACTTGTTTTCATTCCCCAAGGAGGGCATGCAGCATCGCTCCTCATGCATCCCTGAAGGCTAAACACTGTACCCCCTTAACAAGACTTCAGTAGAAGGATTTCTTACTGAGATGAAGAGCCTTTGGAATTGATAGTTTCCTTGTATTTCACCTGAGAGGCCCTTCATATTAGCGACATCTCACTGTCATTGTAGTTCTACCAAAACACTTGTCAAACTTCTGGATCACTGCGTACTTTTATTTATTTTTTAAATTTTATTTATTTATTTTTTTTTCAGTGGGTTTTGTCATACATTGACAAACTCTATGAATCAGCCATAGAGTTACACATATTCCCCATCCCGATCCCCCCTCCCACCTCCCTCTCCACCACTGCGTACTTTTAAAGGGACAAAAGATTTCTCTTTAGGGTCAAAATCTTCCTTTTCCTGCCTTCTTCATCCCTGTTCAGCCAAGAATCTTCTATCAGGGTTTGGAACTGCTTTGGGATGGGAGTTCATGTCTACCTTATCAAGTACATTAAAGAAGTTTCTAAAATAATCAAAACCTTGCTTTCATGTCACCTAATAGTATTCCTTTTCCTGGCTTTTCTTTTTTCCTGGCTTTTTATATTGTTGTTTTGGTTGCTCAGTTGTGTCCGACTCTTTCGCGACCCCATAGACTGTAAGCCTGCCAAGCTCCTCTGTCCGTGGGATTTTCCCAGCAAGAAAACTGGAATGGGTTGCCATTTCCTTCTCCAGAGGATCTTCCCGACCCAGTGATCAAACTCAAATCTCCTTCATTGGCAGGTGGGTTCTTCACCACTTTTTATAATGATCTTTCAAAGACTGTTCATTCTGGGAATGTCATAATGAAGTTTGGCTTGTTCCTTTCTTTTGCATACTGTCTTGCAAACATGAGATTATTTTGTTAGTCTTCCTCTGCAGCTTCACAGATCCATTTTGGTCCAGGTTTCTTTTTTTTTTCCTTCCTTCTTTCCTTTGTTACAGTGCCATGAAAGATGCTGGATTCTAGTTCCCTGGCCAGAACCAGGGATCGAACCAGCGCCTTCTGCAGTGAAAGCCCAGGATTTTAACCACTGGAGCACCAGGAAAGTCCTTCCCAGATACCTTTCTTGACTCTCACTTAAGTTCTGTAAGGTAGGGGGCTTTGTGTGCAGGGTTTTATTCACTATTTTGCCACAAACTATCTTTAAAAGGCAATAATTAACCTCTCTGAACTTCCATTTCCATTAGTGAACTTAGTAATACTTACCTTGTTGTAAGAAACAGAAGCAACGAGCCAGGCAAGCATGCTGTATGGAACTAGAAAGTGCCGTTCAAAGAAGAGTTATTATTGCCGTTGTACAGAACACCCTGGACTTCATGGAAATGTAGAGACTTGTTCAGCATCAGGAGGATGATGAGTGATGGGACATGAACCTACCTCCAGCATCCCTCCTTCTTTGTTCCGTGTTTTTCTACTCTCATCACCATGTTACCTCCTTCCTGCAAGCAAATCTGGGACAGATACACCAAACACATAAGAATGAGGTTCTGAAGATTTTATATGTGAAATAACCCTAATGTGGACTCCCTGGTTATTGCAAATCTTTACTTCACACTAATTCTACTCACCTGAATGCTCATTAATTGTTAAAAAAAAATTTAAAAATGAAAAAAGAAGGAAAACGAAAGAAAGAAAAAAGGAAGAAATAAAGAAAATAATGTTTGAAGCTATGAAAATCTCATACATGTTGCCCAGTTATGAGGGGCACCCATTGATAAGGCTGCAGAGAACTTAGCTGAAGTTACCCAGGAGCCCGGAAATCTTTTAGCTAATACAACCTGGAAATGCACAGTACCCATGAAAGGGAACACTGTACAAAAGTCCTCAGCAATTCATTTTCCTCCAGATTCAGAGTATCCTTTAAACAGAAAGTATCCATTAGGATTATTCTGAGCCTTGGGCTGGACTTGTGGCTTGTTGACAGGCAGCATGAGGGACCCAGAGTTAGACAGGCTGGATTAGTAAATTACAGCTTTGTCATTAGCTCCGGAACAAGGGACATCAGTTTCTGCCTCTAGGTGTGATGAGCACGAGCACTTCACCAAAGACTGGGAGAGTCGGATGAGATGATGTCTATAAATCGGCAAACACTGCGCCAGACGTATAATAAACATGATCGTAACACATTACTGAGTACTTATTAGGTGCTAGACATTGCTTCAAGTGCTTCACAGGATCAACACATTTAATAACCATAATAACCCTATTAGATAGGTTAATATTTTTCCCCTTTCATGATCGAGGAAATAAGAATAAAGAAGATGCGTGAAACTGCCAGCATCACACATCTTAGGAGTGTTGGAGACACGATGTGAACCCAAGAAACCTGGTTTTTGGTTTTGTTTTAATTAAGACCTAATGGATATTCGATAAACTATTTCTTTACAGCATGCAATTTCCTTATAAAAAACAAATGTGTGAAGGCTTCACCATAATTAAAATATGGAATGTATACCCATCAGTTCCCAAATTCCCTTGTGCCCCACTGCACTCCTTCCCACCCACCCTTTTCTGTCTGTACCCCATCCCCTTCTTACATCCCCAGGAAGTCACCAGTATGCTTTTGACTCTATAAATTCCTTTGCATTTTCTAGAATTTTATGTAAATGGAATCATATAGCAGGTACTTTTGGGGGGGGGTCTGGCATCTTTCACTTAGCATAATTATTTTAAGATTCATCTATGTTGTTGTGCATATCAATAGTTAATTCTTTCTGATATTATTATATGGAATAGCTACAGCTAGTTTAGGGCCTCCCTGGTGGCTCAGCAGTAAAGAATCTGCCTGCCAATGCAGGAGATGCAAGAGATGCATGTTCAATCTCTGGGTTGGGAAGATACCCTAGAGTAGGAAATTGCAACCCACTCCAGTATTCTTGCCTGGGAAATCCCATGGACAGAGGAGCCTGGTGGGCTACAGTCCATGGGGTCGCAAAAGAGTCGGACAATAACAACTTTTCAACAGTTAACAACTTGTTTTTCTGTTCTCCTGTTGATGGACATTTTCGTGTTTCTAGATTCTAGCTAGTATATATAAACTTGCTATGAATATTAGTAACAACTATTTAAATGGATATTAGTCTTCCCTAACTTAATCACAAAACCTCTGTAATGCCTCCCTCTATTATTGAGAAAAGCTCAGTAAACCTTAGGAGAACTTAGAAATGGTGGTCTAGCATGAACTTCCTTTCTTGAAATTCCATATTGTCCGGAAAAGAACTCAGTAGCCACGTGGTCTAGCCTCTTTTCTAGAGTAACAGCAGAAGAAAAAGAACCCCTTGTATATTCCACCTTCACGTGTGGAATTCTTTCTGGGATAGAGGAAAGAGTGAAAAAGAAAAAGAAAAGAAAAAAAGCCAAATGTGCTGGTTTACTGACATTTGCTTTACTGGAAAGCAGAACCCAATCTACTTGTCAAAATTTTCAACCTGATGTGTTTTCAGTGCAGTTACTGGTGATGAATGACTGGGCCTGACCAAGTTACCTGCCAAAAATTAATGGGAAAGCTCCAGCGACTTGGGCAGGAAATGAGATCCCCGGATGTTCCCAGAGTCAGTGAGACAATTAATCTGATTTACATCCATTGCATTTCAGAGAGCTAAAATTTCATCTGCTGCTCCTAAGCATTCATTTGGGGTGAAACCACATTACTTTAAGTGGAACCCATCCGTCAAGCTGTTTATAAAATACACAGTGACTAACAAGGATAGGAAGCCAATAGCAGAACTCAGAGATCACAGACGATGCGCTGGCAGGAGAATGCATTAAACAGGACTGCAGACACGTGGCATGAAGAAGCACAGCACTTGGGCTGAAATTCTGCCCCACAGAGAACACAGGGTCTTGATAAGTGTCTAACACCCAAGTGATAAACTCCAAAGTCCAGATGGCAGGAAGAGACAAGAGGTTGCTTCCCACAGCAGGAAATGAAATATTCTTGATGGAAAGGAAAAAAAAAATCAGGGATCTTATGGCAGGGTTTTTTTGGGTTTTTTTTTTGAGTTGTCTTCTCTTGTAGGATTTGCAGATACTAATATGACACAAATAAGATGGAAGTGAGGTTTAGAGGGTGAAGCTGAAATTTATTTGTGGCTACAAAATTCACATTTCACAGAAGGGGCAAGAGAACAGCCTGCAGAAAATTTGCCTGCCGTGGTGAGTCTAGGATACAGCTGAGAAGTTGTGTGGCGACAGCTCTCATTGCTTGGGGGGCCAATGGTGATCCTGAGGTATTATTTCCTATATTTCTGGTTTAGAGACTTTTCAAAATCCAGAGTTATCATGAAGGCCGCTTCCTGTGGCATCAGTAACCTTTACCTATGGTTGCAACCACAAATTTCAAGTCAGTTTGAGGAATAAAATTTGGACAGTTCTCAACAGTAGATGAGTCATTCTTAAGCTGCTTGAGTTTTTCTTAGTAATTGTCATTGGTGATATTGAAAGAAAAAAAAAGGCCAAGATTTCAGTAGTTATCTACAGCTATTAATAGTAAATACTAGTCATAATTAAAAATGGGCAGAAGACCTGAATAGAGATTTTTCCAAAGAAGATAGACAAATGGCTAACGGGCACATGAAAAGATATTGATATTTCTAATCTTCAGGGAAATGCAAATAAAAACCACAATGAGATATCACATCACACCTATCAGAATGGTCATTATTAAAAAAGACCATAAGTAACAAGTGTTGGTGAAGATGTGGAGAAAAGGAAGTGCTTGTTCACTGTTGGTGGGAGTGAAAATTGGTACAGTCACTATGGAAAACAGTGTGAAGAATCCTCAAAAAACAAAAATAGAATCGCCATATGATCTAGCAATTACCCTCCTGTTTATATATCTGAAGAAAATGAAAACACAAATTCAAAAGTATAAATGCACCCCCAAGGTTTATAGCAACATTATTTGCAAGAGCCAAGATATAGAAACAACCTAAGTGCCCATCAATAGACGAATGGATAAAGAAGATGTCGCATGTACATACAATGGAATACTACTCAGCCATAAAGAATAAAAGTCTGCCATTTGCAATAAATACATGGACCTAAAAGATTTAATGCTCAGTGAAATAAGTCAGATAAAGAAAGACAAATGCTCCATGTTATCATTTATATGTGGAATCTAAAAAAAATAAGCAAATAGATTTAATAAAAGAGAAAGCAGTGTTTACCAGTGGAGAGATGGAAGTGGAGAGGTCAAGAAAGGGGTATGAGATTAAGAAGTACAAACTACTGTGTTTAAAACAGATAAGCAATAATAATACATTGTACAGCATAGAGAAATATAGTTATTATTTCTCAATAACTTTAAATGGAATATCAGTACGTAAAGAATCTGCCAGCAGTGCAAGAGACCCGGGTTCAATCCCTGGGTCAGGAAGATCCCCTGGAGAAGGAATTGGCAAGCCACTCCAATATCCTCGCCTGGAGAACTCCAGACAGAGAAGCCTGGTGGGCTACAGTCCATGGGATCACAAGAGTTGGACATGACTTAGCTATTAAACCACAAACCACCACACCAGAAGCTAATATAGTATTGTAAATCTTATTCTGCAAGCAAGAGTATTGGAGTGGTAGCCTTTCTCTTCTCCAGGGGATCTTCCCAAGCCGAGGATCTTCCCAACCTAGGTCTCCCACATTGTAGGCAGATTCTTCACCAGCTGAGCCACCAGGGAAGCCCAGTAAATCAGCTATACTTCAATAAAAAAGAGAAATTAAATAACCTGTCCTAAAAGTGACTAAAAAGCAAAGAAAAGATTCAGATCCAGACAACTGGATGCAAAAAATCTAGCATCTTAGCCCCTACTTTTTGCTATGTCCTTTAAATTTCACAGCAACCCTACAAGGGATCTATTTCTTCTATTTTATGTATAATGAACAGATTGTGAGAGGTCTAGTAACTTTTTTTCTTTTTTTAAATTTATTTTTATTAGTTGGAAGCTAATTACTTTACAGTATTGTAGTGGTTTTTGCCATACATTGACATGAATCAGCCATGGACTTATATGTGTTCCCCATCCCGATCTCCGCTCCTGCCTCCCTCTCCATCCGATCCCTCTGGGTCTTCCCAGTGCACCAGCCCTGAGCACTTGTCTCATGCATCCCACCTGGGCTGGTGATCTGTTTCACCCTTGATGGTCTACTTGTTTCAGTGCTGTTCTCTCTGAACATCCCACTCTCGCCTTCTCCCACAGAGTCCCAAAGTCTGTTCTGTACATCTGGCCTAGTAACTTTTTAAAGTCACACAGCTAGTGAATAATAGAGACCAGGGGTGGAACCCAGAATGCTTCATTTCAAAATTCACTTTCTTTCTATTTTGCAGAATGTAAATTTAAATTGTTTTTGTTCAGTCACTGAATCATGTTTGACTCTTTGTGACCCCATGAATCGCAGCACGCCAGGCTTCCCTGTCCTTCACTATCTCCCAGTTTGCTTAAATTCATGTCCATTGAGTTGGTGATGCCATCCAACCATCTCGTTCTCTGCTGCCCCCTCTCCTCCTGTCTTCAATCTTTTCCAGCATCAGGGTCTTTTCTAATGAATTGGCTCTTCACATCAGGTGGCCAAAGTATTGGAACTTCAGCTGCAGCATCAGTCCTTCCAATGAATATTCAGGGTTGATTTCCTTATGATTGACTGGTTTGATCTCCTTGCAGTTCCAGGGATTCTCAAGAGTCTTCTCCAGCACCACAATTTGAAACCATAAATTCTTTGGTGCTCAGCCTTTTTTATGGTCCAACTCTCACAACTCTACAAGACTACTGGAAAATCCATAGCTTTGTCTAGACAGGTCTTTGTCGACAAAGTGATGTCTCCACTTTTTAATATGCTGTCTAGGTTTGTCATAGCTTTCCTTCCAAGGAACAAGCATCTTTTAATTTCATGGCTGCAGTCACCATCTGCAGTGATTTTGGAGCCCAAGAAAATAAAATCTGTCACTGTTTGCATTGTTTGCCCATCTATTTGCCATGAAGTGATGGGACCAGATGCCATGATCTTAGTTTTTTGAACGCTGAGATGTAAGCCAGCTTTTTCACTCTCCTCTTGCACCTTCACCAAGAGGCTCTTTTGTTCCTTTCTGCTTTCTGCCATGAGGGTGGCATTATCTGTGTATCTGAGGTTATTGTTATTTCTCCTGGCAATCTTGACTCCAGCTTGAGCTTCATCCAGCCTGGCATTTCACATGATGTATTCTGCATATAAGTTAAATAAGCAGTATTACAATATGCAGCCTTGATGTTTAAATTACAAAAAAAAATTACAATGAAAATTCAGAAGAGAGGGGTAGAAAAGTAAGCAGACTTTTAGGCAAGAACCCAATGGAAGAGCTATCGGTGGATATCAGTACTAATTTTATAGTGTATCAGTACCAACTATCTATAGTATACATAGCATGACAGGGCTGGGATGGGCCAGAGGCAGGTGCTGGTGAGATAGATGATCTGGGAATGGTGAAGAGAAATAGGGGAAGGTTTTGCACACAGATGTGAATTGTATTTCATTTGCCATAAACATAGCCTTTCTTGAATTCTGAATTTAATTGCAGATTTTCAAAGAAAAAAAAATCCAAAAACAAATCTCTTGTTATCTAAGCCTTTGCCTTGTGTCTCTCCACACTCAGAAAAAGAGAAATAGAGCAGTTCAGTTCCTGTTGGTACATTACCATGGAGACGGCTTCCACAGCATCTTCAGCCCTGACTCACCCCTGCAGGGGTCTCCAAACTTAATTACTTATTAATAGGCTTTTACCAGGGCAGTCTCCAGGGGTGGAACATCTTGCTTTCAAGGCTGAGACTGTGAAGAGAAACAGAGGCAGAAAATACTATGCAATTACAAAGAATTAATTAGAACCTCTGTAAATGTACCGACAAATATGCCTTAGGACAGCCTGCAGTGGGATTTGAGGGTACTCAGGTGTCTGGGAGAGAACAGGAAAGTGGACAGTAGATCTCCAATAATCACTTCTCCTGTGACACTGCAAGAGTCTTCCACATTGTTCTTTCCCTGAACTAATTTTTCAAGATGAATTAGTAAGCTTCACATTCAGAGAAACAATTCAGGAATTCACCCTAATATGTATATTTTTTGTATACATATATATAGTGTTTCCATCTTTGGACACTCTTCTAAGCATACCACAATAGCCTTAGCTATACTAATTAATTAATTAATTAATGGGGATTACTTAGAAATGATAGTGATAGAGTTAGGTCTTACAGGGAAGTGTGATTCCTAGGTTACCAATTTACATGATTGTACATTAATTTTTTTTTCTATATGTTTAAACCTAATGAATGGAAATAGAGTGGGAAAAGCACAAAGGTATTTGATTAACTTGTTAATTAGCTTATTAGCTCATCCATTCATTTATCCATTCAATACAGATCTCTTCATTCACTTAACTGTATTTACTGAGAATTAGATGCTGGTTTGGATATCACATGGTACTTGACCCAACAGACATGAGACAAGTACTTAGGTCACTAAATTCATCGTAAAAAGTTATTAGTTACCTTAAAATATACATTGGTGAAACATTGTGATAAATGGCATAATGAATGAGGTCACAAAGAAATCACAGAGTGATTAGTGATACTCAGTGTCTGATAATGAATTAGTTGCCCCTGATAACCCTTTCAACTCTGTCTGAAGATCTGAATCTCTGTGGAGGAGTCAACTAATTTTCATGTTATTTTGTGCAACTAACACATAAAATCTTACCTTAGTCCCACTGTTGAGTTTCCTTTTATTGAGGGCTATGTGGCGTATCTATAGGCTGTAAGTAAGTCATCAGAGATCTAACTGAGAAAATTCAATCTGTCCTTTAACAGACTGAAGTTTATACCTCCAATCCTTTCAAGTTAGGTATAATTACTTGGCAGTCCAGTTTCTGATGTATTAATAGTTGAGTCTAGGTTGTGAAAATGTACATACAGAACACTCCATAGCGCTTTAGAGCTAGAAAAAACTTATAGGTCATAAAACCAATAAAAGCTACTATGTCTTGGTTGTTTATTAGATGATAGACTATTTACTTCATATATTAGCTCCTACTGTTAAAATCTACAAGGCAAGTATGATTAGTCTTCATTGACGAGGAATTTAAGCCTGGAAATAATGATGAACAGGTTCAGTAATCCAGAGCTGGTTAGAAAAGCTGGAAAGAAACCCAGTTGTGTCTAACCCCAAAGCCAGAAAATATTTGACTGGACTCTGATCCATTCTGGGCTCAATTCCCTCATTCTTCAGATAGAAAAATTGAGACAGATTTTTGAGAAAACCTATATTCATTCTTGATCAAAAGATCTTAACAATCCAGGAAGAATTTGATCAAGAACATTATCTAAAATTAATAGCCAACATCATAATTAGCAGTAAGCCTTTAAAATAATTCTCATTGAAGTCAGGAACACTTCAGGATTCATGCAATCAATACTATTATTTAACATTGATTTGAAATTTTAGTGATGAAAATGAGAGAGGGAAATTAGAGTTATAAGAAACAGTAGAGAGAAGGAAAAGTTCATAATTGATCTCTTGATAAAACCAAATGGAACAACTGAAAATTCTAATAAAGCAAATGCTAGAGTTTGGAATATTGGCTGGTTTCAAACTACATATTCAAAAGCAAAAGCTATGGAATTGCAAGGGACCCAGAATAACTAAAATGATTTTTAAAAAAGAAGAACAAATTTAGAGCTCTCACACCTCCCAACTTCACAATTTGTTACACAGCTTTAGTAAACAAGACAAAGTGATGCTGGCCCAAAGATAGACATGTATCAAAAGAACAGAACTGAGAGTCTGGGAGCCAGCTCTCATCTTTATCGTCAAATGACTTTTGACAAGGGTGCCAAGACAATTTCTTGGGGGAAAGAATAGTCTTTCCAGCCAATGATGCTAGGATAACTGGATATTCAGATGCAAAGGAATAAAGTTAGATTCCTTCCTTATATACCACACACAATAATTAACTCAAATTGAATCAGACCTAAAAGAGCCCAAACTATAAAACTCTTAGAGGAAATAATAGAAATAAAGCTCCTTGATCTTGAATTAGGCAAAACTTTCTTATATTTGACATGAAAGCACATGGGACAAAAAAAATAGATGGACTTCCCTGGTACTCCAGTGGTTAAGACTACAGGGGCACAGGTTCTATATCTGGTCGGGGAAGCAAGATCCCACATTCCACATGGTGCAGCCAAAAAAATTAAAGAAGAGGAAATTACTTATTTTTTAAAAAAGAAATAGATATATTGGACTTCATAAAAATTAAAAGGGCTTCCCTGGTGGCTCAGTGGTAAAGAACTTGCCTGCCAATGCAGGAGACAAGAGTTTGATCCCTGGGTCAGGAAAATCCCTTGGAGAAGAAAATGACAACCCATTCCAATATTCTTGCCTGGGAAATTGCATGAAGAGAGGAGCCTAGCAAGTTATAGTCCAAAGGGTCACAAGAGAGTGGGACACAACTTAGAAACTAAATAATAACAAAAAATTTTTTAAATGTGCGTGTTGCAAGTAATACTCTCAAGAAAGTGAAAAGTTATCCCATAGAATGAGAGAAAATATTTGCAAATTAATGTCTAAAAAGATACTGATATCCAGAATACATAATGAACTCTTGCAGCCCAATAATGAAAAAGGAAAATAAAAGCATAATGGAATTTGACTAGACATTTCTTTTAAGTAGATAAAGAAGAGGCCAGAAAGTATGTGGAAAGATATATAATTAACGTTAAGGAAATGCATATCAAAACCAAAATGTGATACCATTTCAACACCATAAGTTGACTATAATCAGAAAGTGAGATGATGAGTTTTAGCCGGGAGTGATATTGTAACCCTTCGCTGATAGAAATGTAAAAAGGTGCAGCTATTTTTTTGAAAAGTTTGGCGATTTCTCTAAATGACAAATATAGTCACCTTACATGACTCAGCAATTCCACTTGTAGGTATGTACCTAAGAGATTTGAGAACATACCTAAAAAAACTTGAACATGAATGTTTCTGACAATATTATTCATAATAATCAAAACCTGAAAACTCTCCAAATAAGTCATTAGCTGATGGATGGATAAATCAGTATGGCATATCTATACAATGGAATATTATTTCTCAATAAAGTGGAGTAAAGTACTGATATGTACTACAATATGGGTAGATCTTGAAAGTCTTCTAAGTGAAAGAAGCCAGTCACAAAAGACCACATATTATATGAATCCATTTACATGAGATGTTTAGAATAGGCAGATCCATAGAAACAGAAAGTAGCTAACTGGTTTCCAGGAGAGCTACTGGGGACTGACTGCCAGCAGTCATTTTTCTTTTTAAGGGAACGGAAATGTTCCACACTTCGGTCATAGTTATGGTTTTGCAATTTTATAAATGCACTAAAGGCTTTTAATTGTTCATTTTATATAGATGACTTTTACTGAATACAAATTATGCTCAGTAAAGATGTCTTTAACAGCTTCTGTGAGTGTGTGTGTGTATATATATATGCAATTATGTGAAAAGCATAACAAAAATCCCTCATTAAAATCAGTACACAACGAAAATGCTCATAGTCATACAAAACGAAATACATGTCTATTTATTCATTATTTCTTTTATCAAATATTTATTGAGCAGCTGTACTATGCCTAAAATGGATCTATAACCTTGATGTGCATCAGTGAACAAAATAAAGAACCCTAGTTTCCATCTAGAAAGCCACAAAACTCCACTAAAAAAGATGTAAACAGGCCTCTTCTCCCTAAAATACTGATATATTGACAGTTTCAATACAATTTTTGAAACCTGACAAAAATGTTTAAAAATTTTTTCAGTCAAAATCATTCCCATGTCTAAAAGAACACAAAATATTAACTTATACACATATAGTTCCTTCAGTTCAGTTCAGTCGCTCAGTCGTGTCCAACTCTTTATGACCCCATGGACTGTAGCACATAGGCCTCCCTGTCCATCAGCAACTCCCGGAGCTTGCTCAAACTCATGCCCATCAAGTCGGTGATGCCATCCAGCCATCTCATCCTCTGTCATCCCCTTCTCCTGCCTTCAAGCTTGCCCAGCATCAATGTCTTTTCAAATGAGTCAGTTCTTTGCATGAGGTGGTCAAAGTATTGCAGTTTCAGCTTCAGCATCAGTCCTTCCAATGAAATTCAAGACTGATTTCCTTTAGATCTCCTTGCAGTCCAAGGGACTCTCAAGAGTCTTCTCCAACACCACAACTCAAAAGCATCAATTCTTCAGTGCTCAGCTTTCTTTATAGTTCAACTCTCACATCCATACACAGCTACTGGAAAAAAACATGGCTTTGACTAGATGGACCTTTGTTGGCAAAGTAATTTCTTTGCTTTTTAATATGCTGTCTAGGTTGGTCATAGCTTTTCTTCCAAGGAGCAAGCGTCTTTTCATTTCATGGCTGCAGTCACCATCTGCAGTTCCTTAATAGGATGAAATATATTTAATCCCAGCCCTCAAGCCTACATTATTTTTAATGGGGAAACATACTACTAACATTGGGTAAAAGATAAAAGGGCACATAACCACCTTTATGATTCACCATGCATTAGAAGTATTAACAATAGAATTAGAAATGAAATGCAACTAGAGCCTTAAGAAATGAAAAGGAAGAAGTAATATTCTGTTTATTTGGTTAAAAAATGATTAATTATCAGAAAAGCATCAAGTCAAATAGATTTTCAGCTTGGATATCTACAAAGAAAAGCTAGAAACTTCAAACATACAAACAAAGCTATCTGTAAGATATATTAAAAGAGAAGACTTTATAGCAATAAAAGAAAAACCAAGAAAAATGTGCAAGAATTATATGAGGAAAATTATGAAAGACTCCTGAAAGAGAAAAATGTAATTTGAATAAATGGAAAGATATACCATGTTCTTGGAAGGAATATTTAACAACAGTAAAATACAGTATCTCTGGACTTCCCTGGTGGCACAGGGGATAGGAATCTGCTTTCCAATACAGGGGACCTGAAGATGTCCCTGGTCCCTGGCCCAGGTACATCTCTGGTCCTGGAAGATGCCACATGCCATGGAGCAACTAAGCCTATACACCACAACCATCTAGAGCCCACATACTACAACTACTGAGCCTGCATGCTGCAAGTACTGAAATCTGTGAGCACCTAGAACTTGTGAGCCGCAGGAGAAGTCCTTGCAGTGGGAAGCTTGTGCACCACAACAAAGAGTAGCCCCTGCCCACTGCAGCTAGAGAAAGCCTTCCCAAAGCAACAAAGACCCAATGCAGCCAAAAATAAAATAAAGGAAAAAGTAATATCTGTAAGTTATATACAAATAAAATTGCACTTCATTTTTTTAAATTATTTTTTTTCTGGAGCCAGACAAGTTAATTATAAAGCTAATTTGCAAGAACAAAAAGCAAACTAGCAGAAGACTCCATAATTAAAACATTGTGAACAGGACCAGAAAGAAAATCACTTTCATATGAAAATTTAATATACAATAACATAGCATCTCATAGCAGTGAGAAAAGATAAACTTCTTGATGAAAGGAAATCGAATATATGGATACCAAATTAAAAATAAAACATTGGCTCATTCTTCATAGCACATGCAAAAGGGAAATTCAAAATAAATCAGATTTAAATGTGAAAAATAAAACTTTACACATGCTGAATGAAAATATGAATTAATTATATAATAATCTGGAAATAGAGATAATTTATCTAATAATTCAAAAATCCAGAATCATAGGGGAAAGCTATCTATTTAAATTTATATATTTTATATATTTTATCATGTGTTTACATTAGAATCAATTAAAATCAATATAAAAATACTGTATAAAATATGGTTTTGTAAGTACCAAAGCGACTTGCCACATATTTATATATCACAGCAAAATGTTAGTAGTCTTAATAATAAAAGAACTTCTAAGAAATACTACAGAACAAGAAAAAACAGCCCTATACACAAATGGGCAAGATACATAAAGACACCAATGCACAGAAACTAAGAAGCAAATGATGTTTAAAAATGAAAAGGTGTTCAACCTCACTTATAGTAAGAAATAGGAAAATTAAAAACTATACTGAAGTATTGTTACTCACCTTTCATATTGGCAGAATGCAAAAGTTTGACAAAATGTAGCATTGTTGAGCTGGCAAGGACACACTCTCCGAGGTTACCAGTGGAAAGGTAAAGTTGCACAACCAATTGGGTAAAAGTATATATGCATATACTAGCAAAAGTATATATGCATATACTCTTTGACCCAGCAGTCTCTGTTCTAGAAACTTATGACAATGATACATTCCAAAAATACAAAGACATATTCACAAAGGTCTTCATTACAGTAATTTGTCATAGTAAAAGACTGACCCATTTTGTCCATCAATAGGGGACTAGTTAAATAAGCTATGAATGTACAATGAACTACTACACAGTTGAAATTTACATTTATATGCTACTTTATCTGACCTTTGGGATGTATCATTAAATTTTTAAAAATAGCAAGAAAGAGAAAATTTTGCACAGTATATAAACTGCCATTTAACCAAGAGATGGGTGCAGATCTATGAATAGATAGACAGCTAAACTTCTGTATTTAAAAATGGAAGGAAGCCATATTCTGTGAAATTCTATAGGGGGAGACAAAAACAGGGGTAGAAGTTAGAGTTTTCTAATGCATTTTGTTTTGTTGATTTGATCTTAACACCATATAAATGCATATAATTTTTGGAACAAAATTACATTAAAATTCATAAATGGAATTGCTAACTATTAAATGTAAATACATACATATTTGAATTGAGTGGTTGGAATAACCATACAGAGATAAGATTTTTCAAATGACTTTAAAACATATTAATTTCATTGTATGCCTTTAATGGATTATATGCTAAAGGTAAAATAACTAAAACATACAACATATACAAATTATATTATCAGTTGTGATTGTGTGTATATGTATTGAGTAAATGACTATGCTAATAAAAATTTCTAGCATCAAGGAAGAAATCAAATAATATATGCCAAAGACAATAATCCTTCATTGGAATGTAAGTATAGCAAGAAACCATAGTATGTTTTCTTTGTTCAATGAAAAACATCTAGAAACAACGACAGAGCTATAACAATGAGCAACTCTGATACCCAGATCTTGAACTACTTAATAACAGATTTAACCAGTGATCCTTAAGGACATGGTTGATTCCTGATTGGGGTAAGAAATGTGGAAAATTAATTTGGATCATAGAAAGTATAAAAGTTACTTAAGATTATTAATGTTCAATGCAAAATGATCCATGGTAAAACAGAGATTTCCACTGTCTGAAAGGCAATTAGGGCACACGAATATGTTTAAATCCATCACATAATGTCACAGAAAAACACAAACAAACAAAAATACCCCCATTAATTACCTCTGAAGTGCTAGGAAACAACACATTATTTGAAAACTGGTCAAAAAAAAAAAAAAAAAGAGAGAGAGAGAAAAAATAAAGCAGGAAAAGATCTACCTATATAGCAGATCATGTGATCATTAGGGTCAATTTGTTTAAAGAATTGAGAAAAAGTAGCCACACTCTCCAATAATAAAACATCACTGAACTAAAACATTTAAGCCATGTGATATTACTATAATAATAAAAATAACAACATGCACAATGACAATAAATACTGACAGGACAATGAAATAAAATGCACCTCCAAGTCTGACTATTTCTCATATGACAAAGATGTCATTATAAATCATTGACAAAATGCTAGATTATTTAATAAGTAGCACAGGAGTAATTGCTAACAATCTGAAGATTTAACTTGCATTTTTACTTTACACTATAACTCAACATAAACTCCAGATGGAATAAAGAGAATACAGCATGTGAAGAAAGAGAAAAGGAAGGCAAAGAGGGAACAGAGAAAGGAAAAGAAGAAAGTGGAGAGTTAGGCAAAGAGATGAATGTTAGCAATGACAAATTATCCAATTTAGAGGGTATTAGGCTTTTCAAGGCAAAAGCCTCAAAGAAAATATGGGAAATATAATAATGAACAAAGTAGACTCTGCTGCTGCTGCTGCTAAGTCGCTTCAGTCGTGTCCGACTCTCTGCGACCTCATAGAAGGCAGCCCATCAGGCTCCACCGTCCCTGGGATTCTCCAGGCAAGAACGCTGGAGTGGGTTGCCATTTTCTTCTCCAATGTGTGAAAGTGAAAAGTGAAAGTGAAGTCTCAGTCGTGTCCAACTCTTAGCGACCCCATGGACTGCAGCCTACCAGGCTTCTCCATCCTTGGGATTTTCCAGGCAAGAGTCCTGGAGCGGGGTGCCATTGCCTTCTCTGTAGGCTCTGGAGTCTGGCTTTAATGAACCGCTCTGCTCCTTACTAGTTGTTATGTGATCTTCAGCAAGACAGTGAGCCTGTTTGTGCCTCAGTTTCCTCATCTGAAAATATGAATAATTATTGTTTACACTTTAAAGTGACTTAAATAAAACAGCATGCGTGCGTACCAAGTCACTTGAGTTGTGTCCGACCCTGTGCAATCCTATGGACTGTAGCCCACCAGGCCCTTCTGTCCGTGGGATTCTCCAGGAAAGAATGCTGGAGTGGGTTGCCATGCCCTCCTTCAAGGGATCTTCCTGGCCCAGGGATCAAACACCACGACTCCTAAGTCTCTTGCATTGGTAGATGGGTTCTTTACCACTACCACCACCTGGAAAGCCCAAAATAAAATAGCAACATTAATAATTTCATACAATCTGGAACAGATAGCAAAACTAAATAAATGGGGGGCTATCATTGGACAGAATTTAAAATTTTGTGTATATTGAAAACTTCAAAAACATGACACAAGTGACAAAATATTTGCTAAATATATATGGTAGACAAAAGGCTAATAGAATTACAAATATATAAAATGAATATGCTATTAAGAAAAAAATGAGAGGAATAATTCATAAAGCAGTATTAATCACAATTAAAAATTTAATTTAAAATTAAACCTGATGAGATTAAAATTAAATATTTATTTGTGTATTTGAAAAAAAATTAAAGGTAATTTTCAGCATATGTGAAAGTCTACCAAAACTGCTAATATCTTACATCAGTGCAGCAAATATGTCATTAGCTCTCCGTAGAGTAATTCAGGGGTCTGTGTCAGGAGTTTTAAAATATCTATAACTTTTATACTTTAAATTATATTTTTTGTCATTTAAACTAAGAAAGCACTATTAATATATGCAAAAACATTCTTCATATTTTTACTTATAATAGTGAAAACTCAGACTCAAGGCATGTGTCCAAAGTTATGCGATTATCAAATACACTTTGATAGTACCAATAAATGCTATATTGAGAAGATTTGTTAATGTCGTGTATATGCTATGTTATAAAGTTTTAAAAAGCAGGTCCCAAAGCAGTGCTTTCAGCATGATCTCAGCTTTATGTATAACTGGGTCTCTCCCTGCATAGTGGTTTGATCACTTTATTTATTTTTTTTAGTTTGTGTATTTTTCAGGTTTTCCACAGACTATGCATTTATTTTCTAAATATATATATGAGGAGAAAAAAACCTCCTCAAAGCTTAAAAAATAAGCTACTATAACTATAGCTATACTATAAATATACTAACTTACCGTGAGTTAGTCATGATATTTTTCTGAAAATACTTTGTAATTTTACTTACAAAAGTAAACAGTCAGTGCTCATTGCAGTGATCCCTGGAGTCTTGCAGACAATGAGGTCAAAGAACTGCCTGGCAGATACCAAGGAGTTTTTATTGACCATATGATGCCTCCTATGATAATATCTTGTTGTTTAGTTGCTAAATCATATCTGACTCTTTTGCAACGCCATAGACTGTAGCCCACCAGGCTCCTCTGTCCATCGGATTTCCCAGACAAGAATACTGGAGTGGGTTGCCATTTCCTCCTCCGGTTCTCCAGGTTCTTCCAAGGGATCAAACCCAAGTTTCCTGCATTGCAGGCAGATTCTTTACCGCTGAGTCATCAGGAAAACCCATATGATATCTTAAGCTGAACTAAAAAGGACTAAACTTTCAGAAAAGTTTACATGGGTTAAGCTTTTTAAAAATATTGCAATACTTTTCCCAATCCCCACTTCAAGTTAGCAAACACCCTTCACTATCAAAACTATCTCCCCAAAAGAAACACAGTGATAGTTTTTTCAAGGAAATGAAGATAATGGGCATGTTAATGCCAAATCATCCCCAATTCAGACTAATTCAAGCTCAGATTTCTAGTTTCTACCTTCTAATCTGTTTTATTTATAGGGTCTGGCATGTAAATTCTGTGCCTTTACTCACTAGTAATGAAAAACACGCCAGATTTTTCATGCTCGCCCAACATCTTGGTGTTGAGAATACTTCTTAGATCCATGGGCTTTCTGATATCCAACATCCAAATATCCTGTGATTAAAGTATCATAAGTACAAAAATCTTATCCATCAAGTAAGGATAAATAAAAAACTTTGATTCTATTTAACTCTACACTAATACCAAAAGCAGACTCCAAGACATTCCAAAACAAGAAGGGTTAGAGTCTATCAAATGTTAAATCTCTCCATTAATGAGAAAAAAAATGAGATATTAGAGAGGAATACAGGTCAAGGCAAATTTGAGATATCTTCTTCACTAAGCTAACTGTCCAGTATCATTTGTTAGGGATCATTCTGTAGTAATGGGCAGAATGTGGCTTTGGGCAGAAATCTGGCCTAGTGACACCAAGCCAAGAATATAAAAATTTTTTCTGGTTAGATAAGTTTAAATATCATGGCTTTTTCTTTCAGCAAATATTGACTGAGCACCTACTGTATGACAGTCACTGTGATCAGTCTAAGAGATATATCACAAAACTTTGAGTTTAACGTTTCATTGATGATGTTTTGGGATAAGTGAAAGAGAAATATCTAAATTTCAAATTACAGCTTGCAGGTCAAATAGAGCCCATTACTTGTACTTGTAGATAGCATTTTATTGAAATATAGCCATGCTCAATAATTTACATATTGTCTATGAGTGTTCATGTGCTCTTGTGATAGTTTGATTATGACAGAGACTACATGGACTGCAAACCCTAAAATAGTTCTTGTCTGGTGCTGACCTCTGATTTAGAAGACACTAACAATTCCTACTTCTGCACAAATACCACATCTGTGACCCAACTACCCTCATTCTACTCTTCAAGCAGCACCCAGAATCATCCATTTTATATGAAAATTCTATAATGTTACTCTCTTCTTTATACATGACAATGGCTTTTCATGTGTCTTACAATGAAGACTATATTCTTATACAACCTTCAAAGCCCAACTTGCTTCAGCTGTGTTGATCTTCTTCCAATGCCTTGAATAGATCATTCTCATTATGAATGTTTTCTCCTGTCTGGAGCAATGTTCCACTTATATCCTGCACTAATCAACTCATCCTTCATTCTTAGTTTAAATTTCACTTCCAGGGAAGTCTTCCCAACTATACTACCATAGGTCTTATAATCACTATGCCTCTACCCCAGTCTGTTATTTTCTCTTATGGTCATCTTTTATATTCTTTCGTGATATGACATATTTTGCTTTCATATATTCATTTATGGGTTTTCATGCTGACTGTCTATACTACTAGACTATAAGTTCAGTGAGGGTAATAATTAGGTCAATTTTTCAAAAAAATTAAGTGAACTGTACCCATCTAAAGATTTCTTGGACATAGTAGGGATGTCATAAATTTATTCATTTTCATTCACTTTTGGATAAAGATGGAAGGAGAATTGTAATGCCAATTGAGTCAAGGTTCACTCTTTTTTATATTATATTAATTAGTTAATTTATTTATTTTTGGCTGCACTGAGTCTTCATTGCTGTGCATGGATTTTCTCTAGTTGCAGCCAATGATGATTATTCTTCATTGCAGTGAACAGGCTTCTTATTGTGGTGAATTCTCTTGTTGCAGAGCGCCAGTTCTAAGGTGCATGGGCTTCAGTAGTTGCAACACATGTGCTGGGTAGTTGTGGCTCCCGGGTTCTAGAGCACAGGCTTATTGCTTCATGCATATGGGATCTTCTCTGACTAGGGATAGAACCTATGTCTCCTGCTTTGACAGGCAAATTCTTTATTAGTAAGCCATCAGGGAAGCCCAAGGTTCACTCTTAAATAGAGGTAGAAAATCGGTAGATAAGTTTTAATTTCTTGAATAAAATGCAAAATAAATCATATTCTAAAAATGTCTAGATATTCTATGTCATGATTTCTGATGCTATATATATGTATATATAGTCACAGCAGATATTCCAAATATGTAACCTGGAAGACCAGGTGAAAGAAATATCTCAGATGATATAGAGTTGGGAAAATATAAAAGAACAGATAAAATAATTGGATAATACATCTTAGAGACCAACAGTGCAATAAAGGAATTTCAGGAGGAGGGAAAGGAAAAAGAGAGGAGAGACAAAGATTGGCCAATTTTGTGGTTGTTGTATTCAGTCGTTCAGGCCTGCCTGACTCTTTGTGACCCCATGGACTGTAGCCCACCAGGCTCCTCTGTCCATGGAATTTTCCAGGCAAGGATACTGGAGTGGGTTGATAGTCCCTACTCCAGGGGATCTTTCCAACACAGGTACAAAATTCATGTCTCTTGCATTTCTTGCATTGACAGGCAGATACTTTACCATTGTGCCACCTGGTAAGCCCATGGTTTTAGAAAAGGATATCAGCCAAACAATAGCTGAAACAAAAGAAAATGGGAAGAAAGAATTGGAAAAAAAATAAAAGCCAAAAATCAATGAAAATTAATTCTAAAAGCAATTTAAAAAATATTATAGGAATTAAAAAAACTATTTATTGAAAAGGCCATAAACTATCTCATAAGCCTGATGAGAGACCTAAAAGAAGCAGCAGCAGAAGGCACAGGATGAGGAGAATAAGAAGAAAGAAGAAGGAATTAAATATAATACTAAATATTAGAAAGATATAATTTTACTAATATACTGGTAAAGGACAGTTATAAGAGAATATATGACAAACATTTGAAATCCTAGAAAAAGTAGATTATTTCCTAGCGAAATATTAAATTACTAAAATTAAAAAGAAGTAGAAGCTTAAATTGATTAATATAAGAAGAATGTAAAAGCAATTATACATATCATTGAAAAAAGACACCAGTAGGTTCACAGTTGGTTCTATCTACTCCTTAAGGAAAAGATCATTTTGCTATTACAAAATTGTTATGCACCAATTTAAGAAGATTTTAAGAAGTTTTCTTAATTCAAAAATCAAACAGATATGTTTCAAAAATAATTCAAATACAGCAGTAAGAATAAATGAAGTAGTGATACATGCTACAAAATGTATGGATCTTAAAAATATTGTCAGATGAAAGATGTTAGACACAGAGACACATATTGTATGATTCACATATATAGAATGTTTATTTAAAGTAGTCTATAGTCACAGTTCTTCCCAGGTGACTCAGTGGTAAGGAATCTCCCTGCCAGTGTGGGAGGCACAGGAGACTTGGATTCGATCCCTGGGTCTGGAAGATCCCCTGGAGGAGGAAGTGGTAAGCACTCCAGTACTCTTGCCTAGAAAATCCCATGGGCAGAGGAGCCTGGTGGGCTACAGCCCATGGGGTCACAAAGAGTCAGACATGACTGAGCGACTGAGCTTGAGCACAACGGATACAGAAAAGCAGATTAGTAGTTGCCTGGGGTTGGGGTTGGGGACAAGAATTGACAAGACGTGAGCACAAAGAATCTTCTTTTTTTTTTTTTAATTATTTTTTTTTAAATTTATTTTATTAGTTGGAGGCTAATTACTTCACAACATTTCAGTGGGTTTTGTGATACATTGACATGAATCAGCCATAGAGTTACACGTATTCCCCATCCCGATCCCCCCTCCCACCTCCCTCTCCCCTCGACTCCTCTGGGTCCTCCCAGTGCACCAGGCCCGAGCACTTGTCTCATGCATCCCACCTGGGCTGGTGATCTGTTTCACCATAGGTAATATACATGCTGTTCTTTCAAAATATCCCACCCTCACCTTCTCCCACAGAGTCCAAAGGTCTGTTCTGTACTTCTGTGTCTCTTTTTCTGTTTTGCATATAGGGTTATCATTACCATCTTTCTAAATTCCATATATATGTGTTAGTATGCTGTAATGTTCTTTATCTTTCTGGCTTACTTCACTCTGTATAATGGGCTCCAGTTTCATCCATCTCATTAGAACTGATTCAAATGAATTCTTTTTAACAGCTGAGTAATATTCCATGGTGTATATGTACCACAGCTTCCTTATCCATTCGTCTGCTGATGGGCGTCTAGGTTGCTTCCATGTCCTGGTTTAATTAAAAAAAAAAAAGAACTTCCCTTGTGGTCCAGTGATTAAGACTCCAAGCTTCCAATGCCAGGGGTAGGGAGCACTGGTTTTATCCTTGGTCAGGTAATTAAGATTCCATGTTATGCACAGCATGGCCAAAATGTTAAACAGATCTTGAGGTGATGTAAATATATAAACTATAGTGATGATTGCACAACTGTAAATTGACTGAAAGTCATTGAATGAAAGCTTAGAATCAGTGAATTTTATGTTAATAGCTTGTAATTATATCTCAGTAAAGATCTTTTAAAAAAGTAAATAGAAGATAAGGAAAATCAAGGCTATCATTGATGAATATAGATGCAGAAGTCAAAATAAAGTATTAGAAAGAGATTTCATATTATACATGTAAGTATATATATATGTATGTAAGTATTATATATAAGTATATATATATGTACATAAGTATTATACACATGCCATGACTAAATAGCATTTCTTCCAGTAAAGCAAGAGTGACCATATATCAGATACTCAATTGACATAATTCATTGCTTTGAGAAATTAAAGAGGAAGACACATTAGAGCATATTAACAGATAATGAAAGGCCATATAGTCAAAGTCATTAGCCATTACTGTAAAAGCAAAAGTAGGCATAAAAACGTGTTATGTAAATTTACCAAAAGTCAGCAGTAAATATTATTTTTAGTCACAGATCACTAAAATGAAAGTGAAAGTCACTCCGTCGTGTCTGACTCTTTGCAACCCCATGAACTGTAGCCTGCCAGGCTCCTCTGTCCATGAAATTCTTCAGGCAAGAATATAGGAGTGGGTAGCCGTTCCCTTCTCCAGGGGATCTTCCCAACCGAGGGATTGAACCTCAGTCTCCCGCATCGCAGATGGATTCTTTACCATTTGAGCCATCAGGGAAGTGCAGAGATCACTAAAACGGTTTCAGTTTAAATCAAGAACTAGATGAGGATATATATCGCTAGTCAATATTTTCTTGAAATTTCCAGAATTACAATAAGAAAATCAATTTATTCAAGGATATAAATTTTAAAAAGAAAACTCATAAATCTCTCTCTTCTAGATAATAAAAATATTTTATACCAAAATAACATAAAAATTCCATAGTTAAAAGTGAAAACAAAGTTCTCCTTCAATTGATAAGAGAATTTGGGAAGGAGATTTGATGTAACAGTAAAACTACAAAGAGAAAAATTTTTCCATGAAATAGCAATAAGCACTTAGAAATTGAAGTGGAACCAAACATATTCACAATGGTATAAAAATGAACAATAAAATGTCAGTAATAAATTTAACAGGGAATGGATAGACCTAGTGACCATCATACAGAGTGAAATAAGTTAGAAAAACAAATATCCTATTACATCACTTGTATAATATGCTATTATATCATAATACATCACTTATATGTGGAATCTTGAAAAATGGTACAGATAAACTTATTTTCAAAGCAGAAATAGAGACACAGATGTAGGCAATAAGCTTGCGAATACCAAGGGGAGAAGGGAGGTGGAATGAATTGGAAGATTGGGATTGCTATATATCACTACTGTGTACAAAGTAGTTAACCAGTGAAAACCTACTGCATAGCACGGGGAACTCTACTCAATGCTCTGCGGCGACGTGAATGGGAAGGAAATCTGAAAAAGAGAGGATGTATGTATGACCATAACGGATTCACTTTGCTGGGCAGCAGAAACTAATAGAACACTCTAAAGCAGCTATACTCCATAAAAGTCTTTTAAAAATGTAACAGGGAAATAACAGAAACTTCCATAAATAAAATTTCTACAAAATTGTATTAAAGGATATAAATCAGGATCTGAATAAATAGTAAGTAAGACATTGATGGTTGATAAATAAAATGCTAATTCTTCTAAAATCAGTGTATAGTTTTGTATAATTCTAAGTATAATCCAAATATATATTTCTTTTGAAATTATATAGAATTATTCTAAGAGTTTATATGAACAAATAAATGTCACAGAATTGTCAAGAAAAGCATTCAAAACAAAAACAGAAAGGGAGAAGTTGACTTATGTAAAATATCATTTGAAATAGCCACTCAAGTCAGTTTATCATTAGTATTGGCATATAAATAGATAAAGATTAGTAATGCAATTTGGGGAATCCAGAACTATATCTGAGGCTAAGTGAGAACTGAATACACAATGAGAGTAATAATTGTGTAAGAAAACTGGGTTAATGATAGATGGTACTGGCATAACTGGCTGTCTTTCCAGAAGAAACTGAAAGTAATCTCTATTTTGCCCCAAACACAAAATAATTCTAGATGAGTTAAAGATTAAATGAGAAAATAATAAAATGTTAGGACATGAATATTTAGTCTACTTCCTCTATTAAATAGAGATAGAATGAAACAAAATTAGATGCATATAGAACATATAAAATTTTAAAACCTTTGTATGGACGAAGATTTCATTTAAAAAGTGCATAGGAAACAAGAATGGATTTGGGCAAAAATGTTAATTCAAAGAATATGAGTTAGCATCCACTTTATATAAATGGCTCTTTCAAACATCCCAATAGAAAGATTAGCAAAGACAAGGATGAAGCAATGCACAGAAAGCCAATTCCAAATGGCCAACAAACATTATGATGCTCACCCTCTATAGTCATCAGTGAATGCAAATTAAAGTAACGAGATGTCCCTTTATGCCCATCAGCCTGGCAAGCACTAAACAGCAGTAACACCTATTGCTGGCAGTTATACAGAGAAAAGGGGCACTTTAATATATTGCTGGTGGAAATGTGCTTTATTACAGCTTTTTTGGAAAGCAGTCTGGCAATATCTATTAAATTAAAAATATCCTTTGACCCAGACATCCCGTTGTGGGAAAGTATCCCAGAAAAACAAACGCATCAGTATATAAGAATACAGGCACAAGAATTTTTATTGCATCACGGTTTGTTGTGCAAAAAATGTGGGAAGTTAGTGAATTCCTATTAGTAGTGGAGTGATTGAATAGTGTGAGTATTCGATATTCACACATTATAAAATGTGGGTGTAATATGATCACATTTTTAAATAAAAGCAAACATACATACATATGTGTATACATATATATGTGTGTGTCTCTATATTTGTTGTGTTAGTTGGTCAGTTGTGTCCGACTCTTTGTGACGCCATGGACTGTAGCCCACCAGGCTCCTCTGTCCATGGAATTCTCCAAGTAAGAATACTGGAGTGGGTTGCCATTCCCTTCTCCAAGAGATCTTCCTGACCCAGAAATGGAACCCAGGTCTCCCGTATTGCAGGCAGTTTTTTTACCATCTGAGCCACCATGGAAGCCCATATGTGCATCTATATCTATCTACCTATCTGTCTCTCTCTCTGTCTGTCTTTGTGTCTTTCTATTTACATCTATATCTGACTGGAGAAAAAGGAGATTATACAAGTCTGACTGTTAAAATGGATTCTCTGAGGGTAGAGATGGGGGGATGGTGCAGGTAGAGGGGCTTGAAAAGATCAAGGGCTCAGATGGAAAGTACAGTCCAAAAAGGGGAGAAATATAATTAAAACCCCACCCATGTGGTTTGACCGCATTGGTGTCAGACAACACTGAGATGGCCTCCAATCATCCACTTCCTCTGAAACTGCCTAAAATGCAGAAGACCTGGGTTTGATCCTCGGGTCAGGAAAATCCCCTGGAGAAGAGAGTGGCTACCCACTCCAGTATTCTTGGAGCTTCCCTGGTCGCTCAGACAGTGAATAATCTGCCTGCATTGCAGGACCTGGATTCAATCTCTGGGTCAGGAAAATGCCCTGGAGAAGGGCATGGCTACCCACTCCAGTATTCTTGCCTGGAGAACTTCATGGACAGAGAAGCCTGGTGGGCTAGAGTCCACGGAGTCCCAGAGTCGGACAGGACTGAGTGACTAGTAGTTATGCACTACTGACTTCCTATGCCCCAGACAGCACTGAGACAGCCTCTGATCATTCCCTTTTCCTGCTATGCATACTTCTATAGTCTCTTCCCTTCACTGTGATGGAAGCTGTGACTTGCTCCTAACCAAGAGAACATGGCAAATGTGATGGGTTGTCACCTTCGTTACTTTTACCTGTCACTACTGTCTGCCTTGAAGACTCTCCTATTGATTCTTCTTTGCTGGCCTGAATGAAGGAAACTGTTCCTGGGAGAGGCCCACAGGTTCCCTGGTATCTCACACAGTAAAGAAATTGCCTGCAATGTGGGAGACCTGGGTTTGATCCCTGGATGGGGAAGATCCCCTAAAGAAGGAAATGGCAGCCTACTCCAGTATTCTTGCCTGGAGAATTCCATGGACTGTATAGTCCATGAGATTGCAAAGAGTTGGACATGAGTGAGCGACTTTCACTGGTGAACTCACAGTGTTTTGTGAGCTCATTTGACTTACAGTTCTCATTGACTTATCATGAATTGATTAATGTACCCATTTTAGAGTTGAGAAAATTGAGTCTTGCCTCTGAGGTTTTTCCCCAGTGAAGGCATGGGGAGAGGATATCAGTGCTTGTAGAAGGAAATTTTAGAGTCTCTAACTTGGGCCTGTGAAGATGTGGAATGAGTGTTTTGCAGAATAATAAAGCAAAACCATAGGATCAACTGTCAACTCAGTTTTATAATGCTGTGTTGGAATTAAATGTACTGCAAGGCTTTCCAGAGACTTTAATAAGCTAATGTACAATGAACATTCGCATTAACTTAAATGTGTTTCAATTCAGAAAACTGACTTGGTTGTGATTTTCATATACTACTGTTAATTTTCAAAAATTACAAAGTGGAAAATTCTCCTTTACTCTTTCCATCTTCTTCTACATGTTCCTCTGTCTCTATAAAACTGACTTGACCTTACACTCCCACCCTCTCCAAATAAACTTGTGAGTGTTACTCAAATGGAATGAATTACTCTGGGAATATGCATACCGGTGATTACTTTATATGCTCTAGATATTCACAAAATGGGTCAGAACTTACATTGGAATTAGGGAAACACATAATCTTTCTAGATACAAAATCTAGTGTATCTGGTATTCTTCAAAAACTGCTAAAAAGGCATTAGGTCCAGACTTGTCATTGCTAGGAATGGGAAGGGAAGGGAAGGATTGGGAGTTTGGGACTAGCAGATGCAAAGTGTTACATATAGGATGAAGAAACAACAAGATCCTACTTTATAGCACAGGGAAATATATTCAATATCCTATAGTAAACCATAATAGAAAGGAAAATGAAAAAGAATATATATGTGTATGTGTGTAAGCATATATATATATATGTGTATGTATATATATATATATATATAATAACTGAGTTTGTTTTCTGTAGATCAGAAACTAACACCATATTACAAATTAGCTATTTGTTTTTGTTCAGTAGCTCAGTCATGTTCAACTGTTTCCCTCTCCATAGACTGAAGCACACCAGGCTTCCCTGTCCTTTACTATCTCCCGGACTTTGCTCAAACTCATGTCTATTGAGTCAGCGATGCCATCCAACCATCTCATCCTCTGTCACCCATTTCTCCTCCTGCCTGCAGTCTTTCCCAGCATCAGGGTCTTTTCTAATGAGTCGGCTCGTCCCGTCAGGTCACCAAAGTACTGGAGCTTCAGCTTCAGCATCAGTCCTTCCAATGAATATTCAGGGTTGATTTCCGTTAGGACTGACTGGTTTGATCTCCTTGCAGTCCAAGGGATTCTCAAGAGTCTTCTCCACTGCTGTAGTTCAAAAGCATCAATTTTTTGGCACTCAGTCTTCTTTATGGTCCAGTTGTCACATCCGTACAAAACTACTGCAAAAACTATAGCTTTGACTATATGGACCTTTGTTGGCAAAGTGATATCTCTGCTTTTCAATATGCTGTCTAGGTTTGTCATAGCTTTTCTTCCAAGGAATAAGCATTTTTTAATTTAATGACTGCAGTCACTCTCCACAATGATTTTGGAACCCAAGAAAATAAAGTCTGTCACTCTTTCCATTATTTCCCCATCTATTTGCCATGAAGTTATGGGACCAGATATCATAATCTTAGTCTTTTGAATGTTGAGTTTTAAGCCAACTTTTTCACTCTTTTCTTTCACCTTCATCAAGAGGCTGTTTGGTTCCTCTTCATTTTCTGCTATTAATGTGGTGCCATCTGCATGTCTGAGGTTTTTAATATTTCTCTTGGCAATCTTGATTCCAGCTTGAGCTTCATCCAGCCTCTATACTTCAGTAAAACAAAACAATTAATAAGTTAAAAAAAATAGTGCTATGGGGAATCTAGAGACAAGTAAGTACATGAATTGAATATACTAAAACTACTTTTTATGCATGTGTGCTAAGTTGCTTCAGTTGTGTCCAACTCTTTGCAACCCTGTGGACTGTAGCCTGCCAGGCTCCTCTGTCCATGGGATTCTCCAGGCAAGAATACTGGAGTGTGTTGTCATTTCCTTCTTCAGGGGATCTTATCAACCCAGGGATCAGACCTTTGTCTCTTATGCTTTCTGCATTGGCAGGCAGTTTCCTTACCACTAGTACCACTGGGGAAGCCCCCAAACTTCTTTTTAATAGTAGTTAATACAATTCAGCACTCAGTTGCTCAGTCATGTCTGACTTTTTGATTCCCCATGGACTATAGTTCTCGAGGCTTCTCTGTCCATGGAATTTTCTAGGCAAGACTACTTGACTAGGTTGCCATTTCCTGCTCCAAGGGATCTTTCAGACCAGGGGTTGAACCTGTGCCTCTGAGTCTCCTGCATCTTTAGGCAGGTTCTTTACCACCAGTGCACCTGGGAAGCTCAGGTAATTATAATAATGATGATTATATTTCTGTATGTGCCTTTTGAATAGAATGGGTACAACTATTATTTCATTTAATATTTGTAATGACTTAATGAGACTTAAGTTATCTATTATTAGCTCTGGTTTTAGAGATAAGAATAGTCCACCAGAGGTGATATGCCTAAGATCACAATGCTATTGAGTAAGAGAATTAGGATTGGAAACAGATTTGCCTTTTGGTAAAATTTTTGAGGATAATGTTCTACATTCTAGGTGATTATCTCAGATGAAGCAATTCATTATCTTTCAGCTGTATATAATCTTCCATTCAAACTGACAACAGAAAATTTATTTTGTTTTTCATATCTGTAGTTTTCTTATAAAAATTCTATTTGGTTACAATAATCTGCTTATATTTTCTTCCTGGTTTTGATTCCCTTGTCCTCCATTATAATATCAATTTGAATGTTTTGATTATGCTTATGAAAAACCCTTTCATACTGGTTCTCTATCTTAGTTTTGGAGTGTATGTTTTCCTGTTTTCTTTTTTTCCTTCTGCTGACTCTTCCTCATGGTAGTGGCTTTACTTATGGCTGTGAAACTTTTTAACATAAACTAAGTTGTAGCTTCTTCAGTTTTCTATGGCAATGTCCTATGTTTTTGGAGTGGAGAGTAGAGGGCAAATGGAAAGATGCTTATGGATTTCAAAGTCCTAGGATAATTTTTATGTTAATTTATCTGCCTATGATTTATTATGGATAGCATAAATAGAAACATAAAAGCTATGCATGATGGAGTCCTCTACTCCCTATTTCTTGCAGCTAGTTCTTTTTATACCCACAAGATGTTCCTGCAAGATATTACCTTCCTTATCAACTAGCTGAGTAGTTTTTTTCTTAATCCATTTCAGGTATGGAATAATTCTTTGTAAAGATCAATTTCATATTATTCAGTACTTTCAGTTCCCTATAAGCATAGGTTCTACAGTTTTAGCTCCCAAACCCAGAAGGAAAATCATTGCTAATAGAGAGCTAAGTTTTAACTTTTACTTACAGCCTAAACTCTAATTTTCTCTAGGTTTCTTTCACTAGGCACTTGAGAATTTCCATTTCTTGATTTCTGGCTCAATTGTATGTATTTCTAACTTCTGTTTAGAGTAAGTTCCTTACATATGAACGAGTTTCATTCCAAGAGTATGTTTGTAAGTCCAATATGTGTAAGTCCAACAAAGTTAGCTTAGATACCTAACTAACACAATTAGCCATATAGTACCATACTGTAATAGGTTTATAGTACTTTTCACACAAATAACACATAAAAAACAAGCAAAACAAAAAATAATGAAAGCATTTTTAATTTTATAATTTGGTACCTTGAGAAGTATGGTAGTACCAGCTACATCACTGTTGCTTTTAGTGTTGCTTCTAGACATCCTGGGCTTGAAATAAAATACTGTACTCTTCTGCCAATACAAGAGATGTTGGTTAGAACCCTGGGTTGAATAGATCCCCTGGAGAAGGAAATGGCAGCCCACTCCAGTATTCTTGCCAGGAAAATTCCATGGACAGAGGACCCTGGTGGGCTACAATCCCTGGGGTCACAAAACAGTTGGATTTGAGTGAATAACTAAGCGGCAGCAACAACTAGTGTACTATATACAGTACTGTGAGTTGCACTAAGGCATAGCTACTTGTAGAGGATGCACGCACGTGATGATGTACACTGGACGTGTGAACTAACTTATGTGATTGGACATGAGAATCCATATTTGCATTTTTGAAAGTTTGCAATTTGAAGGTTTGTATGTATGGCACTTTACTGTATTTATTTATGTATTCATTCATTCATTCCTTCATTTAATAAGTCCATTTTCCAGCTGTTCATGGTTTAAAGTAGGAAGGAGAATTCCTTCTTAGTCAGCCATATTAAACAGTTATCTATCTCCTGGGTCCTAAATTGTATCACTTCTTAATATTAATCTTCCACTTTGAAATCTGTAAAATAATTGACATTGTGGAAACAGTAATTATGGCTTGTTCATAAAATCTCAGAAGATCAGAAAATGATCTCAGAAGATGATAAAAATCAAAAGAGCAATTTGATAGTGAGATGAGTAAAAGGGAGGAGATAGGACCAAGATGGCCAAGTGGGAAGACCCGAGGTCCCCTCCTCCCGTGGCACACTGACATTACAACTAGTCACAGAGCCTCCACCCATGAGAAGGACCTGAAGACAAATGCGAGCGATTTCCCACAGCTAAATATATGAAGAATGAAGAGCATGCAATAGATAGGAGAGACAGAGATACAATGGAGCAAGGAGATCCAACCAGTCCTTCCTGAAGGAGACCAGTCCTGGGTGCTCATTGGACGACGGACTGATGCTGAAGCTGAAACTCCAATATTTTGGCCACCTCATGCGAAGAGTTGACTCATTGGAAAAGACCCTGATGCTGGGAGGGGTTGGGGCAGGAGGAGGAGGGGACGACAGAGGATGAGATGGCTGGATGGCATCTCCAACTTGATGGACATGAGTTTGAGTAAACTCTGGGAGTTTGTGATGGACAGGAAGGCTTGGTGTGCTGCAATTCATGGGGTCGCAAAGAGTCGGACATGACTAAGCGACTGAACTGAACTGAACTGAGAGATGCAATATAGTCAAGACCCCCACCTTGGGTAGGCAACACACAAACAGGAGGATAATAGCATTTTCAGAGTTTCTCCCCTAGAGTAATGGGTTCCAACCCCACATTGGACCTCCCAGCTGGGGGGTCATGCATTGAGAAGACAGGCCCTTAGAACGTCTGGATTTGAACGCCAGTGTATGGCTTCCATGGTGGCTCAGAGGTAAAGAATCTGTTTGCAGTGCAGGAGACACAGGAGATGCAGGTTCTACCCCTGGGTTGAGAAGATCCCCTGGAGGAGGGCATGGCAACCACTCCAGTATTCTTGCCTGCAGAATTCCATGGATAGAGGAGCCTAGCGGGTGACAGTCCACAGGGTCACAGTCAGACATGACTAAAGCAACTTAGCACTCTAGTTTCTGGGGCTTACCCATTTGTCAGTGGGCCAGCCCCACCTCTGGGCCTGTGGAATCCAATCTTGAGCCACACTGAAGATCAGTCCCACCTGATAATGGGCCAGAACCAGCCCTGGGACCCTTAGCTAGTAGCCCTGGAGCTCAGCCCTGCCATCAGTGGTTCAGCCGCCACTACACAAGACAGGGTCTGGCAGCCAGCCAAGCCCAATGCCAACCCCACCTATCAGCAAGCTCACAGCAGTTAGCCCAGCCCAACAGAACGACTCACACAGCCCCTATAGGAGTACTGATATAGCATACAGTTGTGGTCGCCAGGGTTGTGTTGCTGCTGGTTCTTATAGGATATCTTCTATATAAGGTTGCTTCTTATCAGGAGATCAAGAGAAATAACTGACCTTCCTTATACACAGAAACAGACATGGAGAATTAGGCAAAATGAGGAGACAAAATAATACATTCCTAATGAAAGAACAAGACAAAACCCCAGAAGAACTAAGAGAAGTGGAAATAATAGATTTACTCAAGAAAAATTTCAAGGTAATAGACATAAAGATGCTCAACAAACTTGAGAGAAAATGGATAAATATAGAGAGTTATTAAAAAAGATTTGGAAAATATAAAGAAACAAATGAAGCTGAAGTATGCAATAACTAAGATAGAGCATGCACATACACTACAAAGAATCAACAGTAGATGAGATGATGGGCTCAGGAAAGCAGTTCTAAGTGGGAAGTTTATAAGTGATACAAACTGACCTCAAGAAACAAGTAAAATCTCTTTACCACTGAGCCATCAGGGAAGCACAAATTAGCATATGCATATTCATATTTTACACAAATGATATCATATTATTCAAACTTTCTGTACTTTGAATTTTAACTAAGCATTATATTCCAATCATAATTTTATACCAGTGCCTACAGAGACTCTTTATCATTTTTAACACTTGTGTAACAGTCTATTGTTTCCAATTGGTTCAATGGTAAAAAAAAAATCTGCCTTCCAATGCAGGAGATGCGGGTTCTGATCCCTGGGTTTGCAAAAGTCTCTGGAGGAAGAAATGGCAACCCACTCCAGTAGTCTTGCTTGAGAAATCCCATGTATAGAGGAACCGGTGGGATACAGTTCATGAGGTCACAGAGTTGGATACAACTTAGAGACTGAGCACCAGTCTATGGTATGGATAAACTAGCCGGATAGTCATGGGAATTTACATGGTTTCTTATATTAAGTGAATATTTTTTTTTTTTTTTTTTTTTCATTTTAAATTCGTGTATTGCCTGTGCATGAGAAAACTGATAAACCCAGAAGATAGTTCTATTTTTATATGGCGATTAAAAATAACTGAAACATCAAGACACTTTCAGTGAAAGCAACATTTCAATTACAAATTGTAATGCCTGTTAAACTACCTATGGGAGAAGCTGAAAGTCCTAGGCAAATGCACTTTGGGGTTATACTACAGTGCTCCTGCAGTCTGCACAAAGATTAAGGTAATTTACAGTCAATCTGTGAATGCTGAGACAATGTTACATCATCTTGTTATTAAGTGAATATTTTAAAAATGTTAATCCCAAATACATTTTTTCCTAATTAAAAGTCTTAAATGACTTATATGATACTTAGAAAAAAATCCAAAGATGTCACGCTGACTTTTTATCCTAGCTTATAAAGCCATTAGTATCTGCTGCCTCTTCCATCCTGATTGCATCCCGCGCTGCTCTTTTGTTTGCTCACTGTGATCTAGCCAAATTAACCTTTTTTCCTATTTCCTCACTATATCAAGCTTCTCTTGCCTTATAGGTTTCTGAACTAACATTTCCTTCTTGGCATGCTATTCTCTCAAAGTTTTATGTGATTTGCTTCTTCAGAATTTAATTTAAATGACTATTCAATTTAAAGTAGCCACCAAATTATATTCTATGTAATGTAGTACTGGAGTGGGTCACCATTTCCTTCTCCAGGGGATCTTCCCTACCCAGGGATCAGAACATGTCTCCTGTGTCTCCTGCATTGCAGGTGGATTCTTTACCCGCTGAGCTGTCCGGGAAGCCCCCTATATGATGTCACACTGTTAATTGTGCTTCTATTTATAGTCAAACATTAATAAGGATTTAGTGTGATCGCTGAGTGTGGCGGCCATAGGAATGCACATCTCAGAACTCTGACTGCGGTGACCAAGGGTTCCAGCTGGTGTTCTCTGAAATATGTGGCTTCATTTGCACCAAGGGCACACTTCCCTAGGGCTGTTCTCAGCTAATGACGGATTGGTGGCAAGGATGACAAGGAAAATGCATTCCTGAGATGTGTGGGACTCCTCTGACGAGGGTTTTGACTTCAAACAGACTTTCCTTAGAGGTGAAAAATATAGGCAATGTTTTTTTGTTGTTGTTGCTGTTCTTTTTTCATTTGCTCATAGCAAGGGAGAGATTCAGTTCAATTCAGTAGCTCAGTCATGTCCGACTCTTTGCGACCCCATGAATCGCAGCATGCCAGGCCTCCCTGTCCATCACCAACTCCCGGAGTTTACTCAAACTCATGTCCATTGAGTCAGTGATGCCAACCAGCCATCTCATCGTCTGTTGTCCCCTCCTCCTCCTGCCCCCAATCCCTCCCAGCATCAGGGTCTTTTCCAATGAGTCAATTCTTCGCATGAGGTGGCCAAAGTATTGGAGTTTCAGCTTCAACATCAGTCCTTCCAGTGAACACCCAGGACTGATCTCCTTCAGGATGGACTGGTTGGATCTCCTTGCAGTCCAAGGGACTCTCAAGAGTCTTCTCCAACAACACAGTTCAAAAGCATCAATTCTTCGGCGCTCAGCTTTCTTCACAGTTAAACTCTCACATCCATACATGACGACTGGAAAAACCATAGCCTTGACTAGATGGACCTTTGTTGGCAGAGTAATGTCTCTGCTTTTTAATATGCTGTCTAGGTTGGTCATAACTTTCCTTCCAAGGAGTAAGCGACTTTTAGGAGGAGATTAGAGCACGTTTAATGGTGTATGAAAAGAATTCAGAAATGGTTGAGAAACTGAAAACATAGGAGAAAGGATAACTACAGGAGTCAAATCTTCAAGATTGATCGAATAGACAGGAACCAGAGCACAGCTGGAGTTTTGACTTTAGATATTCTCTATCAGAAAAATAAAGAAGGAAGTGTAGATGTTGGTAGAGGCAGCTGTTGAGTTCAGAAGTTAAATGACTTATCCAGTGGATTCTTTTCTCTCTCTCATGATCTCTTGCTCTCTCTCTCTCTCTTTATCTCTCTGAAACAAAAGGCAAAGCTATGTTTTGAATGAAAGGGAGGAGAAAATGGGAGTCTTCAGGAAAGTAGAGAGCTTTTAAATAGTTTTATTAGGAATGGGAGAGCAAGTTGACCTATGCTGGCTGTAATTGATGACCGTACATTTATAAATGCCTATACATTTATAAATGTTCAAAAATAAAACTATAATACAGTGCACTCATTCTAGAGTAGAGTTATAAACAGTTATTTAAAAGTATAGAAAAGAAAATGATTTATTGTACCTTAAATTATATTTAAATATAATAATATCTACCATTTACTGAGCCTCCTAACCTCTACCAGGCTCTGTGCAGAATACTTATATCCATGACCTCAATTAACCTGAACATCAATGAAAGGCTGGTATTTTCTGAATTATTAGTTAGCAGATGAGTGGACTGAGTAGCATAGACAATGAGTAAGTTACCAAAATCTCACAGCTGATAAGTCATAGAAATAGGATATGAACTCAAGGCTGATTGACCAAAACAAACAAACAGACAAACAAACAAAAAACAAAAAAACCCCACCTGAGTTATTTTCATGCCTCAAATGTGTGATGTTAAAACTTGGCCTTAATTTGAAATCCTAACCAGATTTGAGATCCAAAATGACCATGATCACTGAAATGTTTCTGAGCTCTTTAAAAATGAGACTTCCAAGGTGACACAGTGGTAGAGTCAGTCTGCCATTGCAGGAGATGCAAGAGATACAGATTTGATATCTGGGTTGGGATGATCCCCTAGGTAGAAAATGGCAACCCACTCCAGTATTCTTGCCTGAGAAATTCCATGGACAGAGGAGCCTGGTGGGCCACAGTTCATAGGGTCGCAAAGAGTCGGACACTATTGAGCACACTTGCAATTTTTTTTGTTGTGTTGTTGTTCCTCAAACACTCTTCTAAATCACAGTGCTAGTTCTGAAGCTTTTATCTTCTGAGGCCATGGTAGACATTGCTAATCAATCATGACACTAGTTTCCAGTGAGCTGAATGATCCCCATGCTGTTCTATCCAGTACTCAAGGTAGGCATGATTAATTGATCAAAGTCAACAGGAAAATTGAACATAGTATTTTCTCTGTTCTGAAAAGTAAACAGCTCTGGTGAATACAAATTTAAGAGGGAAATAGACTTTTAAAGGAAGATAAGGTAGGGGAATCCCATGGAAAATATCTGGATGAAGATTTAGTACATAGTAGGTGATTTTGAATTTAGTAGACTCTTGATAAATTACAGATCGAGTACATTTCAAAGAGAGAAGATGACTTCCTTTCCTTCCTTTTCTCTGTATTACTTAATCTCTGGAATTTTTGTGATATATCAGGAGTGCTTGTAAGTGGACGCTCTACTTTTCGGTTGAGAATATAGAGACTTCAACATGACTTGCTCTAACATGAGCAAGAAAAGAGAATGTGAAGTGCTGTCTCCTAGTCTCCAAGATGCCTGTTCAGAACACTGACGAATGGCTGAATGAGGGCTGAGGGTAATTAGGTTGGTCAGCTGGAGGGCTTTCTCAAGTCCTGTAATCTGTCACCCCTTGACGCCTGCCTTCCCCTGGAAGTGACAGATGATGCATTAAGCCACAGTGGTAATGTAAACCTTGGTGTGTCCCAGAATCCCATGTCTGCTCGTCTTATGACAAGCACTTCTTTTATGGACAATTTATTTCTCTCTGGAAAGCTCTGCCTAGACACAGCCTTAGTTTCTAGGATATTTCTTATCATGAATGCATTCTTCCCAAATTTGAGAAGTGAAATGCAGGATAGGCAACGAATCTTTCTGGAGGTCTGAGTTAGGACCCATTCAGGATTGTAACTGTGGTCCATTCTAAATGTAAGTCTCTTATGCATCATACTAGGGTTCATGCATCACAACAAACCCCATACCCCTATTATGTGAAATTTTTTACTATATTAGTCAAATTCAAAAATAACCAAAATGTACCTTAAATTCCATCAATATATGAAATATATGCTATTTCCAGATAATAAAATATCACCTCTCCCATCTCTGTGTTTTTGTTATCCCTCTTACCTGGCCTTTTCTTTCCTTTCTTTCCCTGCTTAGCATGACTTTCTGACTTGTGAAAGAATTAGTCACTCAGTTGTGTCCGACTCTTTGCAACCACATAGACTGTAGCCTACCAGGTTCCTCTGTCCATGAGATCCTCCAGGCAAGAATACTGGAGTGGATAGCCATTCCTTTCTCCAGGAGATCTTCCTGACCCAGGGATCGAACCCAGGTCTCCTGAATTGCAGGCAGATTCATCTGAGTCACCAGGGAAGCCCATATTTATTTGGTCCTTTGTTTATTGTCTGACTTCCTACACTTGAATATAATGAACGGTAATTTGTCCTTTTTTGGTACACTAACCTTGGAATACTGCAACCCCTTGGTACATATTAGTTCAAGTTTAATTAAATGGCAGATATAAAAAAAATAATTCTTTAAAACAGAACAGTCTGCATGATACAGTATCAGGAATTCTGAATTTGGAGTCAGAGAGGTTCTTGTTCCTTGAGAGTCACAAGTTTGATGTGTGTGCGTGGGATGGTGGTTGATCTCTCTGAGACCTGATATCTAAAAGCAAAGAGAATAAGTCTTGCTCCACCTATATCATTGAATTTTCCTGAGGATCACTCGACATGACAATACCTTGAAAGTTATCAATAATGCAAATATCAATTATAATCACACTAACATGTGCTCATAAACTCAGGAATATAGAGCAGGCTGCGTTTTGGCGGTCCTGTCAATATGCAGAATTTGGGGGGAGGCACGAGATTGTGGTTGCAGAGGGGCTCTTCAGAAGTTTTCTTTATCCAGAATCCTGCTCTTAGCCTCCCTCCTCCCTTTCTTCTTCTTTCCTGCTTTCCTTCCTTCCTTCCTTTCCTTCTCACTACTACATACCTTCATTTGTTCAAGCAAAAACTTTTCTTAAATAAAATTAGCATTTTATCTATCATATGCCAGTAATAAATTTATCCTGCTAAGATGACCTGGCAGTTGAAGTTATTTTAAGTCAATTCATTGAGGATGAAATGTAGCCTTCTCTTTCCCTTGGTCAAATCAGTCCTTTGCTACTCAAAGTGTGAATTTGAAGCAACAGCAAGGAAAGAAGTAAGTTTTGGTAGAATTACAGTGTGTCTTATGCCTGAGAAAAGTTGAGTGAGCAGATTTCTGGCTGGACTTTGAGTCTATTTAAGCCATTTCACTCAAGTCTCTCCATTGCCAGCAGGATAACACATTAAGTTTCTTCTTAATCCATGTCGATAAAGACTGGACTTGAACACTGTGTAGCTGGGGAAACAGAAAGAGGTTTGGAGTCATACATAGCTAGTTTTGAGTCTTGGTTCTGACACCCATCTGTCATTGGTTCTTGAGAAAATAAAGTCTCTGAGAAAATAATGGTGTCTACCCCATAGGTCAGTGAGACTTACTTGCTAAACCAAATGATTAATATAGTGGGCATGGATTATAAGCCAAGAGCAATGATCAGATTTGGGATATTGTGGAGAACAGCAAGTCTTGCCCTTATACGATCACCACCTCACTCCACATGGTGACTCTAGCTTTCCCCTTTTCCTGACTTCTGTCACTGCTGACATAGCAGCCCCAAACACAACCTCTAGATAAATGGCCATGACCAATGCTGTTTACCAAATATTTCAAAGTTAGAAGGTCAGATCATCATTTCTTCTAAGAATCCAATTAGTAAAGATGTGGAATATATTCTAATTTGTTTTAATAAGCTAATGTAAAGACAGGAGAATGGAAACTAATCTCCAGGACTTTTCAGTCGACCAATACTTCCTAAAATGCAGATGACTTAATCTAGGGATATGTAAACTGATTTTACATTATATGTGAACAGTACTTTCAGTTTTAATTATTATACCTTCTATTTATCAGAAAAAATAACTTTAGCCCATGAAAAACTATGATTGATCTTATATTTATTATGACTTATGTAGAAAAGTGAATTGAATGAAAACCATTAAGTAATTATACAGATGTTATGCAGAGATGACAAAAACAGTGAAGGGAGAGTTTAACTAGTTGAGGTTTAGAAATTCCACTTTAAAGATTCCCTCTGTCATTTCCTTATATATTCAATGCATAGTTCTTGAGATAAGAATTTCCAATTCACTAGAAATGAAAGTTGGTAAGATTATTATGTAAATGTTAATGTACATATGTTGGTCAATTCCAAGTCATTTTCCACATATGGTCTTAATTTATCTTCTAATAGTGCTGTGAAGTAGCAAGAGAGAGAGAGAAATAGAGAGAGAAACAGGGTGAGAGAGAGCCCTGGACAAGAGGGCAGACTATTTGGGCTAAGAATTAAACCTCTGCAAATCACAATGTAAAATGAGAACATCACAGAAGGGTGGAGGAAATTGTGGCTGCTCTGAAAGTTTTCTTATATGAGGATTTATTGACCAACCAGGAGATGATTGATGTAGAGAAAAGAAAATTAAAGGAAACATGGGAATTTTTTTAAATATAAAGGCTATTTTGTGGAAGCGGAAACAAATTTATTCTGCATTGATCGAGAGAAGAACTAGGATTAATGGCTGAAAGTTTCAAGAAAGCAGCTTTTTAATCATTATAAGGCTGACCTTTCTAATAATTAGAATGTTCCACAATCAACTTCTGATCAGCTTTTCTAGACTACACCTACTCCTCCTTGCTGAATTCATAGTTTTTCTAAATATTCCAGTCTCCTTTTCAACTAAATAACCCCCATGCCAAAATCACTAATATAAGGTTTCTTTTCCTTCCTATTTCCTCCACGTGAACATTAACTAAAACATTGCATTTAGAGCACAATCAAATTCAAATATATGGCCTCTGTTAGTACATCAATTCAGTCACTCAGTCCTGTCTGACTCTTTGTGACCCCATGGACTGCAACATGCCAGGCCTCCCTGTCCATTGCCAACTTCTGGAGTTTACTGAAACTCATGTCCATTGAGTCAGTTATGCCATCCAACGGTCTCCTCTGTCATCCCCTTCTCCTGCCTTCAATCTTTCCCAGCATCAGGGTCATTTCTAGTGAGTCAGTTCTTCGCATCAGGTGGGCAATGTATTGGAGTTTCAGCTTCAGCATCAGCCCTTCCAATGAATATTCAGGACTGATTTCTTTTAGGATGGACTGGTTGGATCTCCTTGCAGTCCAAGGGACTCTCAAGAGTCTTCTCCAACACCACAGTTCAAAAGCATCAGTTCTTCAGTGCTCAGCTTTCTTAATAGTCCAACTCTCACATCCATACATGACTACTGGGAAAACCGTAGCTTTGAGTAGACAGACCTTTGTTGGCAAAGTAATGTCTCTGCTTTTTAATATGCTGTCTAGATTGGTCATAACTTTTCTTCCAAGAAGTGTCCTTTAATTTCATGGCTGCAGTCACCATCTGCAATGATTTGGGAGCCCTAAAAAATAAAAAGTCTGTCACTGCTTCCACTGTTTCCCCATCTATTTGCCATGAAATGATAGGACTGGATGCCATGATCTTAGTTTTCTGAATGTTGAATTTTAAGCCAACTTTTTCACTCTCCTCTCACTTTTATCAAGAGGTTCTTTAGCTTCTCTTACTTTCTGCCCTAAGGGTGGTATTATCTGCATATCTGAGGTTATTGATGTCTTTCCTGGCAATCTTGGTTCCAGCTTGTGCTTCATCCAGTGTATTGTCACTGGGCTGGACAATATACAATACATGTATATATATACATGTGACAATATACATCCTTGACGTGCTTCTTTCCCTATTTGGAACTCGTCTGTTGTTCCATGTCCAGTTCTAACTCTTGCTTCCTGACCTGCATACAGACTTCTCAGGTGGTCTGGTATTTCCAACACTTTATGAATTTTCCAGAGTTTGTTGTGGCCCACACAGTCAAAGGCTTTGGCATAGTCAGTAAAGCAGAAGTAGATGTTTTTTTTTTTTTTTTGAACTCTCGTGTTTTTTCAGTGATCCAACGGATGTTGGCAATTTAATCTCTGGTTTATCTGCCTTTTTGAAATCCAGCTTGAACATCTGGAAGTTCACAGTTCACATACACTGAAGCCTGACTTGGAGAATTTTGAACATTTCTTTACTAGCCTGTGAGATGAGTGCAATTGTGCAGTAGTTTGAGCATTCTTTGGCATTGCCTTTCTTTGGGATTGAAAAGGAAACTGACCTTTTCCAGTCCTGTCACCACTGCTGAGTTTTCCAAATTTGATGGCATATTGAGTGCAGCACTTTCATAGCATCATCTTTTAGGATTTGAAATAGCTCAACTGGAATTCTGTTACCTCCACTAGCGTTGTTCCTAGTGATGCTTCCTAAGGCCTACTTGACTTCACATTCCAGGATGTCGGGCTCTATGTGAGTGATCACACCATCATGATTTTCTGGGTTGTGAAGATCTTTTTTGCATAGTTCTTCTGTGTATTCTTGACACCTCTTCTTATCTTCTGCTTCTATTAGGTCCATATCATTTCTGTCCTTTATTGAGCCCATTTTTACATGAAATGTTCCCTTGGTATCTCTGATTTTCTTGAAGAGATCTCTGGTCTTTCCCATTCTATTGTTTTCCTGTTAATACTGGACCTAGACTTTAAATGTATGAATAATTTTTATTTGTAGGTAGGTTTTCCCTGTGTTAGAATAGTCTACAATCTTTTCTCAAAAACCTTCTTTATTATCAACATAATCTTGAACTTCTCTTATCTATGGTTGCATAGCTAGCTCAGATTAAAGAAAAAAATCTGAAAACTTGGTCTAGCTTTACCCAAATGACCTTGAACAGAACATTTACCCTTTCTGGTTTTCAGTATCCTTATTTTAAAATTAATCATTTGGGTTGAATGATTGCTAGGGTTTTTACCAGCTCTAATTTTCCAGGATATCATTAATCAGCTTTCCTCACAGTGGAGTAGGCAAACTCTTAATTATCCAATAAAACTTTGATGGATTCTCTGTAAATAATTGTAATTCTTTCTTTGTGTTATATTCACTTAGGCTCCCCCTTAAATAAATAATTAGCTGCCTAATTTAGAATTGCATCTTTAGTCTGTTTAGCATATACATGCAGGCTTAACTGAGTGATACACATAACATGAAATGCTTTATGTATGCATGTGAATTTTGTTCATAGTGTTGGACTTGAAAACCAGAAGGAAAATGTCTTTCAAGTTTAAATCTGGAGTATAATTCTTCTGTGTCTGGATGAAAATCATGATGCTCTTCCTTTCTTAGAAACTGATAGCTTCACATTTCTCTTAGATATTTAAAAATTGGTTTTGTTTCTTTAATTTCAAAGTATAGCCTAATTTCCATTATGATTTATTATTTTTTTCCATTGGTTATTTAGTAGTGTGGGCTTCCCGGGTGACTCATGGTCAAGAATCTGCTACCCGTGCAAGAGACTCAGGTTCCATCCCTGTGTCAGGAAGATTCCCTGAAGAAGAAATGGCAACTCACTCCAGTTCTTGCCTGGAGAGGCCCATGGACAGAGGAGCCTAGTGGGCTACAGTCCACAGGGTTTCAAGAGAGTCAGATAGGTCTTAGAGACTGAAAGACAAATTTAGTAATGTGCTGGTGACTTTCCACATATTTGTGACTCCCCAAATCTATGTTATTTCAACTTGAAGAACTTCGCATAGTATTTCTTGTAAGGCTGATTTTCCAGAGACAAATATTCTTATTTTCTGTTTATTTCATGATGTCTTTATTTTACTTTCATTTATGAAAGACACACTGGCAGTAAGTGTATGCTGCTGTGCTTAATGTTGTCCCGCATGTCTCGGACACTGTTTACTTTTCTTCCTTCCTTTTTGTCTCTGTTCTTCAGGTTGGATAACCTCTATTGATCTATCTTCAAGTTAACTAATTCTTTTTTCTACCAAGTCAAACATACTGCTGATGCTCCCTAGTGAGATTTTTATTTCATTTATTGTGTTTTGCATGCATACGTGCTAATTTGCTTCAGTTGTGTCCAGCTCTTTGTGATGCCGTGGACTGCAACTTGCCACACTCTGTCTATGGGAGTCTCCAGGCAGGAGTACTGCGCCCTCCTCCAGGGCATCCCCCTGGCCCAGGGATTGAAGTCAAGTCACTTATGTTTCCTGCATTGATAGGCGTATTCTTTACCTCTAGCACCACTTGCGAAGCCCTTATTGTGTTTTAGAACCCTAGAATTTCCAATTTAAAAGAAATAATTTATACTTTTTATTGATGTACTTTATTTGATAAGACATTGCAGTGTTCAGTTCAGTCACTCAGTCATGTCTGACGCTGTGACCCCCAGGGACTGCAGCATGCCAGGCTTCCATGTCCTTCAGTGTATCTCTATAATTTTTTATTCATGGCTTCCATTCCATTAGTTCTTTGAACATATTTATAATGACTACTTTGAAGTATTTGCCCATTGAATTGTATATTTACTCATTGTGCTTCTATTATCTGTTCGCTTTCTTTTTTTTCCTGTTGTGTGAGTCACACTTTTGTGTATCTTAACTTTTTGTTGGAAACTTGATATTTAGATAATGTACTGTAGCAACTCCAGATTTTGGCTTCCCATCCCCACGGGGATTTGTTATTGTTATTTACATTTTTACTTTTTAGTGACTGATTGGATTATTTTGCTGAAGTCTGTGTCCCCTGCAGTGAGTTAAATTATAAATGTTGATATCTAATTATGTCTAAGATAGATTTTTAGTGAAATTGTGAAAGAGGAGTGCACAGAGTGTGCTCCCAATTATGTAGGGGGAAACGAGTGGTCTGTCTGTGCTTATGTGCGCTTAGTTGATTTCTAAAAGGAGACTTAAGAAACTGGTAAAGAAACTCCATCTAGGAAGGAGGACCAAGAAGTGATGAGCTGTTATTGAAGAAGGGATTCATAGGGCCTGGACTCCATCTCAGGCCTGTCTGTGCAGGTCGAGCACGGCCACCTCTCCAGTGGACTCTGAACTCTGTGCTTAGCGCCTGTGGGAATGACAATGGAAGGATAAGACCCCCTCTGGGCAGGGGAATCTTGAAGATCACATCCAGGTTACTCATCGCCTAAGATGAAACATACCGTAATCACCCCTGTCTCTGGACAGGTCATAAATTTTTTCTGTATCTATAGGGGATGTAATCACAGGCTTATCGATTATTAACTGGTTGGAAGGTGACCACAAGCTTATTGATTATTAACTGTTTGGAATGTAACTGCGGCTTATTAATTATTAACTGTTTGAACACATAGCACGTGAATGATGGGATTACTGTAGTTGTATTTACCCTTCCTTTGTTTATGTAAGTCTCAAGGAAATTGGGGTGGTGGGTTTGGACACGCACACATGGTATAAAAGATTTTCACAAATGCTGGTCGGGGTCCTTGGCTAAGAGGAGACTCTGCCTTGGGCCCACCGGTGTAATAAACTGCACTCCACTATCTGCATTGTCCTTCTGAGTGAGTTTGTTTCTCAGAGAGCATGGCTATAACATTATGAAGACTAATTCACTTTTCTTTACTTACTATTTTTGCATATGTTTTGTTTTGCCATTTGTGTGCAATTCTTCATAAAGGTATAAGGATATAACCACTGAGTTTATTAGAAAAAGAATCTGTTATCTCCTTACATTAATTTTGTGAATACATAATTTAAAGGAGAAATTGTTTCATTTAGAAATATTGTTTGAGTGGAGATTTCTGTGTTATATAATGCATTGTATATATAATTTATTATATATTACATAACATATGCATGTATATATGATATAATATTGTATATTGCATGATATTACATAATAATGCATATTGCATGATTATGTAACATGCTATATCTTATGTAATATTGCATATAAATTGTATATATGCATATAAAATATCAAAATGGATTACTGCAAATTTATTTTATAGTTTTCAAAACCCAATCTTGCAGTGCCCTGCTAAATCGCTTCAGTCTTGTCCAACTCTTTGTGACCCCATGAACTGTCGCCCACCAGGCTCCTTTGTCCATGGGGATTCTTCAGGCAAGAACACTGGAGTGGATTGCCAATCTTAGACTAGTGTTTAATCTGACAAAATCATTAATAAAATCTGAAAGTTCAACAACAACAACAAAAAAATTCTTTTAGAACTGCAGTGTTTATCTGGAGGAAATGCACATATTTGTTCATTGTATTCTTTCCTGCTTGGTTATTAGCCTCCAGCGATGGTTAGTGGCACAGCCCTTTGTGTTCATTTTGATACCACTAGGATCTCCACTTACAAGGCTGCTTCTCCTTGCTTAATGAGAGTTCCAAGACCTTTCCCAGGGTGTATTTAATTCTCAACAGCTGTAGGCAACTCCTTCTCAAACTTCATTGTCTGCATTCCTCTCCCAGAGAGGCATTCCTGCGTTCTCCCTTCAGAGTATGGCTCCTCTCTGATCAGGTTCACCACTGCAAGGTTAACCTGTCATTAAAAAGATAAAATTGTGCATCAGTGTTCTCCTGTTTCTTAAATGGATGCTGAACTGAGCTCCAAAGCCCCTTGCCAGAAGGCGGCTGCAAAGCCCTTGGCAACAGAAAGCTGATTATTTGCAAAATGGGGACTCCTAATTGGAAAATGTGATGGAATGAAAATAGTGAGTCCTCAGTAATCTCCTTTTAAAATGATAATGTGTGCCACTTAATGAATATTAATGTGTCATATTCATGAGCCTGGAAAATTTGAACCTGTGAGATAAGAATTTGTTCTACAGAGGAACCAACATTCTCACTCATTCACACTTTCCCCATTCACAGAGACAAGCAAGCTGCCATTCTTGATGGGATGCCTCTCAGAGACAGCAATTAGCATGGATACAGACCTCTAATTGGTTGTTAATTTTTCTTATTTTTTTTTTTTCTGTTCCTGGGGATAATTATGCATGCTTTCATATCTTTCTCCTGTTTGTTATAAATTCTTAACAGCAAGTGACCATATATTTTACCTCTTTTTTTAATTTCTTACTGCCCACCGGTAACATGCAGTCTATGAGATTATGAAGAAACAAAATGGAAATTATACACCCAGATATGTGTCGTGTGTATGTCAAGACTTCGTTTAGGTTCTGCTTGTTCAGATAACGTAATTAGTACTTAAAACATATTTGGAAATCTACTGTGGGACCTGGTCAATTTTCCCAGTAAAGAGTGAAGTGAAGATCTGTACAATGATTAGCTGAGTAGAGCCAAATGTGATTCGTTACTGTTCTTTTTTAAAATAATTATTTATTTTATTTTATTTTCTGGCTGTCCTGGGCCTTCGTTGCTGCTCATGAGCTTTCCCTAGTTGTGGCAAGCAGGGTTGCAGTGTACAGGATTCTCACTGCTGTGGCTTCTCTTGTTGAGGAGCGCTGGCTCCTAGTTCTCAGGCTTCAATAGTTGCAGCACATGGGTTCAAAATTTGCAAAGCATGGGCTTTGTTTCTCTGAATTAAGTGTGCTCTTCCCAGACCAGGGATAGAAACTGTGCTGCCTCCACTGGCAGTGAAAGTGAAAGTCACTGAGCCGTGTCTGACTTCTTTGCGACCCCATGGAATTCTCCAGTCCATGGAATTCTCAGTCCATGGAATTCACAGTCCATGGAATTCTCCAGGCCAGAATACTGGAGGGGGTTGCCTTTCCCTTCTCAACCCAGGGATCGAACCCAGGTCTCCCACATTGCAGGTGGATTCCCTCCACTGGCAGGTGATTATCAATTACAGGACCACTAGAGAAGTCCATGATTCATTACTTTTAAGACACAATTTTTGTATAATAATCAAGAATAGACCCAGTCAGGGACCCATCATTATCAGAATCCATCCTTGAGATAATTCCAATTTTTAAAACCTTGGACTTAAGGATCAGCTTTATTGGACTTCCCTGATGGTCTAGTGGTTAAGAGTATGCCTGCCAATTTAGGGGGCAAGGGTTCGATCACTGGCTCAGGAAGATTCCACATGCCTCGGAGCAACTAAGCCCATGCACTCCGACTACTGAGCTCAGGCTCTGGAACCTGTGAGCCACAACTATTGAGCTCAAGCACCACAACTAGAGTGAGTCCTCATTCAGTACAACTAGAGAAAGCCCATTCACAGCAATAAAAACATAGTGCAGTCAAAAATAAATATGTAAACAAAATTAAAAAAAACAGGTTTATTGAGATATATTTCATATACCTATACCAGTTAGTGACCTATTTTGAGTATATGTTTTTTAGTATACTTTAATGTACTAAAGTGTAAAGTTTTTAGTATGGTCAAAAGATGGGCAATCAACACCACCAAAGTCAATTTTAGAATGTTTTTATAATTTCAGAAAGAAATTCCATGACCATCAGCAATCACTTTCCATTCTGCCTTCCCCTGAGTAATCACTAATTTACTTTCTTACCTATTCTGGACATTACTTTTAAAGGGAATCATACCATCTGTGGTCCTTTGCAACTGGGATAGTGTTTCCACTTAAGCAAAATATTTTCAAAGTTCATCTATGTTGTGCCATGTTTCAGTATGTCGTTTCTTTTTTTCCCTCAAAATTTAAAACTTGGAACTTTTGAAGAGAAAAACTAGTTATTGTGGAAAGTCTGTACACATAGAATTTATTTTTTAATCAGTGGTGCATACATACATGAATATTTGTTAGGTATACAAGTATGTGACAAGGACAAAATATATTTTGTAGCAGAGATAAATTAGATATTTCCCTAGCATTTTCTAGGAAGAATAGAATCAGTGTGGAGAATCCTTTGTTTTATTTTGAGCTCAAAGCCAACCTGTGTGTAATAGCTTTTTCTTAGAGTTAAAATATTGGCTGTGTATAAGAAATGAGGAAATGTGGTAGAAGGGGGGAAGTTTCTCAAGGGTGGGAGGAAGTAGGGGCTTCCTGGTGGAAGGGGTTCCCAGAGAGATGAGAGCTAGGAATAGTAAGAGAGAAAACACTGGGAAAGAAGAGACAAGTCTGATGGAGGATTTATTGAAAAGTAAAATGCTGTGTCTTAGGTTACTATGGAGTGAATTGTGTCCATTCAAAATATATATTTGGAAGCTCTTATCTCTAAAGTGATGGGGTTCAGAGAAGGGCCTTTGGAAGATAATCCAGTTTGGATGATGTCATACAAGTAGAGCACCCCCGATGGGATTAGTGCCCTTATAAGAAGAGGAAGAAGGGCTTCCCAGATGGCCCAGTGGTAAAGAATCTGCCTGCAATGCAGGAGACAAGGATTTGATCCCTGAGTCAGGAAGATCCCCTGGAGGAGGAAATGGGAACCCACTCCAGTATTCTTGCCTGGGAAATCCCATGGCCAGAGGAGCCTGGTGGGCTGCAGTCTACAGGATTACAAAGAGTCAGACATGAGTGAGCAACTGAACATGCACACAAGAGAAAGAGACAGTAGAACTTTGTACAAATTGGCCATGCAAGGACACAGCAAGAAGACAATTACCTGTAAGTCAGAAAGAGCATTTCTCACCACTGGTTGGATCAGCCAGTGCCTCAATATTGGATTTCTCCTTCAGAATGCTGAGGGATATTAATAAATGTCTATTGTTTAAGCCACCCAGGCTATGGTATTTTGGTGTAGCAGCCTGAGCAGACTAATACATTTTTTAATACACTTAACATTATTAAAATCTGTACTCAGGACATCCTTGGTGGTCTAGTGGTTGGGAATCTACCTACCAATTCCAGGGGCACAGGTTTTATCCCTGGTCGGGGAAGTTCCCATATGTTGCAACTAAGTCTGTGGGCCATAACTGCTGAGCCCACACGCTGCAACTACTGAAGCCTGTGTGCCTACAGCCCATGCTCTGCAACAAGAGAAGCCACCACAATAACAAGAGAATAGCCCCTAATTGCAGCAACTAGTGTATAGCAATGAAGATCCAGCACACTCAAAAAATAAGTAAAATTAAAAAAAAAACTACACTCACAGAAAATCCTCAGTGAAAACTCAGTTTCATTTTGTGTTGATGGGGATACATACTCAGGGCTCTTCTGAGGGTTGTGTGTGAAGATCACAAGCGATTCCATCCCAATAGTTATGTTCCATTTCTGTGCACCCCCATGGTAATATATGACCAGATGGGGTTGTATACTTCCTATGTTTCCTCCTGTTCTCAGCTTCCTCCTCTGGAGCCCCTCACAGTTTATTGCCAGCCATGTGAATCACTTCATTCCTGATCAGTTCTATCCTGTTAACTTTGGGGAAATCTCAATGCAGAGATCCCAAGCCAAATCTTAAGAAACACCAAGGTTGGCAAAAGTGTCACTGATAAAATCAATTTCAAAGCAAATATGAAATTAGGGGGAAAACAATAAAAAGTAGCACTGAATGTATGTTTTACTCTAAAAGATAAATAAAACTGTAGAGAATCTATTTCCCCAGACAAAGCAAATTTCTCATCATTCTGAATCTGCTCAGGAAGGTAAATGTTTACCTGACTCACTATTTAGGGTACAATTGTTGCTGGCCACTGAGGAGCTGAGACAGACCACAGCTTTGCAAACCAACCCTCAGTTGCCTGGAACTAAAGATCTTTTCAACTTGCATTCTCTCTGTTTCATTTTTTTCCTGGGACTGAGAAACAGTGTTGGATGATGGTTAAGTGCCCAGACACTGAAGTTTGTAGACTCAGTGTGAGATTTACATAATCTCTCTGTGTCTCATTTGTAAACACAGATGAAAATCTTACTTTAGAGTTATCAGGAGGATTCAATGACTTGATGTTAGTAAAAGATTTGTATGGATCCCTGGCACATAGGAAGCATATAGGTGGCTCTGTTGTACTTATTTCATTTTTAAGAAGATTAGGTAGAAAGTTGATGCAATCATTGGCCTTTTCACAAGTTACCTCATTGGTTCACAGTTGTTTGGGGTGACTGATATCCTGTGTAACTGGCTAGAAGGATGGAGTGTAAAGAGGTTGCTCTTGGCCACTGTTCAAGGCCTGGTCCAGTGACTCTTTGCATAAGAACTCTCTCTCTATGTAGATGAGGATCCAAAGAAGCCCAGCCACTGAGCCTCGGGTTGGCAAATTCAGAGTTGTAATTCTGATGTTTCTATGCACATGCTTATTCACTCAGTCGTGTCCAACTCTTTGCAACCTATAGACTCTAGCCCTCCAGATTCCTCTGTCCATGGGATATTTTTCCAGGAAAAAATACTGAAGTGGATTACCAGGGGATGTTCCCAAACCAGGGATTGAAACGGCATCTCCTGCTGCTCCTGCATTGCAGGCAGATTACCTTTACCCCTGAACCATCAGGACAACATCGATTCTGGGATATTTAAGCCTTTCAAAACCAATCATCCACAGATACTGCCCTCTCTGGAAACTGAGCAGGACCTGAGGCATGACAGAAGGAGAGCTTCCAGCAACCAGAGTAGTGATAGTCCAGAATAAACAAAGAACAAAGAGACGAACAATTTCCTCATGTCAATGGTAGTAATCTTGTACATTTACAGGTAGTTTTTATTTTCTTCTACTGTCAACTGTAATAAATAACAATGTAGTTGGTGGAAAAGAATGAAGAAGATGATACATATAAGTCTGTTAATGTTTTTAACCTTTCTTGGAGGAAAAAATTTAAAAGGAGAAGGGAAATGAGGTAAAACATAGACAACACAGAAATGAAAGTGAGGTACTTCACTGGTGGTCCGTGGTTAGAACGTCACCTTCTAATGCAGGGGGTGCCAGTTTGATCCCTGGTCAGGGAGCTAGGATCCCACATGTCTCATGGTCAAAAAAACAAAACATAAAACAGAAGCAATATTGTAATAAATTCAATAAAGATTTTAAACATGATCCACATCAGATCCCAAGAAATCTTTAAAAAAAATGAAAATGAAATTCATTGAGGCAAATGTGAATGATATTTTTTTCTTGTTTTCTTTTTTTACATTTTAATAGTTTAAAGGTTTTCTGTATATCTATGGGCTGGCTTCCTTGGTGGCTCAGAGATAAAGAATTCTCCTACCAGTGTGGGAAAACTGGTTCAATCCCTGGGTTGGGATGACCCCCTGGAGAAGGAAATGGCAATTCATTCCAGTATTCTTGCTTGGAGAATCTCCATGGACAGAGAAGCTTGATGGGCTACAGTCCATGGCATCAGACATGTGTTTGACTCTTTTGAGACCCCATGGACTGGAGCACACGTCTCTATCCTTCACCATCTCTCGGACCTTGCTCAAACTCATCTCCTTTGAGTCAGTGATGCCATTCAACCATCTTGTCCTCTGTTGTCCCCTTCTCCCCCTGCCTTCAATCTTGCCCAGCATCAGGGTCTTTTCCAATGAGTAAGCTCTTTGCATAAGGTGGCCAAAGTATTAGAGCTTCAGCTTCAGCATCAGTCCTTCCAATGAATATTCAGGAACTGATTTCCTTTAGGATGGACTGGTTGGATCTCCTTGCCATCCAAGGGACTCTCAAGAGTTTTCTCCAACACCACAGTTCAAAATCATCAATTCTTCGGTGCTCAGCCTTCTTTATGATCCAACTCTCACATCCATACATGATTACTGGAAAAACCATAGTTTTGACTATATGAACCTCTGTCAGCAAAGTAATGTCTCTGCTTTTTAATATGCTGTCTAGGGTTGTCATAGCTTTTCTTCCAAGGAGCAAGCTTCTTTTAATTTCATGGCAGCAGTCACCATCTGCAGTGATTTTGGAGCCCAAGAAAACAAAGTCTGTCACTGTTTCCATTGTTTCCCCATCTATTTGCTATGAAGTGATGGGACCGGATGTCATGATCTTAGTTTTTTGAATGTTGAATTTTAAGCCAGCTTTTTCACTCTTCTTTTGCTTTCATCAAGAGGATCTTTTGTTCCTCTTCACTTTTTGTCATACAGCAAAAAGACAACACAAGACTGCACTCAAAATATTTTGTATGTTGCTTATTTTTTGTGTTTTTAGTAAAATGCTTTGCAGGCTGTCTCTTATATTGCAGGCAGATTTTTTTCCCTGCTTGAGACCTCAGGGAAACCCTGTATTTGAGTCAACCTGGCAACTCAACAGTAAGAAATCTGTCTGCCTATGCAGGAGACAAGGGTTCGATCCCTCAATTCTTGGATCAGGAAGGTCCCCTGGAGGAGGAAAGAGAATCCCATGAACAGAGGAACTTGGTGGTCTTTAGCCCATGGGGTCACAAAAAGTTTAGAAGTGACTGAGTGACTGGACTCACGTAATACAGTATTATATGATGATACAAGGTGTCCCCATCTGATCTCTTATTTTAATTTAGATATTATCCATTTAGGATAATATTTTCTACTGTGTTTGGTAGTCTATATTTTGTTTTCCTCCTTCATTTTTACTTAGCATTTTATTTAAGTTTTATTAAAGATAACTTCAGCATTGATTTATTTGCACAAGTTTTAATCTTTATTTTCTTAACATAATGTATCATGCAGATAATTTTTTTTTATATCAACCATCTTGGTTTCCTGGAACCTTTCTTGGTTATAATGTTCTTTCAAAAATTTTGCAGGATCAATTTTCTAGGACTCTATTTAAACTGTGATTATATTTTTCTTTTCTGTAGCATCCTTATTATATTTTGATATCAAAGTTAAATTTTACATATAAAAGGATTGGATAAATGACCATCTTTTTTATCTATGGCTGGTTTAAATCACATTGAAATTATCTCTTATTTAAAGATTTTAGATAAACTCAGCTGGAAATTCTCCTGGTCCCAATGCCTTTTGTTATACCTTCTGTGGTAATTAGGCTATTGAAGTTTTCCACTTCTTAATGGGTCAGTTTTGGTAATTGATATGTTGCTAGGAAATCATCTATTTCATTCAAATTTTCAAATATATTGTCAGAGAGTTGCATGCTTGACAAAATGTTAACGAAAAATGTAGACAAGTATAATTTCATCCATAATGTTACTTAATATAAATAGGTAGAGTTGGATACGTATTATGCATGGTCATATATTGAAGGATATAAAATGAAAAATTGATTGCATTTGGGGATAGGTTGTTGGGTAATTATTTCTCCCAAGGATTTCTGCTATTTTAATAAGATACCAGCAATATTATTAAAAAGGCAAAACATTGTACCATAGCAGTTAAGAATATATGTGCTGAATTTGGATAGACATGGTCTCAAATCCTGGGTCTGCCAGCTGATCTGTGTTTGAGGTCGGCCAGTTACTAGGAGTCTCCTAACCTCTGTTTCCTCATTTGTAACATGTGGACCATAACTGTGTCCCTCTCAGAGGGTTGACATGAGAACCAAATGTTGTGATGCAAAAGAGCTCAGCACAGTGCCTGATATACTATTAAGCCCTAATTTATTGGTAGCTATTGTCATCAGAAAAACATACTGTAATGGAGGATGATGTCTGCAGTTTGACTTTCATCACCATTGGCATCACTTATGATTTTGTTTAGTCTTCCCAGCCTTAAGGGACGAGATGGTCAAAATGAATAGTCTTGCAGTATAGCTGCTTTGTTATTATTAAACTTACAGACCCCGAGTCAAGAGTTCAGTGGAATTCAAGTTGATGTGCAATGCGGATGGCAGAAGACCTCCAGTCAGGGGTATCAGAGTGACAGGGTGCTACGGAAGACAATAAATAGGCCAAGTGAGGAGAAGCAGGAGAGTGCTGTTGGCAGGGAGGGAGCTCAGGCTGTCCGGATTTAAATCTTTTTTTCACTACTTACCATTTGTGTCTTTGAGACTTAGTGTTTTCATCTTTAAAAGAAGACTAATAATAGCACTTTCCTCATGACATTATGTTAAGAATGAAACTAGTTGATGTATGAAAAGTACCTGACTCATAGTAGGCACTCATTTGATGTTTCATATTAAGAGGTGGGCAAAGCACTGTAAACAGATGAAGATTCTCTAGTAACAGATGGAGTTGGGTAATGTAAATAGCAGGATGGCCTCATGAACTACACCTGCTGTCAGCAGAAAAGAGGACGGAAGAGAAATTTCTAAGGAACCTGATTCCTAAATGAGAAAGATAGTTGGGGGAGGGGACAGTATACCATCATTTTCCCTACACTTGTCATTAATTTGTAACTGAATTCAGAAGAAGTCCATGTTGATCAGTGACATGGTATTCAAAATCCAATTGGATATTCTGGATGTTATAGTTATGGCAATATAAGTAATAAGAAGTGGCAGTAAGTGTGCAGATGTGCATTTAGAAATGACTATTTGGGGAAAAGTGGAGAATCTTTTTTGGGGGGGAGTGGATGGTAATGTTGTGGAGGCAAGCAGAATCAATAAGAACAGATGTTGGCAGAATTGATAAGAACAGATGTTGTGGAAAGGCAAGATTAGAAAGTGACAAGATGGTTGACACACATGACAAAAATTTTAGAATTTAGGAGTTTTAATGTATTTTTAAAAAAATATTATTCTCAAAGCTTTTGTTGTTTGCCATTTTCTTTTAAGTAGGTAATAATCAAGGGAGCTGACCCTTATGGGTAGAGAAAAAGATTTTCCTGCAAAGAGGTTAAGGGAAATACCTAGAGAGACTGGAGGTTAGGGTTCTTTCTCTTGGCTGCAAGGAGAACAATTTTGATCGAAAATCGAATGATATACTTAGGCCAGTTAGAAAAGTCCCCAAAGGCAAGGAGTACATAAAAAAGAGGTCTTAGAGAATATGCAGAAAAAGAGGACTAACCAGATAGGCACCCAAAAAAAGTGGACAGGGAAGGAGAAATCAAAGTGGCCGTGAAGGCTGAAATCTCTGTCTACTTGTAATTTCCAAATTTTCTTGAAGGTTGTACACCTCAGTTCTGTTTGGAACAGTAAAATAGCCTGAGTACTTTAAAGGGATGGTTGAGCATGCCATGCTAGAACAGATTCGGTAGCAAGGAAAGAAAACTATAAGTGAGAGGCAAGGAAAGAACCCCCAGGCATATTGTCTTTGGATCAGAAACCCTGCTTACTGGAATGAATGGCAGAACGATATTTAAAGAACAGCAAAAGCCAGCTGGTGCGTCGTCAGGGCTATTTTTCGTTTGTTTGAATTTATGCATTTCTTTTGGCCTGTGCCGGGTCTTTGCTGCCATGCGCAGGGTGTGCTGGCTTTGCGGGTTTCTCATTGCTGTGGCTTCTCTTGTTGCAGCTCAGGGACTGTAGGGCATGCAAGCTCAGTTGTGGCGCACAGGTTTAGTTACTCCTCAGCCTGGGGGATCATCCTAGACTAGGGGTCGAACCCATGTCCCCTGCATTGGCAGGCAGATTCTTATCCATGGTACCACCAGGGAAGTCCCAGGGCTACGTTTTTTAACATAGATGATGTCTCTGAATCCCAAATCAAAGAGAGGATTATGCCAAGGGGACTGAAAAGGAAAAGGGGAAAATGGTCAGAAGAATGAGTCAGGCATGCCAATTAAAACAAAGAGATATCACGTATCAACTACCAAACTGGCAAAGACTTAAAAAGAATGATCATACCTAGTGTTACCTTGGGCAGAAGGAGACTGGTACTTTAATCGACACATTACTGGTTGAAATATTCATCAGCACAGCCTTTCTTGACTCAAAATTGGTAATGTGTACAGAGAGCCTTAAAAATGTGCAAACTTTCAAAGCCATTGTTTTAGTTAGGATTAGTTCAGCTGTATATGATAAAAAACCAACTTCTAAAGTGACTCAAACAAGAGAAGAGTGTATTTTGCCTTCTCTCTGTAAGTGGGCAATCCAGAGCAAGCATGGTACTCCACAGACAGCACCATGAACCCAGAAGGAACCTATCCTGTTGCTTGATCAGCCTCAGCAAAGTCTTCTTCTCATGTCCTTGGATTCTTTTAGCTCCAGCCATTCTATCAGCACTGCCAGAAGGAATGCACATAGAAGACTTCAGCTTTAGACAACACTTTGCAGAAGCCACAAACTGTACTTCCACTTAGATCCCAATGCCAGGAGCTTCTGGATCAAACAGTGTCTGAAAAGTGTAGCTTTTAGTGTAGACATTTGTGTGTGCACCAAAGTTCTGGTTTAAATACTAACAGAAAAGCAGAGAACAACTACCAGGGATAGTTTAGCAACCATCTCTGGTCCATCTCATTTTTATGAATTTATTTCAGGAAGCAGTCAAAAAATATAACTGTTCACACACACACACACACACACACACACACACACACACACACTGTGTGTGTGAGTTCAGTCACATTCGAGTCTTTCTGAACCCATAGACTGTAGCCTGCCTGTCTCCTCTGTCCGTGAAATTTTCCAGGCAAGAATACTGGAGTGGGTTGCCATTTCCTATTCCAATATGTATATACACACATATGTGTGTGTGTGTGTGTGTGTATGTTTATGGCAACACTACCATCATATTGGAAAATTAAAAATCATCTAAGATGCCCAATAGGAGAATGATTTAATTATTGTTATACCCATGTACATCGGATACTCAGTAGTAATTAACATGCTACATAAAATAAATTTTCTAACATGGAAAAGTAATTGTGAGACATTACTAACTGAGAAAAGCAGCACATAAAGCAGTATGATAGGTATCATCCTAATTTGTTAAAAAAAAAAAAGTATAAGAAATAAAAGAATGAATATATTACTCAGCCATAAAAAGGAGCACCATTGTGCCATTTACAGAGACATGGATGGACCTAGAAAAAGTTATACAGAGTGAAGTAACTCAGAAAGAGAAAAACACATATCATGTAATATCAATTACATGCGGAATCTTGAAAAATGGTACAGACAAACTTATTTGCTATGAAGAAATAGACACAGATGCAGAGAACAAACTTATGGATACCGAGGAGTGAAGAGGGCTGGGGTGAATTGGGAGAATAGGATTGACATATGTATTCTACTGTGTATAAAACTGACAACGAATGAGAACCTGCTGTATAGTACAGGAAACTCAATACTTTGTGGTTACCTAAATGGTAGGGAAATCTAAAAAGGAGAGGATATTCATGTACATATAACTGATTCACTTTGCTGTAGAGCAGAAACTATCACAACATTGTAAAGCAACTATACTCCAACAAAAATTAATTTAAAAAGAATGGTATACATAAAAATGTTCATCTTTATGGTTGGTTGGTGGAATTATTGGTTACTTTAATTTTCTCCTCTATACTTTGTGTTTTCCAAGTTTCTCTCCAATGAGTATAAACACATAAATTTAAAAAAGAAAATCTCCAACCAGGATTCCACATCTTATTTGCACTATCACAGATACTTACCTCTTTGAAATCTTGCTATTTCTCAAACCATCACACTGATCTGCTAACTCTCTGATAGGGCCTACATGGGCTCATTGTGTTAGGAGGACGTGGTCCAGAGCAGGCTAGGAGTATTTGAGAAGTAGGATGGGATTCACAGAGGGAGGGTCAAGAGCAAAGAGCGAAGAAAGTCTGTACATAAGAGATTTCTAGCCTCTTGCCGTTGCGGTGGCAGAAGTTACTGAGGTCCCATAGAGTATTATAATCGAGAGTTCTGTTTTCTGGCTGCTGGGACCTATTATCAAGTCTGTGTTGTGGTGGGATGGTGTTAGAATAGTAAATAAGTCTCTTTGGTCTAATCCCCCCTTGGAATTCCAAGGCTTTTAGATTTCAGAGAAGGCATCCTAGAGGAGTAGATTTTTGAGGGTTGGGATTGAGAATTTCCCATTGCGTCCAAATAGGAAGGGTAGACAAGGGCGAGAGAAAGTGAGGAGAAAGATCTGAGAGAAAAGGCATCCTCGTTCTCAGAACCTTCTCAGAGAGTAAGAATAGCCTGCTTTGAAATGGGTGCCCCCTGTTTCAAAATCAGATGGGGCACAAGGCCAAGGGCTCGAGGGCCGTGGGGCCGCCTAGGGCTAGGACTTGGAAAGGAGACTAGAGAGAGGGGATCTGAGAGAACGGGATTTCACTCACCCTGTAACCGAAGGACGAAATGCGGGCCGGTGTGTGGGTGTCAGTCCAGCAAGGCAAGTGGAGGGTCCCGCCCCGGAGCTCATCTCAGTTTCTTTGCAAGGTCCCAGGGAGGGGACCCCCGGGGTGGGCTGGAGAGGGGAGCCCACCCAGCTGCGGTGGACCTTCCCTCCTGGGTTTCGGCCCCAGAATGTAAGATGAGTGCGGAGGAAAGAGAGCAAGGCCGCCAGGCAAAGAAAAGGGAAACTTATGAGAGGGAAATGAGAGGGTGACTGGCCCCAAAGGAGAACTAGCGTCCTCCCTTTCTGACTGCGTCTTTCTCATCCCCCGCCCATGAAAAATTCTCTGAAGGGACGGCTAATTTTTAGCCTGCAGCTGAGTCCTGTGGTCACGTAGCCAGAGGTCTGGAATCTGGTGGTCTTGTAGCCTTGAGAAGGTAGGTGGCAGGGGAAAACAGAATGTTGTTTGGGCAATTTGGTTAGTCTCAAGGGTCAGTGTGATTTTATTCTTTGTTTGCAAGGTCAACATAATGAGCCATTTTTACGATGAGCCCCACATAGGTCCTATCACCCTCCCACTTTTGACTTTTTCTGTGCCAATCCCCCACACATTAAAACTAGTGCATTGGTTTCCCTAGAAGAATAACTCTTATCATATTATTTCTTTGTTACTCTTGAATACTCTGCAATTGCTTCTTGCATTATAATCAATACAAAAATCCTTTCCTTGAACTTCAAAGTTCTCTGCTAGGTGTTCCAAACCTACTGTGTTCACCTTGTCATGTCAAAGACATCTGCCCTGCCAAATGCGCTGTTTGCTGCTCCTAAACATCCAACTGTTTTCTAGCCTATGCCTGAACTCAAGCTGGTGTTTTTTTTTTTTTTTTTTTTTTTCCAGAAATGCCCACGTCTGTATCTTTGGCTATTGAACTCCATCTTCCTCGATCTTTAATGTTTTTCTCAGATGCTATCTCCTCCCTGAAGCAATTCCAGTAGATGTGATCTCTACCAACTTTTTAAATGGCTGTGGTTATCTTTTGTCACATACAATAGCTATTGGGCACTTGTCTTTTTCATTTTGTTAGTATCTTGCAAATCCCTGAAGCACAATCCTCCCTGCTATTCCCCTTTGTGCCTTGCTGCCCCCCCTCCCCATTAAACCTATCACATAACTGAAGTACAGTGGGAGCTTAGCCAATATTCATTAAATAAATGCAATTGAATGCAATTTGCATGATAAGAAGGAGATCACCCCTCCTTACAGGGAAATGGGAGGAGAACAGAAATGGTCAAATGATGTTGAGAAGGTGATTTCACACTGTGAAAGAAAAGAGGCATAGTGAGATGAAATAAGAAGGGTTTCCAAAGAATAAATGTCACTGAACTTTAACGAAAAACATAGCATTTAGGAAAATTAAAAAAAACAGTCATCAATGTCTTTTGTCATTACGCATGGGTCTCCATATAGTTGACATTTGGTCTTCTTTTGAATGTCTCTAGTGACAGGGAACTTACTACAACACAGGGTAGGTTCTTTAGAGAACAATTCTAATTAATGGAAAGTTCTCTTTCTTTTTTGTATTTAGACAGAATGAGTCTTTATCTTTGTTTCATGCTTCCTATTTCACCTCAAAGCTTCTTTCTCTTTGAGAGCCCTTCGTATGTCTTATCAAAGGTCTCCTGTCCTCTCCAAGTGTTTCTTCTCTTAAGCTAAGCTTCTTGGTTGTATTCCTCATCCCTCATTCCAAGGTACTCACAAAGGAGCCTATCTTTCTAATAGGTGAATATTCTATCACTGGTCTTATCAGATCTGATGTACATGTTGCCCTTCTTCCACATACAGTGTAGAAGTATCACCACTTGTATCACCACTTGTCCCACTTTCCCAAAAATCTCTCAGCAGCTTTTAAATTTTATGAAATGTGAAATAAAGCAACTTTAATAAACAGCTGTTTGTATTGACATATAATCTGATTCTCAGCACAAGTTCCTAATGCTTCTCACCTTCCGACCAATGTGCCATTTCTAGACATTTATCTTAGAAATCATGGAAGCACTACCGCATATGCGGATTCCCAGGTGGCTCAGTGGTAAAGAATCCACCCACCAATGCAGAAGACACAGGAGACGCTGGTTTGATCCCAGGGTCAGGAAGATCCCCTGGAGGAAGAAATGTCAGCCCACTCCACCATTCTTGCTGGGATAATCCCATGGGCAGAGGAGCCTGGTGAGCTACAATCCATGGGTTGCAAGGAGTCAGACATGACTGAGTTTCTGAGCACACAGGCGCGCACATACACACTGCATACAGATAAGAGAGAAAGTCCATAAGAGGTAGGTGAATCTAAATATTATCCCATGGCTGCCTCAGAGGCACAGATGTTTGAAATCAAGAGTGGGCACAAAAGACAGTGTGACTGAATCAGGTCTGGGTGCTGGGGGCTCAAAAAAGTCAGTACTCAAGAGAGAAGAAAAGTTGGTAGAGAGGAAAGCTACTTTTAATCAGAATAACAGCAATCTGGGGAGACAGTAGACTCAGCATTCCCCCCAGAACCATTTCTGAAAATTCTATCATGAAAGTTCTAAAAGGAAAAAGGGAACTCATCTCAATAATTGAGATAGGGGGTCAGAGTCATCACCATCTCCCACTGAGTGCAGGCCAATCAACTTCTTGTGATCCTCCTCTAGATGTTATCTTATTCACGAAGCTTTGTTCACCCCATTTGTTCAAGCGATTACTGAGAGGGAAGCTAGGGAAGAGATCTGGTCATCTGTAAATTACTTATTCTTCATTTCTGCTTCTTTGATCTATAGAAAGAACCAAAAAATTAGGCAAGATATTGTGTGATCAAAAGATGTGAAAGGTGTGCTAGGACTGGAGATGAGCATGGGGCACCTGCTTTAAAAGTTAGTTACACTATAGCTTTTCTAAAGTGATAAGAAAAGGGGCTTTGTGCTGAGGTTGGTTTCTTGCAAAGAGCTGCTACAACAGTGCTCACAAAAGGAGTCAGTCTTTAGATGGAGTGATTTCAAATCTTGCCTTATTTCTTTTCTGTTAATCATCTCAGTCAGGAAGCTGTGTTTCTAGAAGTTTGGAAATTAGAAATGGGACATGGTTTAGAGGAGAAGGATATCCGACATTTTGTAACTTACCTTCAGGTCACAAATAAATGCTCGACTCTTTTCCATGTATGTCCATGAAATACAGTTTCAGTCGTACAGGAAATAGTAGGTGAATGAATGAGTGAATGAATGGATTGTATAAAGTGTACAACTTATGAGACTGTGTGAAGAATCCCTTTAGAGACAGGAAGTTATTTTTGTCATGGAGTGATGGTGGGTCAAAATAAGATAAAGAGATAAATAAAAATGCCAGAGAAAGTGTCTTCACAGGTCAAACACCTAGTAAATGCTAGTTCCATCTCCACCAGTTGAATACAATTTTTGTGAAGTAAATATTCAGAACCAAAGGGGCACCAAATATGTCTCTATATGGGTAAGGGAGAAACCTAGAAGTCAAGTATCTTGTACAAGGTCATGTCCCTGGTTAGTTGAACAATTGGGGTGAAAACCTAGGCATCCTGATTTCCAATTCAACATTCTTTTTGTCACAAAGAGGAAGAGGTTTTCTTTTTTTCTTTTTTTTCTGGTTTACAATGTTAAGCAAAATATATTGACTAGAATATATCTGAAAGAGGTGGAAGTGGGGAGCTAGGGAAAAGCAGCATTACACCTCTGTGGTATAGGAGGCAAGGGACCCAGGCAAGAAAGATGACCCAGACTGGGCCAGTATGCTGCCTGCAGGATGGGGACACCAACAACTTGAGTAAATAGAATAAGAAACAAAAAGCAAATTAGAGTTTTAAAGCCCTGTTAGACATATGTAGGAGACAGAGGAGCCACTAATATATGATTTTCATCTCAATAGTGACTTCCTAACTTGAATGCTGTTTATTTCATTGATTGATTTAACACTGATTGAGTGATTAAGGGAAATGAAGGGATAATCCCAAATCCTCAAAGGAGACAGAACAGCTGCTCCTGACAGTATCAAGCTGGGCTTATTAACTGCTGTTTGTAACCCTTGAAAAAGGTCCCACTGGGCTAAAATCTGTGGATTAGTTGTGTTAAATAACAAAAATGCAACTGAGTAAATTTAAAGACCAAAGTGACTTTATTAAGCAATTCATGAATTGAGCAATATCCTAACTAGCAAGCAGAAAGAGCATTGCCAAGCTATAGGATAGGGATGGTTTTTAAAGGAAGAAAGTGGGCAAAAAAGGAAGTCATCAGCAAAGAATGCATTGTTTCAAAGAAGGTTGCATCCTAATGGGAATACAGGAGTTCCTCAGGGTGAATAACCTACTATTTATTGCTGACCAGGTAATTCCAGATTGTCTGGTAATGGTGATATTCTTGAGAGAAACTACAATTGCAATTAGGCTTGGTATTAAATCTCAATTTGGTGATAAGGTCTTAGTACTAGTGACTCCATTTTGGGCCTGCTGTCTCTCTGTTTTTTAAAACAATTTCCCCCTTTTGATCTTAGCTTAGCTGAGAGATGTGATCAAAAATTTAAAGCATCAGGCAGCACTACTCTCAGCTGCTGCTCTGTAATTCTTGTACCTTTTGTTGATTCCTTTTGTGACTTTCAAACCTCACGGTATTTTTTGCCTAATGGCATTCACAGGCCACGCCTTTAGGTTTACATGTTTTTTGTTGGCCATTCTCTTCATTTCTTTCCTAATCTTCCACTCTTAGGGAGATTGCTTGGTGGTTAGCAGTTATGAACATGGATTTGAAGCTTTTGAGGAAATACAACAAACCAGGGAGTTTATAACTATTATAAACAAGATAATTCCCAATGTTTGGAGCCCACTTTACAGCCAAGGTCCCCCAAATCTAAATTAGTCAAAATCAAATAAGTCAGGACTCTGTGGAAGGAGTCACCTTTTAAGCCGAATGTCTTGCTCAGTGATCTTATGTAACTGAGTTTCAACCTTCCAAGTGGTATCAATCCAGGTGCAGCTGGCTGATGCCTGGAGCACAGACATCTTCTTGCTCAGTTAGAAGCTAATTGAGTGAGATCCTATTATCCAGAAAAATTTTACTGGAGAATCTAAGGATTATTATTATTATTATTATTTTAATTTTGGCAGCTAGCATTTTAGGAGTAGATTCTGCAGTATTATCAATAGTTAAGGAGAGATTTCTGATCATATCATCTGTTACATTTACTCTTAACTAGGGAAGTACAGCCCTGTCAAAGGAAATGAATCTTGAGTCAAGAATGCCTCCTGGTAATTTCTTTCTAATTAAACTATGTGAATTCAGGGAGGGTTGACTAATATAGTAGCTCGGTCTTACTGTGAACAGTTAGCAACACAGTTAGGTAACCCAATAACATTACTGGGTTATGTACCAGACATCCAGGTCAAGGAGAATGATAACCACCACAGACAACAATGAATCTTTTTGAGCACAAACCACCTCCACTAAGAGGACACTGTTAATGAATTCATTTGTGGGAATTGATGCCTTTGCCCATTCACACTAGGGATCAGTTAGAGTTTCTTCTAGCCTAAAATAAAAATTTGCTCTAAATTTCAGAGTTTACTAGCTTTAGCAATGCCTTGGGAGATGTGAATGATGGTTTTATCTTTCTAGGCCAATGTCAAGTAAAGAAAAAAGGGAAGAAGAAAAAGGGTTTTATGTTAAAGTATAAAGTCTTATTCTGGTATCTTGGGAGTAAGTATTCAATCAATCACTTCTCTTCCTAGTCAATTCTGTTTGGAGGCCTCCATCATTTGCACAGGACCAAATGTCAGATACTACCCTCTTCAGCTGGTAGACACATACCAAGATCCAAGTCCTTGAAGTTTGGCTGTCATCTCGGTAGTGAGGAGGAAGTGGTTAGTCCCTTTCAAGAAAATATGAGGGTAATCTTTGCTCTTACTGATTCCAGATGAGAGGGTAGGAGAAATTTGGAATATTATTTTAGGAAGTCACAGTCAGACATTTGAAGAAATTATAATAATTCAGAATTCAGTCCAACTTACAGGTAAATAGCAAAACCTCAAAGACCAAAATCTAATACAGTCACATGTGCAAACCTAATTTTTCTTTCTATAATTATTCCCATTTATTTTTCCCAAGGATGATCACAGTAAGACTAATTTGTTTGCAATAAATTTGGCTTGATTATTTTCATAAGTATAGCAAAAATAATGACTGACCGTATTAGCTCTTTCTAAGACTATTTTGCTGGAGCTTGGCAAGCAAGGTACCAGGTTGATTTTTCCAAGGGGAAAATTTTTTATTGTCTCTATAAAGTCAACTTAATTCCTTCCTTAAAATTATCTGTCATATCTGAGTCTAGCAACAGCTCTCTTAAGCATGACATACAAGTCAAAGATTTGGTAATATAATCAATATTTCCAATTGTGTCCTATTACAAGGAGCACAGATTATTCTATATTTTTATTTATTTAAAAATAATTAAAAATTTAAATTGAAGTATATTTGCTGTATAATTATGTAGGTTATATAGCACTATATAGTGATTCACAATTTTTAAAAAATTTTTACTTTTTGTCCTTTAAAATCTTAATATATTTTTATTTTTAATTGAAGTATAGGTGATTTACAGTGTTGGGCCAATATCTGAGATTCAAAAATTTTAAAAGTGATTCTCTATGTATAATTATTATAAAACATATTGACTATATTCCCCATGTTGTGCAATATTACTTGTGGCTTTTTTTATACCTAATAATTTGTACCCTTTCTTCCCTACTCCCTAAACTACTCTTCCCCACTTCCTCTCCCAATGGGTGACTCCTAGTTTGTTCTCTATACATGAGTCTGCTTTTTTCCTGAAGGAAAACAGATTCTCACCGAATTTATCTAATTAAGTTACAATTTTGCCATAAAAATGAATACTCAAGAGTTTTCAAATTCTGGAGGGATCAGGTAGGGATAAAAACATAAACATTCTTTCTTTGTAAAGGTATACATTACCAAATTGTTGATTGTTATAGATAATAAGGTAAAAGTTTTTCTTATTAAGGAACCACCCATGTTTCAAACAAAAAGTCACTAAAATTATAATTATTCTCCTGAGTTCATTCAGACATAAGTAATTCATACTTGTTCTGTTTGAATCCAGTTTTTTCATTAGTTCCAGAAATTCTTACCCAGTTCAACTGTCTGATCTCAAAGTTTATCAGGAATCTGTGTTTGTTGAAGTTCTTTCCATGAATCTCCTTGAAGATAAGGCTTTTCCACAGAAACATTTTGGTAAAAGCATCAGAGTAACACGATAACCATGAAAAGACTTAAAGATGCTTATTGTTAAAATCTGAACAGAGTTCATTGTAATGGAATTAAGGTGGAAGTTTGTTTTTTCTTTAAGAGGAAACATTTTAAGATAATAACTAGAATTAGGACTAATAATGCATACCAAGACATATTGAAATTCTAGGAATTACACAGAATTTCTAAAACACTTGTAACACATACCTATACAAATATAGCATAAAGAATGCTCAATATTGCCTCTTACTTGACAATGTTTTCCATGTAATTTAATATGTCAAATAACTCTAATTAGTTTAACATCTTTATTTTTTTAAAAAGAGAGAGAATAAATGTTTTGAGATACTCCAGGACCCCTCTTGAAAATTCCAAGGTTATTTCTATGTCAAAAAGGCTTCATCTAAAATTTTACTTTTGGAAAATTTGTCAAAATATCTAAAGGTTTTAAAACTCATGGTCACATAGGATCATGAATCACTGTGAAACAGTACTTAGTTATTCATTTAACCATACTGACAGCTAAACACTTCATGGGTGAAAACAAAAAGTTAATAGTTGTAAAAACAAAGAAATAAAAAAACCTTAGCTTTTTTAACAGAGACAGTTTAGCTTTCTAAACTTTATCATTTTAGCAGAAAGAGAAAAACTAATTTCATTTTGTACCAATGTACTTTCAATATTAAAACTTATTAAATAAATTTATTTCAATCTTAGTCAGCTTGCCTGTGCATAAAATTACTTTCCCAAGATTCTTTTTTCACAAATCTTCTACAACTTTCTTCTTGTATTAAGATTTTGTCTTCTGTTTTTTTCTCTTTTATACTGAAATAACCAGCTTCACTTTCAGACAAAATTACATTCTTTTCCCTTAATGAAAATACATCTCCATATCTCATACTTTTTTGTAACTGAAAACACATTCTTCTTGCCTTGTAAAAAGTTGTTAATCGTATTATTTTTAATAGCTTTAGTCACATATATTAATTAGAATTTTAACCTTTAGAACGCTAATTTCTATTGAAAAATAAAATGTAAGCAATTGCAATGTATTGCAATGGTGTTCTTTAGATTGACAAATTTATGAATATATTTCATAATTTCTAGAAACACATGCTTTCTCATAGTACAATCTTTTAACATGGCACACAGAATGTTTACTAACAGAAACAAAGATCTCTGATTCTGTTGTAATAAGAAAGCAAAAGTAGATAAATGTGTTTATTAATTAATATTTCATTATTTTATCTTATTTGGAAATAATCTGAATGTTCAATGAATTTAACTTGACCCGCTATTGAAGTTAACTTAGCAAAACTTAAGCTATAAGGTTACCAAAAATATTTGGAAAACTATAACATTAGACAGAGTCTGCCATCATCCCAAATTATTTTCCTCGTTGACAGATGTTGTAAGAGATAACATGAATTGATATGACTTTGAGAGAGCCTAGGTATAATAAACAGAGAAGGCAATGGCACCCCACTCCAGTACTCTTGCCTGGAAAATCCCATGGATGGAGGAGCCTGGTAGGCTGCAGTCCATGGGGTCCCTATGAGTGGACACGACTGAGCGACTTCACTTTCACTTTTCACTTTCACACATTGGAGGAGGAAATGGCAACCCACTCCAGTGTTCTTGTCTAGAGAATCCCAGGGACCGGGGAGCCTGGTGGGCTGCTGTCTATGGGATCGCACCGAGTTGGACACGACTGAAGCGACTTAGCAGCAGCAGCAGCAGGTATAATAAAGGTATTCCACTTAATGTCAATAACTAAAGACATGCTCATTTTAATTCAGTCAAACAAACTTTGGGGGAAGAAGTGGCCTACCTATGCCAGTATTCTTGTCTGGAGAATTCCATGGACAGGAGAACCTGGCGGGCTATAGTCCATGGGGTTGCAAAGAGTCAGACATGACTGCCTGACTAAGCACAGCACACCACCATACATATGCTGCAGAGATACACACATATACCATAGATATGACATATATGTGCATATATATATGTATACATTATATCACACAGAAGCATATAGACAGATACACACAAATACTTTATAGTTTCTGTTTCTTGAATTACTGCCCTGAATCAGGTATACAAAACTTACTAGTTATAAAGAATTTGCATCTCAGTTGTTTTTTTCACATTTTCAAAAGACCTTTCCAATTTTGATTGGTTTTATTTTGCTTTTGATAAAAATTACCTCACTGATTTTTATATTTTCACATTTACATCTCAGAGGCACAGGGGAAAAATGCAGTCATAAGCCTTTCTAAGATAAATATGAGAAGTTTGGCGATTGATTAAACAAAAATAGCTGAACTTCGAACTGCTTATAGAGCTACATTTCTGGTTTTATAGAGATTTGCAAGATAAGGACAGTTGTTCTCGATTTCCCAAAGGACTGTGTTACAGCATAACACAGTGTCATAACACATATGACATCATAGGGTGATGCACCCACTCAGTGACATTAATCTTAATTTGCTTTTTTAATTTGTATGTTTTGGGGAGATTTCTAACTAAGATGGTAATCAAAAGATTTCTATCTTCTAGATTTAGAGCTATTTGCCTTTGAAATTTTTTTAGTAAATCTTTTTGTAAAGGCTTCAGAAGGTTTTTCTTTCTCTCTGGGTACACAGTTTTATTTTTAACTTGGGGAGGAGACCTAAAAAAATTCCTATTGGGTTCTGAATATCAGTTTCCTATATCTGACCAATCTCGGATCACAGAGCTACTTAAAAATTCTTTTAGATATCTTGTCTATTTTTAGCAAAGACAAACAGTAACATTTCTGGCAATATTAAACAACTCTTCCTTGGATGGAAGAAGAGTCCCCAAAGAGGCTGCAAAATATATTTTACTTTCCTCTCTCTACTGGATACTATAGGCTTCCCTGGTGGCTAGTAGTAAAATATCCACCTGCCAATGCAGGAGGCCCGAGACTCAGATTTGATCCCTGGGTCGAGAAGATCCCCTGGAGAAGGAAACAGCAATCGATTCTAGTATTCTTGTCTGGAAAATCCCTTGGACAGAGGAGCCTGGTGGGCTACAGTCCATGGGGGTCTCAAAAAGTCAGATATAACTGAGCGACTGAGCATGCACACACAGGGTATTTTATAGACAAAGATCAGGAGGGCTGATTCTGGTGAGCATTTTTACCCTTAGCCAACTTCTGCCAGTTTTCCCAGGATCCCCTTTAGAGACTCCATGTGGGTTTTAAAGTGGAGAATTTTAAAGTTTTAAAATGGGTTTTAATGTTTTAGTATCCCAAATTTGGCATTTTTAAAATTAATTTAATTTTAGTTTTTCTTAGGTGTTTAAAAAAATAATGTAGAGATTTATGAAAAAATCTCCCAGAGTCTACTCCAATCTAGGAGGGGCCCATTTGAAGGGTTAGGTATGACAGCATTGGTGCAGTGCCATGGTCCATTGCTCAGTCATGTCCAAGTCTTTGCTACCCCATGGACTGTAGCTCACCAGGCTCCCCTGTCCATGGAATTTTTCCTGGCAAGAATACTGGAGTGGATTGCCATTTCCTACTCCAGAGGATCTTCCCAACATAGGGGTCAAACCCGTGTCTCCTTCATTGGCAGGCAGGCTTGTTACCCCCAAGTCACCTGGAAAGCCCCATGAGGGCGTTGGAGTTGATGTTAAAATTTTTGCACAGCTCTTTTGAGAATCTATCTCTTTTCCAGTGTTCCAGCTGATTACATCTGAGATAGGGGTTCCTGGCCAACACTATTTTTCTTTCTTTCTTTCTTTTTTTAAATCTTATGACCATACTGCAGGGCATTGGAGCTCTTACTTCCCTGAACAGGGGCTGTGGATTGAACCCATCACCCCTGCATTGGCAGCGTGGAGTCTTAGCCACTGGACTACCCGTGAAGTCCCCTGGGTCTACCTGGGTCAACGTTTTTAACCCCTAGGAAAGTGCAGTGTGGGGGGTCCAGGTGTTATATTAGGTGCCTGGGGTTGGAATTGTTGTAGCTATAAAGTTAATGGATTGACAGACTGTTGTTTACAATCTTGTGTCTTTAAATTTTCATTATGTTTTTGCAACACATTTTTTAATGAAGCTATTTTGGAAACTTGAAGCTTTGGGGAAGCATCTACACACCGGTGAAAATAGGCATCACATTCTGTTTGTTTGATAATGGGAACCCTTACTTTCAAGGGCACTTCTTTAGTAAACAGTCTTGTCTAATTGGATCATTCCCCATAATGGCCATTGTAATCCTAATTTGTCTTTAGAAAGATCTTACCGTTTGTGTAGGTATTTACAGCTTCTGAGACCACAGCTCTTTGACATAAAATAAGCAAGTGTGCCAGAAGGTGGCATGTTAAGCAATTTGGGTTTTGAGATTCTCATCTTATGTATTTGTTTGCTTGCTAAGCCTTTTGGTCTTTTAGAGCCAAGATAATACCTAAAGGGGGGCTTCCCTGGTGACTCAGTAGTAAAGAATCTGCCTGCCAGTACAGGAGACTCTGGTTCAACTTCTGGGTCAGGAAGATCCCCTGAAGAAGAAAGTGGCAACCCAGCTCCAGTATTGCCTGGGAAATCTTACGAATGGTGGAGGCTGGCTGGCTACAGCCCATGGAGTGGCAAAAGAGTTGGACATGACTTAGTGACTAAGGCAATAACAACAATACCTAAAGCAATGAGCTGTGAGGTTTGGAATTATGTGATGTTTGCAATACACAGACATATGTTTTTTGCAGGGAACTTTTCTTGATATTGGTGGGTGATCTAGTGTAATCCATCCCATTCCATGACCAATTTATCCTAACACAGGAATCTTTGGGTTAGGTGGCAAGAACTGTAAGAACTCTTAAATGTTTGATCCATGCTCACCACTTGTGGCTTTTTTTTTGCACTTCTAGGATCCCCAGTAGTGGCAGATTTTATCTAAACAAAACATGACAAACAGACACATGTACCTTAACACACCAGCAGTGACCAAGAGAAATTACTGCAGACTTACCAAGAGACGACCATGCACACTGTCAGCAAATCCCAGCGTGTAACCAGCAGCCTCCAGCAAATGGGGACTGTGGTCTGGAAATAGTGTAAGGGATTCCAAACAGCTGGGGAATTGCAGAGGGAACCAGGGGCTTCGGTTCTAGATAGAATGGTCTGCCAACTCAGAATGACTGACTCAGCCATCAACTGGAAAACTGATTAGATTGAGAACTCAATGCAAAGATAGTGGAACTCAGAGGCAAGAGTTGACTTACCCATGACTCTCAGAAATAGTGAGAAAGACCGTGAACTGAAAGGGTTTGTGAGATGCTATGACTATGTTTCTCATTGTTCCTATAGTCCCACTGCTGACACCAGATCTGCTAAATAACAAAAATAGAAGTACAAACGAGTAGATTTAAAGACTAAATTGACTTTACATGAATTGGCAGCATTCCATCTAGTAACCAGAAAGTAGCCCCACCAAGCTAAAGAAGTGAGTAGATTTTTAAAGGTAGCAAAATGGCAGAAAAAGGAAATTATTAGCAATGAAATTAGACCTTTCAGGAAAGATCATTCTCCTAAGGGGAACTGTAAGGTTCTGTAGGGTAGACTACCTCCCTAGAGCTGACCAGGTAATTCCAGATTGGCTGGATAAAGCTTGCCTTCCTGGAAGAAGCTGATCCTGCAATTAAGTTAGGTATTGTCTCTCTTTGGTGATTTGACCTTAGTACAGTTGACTCCATTTTGGACCTGTTGTATCTTTTATGACAGTTAATGTTTTTTTTTCAATTTTATTTAAAATATTAATTTTTTAAAAACTTGCAATACACAGCCAAAGACAAGTCCCTTACCTCTTTTTAAATTGTCTTATTTCTTTTACATCACAACCTTGTTTAGGACTGGATCCTGGGTTTTCCTCTTTTTAAAATTAATTTATTTATTTTTAATTGGAGAATAATTGCTTTGCAGTATTATGTTGGTCTCTGCCATACATCAACATGAGTCAGCCATAGGTATATACATAAACCCTCCCTCCTGAGGTTCCCTCCCATTTCCCACCTCATCTCAGCCATGTAGACTGTCACAGAAGGATTTTCCTCTTTAACTCAATACACTGCACACTTCCAGGAAGCCATTGCCAGGGCCACGGTCGGGGTTCATGAAGAGGGAGGTATTGTTAGCACTGTGGACAGCGATGACCTGCGCTGATATTTTATATTCTTTCTTGCTTTCTTTGGGACTTGACTATGCTGAAAAGCAAATAAACAGACAAACAAACAAACAAACAACAACAACAATAAAAATCCCTTCTTTCTCTGTAACAATGTTCCAAAATGGAAATAATTAGACCATTTGGGAAGGTGGCATCTAGTTCAGGGGAACACACAGGCTGGATTTTCTAGGACAGTACCAATATCAAATATACATTCTTAATGTCTCTGTAAATTCATGACATATGCTGAAAATTTAATGTTCAGGGCTCCATCCTATATTTCCCACATTGCTTTTTGTACAAAACACATTTTTTTTCATGCATTTTGCTTTGAGAATTATGAGTGTTCTACACACAGACCTGCAAGACTTTGATACTCAAAGTCTGGTCCCCAGATCGGTAGCAGCATCACCAGGGAGCTTGTTAGAAATGCTAGCTCTTCAGCTCCACTCCTAGAACTGGTGTTTTAACACGCTCTCCAGGTAATTCTTTTGCGTGATATAGACTGAGAAGCACTACTGAAGGGTATAGTTTCCATAATTATGAATTTTTGATACAGTACACATAGAACAAAAAATGTTGAGATAGCATGCAAGTCCCAGAGGTCTCTGTGACTCCAAAAATGAATTTTAAAATTTATGAGATCATCTAAGATGGTAATTATATTTTATCAACAGTTCTGCTTCTTCAGCAAAAACATATTTATGAAGTCCTGTGATGGCCTTTATGCCCCATAAACCACTGTAACTATACTGTCTTCTCCATGAAAGTCTGAACATGGCAAGAGGTACCCACTTGGTAAAGATTATTTCCAAGTCTTGCTGGAAGGGTTAATGACTCTTGAAGCTCTGACTACCTAAGAAATGTGTCCAAGAGTATAGAGTACTGAGAAGAATAAAGTCCTGTCTTGCTTCCTTATTTATTTTTTTGCTTCCTGAGGGTGATAGTTGCTCTGCCTATCGAAAGTAGACAGTCATTTATTACTGGAATTAATTAAAAGACTACAAGATGTGACCTATACTAAATATTTTCTTTGTTGGGTTATAACGGCTTTGTACCATGTTACTTGAACATAGAAGGGATTACAATATATAAGATATGCAAAGTGGAATATGTCAAGACTAATGAGATACTCTATTATATGCCAAGTGGATCATGGATATATGTTTTTCCAATTCTTACAAGTCTTCCATGGCAAGTCTTTCTAAAGTAAAAACCTCCTCGACTTTCACCATCATCTCACCCTCTTCTGTTTTCCATAGCTCTTATCATAGCATAGCACACATTTGTTTATTTTTCTCTATTTGTTTTTATCCTATGGAAGCATGAGTGCCAGGAGAGCAAGAATAATGTCTGTTCTGGTTCCATCTGTACAGTGAGTATTTAGAGCAATATTTAGCTCATAGAAGGCACTTAGTGAGAGACTGAATATACGAATAAACAATGACCATACCGTATATAAAAACAGAATTTTGACACACAACCTGGAGCAACCAACACATTAACTACTATAAAAAACCATGGAAGTCAGCCTGCTATAAGTAAGAAAGATAGAATCTTTAGTAATACCTATCTACTAGCTATCTCTAGTAACCATCTAAGACGTTAAACAATGACTTTTGTAGTGATCAGTCCCGAAGGACCAGAGATGCATTAAGAACTTACAACTTCCCTAATTTTTGTTAACTTTTCCAATTTAAGGCCAACTGGAAAAAGTCAAATATGTACCTCGTAACCAACCACATGAAGGGCTTCCCAGGTGGCTCAGTGGTAAAGAATCTGCCTGCCAATGCAGGAGATGTGGTTTTGATTCCTGGGTCAGGAAGATTCCCTAGAGGAGGAAATGACAACCCACTCCAGTATTCTTCCCTAGAACATCCCATGGACAGAGGAGTCTGGCAGGCTACAGTCCTTGGGGTTGCAAAGAGTCAGACATGACTGAGTAACTGAAAACACATGCATGCAACCAACCATATAGGATGTCTTGCTTCAAGTTAGCTTGCCTGAAGCATCCCCATGTCAACTGTTCCAATCAGGGCACATCTGAAGCCTTCCCTTTTTCCACTATAAAATTTTCCCCTCCTCTGCCTGCATTTGAGTTTCTGCCAAAACATCAAATGATGGTAAAGTGATGGTGGCTGACTCTCTTGCTACTGCAAGTTCAGAATAGTGTTTGCTTTTTCCATTTAGTTAGTCATTGTTTATTTCCGCATCAATAGAGGGTTAGGAATAAGATGGCTTGGGGAGGCCAGCAAGATAAAATTATGAAATCTTATAATAAGTGGATTTTTTAAAAAATATACCATCTATATTGTAACTATAGTGTGTGTGTGTGCACACATGTGTGCATGCATGTATGTGGGGGGAGAAGGAGAGAAAACTAGAGAATAAAAGAAAGGCAAAAAGAAGGTCTTTAGGTGAGACTCACAAAATAGTCCTGAGGGGATTAAGAAACACCAACAGTCTTTATGGTTCTATCAAAATCTTAATGTTGGATCTTTGGAGAGAAGGTAATTACCAGTTTTCCCCTAAAGAAATTTTGAAAGTGAGTCCAGAATGAGAATTTAAGAATCAGTAAGTATCAAGTGTAGCATCAAGATTAGAAACCCCAATATTTCATTGGCTAAAGACAGATATCAGTAAATCCTAAAGACAGCAGAAGTTAAAACAAAACAAAACAAAACAAAAAAACCCTGATGATCAACAACTCCTCTAAAGATGGGAGCAACATTTATTATTAGGTCAAAATTTGGGCTTCCTAGGTGGTACTAGTGGTAAAAATCCCAACTGCCAATTCAGGAGATGTAAGAGATGCAAGTTTGATTTCTGGGTGGGGAAGATCTGCTGAAGGGAGGCATGGCAACCCACTCCAGTATTCTTGCCTGGAGAAACCCATGGAGAGAGGATCCTGGCAGGCTATGGTCCATGGGGTCCCAAAGAGTTGAACACGACTGACATGACTTATCACACATACACTGATGATGATAGTGGTGATAATGTGTGCCCTCATCCAACAAGGCTGGCCAGAAATTGATCCAAGTAGCCTGGGAAATTTGAGAGAGCATCTCATTGTATGGATCTAGAGTTTAAGTTAACTGAAAGGTAGATTGCCTAAAATATGTGTATTGCTACTGATGTCTTTTTTTTTTTTTTTTTTTTTCATGTCTTGGACAGTAAATTTGCATTAAAGACTGAAGTCCCTTCCAGTTAGATTTTACTGGTTGGTCCATTTCATAGGAGCCTGTCAGCAGACAATTTTGTATGCATGTGTGTTGATGTCTAGGACACATCTCCGTGTTGGGTCAGGCAGCACACAAGGGTATTCTTGACCTTTATTATGCATAATATGTGTGCCTTGGTCTTGACAGAATGTGATTAAGATGGATAAATTAAAGGGCAAAAGTGAAATCCAGTTATTTTCAAAGCAACTGTAATATAGCAGATCAATAACTTGCAACTTGTTTTTACACCAATCTTTATTGTTTTTGACAGATCCCCCACTGCATTAAGTGCTGTCTATTTCAGTGTTATCTTGGCACCCTCTGACAGGTCAGCTGGTTTCGCTGGGATTATTTTATCCTGGGTTGAAGTGTAATGGTTCATTCTGGGCATGCTGAAAGGCAGGATTTGTAGCAATGTGTGAGCCCTATGATTCACTGGTGAGATTGTGATGATGAATTGCTTGCCTGAGGGGCAGACACAAAATGCTATGAGATAAACCAAGGCCATTATCCAGGCATTCTTTGGTGTGTCTGGTCGTTTTCAGCTGCGAATGTAGCTGAAATGTTGCTTTTTTGTAGAAGATGGGAGAGAGAAAATTTTCTTGCTGGTAAAATGCTGGAGGGACAATGATGGAGCATTTTCATTCTTTAATAATGAGGCAGAAACAAAACTCATGACATAATCTCATAATCTGGTCATTTTTAAGTCTCTGGCAGAACTTCATTTAAACAATTAGAAGAAAATGCTTTGAATACATATAGTATGATATAGTGTAATATCATTATATATGACAGATTTCTTGATCTTTGCTCATTGTCCTTAAGAGGAGAAATCCAGAGTTGTCCATTGATAGATTATTTCCATGTCTCAGATTAGTTTGTCTTTTCTAATATCTTAATGATCCTTTTTCTTTTCTTGTTCTTCTTTAATGATAGCAGAAAAGCAGTATTATTTATGCTTACCCTGGCACTCTCACTTCTGAGTATCCAAAGGATTGAGTAATTTTGTAATAAACAAATTAATCCTCTTTGTTGTCACAAAGAAATTCCAAAATCTCAGTGACATAATACAGATAAAGTTAATTTCTTGCCACAAGCAAAGGTTACTCTACCTCAGGTAACCTTCCTCTATCTTGGAGCTATTTTGAACCTATGGTCCCCCAAATCATCTTGGAAGCAAAATAAAGACCGAGAGCATGAGTTAAATTTGCTTGGCATCACTTTCACTCATATCCATATGTGCCTGGTTAGACACATTGCCCCAGTGGGAAATGGAGAGTAATGTTTGTTGGGTATTTGATGAGCACTAGTTTCCACATTGGTTCTTTGAAATCTTCTCTTTTCTAGGCATCCCTTGGGATTTGTTTTTAATTCTTTATTGACTGAAATTTATTCCCCCAATCCCTAACATGTTTCCCTCAATTTACTCAGTGGCCTAAAAAAAGAGGAAGGTACAGCTAGTATAGATAAAATAGATAACTAATGAGGACCTACAGTATAGCAAAGAGAACTCTCCTCAATATTCTGTAATGACATATATGGAAAAGAATCTAAAAAAGTGTGAATATATGCATGTGTATGGCTGATTCACTTTGCCCTACACCTGAAACTAACACAGCATTATAAATCAATTATATTCCAATAAAATTAAAAAAATAAATATAAATAAAGGACTCGTTTGCATTATCTTGGAATCCTTAGATCCATATCAAGATCCAAAGTAAATATTCTGTCTCAATTATCTAAGCTGATTGCTGACATGGTTCATTTCAAAATTTAACTTCATTTGAAATAATAGGCTTTTCCCAACCAGGAGTTTTATTTATGTATTTGTTTATTTTTAATCTTATGAAATCAGCTGAAATATTTACATCCACAAGCCACATTTTAGCTTCTCTCTCTTCCTTTCTCTTTTTGTTTCGCTATTTGTTTGGTTTTTCTTTGGTTTAGATGCCTCACTAAGACCAGATACTGACGTGTCCAGCAAGAGGTTTTTTCTCAGCTAACAGTTATTACCAAGTAGTGTAGAACAGGAATGGCATCACTTTTTCACTCATTTTATTATTTTCCCTTTTCAATAAAGTGTGTGCACCCCAGGATTAATTCACATTAGGAAGCAGGGATCGAGTTAAACACACATCCATTAAAATGCATATGAAATGAAACAGCAGAAGATTAAAGGAGTCTATATTTTAAAATACCAAAATACATGGCCATTTTGCAAAGCGAAACATACAGTTAATGAAGTCCAGCATAAGTGTGAGTGGCCTAAGAGGTGGTCTCCCTCTGTCCTTCCAGCATCTCCTGAGAGCCCCTTTGTATGAGCTCCTCCTGTTCTTCTTCGACTCTTCACTTAGGAAACAGAAACCTTGGTTCAAAATTATTTTAAAACTAGTTGAAACTCTTGTGAATAGACCATTATGTTCCCAGCTATCTATCTGAAAAATGAATGAGACTGTTCACATTTCTCTCCCTCTTGAAAATAAAAGCCCATCTTAACCAGCACACACGCTCATTTTGAGTCTGACCGAACCAGGGCCCCCTTGAACCACAAACTTTGGCACTTAAGCATTCAGTCTGTTGGCTAGAACGTCATTCTGCTTGCAGGAGAGGGCTTTTTCAGGAATGAAGTCTCTGTAACATGCAGTGCCACAGAAAACTGGAGACAACATCTTTTGAAGTTGCACAGATGAAGGTTAAATCTGGACCCTGATGTCAAGAGCAGCGTCTCCTATAGGAGAGGGGGCTGTTTTCCATGTCAGAAAAATGGGTGGTGATCAACCTCATTTGTAGGATATTTGTGGGTATTAATTAGAAATATATGAATATTAGCCTGGTACACAGTAAGAACACAATAATAGATTTCTCTTATTCACCTTTATTTCAGATTTTTCCAGGGGATTACTATTGCATTGGCCAAAAAGTTCATTTTGGTTTTTCATAAGATGTCATGGATTTTCTGGGTAACATCTGTAAGACATTATGGGTCTCATAATTCAGATGTAGCAATGTTCTAGCCAACAGACTGAATGGTTAAGGAAAGAGCCAAAGTTGGGGGTTCAAGGGAGCTGTGGGTTGGTCAGACTCAAAATGAGATAATCTGCTGGTTGTTGTTGTTCAGTTGCTAAGTTGTGTCTGATTCTTTGCAGCCCCATGGACTGCAGCATGCCAGGTTCCACTATCATCACTATTTCCCAGAGTTTGCTCAAATTACTGTTCACTGAATCAATGATACTATCTAACCATCTCATCCTCTGCTGCCCCCTTCACCTTTTGCCTCTACTCTTTCCACAACAGCATCTTCCCAGGTGTCTCAGTGGTAAGGAATCTGCCTGCCAACATAGGAAATGCAAAGAGACACAGGTTTGATCCCTGGGCCAGGAAGATGCCCTGGAGTAGGAAATGGCAACCCAATCCAGTATTCTTGCCTAAAAAATTCCATAGACAGAGAAGCCTGGTGGGCTAGAGTCCACGGGGTCACAAAAGAGTTTGACACAACTAATTGATTGCATGCACACACATGCTTTCCTAGCATCAACTGCATGTATACATACTTTCCCAGCATCAGGGTCTTTTCCAATGAATCAGCTCTTAAGATGGACTTATTTTCAGGATGGAGAGAAATGGGAATGGTCTCATCCACTTTTTAGGTGGACACCTGGGAACACAATGGTCTATTCATGAAAGGTTGTTGCTGACCCACAAAAAGACGCCAGGATTCTTGGCCTCCGAAGGAGAAGAATTCAATCCGGGGCTAGAAATGAGGATTGATCACTCAGAGCTTTTGTGCAATAGAGTTTTATTAAAGTATAAAAGTGATAGAGAAAGCTCTGACATAGACATCAGAAGGGGACAGAAAGAGTACGCCCTTGCTAGTGTTAGCAGTGGAGTTATATACCTTTTAATTAGTTATTACAATGAATCAAAAGAATGTCTCAAGTTTGTGAAAATTTTACCAGACCCACTCCCACAATTTACATTTTAGAATAACAAGATTAGAATTTAACAATGGAAAGATCCTCCAGACCCACTCCCATGATATACATTCTAAGATATCAGGATTAGTCAGAAGGTTTTCAGAAAGGTGAAACTGTCCTCCAGCCAGCCACATTGTTGTTGTATAATCCCTAGTACAGAGTTTAAACTGAGTTGTGTAACTGACTAAGACTTTTGAACTGTGGTGTTGGAGAAGACTCTTGAGAGTCCCTTGGCCTGCAAGGAGATCCAACCAGTTCATCCTGAAGGAGATCAGTCCTGGGTGTTCATTGGAAGGACTGATGCTGAAGCTGAAACTCCAATACTTTGGCCACCTGATGCAAAGAACTGACACATTTGAAAACACCCTGATGCTGGGAGGGATTGGGGGCAGGAGGAGAAGGGAAGGACAGAGGTGGTTGGATGGCATCACCGACTCAATGGACATGAGTCTAAGTAAACTTCGGGAGTTGATGATGGACAGGGAGGCCTGGCGTGCTGCGGTTCATGGGGTTGCAAAGAGTCGGACATGACTGAGTGACTGAACTGAACTAGACTGAACTGAACTGAAGAAATGTAGGAAAAAAAAAAAAACCAAGTTTGTCCTTTTCTCCTCCTTGAGAATTCCAGACCCCTGATCTTCGCTCTGAGAGCCCCAGGCCCCTTTGTCCTGGGACCCTGGACTTCTTATCAATCTACCTAGGAACTGACTCTCATTCACAAGAGCTTCAACTGATTTTAAAATAGTTTGAGTTTTCTGAGTCCAACTGTCTTGCATCCGGCAATGTTTGGCACCATTTATTTGAGTTTCACTTCAAAACACAGATAAACAGAAACCCACTCTGGCTAAATGCCTTGCCTAAGGGCATAAAGTTATTGAATCACCCAGAGCCAAGGCATTAATCCTGGTTTACTGAGAATGATGCAAATCTGGAGGCATGTTTCTTTTACTTCTTGAGTCAGAAGGATATTTGGTTGTCACCTAGTTCCCATAGGCAGCCTTCAGGGATTTTGTCTCAGGAATGGATATTTGGGAATATTTTTCTTTTTGAGCTATGAGAGATCTTTGTCTATTACCTCATTTCCATTAGCACTGCAAGGTGAAGGGCATTCCCTAGCACTAAAATTAAAAATTTGTGGTAGAAGTTGGTAGAGTTTCTATTTTATATATCAGGAGGTTTTGCTTTTTCCTCATCTTAGGGTTAGCCTTTGAAGGAAAACATTATGAAACCAAGGAAATGTTATGAGCTAAGTTAAAAAAAAAGAAAAAAAGAAAGAGAGAGAAATTTAAGTGAGAAATTTCTGTTGCTATGATTTTATATTAGAAACTACAATCCAGGAAAACTTCCCTGGTGGTCCGGTGTTTAAGATGCTGCATTTCCAATGCAAGGGGCACAGGTTCAATCCCTGGTTGAGGACCTAAGGTGCTGCATGCCAAGTAAAAAGAAAAAGTCACTAATACAATTTTTAAAATGGTTTCATATAAAGAAAAAAGAGAGGTGTCTGCTAGGGTGAAGATTTACCATGTGTTAAATAGATAGCTAGTGGGAAGCTGCTGTGTAACACAGGCAGCCTAGGCTGGCACTCTATAATAACCTAGAGAGGTGGGATTGGTGGGGATGGTGGGGAGATTCAAGAGGGGAGTTCAAGAGAGAGAGAGGACTGTAACTAATTTGTGTTGTTGTATGGCAGAGACCAATACAACATTGTAAAGCAGTGATCCTTCAAATTAAAAAAATTAATATTTAAAAAAATAGAAAAAAAGTAACACTCCATGCATACTAGAGATAAGGGCCACCTGCAAAATCTTGTTTTATCCAGCTTTAATTCACAAAATGTATTTAATGCCTCCTCTGTGCTTAGCATCACCACTGTGACTAATGGGAGCAGTGTGGCCTGATATCCTTACCCTCACATTCCATAAAATGTTTCAGAGATAAAATGTACAAGCAATTATTTGTGGAACTGGCATCACAAAATTAATTACCACTATTTCTGTTCCAAGTAATAAGTGTTATTATTGTTGCTGCTGTTGTTGTAGTTCAGTTGCTGAGTCATGTCTGATTCTTTTCAACCCCATGGACTGCAGCACACCAGGCCCCCGCTGTCGATCGCTGTCTCCTGGAGTTTGCTCAGACCGAGTGTCCATTGAGTTCATTGAGTTGGTGACTCTGCTCAACCATCTCATCCTCTGCTGCCCCCTTTTCCTTTTGCCTTCAATCTTTCCCAGCATCAGGGTCTTTTCCAATGAATTGGCTTTTTGCATCAGGTGGCCAAAGCACTGGAGTTTCAGCTTCAGCATCAGTCCTTCCAATAAATATTTAGGGTTGATTTCCTTTAGGATTGACTGGTTTGATCTCCTGGCAGTCAAGGGACTCTCAAAAGTGTGATAGGAGACAAAACAGAAAAAGGTGTCAAACGCTCTTAAAATATCTGGGGAGTTTGTTTTGGGGGAAAGATAAGAGTTTTTATCTGTATCATAAGAGGTATTCATCAGATAGGAGATGGAGAAGTTCTGGAAGACCAATGGAGAGACATTATCAGGAATAGATACGGAAATATGCTTGGCCCCCAAATGGAGGTGATGGACATGAGAGAAATACATTTGTAAACTGGTCATCAAACAACATACAAAAAGATACAAGATATTCTACAAATACCTATTTTAAAAAAAATAGATGGGTTTCCTATTTTATTAACAATTTAGGAAATGTTAAATAAAAATTAAAAACAAACTATCAACCATGTTCTACAACAAGTTTCAGCATGCTGGAGTATGCTGACGCAAATAAATATCTTGACAGTACAATTCATTTTGTGCAGGCATTAGATTAAGCTTTTTTTGGTACCTGTATATATATTTGATTCTTTTGTACAGGAGCCATGGATTTATCTTTCTTTCCTTTTAAATGTAGGCATTCATGTCCAATCATGGGAAGTAGTGCAAGCAAATTCAATCATACATCCCACAATGCTACTATTATGTTGTAAATAGTTCTAATGTTTTTCTTGGTAGCTTTGGGTGATATATATTAAAAGGGATTCAACTGTGGAACAAAATGTCCAGGTACACTTAATACTCAGGAAAAAAAATGCAGTATAAAAATACAAAAACTGTTATTGTTTGTAACGATTGATCTATAAGAATCAGGATTTTCTAGATTTAGTGAATCTAATAAAAAAGGGTATAGAAATAAATTATGCTATATCTGATATAACAACTCCTTCCCCAGTCCAGTCCAAAACCTCATTGGTAAACATTGTGGTTTCCTGAAATTTATCTTATTATTCCATTGCTTTATTTTTAAGCAGTAATTTTGATAATGTGGAGTTTAAAATATATCTATGCTGAACATATAAGCTTTTTAAAATATACAATGAGATTCTACAGTAGACTTTTTTTTTTAATAAAGAGGTTTGTGAGTAAAAGATATTTGAAAAGTATTGATTTAGAGGCAGAAAAGCTGAGGTCTTGGCTCTGAACCTTGGTATCCCCAGGCCATGAAAAAAATGTAAAGAGAGGTATAGGTGCAAAGCTCACAGAGAGCAGAATTAGCAAAGACAGAATTTATTGGCCTTAAGTTTCAGCAGCTTTGATTTTCCATGGTTATCCTTTTGATAAAGCATAAGGAGAGCTAGAGTATCCCCAAATTGGATAATTAATCCCTTTATAATTGCTAGATGACTCATGCTTTAGTGTAAAACAAAAGTCTTTCTCAAAATTAGCGTGTGTTTTCTGGGAGTAGCCCCAATCTGGCTGTGGTCAAAAGCAGTGCATTACATCTAAATTTGGATGCTCTCATTGCTCAGAGCCACTGCTGGCTGAGAAGAGTCAGTATTGCAGAGATGTGGGAGGACCTGAGCCATGAGCCCTTGGAAGAGGGAGCAAAAGTAACCCAGTAGAGGCTTCTGGGTGATGCTGAAGACAGAGAGCCCTTGGAGCTAGCTGTCATGAAACAACATTTTGAAGAAAACAGTTTCTCATCTCCAGTTAATCAGGGGAGGGAAATCAACAGGAAGGGGGTGTTCATTGGTGAGGTCAAGCAGATGTCACTGTTTATCACAATGGACAGAATTTATTTTGATGTAGAGTGGCTCATCTGTAATCAAACAACTTTGCTGAAATAACTCTGTATTGTATAGAGTATTAATAGAAGAAAAGGTTTGGAAGGGAAGACTCCCCACCTAGCCCACTGAGAATCAGAACTGAAGGGGGAGCCAGATGATTGGAGGGAACTGAAGCTCCATGGACCCCTTCTCTTGGTCTGCACACACCTGAGTTTAATCTGGGCCAGTCTTGACAATAGTTCTTGTGGCTACACAGATGGAGAGATAACCTTCATTTTCTAGGAGCTGACACACTCAAGGGAACATGATCCATAAGTGATGGGCACTCCTCCAATCTTTAATACAAGGTGGGAGAAGAGCCCAAAGAACATCCAGTGTAAGTTGGTGGTCTTAAAAGATTATGTACAAAGAGGAATGGAGGGACTTCCCTGGTGGCCCAGTGGTAAAGAATCCACCTGGAAAAGCAGGGGGTGTGGGTTCAATCCCTGGTCAAGGAACTGAGATCCCACAGGCCAAAGAGCAAACGAAGCCACCTGCCATGACTGCTGAGCCAGCGCACCACTGGAGTCCACGAGCCACATGGACAAGATCTCACATGATGCAATGAAGATCCTGCATGCTGCAACTAAGACTAGACATAGCCAAATAAATAAGAGGGAGTGGAGTAGAAGGGCAATTTTTGATATGAGGGCCAATGCAACAAAGGCAGGAGGTAAGAGAAAAAGATGTATGTGAAGAAGAGCAAAGGGTGAGCCTTGGCTGGAGAACAGGGGAGATGAAGCTGGAAACACATTACAGGAAATATCACAAATGAACCAAGGTCTTGGACTTCAGGTAGCATATATTCTCCTAGTAGAAACCACAAAACCAAGAAATGAACATATCCTATACAAGATAGAACTGTAGTTGGTGTTTCTGTTGCTAGAACCCATAATCAAATTCACGAGGGTAAGTGGAGAATAAGAGGTAATTTCATCTTTACACTGGCCTGTAAGCACATTTGAATAAACAGCATCGTAGAACTCCTTGATGAATTGCATACACTGGAAATAAGCAAGGCTCTTTTTGATCATGAAGGAAAAGGCAGTGTAATAAGTATGATGATAAATATCAAGAAACTGAATGTGGTAGAGGAAGAGAAAATATCTTCAGAGAAGAGGTAAACAGTCTTCCCAGAGGAGGTGAAATCTAGTTGGGTCTTCAAGGATGAAGAAATGCTTAAGAAGTCAAGGAGGGTTACGGGCTTTCTAGCAACAGAGACTAGCCCACGTGGAGTCATAGACACGAGAAGCGGCAATAGAGAACTGGGGGATGAAACTTAAGCTGGGAACCTTTGATCCTGAGGCTTGAAAGTGTGTGTGTTTACAGAAAGGGTGAAGGATAAAGAGGAAAGATCTGACTTTGTCAGTGCTGGAGATTCCCTGAAGGATTTGAAACCAGGAAAAGATAAGATATATAGACTTTCTAGAAGAACTTAATCAGTTCTTTAAGTTAAGAAAAGTTAATTAGGAAGTGTGAGAAAACTGCCTCAATAATTTCCTTAATCCTGTATGTAGTTGCTGTTAGAAATTTTGTTGAAATGCAGTTTTGCATACAAAAGAGATAAATGGCATTTTCAAAGTCCACTGAATCTGATTGAATGAGTTGCCCAGTTAGTCACAGGAACTGTCCTAAACAGGAAAATCATCACAGAGGTTGCCTCCAAGGAAAGGAAATCAGCTTAGAGGAGACAGAGGTGGGAGGGAGACCTCCATCATGAAAAGGTACCTCCTGGCCCCTTTTTGATATCACTATAGGTACATATATTAACTTCCACCTTGTTATTTATTTAATTATTTTTTAACCAAAATATGTCCATATGGCTCCCTTTATTTAGTTTTGTGACACATATATTTCATTTCTTAATAAGCACATATTTTTAAAAAGACAAATTTTTGCAAGAAGGGCTATAACAAAGGAAGAGTGATTCATAGAACCTAATTCTTATGTCATTGAGATTAAAGTTAAGAATGAGTTGAAACATGAGAAGGTACTAAATATCACACAAAGGGCCTTATAAACTTTGTTGATAGTACAAGGCTTCAGTCCTATTCCTTGGCAAGTAATGTCATTTTAACAGGTAGTAGAGGGAAGAGAGAGGCATCCCCAAATTATTTTGCTGTGAGATTTTTAGTAACTGAACTAAGCTTTAAAGTGATAAAAGCAGAAGAAAACAATGCACAAATACAATGACTATTCAGGGTAGATAGGGAAGAAACAAGTACTTACCTGCTTAAAAACATTTAAATCCTTGATCCAGAGGACTTCAATCTCAGAGTACCAAAAAAGCTTGCAAATGTAATCTTGAAACCATGAACCATACTCTTTGAAGATTCTTGGCAATCAGGAGATTAATGATAGGTATGAAGGAAATCCAGAGTTTCAAAACTGGATAGAGAAGCTGATCCTTGGCACTATAGGCACTGACATATGGATATTTCTCTTGTGTAGAAATTGACAGCAATATGGCACCAATCATCAGTTCTCCCTAGAGAAGGGACCCTGGGTTATCTTAAGTTTACACAATGCTTGCGGTAAGTGACCTGTAGACTCAAATTTTAAAACACGGCCCTGCATACACACCGAGGAAACCAGATCTGAAAGAGACACGTGCACCCCAATGTTCATCGCAGCACTGTTTATAATAGCCAGGACATGGAAGCAACCTAGATGCCCATCAGCAGATGAATGGATAAGGAAGCTGTGGTACATATACACCATGGAATATTACTCAGCCATTAAAAAGAATTCATTTGAATCAGTTCTAATGAGATGGATGAAACTGGAGCCCATTATATAGAGTGAAGTAAGCCAGAAAGATAAAGACCATTACAGTATACTAACACATATATATGGAATTTAGAAAGATGGCAATGATAACCCTATATGCAAAACAGAAAAAGAGACACAGATGTACAGGACAGACTTTTGGACTCTGTGGGAGAAGGCGAGGGTGGGATGTTTTGAGAGAACAGCATCAAAACATGTATGTTATCTAGCATGAAACAGATCACCAGCCCAGGTTGGATGCATGAGACAAGTGCTTGGGCCTGGTGCACTGGGAAGACCCGGAGGGATCGGGTAGAGAGGGAGGGGGGAGGGGGATCGGGATGGGGAATACATGTAACTCCATGGCTGATTCATGTCAATGTATGACAAAACCCACTACAATATTGTAAAGTAATTAGCCTCCAACTAATAAAAATAAATGAAACAAACAAACAAAACAAAACACCGCCCTGTTATTTTAAGCGCTGCATTTTTAGAAAGGGGCAAGCAACTGCTGGGAGCGTGCCTCAGCCCTCCTTTACACACAAGATGCCATGCTCTCTTTGTGTTTAAAAGAACTGAGTGCCCCCTTCCAAAACTGTGCTGAGATCAGGGGAGGAAATTCCTCATAACTGAGGGAAGGCAGCTGTCCTGAGAGCTGGTGTAAAAAGGAAAGAAGGACCTCAGTGCCACGAGTCAGCAAACTTCACAAAGGCTATTTGAAAGAAATAGTGAGTAAAAGAGTTGGGGACTTGTCACAGAATTTCTCCAATAAAACAATTAGATTTGCATCTAAAATGGCTATATGACTGTCCAAAGGGGTAGACCGTGAAAGGTCTCTTTCTTAATTGAAATTTCAACTTTTGGAAGCAGTTCAAAGTTCTGTTGTTTCTGGAAGGCTGATCTAATTACTGAAACACACCGAGGGAGAGATGCTGTGTTTCTTTATAGAAAGAAATGCCCTCTTCTCTTCCTTTCCTCCTTCTCTCTCCCTCACTTCCTACCTTCAATATTCCCACACTGTCTCTTCTGTGCTAGGCACTGTGCTTGATGCAAACACAAGCTCTCTTAACTCCTGGTGCTCACATTCTGGTGGGAGAATCTAACTACTGTCATTCTACCCATCAGGGCTAGACAACAGAGAGCTCCAGAGTAGTGCAGAGAGATCAGGGAGGAGGCAGAGAAGGCTCGCTCACCCGGTGACATTTGTGTTTGCCAAATGAACCAGGGGGGTGGGATGCTTCAGACATCAAGTGCAGCATGTGCAGAGACACTGTGTTAGGACAAGAGCAGGCCATTCAAGAAGTCTAAAAACTTGGTGTCACAGAAGTCAGCCTGGAAAGACAGGCAGGAAAATGCCTTGACTTGCAGGAGAAGACATCTGTTAGAGGTGAGGCTCAACAGGAAGAATGAAGAAAGATCTTCTTCTGTATGCGGCACAGTTAGACTGGACTGCTGCCTTTGGCCACTAAAATCTTAGTTTGTATTTCTGTGCATTGACTCTGAGTCCAGATAGTGATAATGATTATGCCACAATGCCTGCATGTTTTTGTTTTTTTCCCCTTCCTTCCATCCTCTCTCCCTCCCTTCTTTCATCTCTCCTTCCACCTCTCTCTCCTTTTTCTCTTTTTCTTTGTCTTCTTTCTTCTTTCCTTCCTTCCATCTTTCTTTCCTCCTCCTCTCTCCTTCCCTAACTCTCTCCTTTCACTTTCTTTCTGTCTCCTTCTTTCTTTTTTCTTCCCTCCTTCTCTTTCTCTTCTTTCTTTCTTCCTTCTATTAGGAATTTGTAAAGAAAATAATCGATGGACCTAGTTAAACCAATACAGGAGAGAGAAACAGTTTAATGGAGGGTTAATGAGTAATGGATCTATTTAAACACTGTAAATATTTATTATTTTGTCCTTGACTCATTCATTGGGCAAGTACTGACTGAGCATCAGCTTACTCTGGGCCCTCTATGAGCCACTGAGAAAACAGGACTGAATGAGATGATCAAAGTCTTTGGTCTCATGCTCCTCTGCTCTATAGGAAGGAGGCAGGCAATAGTTAAGTCTACAATATCTACAGTTCTATATCTAGACAATGGCCTCTCTTGTAGAGTTTTGAAATCATCTGTTCTTGATCTGTCTTCTTTTCCTTTTCCCCTTCCTTTGATCTCTTTTTCTTGCATCATAGACTTTTGGAACTCAGCTGTGCTTGGGAAGAGTAAGAAGCTTCACATTTGCCCCATCCGGGATTTTGGCAGCAGAGATGGAAAGAGCTCCCTCCCTGAAAGGTGTCTTAGACCTACTGATACTTCCTGTTTGCTGCTATTTCACATCCTCTAATACAACCACTTGCTTTTTCACTGTAGAATTAATTCACTACCGGAATCATCAATGTAGGACTAAAGCCTTCTGGGAAACTTGGTATCCTTCCTCACCAAGGTGGACTGAGTTCTTTCAGCTTATAGTTTCCTGGCCTTGGTAGGCATCATCCTAGTTCATTATTCACGTTTTGAACCCTTGAGAGGTGAGTGCCAGCCTCAACCACTTTTCCAGGAGAGGCTGGTGCTTTAGGACCTGTGGATAATCTTTTATCAGAAGGTGGACACATAGGTGTCTATTTAAGGCTGGACAAACACATCAGGCTATTGTGTGCAAACAGCTCTAATCTAGAAAGCCTTTTCTATTTGATTTGAGGGAATTTAAAAAAAATGGTACTGCAGGTAAAGTTTATCAGTTGTGTGTAGCTTAGCAATAGCACAATCCAAAATATTTTTGTATGAAGAGAGATGCATGGTGAATGTAACTTTGATCTTTCTAGTCCGGGTGATGTCCCCTAAGTTGTTTCTTCAGGACAGGGTTTAGCAAAAAGTTGATCTTGGGTATGGTCTGTTAACATAAGGCCAGTCATTCATTCTACATGCTCTTTTTGGACTTTTCAAATCAGAAGATCAAAGACACTGGACACTGTCAGATTCTTACCTCTGGCCCTAAAGAGGCTTCCAGGAGGGCAGAAAACCTGGATGGGACCATATTCATATTTGTGTTTTGAATGACAGGATCTATGGCTGGAAAGTACTACAAAGCAGTTGTTTAGGGGCCTTTTACTGATTTCACCGCATTTATGTTGGTTAGTCCTAATTTCAGTCCTATTTCTCAAAGAAAATGATGAATTTTTCTCTTGAGACAAGAGGAAGAAGTATGTTTTGCTGTTGTTTGTCAATGGTATGTTTTTTCTATTATTTTGCTTTACAATCAAATCCCCCTTCCACCAAAAGAACTTCCAGATAGTCCTAGCATATAAAGCTCACCTGGTCTCTGAAGTAGAAACTATCTCTGCTTCCCTATATGACCACTTACACATGCAGCTATAGGGCCTTTTCAGTGGTGTCCTAAATATCTTACTCTTTTAATGTTTTATTTGTTTTATTACTGTATCGCTACTTACCAATTTCTAACATATCCCCTCAATTAGAGCGAAAGCTACCATGAGGGTCTATTTAAGCTTCCTTCTTTTTTCCTATTAGGAATTTGTAAAGAAAATAATTGGTAGGAATAGCTAAACCAATATGAGGGGAGTGAAACAGTTTAATTTAGTGTCAGTCTAAGGGGAAAGCGGTTAGTTTTCATTAATAAGCGTGATATTTGCTGTAGGTTTTCTTGTAGATGACCTTTATCACCCTGAGGAAATTCCCTTCCATTCCTAGTTTGCTGAGAGTATTTATCATGAATCAATGTCAAATTTTGTTAAAGGCTTTTTGGGTATCTATTAGATTATTGAATGAGTTTTTTTTTTCTTTTCTTCTATTAGTATGGTGAATTACACTAATAGATTTTCTTTTTCTTAATTTAAATTAATTTTAATTTTCTATTGGAGTTTAGCCAATTTACAATGCTGTGATAGTTTCACATGCACAGAAAAGCCACCCAGCCAACTAATTGATTTTCTAATGTTGAACCAAACTTGCATTCCTCCTTGGTTATGATGTACTATCTTTTCGAAATCTTGTTAGCTCAATTTTTTAATATTATGTTGAAGATTTTTGTTCCTATAATTCTCAGAGATATTACTCTGCAGATTTCTGTTTGTGTAATGTTTTTTTGTTTTGATCTGAGGGTAATTCTGTCTTTATAACATGTTGGGAATGTTTCCTCTACTCGTGTTTTCTGGAAAAACTTGTGTAGAAATGATGTTATTTCTTTCTTAAATGATCAATAGAATTTCCCAGTGATGACATTTGGGTCTGATGTTTTCTATGTGGGAAAGATTTTAGCCACAGTCTCAATCTCTTTAATAGATATATAACTATCCATGTTAGCCATTTCTTCTTGAATCAGCTCTAGTAATTTGTGTATTCCAAGAAATTTGTTTATTTCACCTAATTTGTCCAATGCATGACATAAAGTTTTTGTTTTTCTTTACATGCTTATTATCTTTTAATGCCTATAGGATCTGTAATAAAATCCCCTACTTCAAAATTTTTGTTATTGAAAATGTATTTATTCTCTCTTTTGTTCTTCATCAATTGCATGAGAGCAATATAGAATTTGGTAAACTTTTTCTATGATGGATCATAGAGTAAATATTTTGGATATCCAAGTCATTTAGTCTCTGTTTCAACTACTGAAGCAGAGAATTTCCCTCTTATAGTGGAAAGCAACCATAGAAAATAACCAAATGTGTTTATCTACTTTCTAGAAAAACTCTACCAAAACAGACAGTAGGCTTGACTTTGCCCACAAGCTGTGGTCTGTTGATATTGGACTAAGAGATTATTCACTTTATTAATTTATTAAAGATACTAGTTGTTTTAATTGATCTCCTTCCGTTATTTTTATTTTCCAATTTTATTCATTTTTGCTCTTATTATTGTTATGTCGTTCTTTCCTGTTTGTTAGAGGTATAATTTGTTCTTCTTTTTCTAGTTTTATAATCTAAAAACATAGGTGATGGATTCCAGACCTTGCTTTTTTGCTAACAGAACATACCTTTAATTCTGTACATTTCTCTTTAATCACTGCTTTAGGTGCATATCACATATTTGATGTTTCATTTTAATTTTCCATTCAGTTAAAATATTATCTTATATCTTTTGTAACCTCTTATTTGACTCATAGGTTATTTAGAAGTGTGGTTTTAAGACATAAAATTTGGGAGGTTCTAGATGTTTTTCTGTTACTGAAAACTTTATGATTAATTTCCAATAGATCAATAACATAGTTTATGTAATTTAAATTAACTTGAGTATGTTGAGGCTTTGTTTTATGGAATTATATTCCATAGAATAGCTCTAACTATTCCATAGAATAGTTCAATGGAGTGTCTGTAAATGACAACTTGGTTACATTGGGTGACACTATCTTTCAAGACTTCCATAGCTATACAGGTATATTTTTGCTTGGTTTATGTTTTCCTGAGATGTTTTCTGAAGTCATAAGCTATTAATTTTTGCTTCATATATGTTGAGGCTTTTAAGTTACATGCATATGTATTTAAATTTTTCCCCCTTCTTTATCAGCATATAATGCTTATTTTCATCCTCAGTAATATTTCTCATCCTGAAGTCTGCCTGATATTTATATAGCCATTCCAATTTCCTTTTGCTTAGTGTTTTCATAGCATGTTTTTTTCTACCTTTTTACTTACATTTTATACTTAAATTGGGCCTTGCATTTTTAATACAATATGATCATATCTTTGAATTGAGATGTTTAGAATATTTACACTTAGTGAAATTAATGTTAGTAAGTCTAAAATATATCACTTGGGTATTTAAAAAAAATTCATTGTTTCTTGATATTTTTCTCCATTTTTTTGCTTGCTTTGAGATAGACTACAAGGAGTCTTTGCTTTTTTAAAAATGACCAAACAAGCTGAAATCACACAAAGTGGTTGTAAAAATCAGTGGGATAGTCTAGGGTTGTTCTTTGGCCTTTTTTTTTTTAAACATTAAAGACTCATAAGTAAGTTAAAAATGTATAGGAAACGAAAAATTAGCAAAACCAATATGTTTCCTGAGTACATTAATTTAAAACAGTAGAAACATTAAGAATTAAGGTTTTATTCCTTTGTAGAGTAGTTATCAAGAGTAGACTGAGCAGTGACTTGCTTTTTTCTCCTAATGTAACACATCACATAGAGTGAGCATCTTGTCTATGTCATCCTCTTTTCTAAGTTTGTATCAACTTTCAGCATCTTGTCCTTTGTGCTTCCATGTCATGAAATATTTTTCAGAGTTCCTTTAGTGGATTTTTACCAGTAAGACTTCTTCTGGGGCACTTTACTTTTTTCCTTCAAATCCTTCCTTTGTGTCAGTAAGTTTTTCCTATGTTCTTCAGGCCGCATATCTGTTGTCTGACAATAATGGTTTCAGTGTACCTATGGTCAGCTACTTCTTCCATAACTTTTATTTATGTTCAATTTGAATATCAACTTATAGCATCATAACTTTTTGTTTCTTTGCTGCACATTCATCTTTGTTGGCTAATTCTTTCTTTAGATTATCCATTTTCTTTAAGATGTCATATTGCTTTATCACTGGGTAACACAGATGCAACGAAACTACACACTTCTGTTTACATATATTGCTGTGTTCACCAGATTATTTAAGATTCCAATCAGAGATAGTTCAAGAATCAGTTCCAATGCCTGAGATAGGTTGGAGATTCTTGTTGTCATGGTTAATTTCAGTGCATCATAAAGACATAATTTTAGTGTCTTTAAATTCTTCTGGATACTTTTTCCTTAAAGTGGAAGCTTAAGTACTACAGGATTTTTCTCAGCCCTTGTGCCCTACTCCCAGCTTTTAGCCATCACTTTGTGTCTGTACCACAGACAGGGTAGCTTCCATCATATGTCTTCTACCCCAGTTATATGCTCTTTTTATTTGTTACCTTGTCTTGCTGGGATAATATCATTCATCAAAGAGGGATTGTTTTAGCCTGGTACGTTCTTGTAGCTGTATGTGCCTGAACTTAAAGGAAGAGGGTCTTAACTCGTCTCTCCCCTTCTCTGTGTCGGGGGGCCGACTATCTTCTATTTATGATAGACTTTATGTGAATGTTTCATGCTCCTCCTCTAATGATAAAAACCTCTTAGATCTGATTAGGATTCGGGGCTCAGAACAATCTGATTCCCCTCCTGTAGGAATAGATGCCATTTTCTTTCATACGCACTCCCTTCACAATGGATCTCTAACTATGCTCTGGGAATGATCGTGTTGCTGCTCTTTCCTCTCTGATTCAAGGCGTTTTGCTCTACATGACAGGAGACAGAAGATTCTGAGCAGGATCACAAGGTTCTATGTCTTTCCATCAGTGGCAGCCTGTTCTCTCTTCTATGTCAGCGCATTTTGAGAGATTCTCTCCAGTTTCCTATTGTGTCTTTAATTTTTCTTAATATATCCAGCAGAGGCCCACAGAGAGGTTGGGAGTGGATGTAAACATTCTATCTGCATCTCCCAGCCGTGATGTACTCGCAGGCTAGCTCACACTTAGCCTTTAGCAATTTATTCACTATGCTGTGCTGTACTCAGTCGCTCAGTCATGTCCAACCCTATAGTTTATGGTCCACCAGGCTCCTCTGTCCATGGAATTTCCAGGCAAGAATGCTGGAGTGGGTTGCCATGCCCTCGTGCAGGGGATCTTCCCAACCCAGAGTTCGAACCGGCATCTCTTAGGTCTCCTGCATTGGCAGGCCGGTTCTTTACTGCCTGAACCACCAAGGAAGCCTCATTTCTTTCTCTCACTTGTGGTACAGACTCATCTTTCTCTTATGCTTGTGCATTCCATTGCTCTGTGGGTGAAGCCTGCAGGGATCTTCCTCCATGGCTATTAGTTCACTTGGTTGTCCTGTGACTTTGCAATCTGATGGATATGGACAATGCTGTAATTTGTTTTATTTTCTCTATTTTAAAAGAGGAACACATGCTACCTTATTTTTATTTGTTTATTTCTTTCTGGTTGCCTTAAATCTTAGTTGTAGCATGCAGGATCTTTGTTATGTCATGCAGAGTCATTAGCTACAGGGCATGGATTCTCTGTATAATGTCACGAACCTCCGTCCATAGTTTTTCATGCATTCTGTCTCTCAGATCTAATCCCTTGAATCTATTTGTCACTCCCACTGTATAATTGTAAGGGATTTGGTTTAGGTCATACCTGAATGGTCTAGTGGTTTTCCCTACTTTCATCAATTTAAGTCTGAATTTGGCAATAAGGAATTCAGGATCTGAGCCAATCAGCTCTCAGTCTTGTTTCGGCTGACTGTATAAAGCTTCTCCATCTTTGGCTGCAAAGAATATAATCAATCAGATTTTGGTATTGACCATCTGATGATGTCCATGTGTAGAGTCTTCTCTTGTGTTTTTGGAAGAGGGTGTTTGCTATGACCAGTGTGTTCTCTTGTAATAGTGTAAAACTCTATTAGCCTTTGACCTGCTTCATTCTGTACTCCAAGACCAAATTTGCCTATTACTCCAGGTATTTCTTGACTCCCTACTTTTGCATTCCAGTCCCCTATAATGAAAAGGACATTTTTTTGGAGGGGTGTTAGTTCTAGAAGGTCTTGTAGGTCTTCATAGAACCATTCAACTTCAGCTTCTTCAGCATTACTGGTCAGGGCATAGACTTGGATTACTGTTTTATTAAATGGTTCGCTTTAATCATTCTGTTGATTTTGAGATTGCATCCAAATACTGCATTTCAGACTCTTTTGTTGACTATGATGGCTACTCCATTTCTTCTAAGGGATTCTTGTCCACAATAGTAGATATAATGGTCATCTGAGTTAAATTAACCCATTCCAGTCCATTTTAATTCACTGATTCCTAAAATGTTGATGTTCACTCTTGCCATCCGCTGTTTGACCACTTCCAGTTTGTCTTGGTTCATGGACCTAACATTCCAGGTTCCTATGCAATATTGCTCTTCACGGCATCGGACTTTACTTTCATCACCAGTCACATCCACAACTGGGTGTTGTTTTTGCTTTGTCTTTGTCTCTTCATGTTTTCTGGAGTTATTTCTCCACTGATCTTCAGTGGCATATTGGGCACATATCAACCTGGGGAGTTCATCTTTCAGTGTCCTATGTTTTTGCCTTTTCACACTGTTCATGGGATTCTCAAGGCAAAAATACTGGTTTTCCATTCCCTTTTCCAGTGGACCATGTTTTGTCAATACTGTCCACCATGACCTGTCCATCCTGGGTGGCCCTACACGGCATGACTCATAGTTTCATTGAGTTAGACAAGGCTGTGGTCTATGGCGTTAGTTTGGTTAGTTTTCTGTGATTGTGGTTTTCATTCTGTCTGCCCTCTAATGGGCAGGGCCATCCTCAGTAAATCTTTCTGTTGAAGGGTGGTGCTATGCTCCCTCCCTGTTGTTTGACCTGAGGCCAAACTATGGTGGAGATAATGAAGATAATTGCAACCTTCAAAAGGTCCCAAGCTGGCACTGCTGCATTCACTGCCTCAGACCCTGCAGCAATCCACTGTTGACCCATGCTTCTGCTGGAGATTCCTGGATGCATGAGCAAGTCTGGGTCAGTCTTTTGTGGGATCACTGCTTCTTTCTCCTGGGTCCTGGTGTGCACAAGATTTTGTTTGTGCCTTTCAAGATTCTGTTTCCCCAGCCCTGTGTAAGTTTTGACAGCTCTGTCAATAACCTCAGATATGCAGAGGACACCACCCTTATGGAAGAAAGTGAAAAAGAACTAAAGAGCCTCTTGAAGAAAGAGAAAGAGGAGAGTGAAAAAGTTGTCTTAAAACTCAGCATTCAGAAAACTAAGATCATGGCATCTGGCTCCATCACTTCATGGCAAATAGATGGGGTAACAGTGGAAACAGTGACAGACTTCATTTTTTTGAGCTCCAAAATCGCTGCAGATGGTGACTGCAGCCATGAAATTAAAAGATGCTTGCTCCTTGGAAGAAAAACTATGACCAACCTAGGCAACATATTAAGAAGCAGAGACATTATTTTGCCAACAAAGGTCCATGTAGTCGCTATGGTTTTTCCAGTAGTCATGTATGGATGTGAGAGTTGGACTCTAAAGAAAGCTGAGCGCTGAAGAACTGATGCTTTTGAACTGTGATGTTGGAGAAGACTCTTGAGAGTCCCTTGCACTGTGAGGAGATCCAACCAGTTTGTCCTAAAAGAAATAAGTCCTGAATATTCTTTGGAAGGACTGATGCTGAAGCTGAAACTCCAATATTTGGCCACCTGATGCAAAGAGCTGACTCACTGGAAGAAACCCTGATGCTGGGAAAGATGGAGGGTCAGAGGAGAAGGGGATGACAGAGGATGAAATGGTTGGATGGCATCACCAACTCAATGAACCTTAGTTTGAGCAATTTCTAGGAGATAGTGAAGAACAGGGAAGCCTGGCATGATACAGTCCATGGGCTCACAGAGTCGGACACAACTGAGTGCCTGAACAACAGATTATTTTTATCCTGATCATTTTCAAAACCCTAATGCTGACTCATTTGAAAAGACCCTGATGCTGGGAAAGATTGAAGGTGCAAGGAGAAGGGGACAACAGAGGATGAGATGGTTGGATGGCATCACCAACTCGATTGACATAAGACTGAGCAAGCTCTGGGAGTTGGTGATAGACAGGGAAGCCTGGCATGCTGCAGTCTGTGGGGTTGCAAAGAGTTGGACATGACTGAAAAACTGAACTGAACTGAACTTATGGACTCTCTAGTTGTGGTGTGCAGGCTCAGGAGCTGTGGTGTACAGGCTCCAGAGCATGCAGGCTTCAGTAATTGCAAAGCATGGGCTTAGTTGCTCTGAAGCATATGGGATCTTAGTTGCCTGACCAGGGATCGAACCCATGTCCCTGCATTGCAAGGCAGATTCTTAATCACTCGACCTACCAGGGAAGTGCGTGAAAGTTGCTCAATCATGTCTGACTCTTTGCAACTCCATGGACTGTAACCCACCAAGTTCTTCTGTCCATGGAATTCTCCAGGCCAGAATCCTGGAGTGGGTAGCCATTCCCTTCTCCAGTGGATCTTCCCAACCCAGGGGTTGAAGCCAGGTCTCCTGCATTGCAGGTGGATTCTTTACCAGCTGAGCCACTGGGGAAACTCAAGAATACTGGAGTGGGTAACCTATTCTTTTTCCAGGGAATCTTCCTGACCCAGGAATGAAACTAGGGTCTCCTGCATTGCAAGACAGATTCTTTATCACTGGATCACCAGGGAAGTATCCTTTGTAAATTTCTAGTTTAGTTGGCTTTTGAGCTTCTAAGGTGATGCTAGTGGTAAAGAACCCACTTACCCATGCAGGAGACAAAAGAGACCTGGGTTCAATCCCTGGGTTGAGAAGATTCCCTGGAGGAGGGCATAGCAACCTACTGCAGTATTGTTGCCTGGAGAATTCCATGGTCACGGGAGCCTGGTGGGTTGCATCCACAGGTCACACAGAGTCAGATACAACTGAAGTGACTAAGCATGCATGCAACTGACTTTTTCTTGTTCTTTAGCAGGAGGGGTGCTCTTTGTTTTCCCCCACATCCTAGATTCTCTTCTGTTGCATCTCATTCTTCATAGTATATTATCTGGCATTTAAAAAACATGACACATACTAACAGAAAAGGAAAAACAAAGCTTCTTTTTTAAAGTTTTTATTTTATTTTATGGCTATGCAGCATGTGGGATCTTAGTTCCCCAACCAGTACTTGAGCCTGTACCCCCTACATTGGACGTGCAGAGCATTAACCACTGGACTGCCAGGGAAGTCTCTCCCCAAATTATTTCTGATACACATTGTATACCTGTCCCTCAGTCTACCTAATGGAGTTTAGATAGTAGAGGAGGAATAAGAACAAAAGGAGGGAGACTCTTCGACAATATTCCAACTGAGTGGTGTGGCTGACATGGACTAGGGTAGAAAGGGAGGTGACAATGAGAAATTGTTGGATTTAGATTATATTTTAAGGGAGGGTTTGTGGTGCTTGTTGATGCACAACGGTGTGTATGGAGAAATAAAAGAATCAGGATCCCTGTCAGATCCTGAGCTTTACCTGCTGGGTAACTAGGCTGATAACCAGAGTTATTTTACAGGACTGTGGATACAGACTTGTCTTACATGGAACATTACTTTTCTGCACATACACACTCACACACACAGGCTTTCCAGATTGGCTGAGACAATATAAAATCAGAATGGAATGAAAACTCAGAAGAGAGGACACGTGTAATGCACTGGGGAGTCATTGTCAACTCTTTACTAAGTCATTGCATTAGCTTAACTAAGAAGCTGTTGTGTTTTTAGGAAAAAGGATGCTAAATAAACCCCAAAGTGATTTATGGGGAACATTTGTCTAAACTTTGTTTTTTTATGAAACACCAGCTGATGTAAAACTTTACATATTATAAATTGTTTTCATTTACTCCTGTGCATCCCTTAGCATTTGCATAAAATACTCTTTTCTGGTGCATCTCATTTTTTATAATATAATGTCTGGCCTTAAAAAAAGAATCATGTAAGTAATAGCAGAAAGGAAAAAAGAATAAAAAATGAGAGGAGGAATATAAATGACTTTAACAAGGGCACTATTAATACTTAACATAATTGCAGCTTATGCTGGGAACGCTCACAAATCTTATACTCTTTCCAAGCTTTATTCTTAATATTCCAACAATATGGTGAGGGTGTAGGGGGAGAAAGCCCAGGAAGATTTGGTAGGGTCAGTGGGTCCTGGCTTGGAAATCATCACTTTTAGGTTGGAAGCCACTTCGAGGAAGCTCCTCCTCTTAGTCTTACTGTTGCAAGTACTGACCATCTGACATCCTCACCCTGACATGGGAGACAGGGAGGAGGGGGTATTACTGGATTTGATGATAGAGGGTTCAAATTGTTAAGTGAGCAGAATGTAGAATGGGAAACGTACAGAGTACTCTGTCTTAGGATAGAGGAAAGCAACCTTTATTTATCGAGAGACTGATCTATTCTGAGGTAACCAAGTGTGACTACACCAGCACCCTCGTCCCTGAGTTAATTATATAAATGACACTGGCATATGCAGAGGCTATGAGCATTTACACAGTGTGTTCTGACTTAAGCCTCCAAGGAGTTCATGGCATAATTGTAGAAAAACGAATCCTCATGTGTTCATTAAATTAACTTTTACTATGGAAAATGCACTGGAGACAGAATTTTAAGAGATAAAAGACTTCACCTCAAAAATCAGTTGAGGGGCTTCCCCGGTGGCTCAGTGGTAAAGAACCAGTGCAGGAGACATGAGCTCAACTCCTGGTCCAAGAATATTCTACCTGCCATGGAGCAACCAAGCCTGTGCACCACAACTATTGATCCTGTGCCCTAGAGCCCAGGAATCGGAACCACTGAGCCCATGGGCTGTGACTACTGTAGCCCGCAGGCCCTAGAGCCCGTGTTCCACAGAAATAGAACCCACTGCAATGAGAAGTCCACACAGTGCAATGAGGAGTAGCCCGCGCTCACCGTGAATAGAGAAAAAACCCATGCAGCAGTGGAGGCCTGGCACAACCAAAAATAAATATAATAATTATTATTTTTTTAAATCACTTGAGTGCAAAAAGATGCAATAGTTCTCTAGAATAAGATTGAGTCTGGCTTTAAATCTTTTCCTTCTGGCTTACTAAGGAATTCCAAAAGGATTCCTTCTTATTCTAGGACTTAACATTAGGTTGCTTCTACTTTCTCAAACGTCTTGGTGGTCTTCAGGTCATGCTGGTAAGTGTTGATGCACTTGGCCAATAGGTGGGGCTCTGAGTCCCTGACGTTGCTTTGTGAAAGGCTGGAGTCCCCATCAAGCCTTCTTTAGCAGATGACACAGTTTCCCATGTTCCTGCCGAGTCCTTGGGGAAGAAGGCAAGTTTCCTTCTGTTCATTCATCCCTACCCACCAGGTCTCTAGGTCAGTCCCTGGACAACACTTTCCCCTCTCTGCTCTTGGTGCTTGGTCGACACCCTCCTCTAATCTCTCTTTGGTTTGGGTAACAAGAGACAGGGAGACTTTTTTATTTTTTCCCAAATGAAATATTTGGGTTTCATTTTGTAGCATAAACCGTGCTAGGTGGAGAAAGTCTGATTTGAGTTGTTCTAGGAAATATGGAGAAGAAGGGCATTTTGAGAAAGGAAGAGCTTATATAAACACTCAGAAGCGTGAGATAGTGTTCTGCCCTAAGAGGAGAGGTAAGAGGTAAGAATGAAATGAGACACATGGTGCATTTGGGGCTGGACTTTAGATGATGCTGATCATCCATGCTACTGTGTCCCAAGTTTTTCCTTATCTGGATTATTTTTTCCCAATTAAAAGGTGTACTTTTTGATGGAGAGAGCAAAGTCATGGGGAAAAGTAAAGTGTCAATTTGAAGAATTTCCTTGAAAAGTTGAATTGTGATAATGACAGAAAACCTCTCATTTATTACTTTATCTCCATGTTAAAAAACATATCCCATTTCCAAACTATAAGATGAGTTCAAATAATCCTCATTATTTTCCAAAATCTCATTTTTTCCATGATAGCAAGAGCTAGATGGACTCAAGATCATTTATTGCTAATCATGCTGATAACCTAGTGAAATATAAATGCCTGTGCTCACTTTGATAAGTAAACAATGGTTCAGAAAGGCTCAGAAACATATCCGGCTCTTATGTTAAGGCCACTGCATGTCCCAGCATGCCCTCCAGTCTCTCCAACTTACTGGCATCTCACCTGGCATGGATGATGGCGCAAATAGGTGGGGCAGATTTTCTTTTGAGCAGTAGAATCACTATCATTCAGGAGTGGGTGACACCAGATTAATTTCCCTAAGCATGAATTGGGAGAATTGCATGGTTGTGATATAATACAAGTTTGGGATTTAGTTTTTATTCCCTTAGAAGGAGTGGCATTGCATGACCATAGTACTTCATACCTAAATCTTTGCTTCCGAAACAAGATTAGTTTTTAAGTAGCCCCATACTGGGATTGTGTGAGAATGAACACCAATAATGATCTGTGCATGAAAGATGACTTTGAACATCATGTATTAATAGAATTCTCAATAAGATATGGTTGTAACATGAGCTCGGCAGGAGCAAGGCACTCTATAAATAGAAGGCGACATTATTTTTATGATAATCTAATGCTGTTCATATTCTAGACCTCATGACACCTAAACCTACCGTGTTTTCCAAACTGTATGGGTGATTATTTGCCTAGATGATGTGTGTCATACTGTGTGTGTATACAGACAATCTTCCTTGGCTGCTGAAGTTGTTGATTTCTGAGCAGTAAAATAGGGAAAATTTAGTACAGTGTCTCTGCTTATATTTACAAGGTTTGGCAGTGTACCATTTCCTCTGGTCATTTCTCAAGGATTCTAAAAGAACATACAAAATAATAAGCCCTTTGCATTTACATGTCCCAACTATTGATTTATATTTTCTCTTAGATTAGATTGTGGATATTATTTAGATAGTAGCACACAGACATTTATGACATATAATGTTAGAGGAAAACATACTATAATTTGAATTGGATTTTTCATGGATACAATAAAAGCTTGGAATTATATTCCTGGTCACTGGGCAGAATGCCTAAATCTACTTCATTATTTTGCAAGGAAAATGAGGGCCAGCATTTTATTTACTAATTTGAAAATGCATTTTAACTTCTGTAAAACCGAATTTTGTTGTTCAGTCAATCATGTCTGACTCTGCAATCCCATTGACTGCATGCAGCTTGCCAGGCTTCCCTGTCCTTCACCATCTCTCAGAGTTTGCTCAAACTTATGTCCCTTGAGTTGGTGATGCCATCCAACCATTTAGTCTTCTGTCATCCCTTTTCCTCCTGCCTTCAGTCTTTCCCAGCATCAGGGTCTTTTCTAATGAGTCAGTTCTTTCCATCAGGTGGCCAAAGTATTGGACCTGCAATCTCAGCATCAGTCCCTCTGATTAATATTCAGGATTGCTTTCCTTTAAGATTTACTTGTCTGATCTCCTTGCTGTCCAAGGGGCTCTCAAGAGTATTCTCCAACACCACAGTTCAAATTCTTTGGCACTCAGCCTTCTTTATGGTCCAACTCTCACATCAGTACACAACTGGAAAATCCATAGCTTTGACTACACAAACCTTTGTTGGCAAAGTGATGTCTCTGTTTTTTAATATGCTGTCTAGATTTGCCATAGATTTTCTTTCAAGGAGCAAGTGTTTTTTAATTTCATAGGTGCAATCGCCACTGCAGTAATTTTGAAGCCCAAGAAAATACAGTCTTTCACTATTTCCATTGTTTCTTCGTTCTTTTGCCATGAAGCGATGGGACCAGATGCAGTGATTTTAGTTTTTTGAATGTTTAGTGTTGAGTTTTAAGCCAGCTTTTTCACTCTTCTCTTTCACCTTCATCAAGAGGTTCTTTAGTTCCTCTTTGCTTTCTGCCATAAGGATGGTGTCATCTACATATCTGAGGTTATTGATATTTCTCCCGGCAATCTTGATTCCAGCTTGTGCTTCATCCAGCCGGCATTTTGAATGACGTACTCTACATATAAGTTGAATAAGCTGGGTGATAATATACAACCTTGACCTACTCCTTTCCCAGTTTGGAACCAGTCTGTTTTTCCTTGTCCGGTTCTAACTGTTTCTTCTTGACCTGCATACACATTTCTCAGGAGGCAGATAAGCTGGTCTGGTATTCCCATCTCCTTAAGAATCTTCTACAGTTTGTTGTCATCCACACAATTAAAGGCTTTAGCATAGTCAGTGAAGCAGAACTAGAAGTTTTTCTGGAATTCTCTTGTTTTTCTATGATCCAGCAGATGTTGATAGTTTGATCTCTGGTTCCTCTGCCTTTTCTAAATCCAGCTTTAACATCTGGAAGTTCTCAGTTCACTTACTGTTGAAACATGGCTTGGAGAATTTTGAGCATTTCTTTGTTAGCATGTGAAATGAGTGCAATTGTGCAGTAGTTTGAACATTCTTTGGCATTGCCCTTCTTTGATACTGGAATGAAAATTGGCCTTTTCCAATCCTGTGGCCACTGCTGAATTTTCCAAATTTGCTGGCACAGTGAGCGCAGCACTTTCACAGCATCATCTTTTAGAATTTGAAATAGCTCAGCTGGAATTCCCTCACCTCCACTAGTTTTGTTTGTAGTGATGCTTATTATGGCCCACTTGACTTTGCACTCCAAGATGTCTGCCTCTAGGTGAGTGATCACAATATCATGGTTAAAGCTGAATAAAAACCTTGGAATTTATTCTCAGGCCTTATTATCTTTGTATTTTACTTTGATGACAAACAAGAAAGTAAAGGTTCACTTCCACCAGGTTCTGAAGGTTTTCTCCCAGAAGATTTTAACAGCCAGGATGCTTTTTAGGAGTCATCAACCTCAATTGATTGCTTTGCTAAGAAAAACAAAAAAGGACCTGAGATGTGTCTTTCAGTGCTATTTGTTTTATAACTTTCCTTGTGTTCTTATAACAAGACCTTTCTACTGATCATTTCTGGATTCTTGGGGCACATCCTCCTCAACTACTTGTTGTTGTTCAGTTGCTCATTGGTGTCTGGATTTTTGGAAATTCATGAACTGCAGCACACCAGGCCTTCCTGTCCTTCACCATTTCCTGGAGTTTGCTCAAACTCATGTCCATTGAGTCAATTATGCCGTCCAATCATTTCACCCTCAGCTATCCCTTGCAGTATATTCTGAAGTAGAAATCATCTCTACCTTTAGACCTGACCAAGTTCATCAGGCTTCCATCCTTAACTTGATGATTAGGTGAGTAGGTCAAGTACATCAACATGTTGACTTGAATAGTGGCCCAGCATCAAATCAACTAATCACAAGTCTTCTTCTACACCCAAGCAATAAAATATCCCTTACACCCCAGCCACCATATGCTCCTTGACTGTGATTGTGAATTAAAAATTATCAGCTGTTATAGTTCTTTCTCTTCTTTTATCAGACCATAGCATGACTGGATATATTGTTTCACTAGAGATAGAAAGATTTATTGATATTATTGTTGTTTCTTGAACCAACCCTTCAACAGTTGTGCATGAAAGAAAACTTTCAAGTTGATCTCTTTGTGGCCCTACCCCAACAACACCCAACATTCCCACAAATATCTTCCTAAATTGATTTATTAAACCTCAGATGGAATAGCTTTAATTTTCAGGTGGAGATGCTCTCGCTCATTTTTACTTTCCTCTCCACTTCTGCTCCACTTAGTTCATCTTCCCTGACAGTCAATCAGTGATCCAAGTTCTCTCCTTGGGGATACAGTGGGAGAGTTTTTGGAGTCATCAATCTTCATCTTGAGAAGTCAAAGCAAATGCTTGTATTCTATAAAATAGGAATCTTTGTTTCTGTGACTTGGCCTCAAATTCTTCAACTGTTTGCCAGTGCTAGAGATAAAGGCAGACTGATTCATCTCCATGCTCTTTCAGTGAGGCTGTTTGAAGTATCAGGTCGTTAATCATGGATTTTGGAGACAGAGATATGACCATTCACAATATAACCTTGGGGGAGGTTTTCTAATTTCTGGGTGTCTTGGTTTCCTCATCTGTATAAATAGTTATAAAAGTAGGACCTAGCTTACAATGTTCTTGAGATGCTTATAGAAACTCAATGTTTATATTTTGAAAGTGTTTTATAAATGACAAATTTTGTTTTACTTAAGCCTTTTTCAAGCATTGCCACATATTTTCAGAAAGATTTTTAGTTTTTGGAAGAGTATGCTCTGCATTTATGAGCTGTTTTATCACTGGTAACTGATATAGTCTCAAGTACCTAATGATTGCATAGAAAATGATACTTTAATATAAGGAAAACTTTTTTCAGGGATCAAAACCACAAGCTTAGAATCTGAATTATTTAGGATATCAATTTAGCTAGAGTAATAGACAGTGACATGAAGAAGACAGAATTTCTTTGCCACATGAAGGTCTAGAGAGATTTGTGGGCTAGTGAGGTAGTCTATAATCATCAGGAACTCAGGCTGTCTCTGTCTTGTTGCTCGAAGACTTGCCCTTCAGCTTCACTCATTGTCCTACAGAGCTGCTGTAGCTACTGTCATCACACGTGTATTTCAGCCAACAGGATGAGGGCAAGAAGAGGGGAGGAATGTTCTGTGTCCCTTAAGGTGCAGAGTCAAAGTTATATAATTTACTACATCTTGAGACCCACTCCCGTTGTCAGCCTCATTCATCAAGAATGTTGGAAACTGCACTTTTTCGCTGGGCAGCTTCCATTCTATAAGAAAGTCAGAATCTATTTTATATGTGGATGCCTGGCAAAGTGCCCTAGCATCTTCCTGGAGGGCCTGAAATGCCACACTGAGCTGCACAGAGCTGCTATGTCCAAAGGAATAGCTCTGGTATATGAGATACAAAAAACCACCCATGCTTAGCCATTGCCCTGGAGGAAGAGATCCTAATTCATCTATTTCAGTTAACAGCATGATTTATCTTCAAATTGCCCAGACTGGCCTCCTGGACTCTTCTCTCTCCCTCGACAAAAAAAAAAAAAAAAAAAATCCAATAAGTTGCTTTGTCTCTTCTAATATCTTTTACAGGCATCTCCTCTTTTCAACTCACACTAACACCCCAATTTAGGCTTAATTATGTACCACCCAGACAATTGCAATCACATCCAAATTGTTCTCCCTCTCCCCAGTTTCTTTGCTTTCCAATTCATTCTACAACATAACTGCCAAGTTAATCTTCACTGAACAAGCTCTGATCATCTCTGCCCTGCTTAGAACTTTTCACAAAGGCCAAACACCTCTATCAAGGTGCCCTGAATTCTGACTCAGACGTACCTTTCTGGCTTTATTTATCCTTCTTTCACAAATCTCTTGTTCCATGGTTGGCTCCACATTTTCCCGTGTCTACTCATTTGCCCATCACAGAACACGTCATCTTCTTTCTGTGGGTTGAAACTCACATCTTTAGAATTTAGTACAAATACTACTGCTGAAGACTGCTTCCTGCAAAGAAGAGATAGCCCCTTCCCATGAACTGGCTTCATCCTGACTTCCAACATCACAATTATTTTTGGTTTGTATCTTAAGTAGAACTACGCCATCATTATTTTTTTATTCTCCCTATTGTCTTCAGGATTCAACATTATATTTTTGAGATTCACCCATACTGATCATTTACTTTCTTTGTTATGTAATATTGCATTGGGTGAAAATCCTGTAATCTACTTATCCCATTGTATCCATGAAAGATGTTTGTTTAGTTTCCAATTTTGAATTATTACAAACAGTGCTGCTATAACTCTAGTTCATGTGTTTTTTGGTGAACATAGGTCTGCATTGGAAATATTCAGTCATGGAGTGTCTTCTATTTTCCTTGCTACTACCGAACAGTTTTCCAAGGTGGTTTTACGAGTCAGCACTCTTACCAGCAATGAACTAGAGTGTCAGTTGTTTCCCATTCTTGTCAACACTTAGTAGTTTCTGAATTTTTAATTTTTGCCGTTTGAAAATGGATATTTAGGGAATTTCCTGGTAGTCAGGTGGTTATGACTCTGTACTCTCACTGCTGAGGGCCCGACTAGGGTCCAATCCCTGATTGGGGAATGAAGATCCCACAAGCCATATGGCCAGAAAAAACATTTAGAAAATAAAATGGATCTTTAATGATATCTTAGTTTCAGTGTTCAATTCTCTAATGACTGGTGGAGTTGAATATCTTTTTCTAGATTTATTAGTCATTTGAATATCCTGTTTTATAAAGTGTCTTTTTTACATATTTTGCTCATTTTTCTATTGAATTTTTTTCTTCTTACTGAGTTAAAAGTTCTTATAACCTAGCTATGAATCCTGTATTAGTTGTAATATTGTAAATTTTTACATACATGGAAGAGTATTTAAGCTCAATAAGAGCATAGAAAATATCTCTTAAAAATATTTTCTTGGCAGAGTCTGACAAAGTGTCTGGGCATATAGTAGGATCTCTATAAAACAGCTGCAAAATGAATGAATGATTCAATAACAATGTTATCATGCACAGGTTTTTTAAAATTGTTTTTAAACTTTATTTCATGTTGGAGTATAGCTGATTAACAGATAATATTGTGATAGTTCTGGGTACACAGCAAAGGACTCAGCTATATATATACATGTATCCATTCTACCCCAAACTGCCCTCCCATCCAGGCTGCCACATAACCTTGAGCAGAGTTCCCTGGTTATACAGTAGGTCTTTGCTGGTTATCCATTTTAAATATAGCAGTGTGTATATGCCAGTCACAAACTCCCTGACTATCCCTCCCATTCTTCCCCTGGGGGAAGCCATGCATAGATATTTTAAAAGCAAGGATCCTCTTTCATGAATTTTTTGCTCTCATCCAGAGTTGCATTCACAGTGGTTCGTCTTTGTCAAGTAATGACTGGAGAGTTTCCAGCAACTAGAAATCTAGCGTTAATATGAAAAGATCTCCCACAGCAGTGACCAAGTGGAGGCTCAGCAGACTGATGTCTCATGTCTCATGTTGCTGATGTCTCTCAAGGCTTCCAAAATACCTTGCTTACACTTGAAAAGGCATGCTTGGGTCTTTCAGCCCATGGATAACTCCAAAAGTAGGATTTTAAAAATGCAAAGTGCCCATATGTTCAATTCAAACTGAGAAATGGTCTCATGAGTAATTAAAAACAGTTACAAAAGCAATGGAGTTGTAACAATTGAAATATCACACACATATGTGTGCATCAAATTAGAAAACCCCATAATATTCAGTCACTGAGTGTGTGTGTGACAGTGAGGCTTGTGACGCCGAGTGAGCATCCTTATTCAATGCTTACCACTGAGAGTTCAGTCACACCACAGAGATTTCATCATTTTTTCTACTGCTTGCTTCTGTTTGTAAGCTGTGTGCTCTACTTCAGAGAAAGGCTAACAGCTAGTGATTGTGTCTTTATGTGTTTCCTTGCCCCTGGTGTTAAACAACTTAATAATAATGGAGAAATCACCTTTGTATACAAGAAATCATGTATATATACAAATACATATAGTAGCATTTCTCTTTTCTCATGCAGGTGTGTAAGTCAGTAAAGATTTTTTTTTCCCCTCTTTTGATTTTTCTACCACTGCATTTAAAATAGAAAATGTATAATGTACAGGCTGATTTCTGAATCACATGAATTTAATGCTTATATTTCATTCTGCAGGTGATTTTTCCTAATCCAATTAGGACTTGGGAGGTAGGGGATAAAGATCTGGTTACAAGGGGACTGCCCTTGTGGTCAAGTGATTAAGAATCTGCATTCCAGTGCTGAGAACACAGGTTCTGTCTCAGGGATGTACACCCCTTCTGAATCCACCCAAATTACTTAATGGGACTTGTCTAGCCCTGGAGCTATTGCACGTGACATGAGCTCCAGTTATTACAGGCAAGTTTCCTTTCGGAGCAACTACTGCAATAGAACCGGTACTGTGTTCACGTCTCCAGAGCCTCTTTTCTAATCCTTAGTATGAGAGAAGAATGGCTCTTTCTTCTTTTATCACTGCAGGCCCACCTATGAAAAAACTGAGGAAGCAGTCATCTCTAAGATGATTCTGTATGAAAAGAATCTGTGAGATGTAAGCAACATAGTCTAGTGGGGAGAACTAGAGAAGAAATAAGAAAGCCAGAGTCTAGTATATTAATGCATGCATGTGGAATCTGGAAAAAATGGTACAGATGATAGAGATACAGATGGAGAGAACAAACATATGGTCACCAAGGGGACGTGGCGGAGGGTGGGATGAACCGGGAGATGGGGATTGATGTATATACAGTACTATGTATAAAACAGATGATCAGAGGGAGCCTGCTGCATAGCACAGGGAACTCTGCTCTATGCTCTGTGATGACCTAAACAGGAAGGAAGTCCAAAAAAGAGGGGATATGTGTATACATATGGCTAATTCACTTTGCTGTACGGTAAAACTGATAGAGCAGTGTAAATTTTAAAAACCTAAAAAAGAAAAAAACCACGAAAAACATTCTAGGTCCCCCCAGTGAACAAGGCTTAGCACTCTTGATTATCTCTTCTCATCACTGGACTTCAGTTTCCCCATTATACAACAAAACAATTTGGGTGAATGATAAATAAGACCTTCCATCAACATTTTTTATTCTTCTGTAAATCTGTGATTCAGTTCTGTCGGTAATATTTCTCTTTATTTGCTCGTGAACTATTTTTTATTGAAGACTTACTTTGTCTATAGAACTTTTTCCAAAAAGTTGAAGTCATGGCACTGTTGAAGTACCTAAGACCCATTTGGGTAGACGATGACAAATACTTGATGAATGGTGACACGATGCCTGCTAAGGATGAGTCGGAAAACACAGTAGCTTGGAAAGGTCAGGCAGTATTTCTTAAAAAAGGTCAAACCTCATTCAAGGTAGAATTTGATATTAACATCAAGTAACCAAGTAAGAAGATGTTACATTTTTAAAAGTTGGTGGAAGTTATTAATAGGGCTTTCCTGGTGGCTCAGCAGTAAAGAATCCGCCTGCAAAGCCAGAGATGCAGGGGGCCCTGGTTCAATCCTTAGGTCGGGAAGATTCCCTGGAGGAGAACATGGCAACCCACTCCAACATTCTTGCCTGGAGAATCCCATGGACAGAGGAGCCTGGCAAGCTTCAGTCCATAAGGTCGCAGAGTTGGACATGACTGAAGTGACTGAACATGCATGCAGAATTTTGATATATTGAGAGTAAGTCAATGTACAAAAGTAAATACAAAAAGAACTTTCATTTAGGAGGAGTCCATTTGGAAAAGGATATTCAAACAGTATCAGAAGGTGAGTTTAAATAAGGAATTTGGTACGTGAGTGGGCTTCCCTGGTAGCTCAGCTGGTAAAGAATTCACCTACAATGCAGGAGACCCTGATTCAATCCCTGGGTTGGGAAGATCCCCTGGAGAAGGGAAAGGCTACCTGCTCCAGTATTCTGGCCTAGAGAACTCATGGACTGTATAGTCCATGGGGTCACAAGGAGCTGGACACCACTGAGCAAATTTCACTTCACTTGGTACATAGGTAGGATGCCACTGAGAGTCAAAATAAGAAACTTGGACTTTTTCTAGAGGGAGTAATAGGTAACTGTCTGCATAGTTCTGGATAGTTGAAATAAATAACAGCTGTGTATTATGATCATTTGACAGCAGCATATTGAATAGATTGTAAGCAAGTAAATTACAATGTAAAGCAGACAATATTTGGGCAACTACAGAGACAAAACAGGTATGAAGTAATAAGATGCTCATAGTGGTAAGAACAGACCATTGCAAGAAACTTTGCTAATGAAGAACTGACAGAATTTGGCTCTTATTAGGTCTGAAACTTAGGCCAAGGAAGAGAATTATTCCAGGATTTTGTGATGACAATAACTCAATTGCTTTGCATGTAGTTTTTAAAAAAATTTTTGATATGGATAGACTGTTAGTGTATAATCCTAGGTGGTAATGTTGTGTGACAAGACATTTATTTTATCTGTAGGTTTCACCACATAATACCACCCAGAAGAGAGAAATTCTGGCTGGATTTATTTCTCTATAAAGATTTAAGGACTATATTGATTTCTAATTTGAAACATGTGCTGAATTGTGCCTATTTCTCAGGTTATTAATTTTGAGATCATTCTTTCTTCATCATTACCAATATCCCACTAATGTCTTAGGACTCTCCCTCTGGGTGAGATGACTTGCTCTGTGCCATTTGTTCCATTAATTCTTTTAAAGCCATAATCTTCCTTTTTTTTCTTCTGTACAATTCAGTGGCTTTCAGTGTATTCATCCAGTTGTGTAACCACCACTACTGTTAATTTAAAGCACTTTCATCACCCTTATGAAAGCTACATGACTATTAGAAATCACTGAAACCCAATCCCCACAGTACTAGGCAAACAATAACCTATTACTTCTGCCTCTATAGATTTACCTATTCTAAATTTTTCACACCAATATAGAATTACACATTCTATACATTTGCCTTTTTTTAAACTTCACATAATATTTTCAGTGTTATTCTATGCTGTAGCACGTTTAGTACTTCATTTTGTTTCCTTTTGTTTCCCTCTGGCCAAATAACATGCATTGCATTATCTGTGTGTGCTGGGCTCCATCGCTTCAGTTGGGTCCAATTCTTTGTGACCCAGTGGACTGAAGCCCACCAGATTCCTTTGTCCATGGGATTATCCAGGCAAGAATATTGGAGTTGGTTACTGTGCTCTCCTCCAGGGAATCTCCCCACCCAGGGATTGAACCTGTGTCTCTTGAATTGCAGGCAGATTCTTTACCGCTGAGCCTCTGGAGAAGCCCATGTTGAATTGCTGTATAACATTTATTTATTCACTCATCAATTGATTGTTTCTTGGGTTGTTTCCTCTCTCCTTTCTTTTTTTATCATTACACATAAAGTGGCTATAAAAATTTGTGTCCACATTTTGTTGTGTACATATGTTTGTTCCCCCACCCCCCCGCCCCGGCTATATACTTAGAAATGTTGAGGCAAGTGGTAACTCTATGTTTAACCTCTCAGGAACTGCCAAACTGTTTTCCAAAGAAGATGAATCATTTTACAATATCATCAACACTATATAAGGGTTCCAATTTTCTTCGATTCCTCTCCAACATTTGTTGCTGTCTGTCGTTTTGATTATAGCCATCCTAATGGGTGTGAAGTAGTATCTCAGTGTGGTTGTGTCTGCATTTCCCTAATGACTAGTGATGTTGAAAATGTTTTCATGAGTTTATTGTCCATGTACAAATCTTCTTTGGAAAGTTATCTGTTCAGATCCTTTATCCATTTTTGTCACTTGTTTTTATTATTTAATTGTTAAATGCTCTTTATATATTCTGGATTCAGCTATGGTTTACACTTATTCCCCTTTTGTGGGTTTTCTTGTCACTGTTTTGGTGGTATTTTTAAATTAAATTCTATTGGAGTTTAGTTGCTTTACTGATGGTATTCTTTGATATACACAATGTTTTAATTCTAATTAAGTCCAGTTCATTTTTGTGTCATTGCTTATCTTTTGGTGTCATATCTAACAAGGCTTTGATGAACTCTATAGGTCCAAACATTTACTCATGAATTTCATTCTGAGTTAGCTCTTAGACTTACCTCTGTGATCCATTTTGAATAAATTTATGTATGTGGTATGAGGTGTGATTCCAATTTCATTCTTTCACATGGGCATATGTAGTTGCCCCCAACATCGTTGTTTGAAAACACTCTTCTTTCTCCATGGTACCCTTATCAAAAATCAATGAACTGTAAAGATGATTTATTCTGCTCTTAATTTTTAACATATGGTGTTTTAGGAATCTAGGAAACTGCTGGTGACAGACTCTGTCACAGAGATCAGGTGTCAAATCAAGGCTACCTGGCACTGATGACCCACATCCTTAAGCTGCACAGCTGACCCCTAGTTCACCAGCCTTGTCTCATGTTCTAGGTACCTAATGAAACGTAGAGATTAAGTCAAGAGAAGCAATGACACTAAGGATAATAACAGTAGTAATAATATCTATAAATATTGAGTAGCTTCTGTGAACCATGGATGGCTTACAGTATTGTCTCATGTAATCTCCATAAGCACCTTGCCCAGACAGGTATTACTGATGAAAAAGAAAAGTGAAAAAAGAGAAAAGTGATAAAAAAGAAAAAGAATGTGGCACAGATTAAGGAATTAAGGAATTAAGGAATGTGTGTTCAAGGTCATTTAGAGAAGAAATGGCAAATGAGCTTTAGAGTTCATCAATGCAATGGTAGACATTGTCTTACCACATTACTATAGACTTTCTAGACATTTCTCAATTTCAAAAAATGACTAATTTCCTAAAGTAAATGATTTGGGTTTATTATTTCCTCCCCGTGTGCAATTGCTTTCTCTGTGTTCCCACCACTGTGTGACTCAAATGAAGAGGAGTCTAGGTATTGAGGTAAATCATTTCATTTTAACCAAGGAGAAGCCATTAAAGCTGATGAAAGTATTCTGAGTTTTAGCCCAGGGTTTCAAAGATCTTCATAGGATTTATTAAGTCAGTGAATAGGAGTGCCCACAACTGTACTGTGTATGTAAAAGCTGGATCTGGATATGTACTTTGAAAAGATCATGGTTTTTGAAGTCACATAGTCATGAATGCAGTGTATGACATGGATTAGTATCTTAACCTCTATGAACTCTTATTGGTGAGATGGAAATAATATATCATTATGGATTGTTTATGAGAATTTCCGGATAATACAACTGCCTGGCACAATGCCCACCACACAGAACAAATTCGGTAATAACAATTTTTGCTTTCATTGTGGTGGTGGTTACTTTCTTCATATGGGAAATGGCTTATCAAACATGGCTAAAAACATGTTTAAAACTCAAACATGGGTTGGCAAAAAGCAGTGCTGTTGTGTACCTTTCAGTAAAGTTAGAGAAAATTTGCTACTTTCTGGAAACCCAATGCAATCTGCACTATGTCATGACATGAATGTTCGGGTGCCCACAGCCCTTTTGCATTACCTTCGATTTTATGACCCTGCTGTGACATGTAATATCTGAGCACTCCAACTTTTCAGTTCCTCACTGCCTCCCTCCCTGGTGTGGTAGGAAATAAAGTTCATAATAGCATTATAATGGACAGTTCGGCCAGAATTCAAAAGTGGGGGTTACCACACAATCATCTGAAGGAAATTCCAAAAGTGTATATTTCTTATGTCCATATATAAAAATTGCATTACATTTCAGGAGAGTCAAAACATGTCCCAGCTTGAGTTTCCAGAGCTTATGGGTTTACAGTGCTATCCTCTGTTTCCCCCTCTTCACTTGAAAATTTAAACAGAGTAACTTGGTTGTTCCTAGAGAGATGGAGTAATTTTCTTTTCTGTTTTGTATTCTTTGTCTGTTTTTCCTAGAGAATAGGGATGCTTTTCTCTGAAATGGGCACCTTTATTTACAGACTGCCTCCAGGTCCCACATGTCTCCCATTACTATCCAATCTTTGGTTCCTCTGTTTTATTTATAATTCATTTGGAGTCTTTTAAAGCTGATTAATATAAACTCAACTTAACTTTAAGAAGGGATCTTCAACTAGAAACTTAGAAACTTCTAAGTTTATCTCCTAGAAACTTCTCCAGTTGTCTGCTAATCTGTTTTTTGTCTTCTGGGACCCACATCCCATGCACAGGACCATGTCTGCCAAACAGGCTTAATTCAGAAGCTCTTGGGGAAGTTGGATTCACTGGATATAGGCAGGTAGTCATTTCTAAAGTTAGAGGGAAACCTGGGTACCCACAGAGTCAGTATTTCTCAATCAGAGATGCTTCCATACCCAGGAGCAGTCTATGGACACACTTATCAAAGTTCCTAAGGATTGCCTCTTCCATAATCCTCATGCCTACCAGCTAATGTGGTAAGCTACACCCTGCCGACCTTGTTTTTCAAAAACTAACTATGTAATGAGCCTGTATATGAGGTTTTTTTCTCTTCTTCCCTTAATTCCTTTGTACACCACAAAAATCCTTGATGCTTGCTATTCTACTGCTGTCAGAATTTCCCTCCCAGTTGATTCTTACACTAATTTCTTTATCTTTAAGCAGAATGAATTGGTCCAAAGTGTTGATGCAAGGAGGTACAGGCCTGGGGGAACACCAACCCAGGGGAATCAGGAGCCTGTATCACCTGGTAGGTGGCTGTACTGATGCTTTAGGTGGAAGCAAGGCCAGTGACTGAGCCTGTAAAGTGTTCCAGGACCCATATGACATGTGTCTGGAGAGGCTGTAAGGATATAGTGATTAAAAAAAAGAAACCAACAACAACAAGTGGCATTAGGTTGCATCACTGTCTTTTATTGTGCTATAAAATGGCTCATTGAGGGCGGAGAATATGAATTTAGACTCTTCTGTTGTGATCCAACAGTGGTCCTAGTGGTTTTCAAGATAATTCAGTTGATCTTTCTTCTTTCTACCATTTTGACCTCCATTCCCAAAATTCTTTGTATTTTTCCTTCTTCCTTTCTTCCATCCTCCTCCACCCTTCTCTCTCTCTTCTCTCTCCAGCTTGAACTTAAACCTACTAGTTCTGCCATTACTGATTGTGTGACTTTTTGACAAGCTTATTAAGTTCTCTAAGTTTCTTTCTTTCTTTTTTCTTTTTAATTTTTGGGTCACTAAACCTGGGATAGTAATATCCATCTCATAGGCTACTGGGAAATTGTAAATGAAACTCAATTTGTAAAAGACACAGTCTTGCATTTTTCCTAGACTTCATAGGTACAGAACTTATGTGAACTACTGAACTTATGTGAACTATTATTTTCTTCTCCCTTCCAAAAAGTTACACTGCAAATTACAGATGAGCACATCTGTGGCCTGATGTTTCGACTCTTTCAGAACAGGAGTTGGTGTGACTCAGTGGTGATTGTCAGCATACACAGATGCTCCCTCTGTCCCCTGAAGACTTCCTTGGACCAGGGAGAGGTTATTAAGAATGGAGGTGATTTTAAAAAAGAAATTGGCTTCAAGACATTGAGACCTACCTGTGTTAGGGGCTGAACTGCATCCCCTGCAAATTGATATGCTAAAGTCCTAACCCCCAATATTCCACTTTGTAGCTATTTGAGGATAAAGTCTTAAAAAAGGCAATTAACTTAGAGTGAGATCGTTCACTGTTGTTGTTTCGTTGCTAAGTCATGCCCAACTTTTTGCAACTCCATAGACTGTAGCCCATTAGGCTCCTTTGTCCCTGTGGTTATCCAGGCAAGAATAGTGGAGTACATTGCCATTTCCTCCTCCAGAAGATCTTCCCAACCCAGGGATCAAACCTGCATCACCTGCATTAACAGACGGATTCTTTACCACTGAGCCACCAGGGAAGTCTGGAATGGGATCATTAGGTTGGGCTCTAATCCTATATGACAGGTATCCTTCTAAGAAGAGATGATTAGAACCCAGATGAGCACAAGCATAGAGGGACAACCATGTGAAGACACAGGCAAAAAGACAGTCATCTATGAACCCAGGGGAAAGGCCTCAAAAGAAGTTGGAATTGTGAGGAATTGTGGGAAGCCTCCAGCACTGTGAGAAAATAAATTTATGATGTTTAAGCCAGTGGGTCTCTGGGAATTTGTTACAGCAGTCCTGGGAAACTAACAAATGCAAAAATCCATGCTTATATTTCTGTAACTGTAAAATTAAGGTCAACTCTAGGAGGAAAAACAGAAATATTTTGGTTATAAGGGTTTAGAGTTTAGAAACACAAAGGGAGATTTTTGGGTAAACCAACTTGTTCGATGACCAGTGAATGGTCTAATTGACTGTCCTGGCTACAAAACGTAGGCTAAACAGTTGAAGAAAAGGCATGCTTTGACTAGAAGCTGACAGGCTGGTGTCAGTCACGCCTCTGCATAATGCCTTTTCAGCAGCTGCTGAGAATTATCTCTGCCTTTTAATCCTCTCATTTCAGAGTTGTTTCAGGCAGATTATTCCTAAAACCTCATGCAATTAATATCAATTATTTAGATTGGCTGCTTTAGTGAGTGTCAGATTTTCCAGCACAGGGCAAGACGTTATTACTATTATTACTACTAATTACTGCGTTGTAGAGCACGTATGACAATTGGACTTGAAACTGGGGGGAGGGGTGGAATCAAGGTTTAATTATAGCAAAAGTTTATGAGCAGAAAACTTGGAATTGGAATCACTGTTCTTTGTCAAATGGTTATCTTCTTGTAGATTGGAATGTACGGTTTGGAGATAAACCACCTGTTCTGATTTACAGGTTTGCACCCTTTTGGTTCTGTAACCTTAGTCATGCATTGCTCCCTTTTTGTCTATTTAGGTGGCTGACATTAGAGTCTACTTTATGTGGTTGCTGTGAAGTTGAAATGAATGAATAATGATATATGGAAAGCCCCCCCAAAAAGTTTGGTACATTGTAATTTCCAAGCATATGAGGGATCTCATTATTAATATTATTATTGCTGCATTCAATAAAGTAGTCCAAGTAAGACAAGAAGGGGGCAGCGTGTAACCTTTAAAAGAATGACATAGCCTGAGATCATGACATAAACTGATTAGAACCAAATAGGTCCAAGGTAGCCAACAAGTCAACTCCCAGGGTAACAGATCAACAAGCTAAATGACCTGCACAAACTCCACAACAGAGGACCTAAAAGTCAAAAAGTGGGCAGTGGTCCAACTCCTGGAAATCCTCACCCCCTTGCCAAAATAGCTGGAATACTTCTTCCACTCGTTAGCCTATGAAATTAGTTAGTGTTAGCCGCTCTGCCATGTCCAACCCTTTGCGACACTCAGGACTGTAGCCCACCAGGTTCCTCTGTCCGTGGAATTCTTCAGGCAAGAATACTGGAGTGGGTAGCCATTCCCTTGTCCAGGGAATCTTCCTGACTCAGGGATCAAAGCCAGGTCTCCTGCAATGCAGGCAGATTCTTTACCATCTGAGTCACCAGGGAAGCCTATGACATTACCCACCCCTATAAAAACTGAGTATTCGTTGGAAGGACTGATGCTGAAGCTCCAATACTTTTGTCACCTGATGCAAAACCCTGATGCTGGGAAAGAAGGAAGGCAAAAGGAGAAGGGGGCGGCAGGTGGTGAGTTGGTTAGATAGCATCTCTGATTCCGTGAAGATGAATCTGAGCAAACTCCAGGAGACAGTGAAGGACAGAGGAAGCTGGTGGGCTGCATAGAGTCCATAGGATCACAAAGAGTGAGACACAATTTAGTAGCTGAACAACAACATAAACACTGACAACGCCCTGCCCTGGGGACACTCTTGCCTCTCTTGCCTTCCAAGATGGTCCACACTCTGTCCATGGATTGTGTTTCTTTCCTGAATAGACCTTCTTTCCCTCTAGTATGGCTCGCTTTTGAGTTCTTTACTGCATGAAGCCAAGAAACCACACTTGGCGGCTGTCCCGAGGTCTCAGACGTTACCTGGGACTTGAGCACCCTTTCATGCTCCACTCTTCCAACAATACAAGGGGGCAACAGGGTCATATGGTAGACAAGGGGTCAGGCCAACTGAGAATCCCAGCTCTGTTGCTCACAAGGGACTGAGTAAATAACTTGAGTTATTGGAGCATAAGCACCTTAGTTCTCTATCTCACTGGAGGGCCAGATGTGGGATGAATATTAATCACTCATGCTTGCTGAGTGCTTGTGACTTCCCAGGTACAGTGCTGATAACCTTACTGCATCTACTAAGTCAATGCTCAGATTTATATCATAGGTATACTCATTATTTTCATTTCCTGGACAAAGAAAATAGAGATTGGAGACTGTGAGCAACTGGCTTGGAGTCACTTGCCTTCTCACTGGCAATGCCAAGCAATCTGAATCCAAAGCCTAAATGCTATACCCAAATCACCTGGTGTGGCATCGGTCTTGTAGGAGGTGTTTAGTAGTGGTATTTTATCTTGGTTTAAGTGGAAGATAAATTACCCATTTGCTTGAGACAAATTAAAATGTGCATAGTCGATCAATAACTGCCCTTGATCTTATCAATGATTATCCACTCTTTCCTTCTTCTCATCAGTCTCTTAATCTGATTTCTAGCCCTTGAACCCTGCTCCTTTGGAACTGAAATTTACTTACACTTTGCTAAATCCTCTGGCAAACATTAGATTGAATGACATGTTACCCACTTCCTTATATGCATGCTGATCACAGTTGGAAAAAGCAAGCTTTGATAACTGTAATCAATTAAAATAAATAATTAAAGCTCTTATTTTGTTTCTTTGTTTTTCTTTTTTTCCTACCATTTTTTAAAGGTTTTTATTTTATATTAAAGTGCAGGCAGTTTATAGTGTTGTGATAGGTTCAGGTGGACAGCAAAGGGACTCAGCCATATATATACATGTCTTCATTCTCGCCGAAATTCCCCCCATCCAGACTGTCACATAACATTAAGTTCCCTCTGCTATACAGTAGGTCCTTGTTGGTTATCAATTTTAAATATAGCAATGTTTACTTTAATAATTATAGCCAATTTAAATAAATAAAGTCATTTTGGTTTTTTTTTTGTTGTTGTTTGTTTTCTTTTCAGGTGTGCTACATAGGCCTCTTAAATGACTATTCTGTTCACTTTTAAGTCATATTGCTTTCTTCTCATGCAGACTCCCATTCTTTCATGGAAGAACTATTTATTGAGTTGGTACTATGTCTTAGAGGCTGTTGTGAGTTCTGGGAGCATAGTAGTGGCAATAGTATTAAAACATCCCTATTCTAATAAAGCTGGGCTTTCCAGTGTCTAGTGGTAAAGAACCCATCTGCCAATGCAGGAGACAAAAGAGATGCTGGTTTGACCCCTGGGTTGGAAAGATCTCCTGCACGCGAGGGCGTGGCAACCCACCACAGTATTCATGCCTGGAGAATCCCATGGACAGAGGAGCCTGGCAGGTCCATAGGGTCCCAAAGAGTCGGACACAACGGAAGTAACTTTGCAAGTATGCATATACTCTAATAAAGTTAACACTTTAGAGGCGGGAGCCAGGCAGTAAATAAATGACTGATGCAAGAAGGTTATAAATCCTTTGGAAAGGAAGCACGTTGCAATGACTGTGTATGGATTCTAGAATCAAACTCCTTGATTTTAATATTAGCTCTGTGTCTTGGCAGCTATGTGAACTTGGACAAGTTATTGACTTCTCAGTGCCTCCATTTGCTCATCTGTAGAATGGGATTTCTATCTCATAGGGGCATTTGAAATTTATATGAGTTAATACCTGTAATGATATTTAAAAGAATATATAAGTGTAGGCTATATGTATATTTTTTTTGTGATTCTAACTTTTTTATGCTATATGTATATTTTTAATTGGAGTACAGTTGTTTTACAGTGTCGTGTTAATTTCTGCTGTACAATGAAGTGAATCAGTTACATGTATATATAGATCCCTCCCTGTTAAGCCTCCCTCCCACCCCCATCCCACCTCTCTAAGTCATTACCTAGCACCAGGCTGAACTTTTGTGCTATGTAACAGCTTCCCACTAGCTATCTATTTTACACATGGCAGCGTATTTATGTCAATGTTACTCTCTCAATTCATCCAAGCATCTCCTTCTCCCATATGGCCACACGTCTGTTCTCTATGTCTGCATCTCTGCTTCTGCCCTGCAAATAGCTTCAACTGTACCATTTTTCTAGATTCCATATATATGTGTGAATGTATAATATTTGTTTTTCTCCTTCTGACTTCACACTGTATGACATACTCAAGGTTCATTCACATCACTACAAATGACCCAATTTTGTTCACTTTAATGGCTGAGTAATATTCCATTGCATATATGTACCACATCTCTTTCATCCATTCACCTGTTGACGGACATTCAGGTTGCTTCCATGTCCTGAATGTTGTAAATTGACCGGGGAAGGATACAGTGAACTTTCGAGGAGATGCCACACAGTTTGTAACAAGGAAGTCACTAAGAAGGTATTGCTTAGCAGAGAAGGCCCAGTGGGAGAAAAGCTTTCTAAGCAGAACTAACTGGCAGAGCCAAGACACTAGCATGGAAATCTGCTGGGTGTGTTGGAATAATAGCATGGATGTGGGATATGAGACAAAAGGAAGTATCAGCAGTGGATGCAAGGAATTTGGCCTAAAGAGGAATGAATGAGATGAGGGGGTTGGGTGCAGCAGGTATGCAATAGGAGAAAATGAGGAGCGCATGTTAACTTTGAGATATGTTGGAAATCTTAATGAAGACTTAGAAAAGGAGCTGTAGGAGTTCGGAGTTGGAGAAACTCATGTTGGAAATATAAATTTTGGATCATTGGAGGAGACTGAGCTGTCAAGGGACTAAGAATTCTAAAAGTTACGGGGGGAGTTTTCAGAAGTTGGGAGTAGTAGAAGCAGGGAAGAAAATAAGGGGATGCAGAACTTTATGGAGATTAGAAGGAAGGAGTGAGAGTGACCTGTAATTTACTTGTAAACAGAAGTAGGAACATAGGGAAACCAGAGATTAATCTTAATGGATTAATCCATCAAGTTAGGTGGTGGTGAATATTAGGAGCAGATAGGTTTGTAGGCTAGATTCTCAGATCTCCATGGAGACACAGAGGTGCTCTGAGTTTATCAGCGCCTAGAACAGTCTTGATCACTGGTGGTGTGCACGCGTGTGTGCTCAGTCGTGTCTGGCTCTTTATGACCCCATGGACGGTAGCCCACCAGGATCCTCTGTCCATGGAATTTTGCAAGCAAGAATACTGGAATGGGAGGGGGAATGGTGGATTTACTCAGTGTTCAGGGCTCCCCTCTGATAACTGTGGATGGAACTGAGGGGGTCTGGGAACCTGGGTATCTCTTTATCCTCTCTTAATCCTCATCAATGGAGTATGAAGACATTCATGCAAGGCTGCCCTGATTCATAGCACAGGGCACCCATGGACCTCCCAGCTGCTAGTCTGAAGGCTGAGAGTTTTCTCACTGTGGCTAAATAGACTTCACAGCTGGCTGTGTTGGATTGTGAACCCTTTATGGAGGAGAAGTGCCACTGGCAATCAATCAAGAGCAGAAGTCTGTTGTTCCAGGGATGTATTTAAAAGGATCCCTTGGGCACTCGCTATAGGAAAATAAAAGACTCCTCTAGAAGGGAAATGCCCCAGGCTTCAAGTTTTCCTATATGCTCTGGGGCCTAAATTCCTCTGGTCTCCCTAAACTGTAGGTTCTTGAGACGGGGCAATGCAATTCATTATGGTGTTTCTGCTTGTTAACTCTTGGCTTTTTTTTTTTTTTTTTTTTTTTAAGTTTTTTATCTTTTTTTCTTTTTATTTCCCCCAGTTTTGTTGAGAAATAATTGACATACATGACTGTCTAAGTCATACAGTATTATGGTTTGGTTTAAATATATAGTGAAATGGTTATAGAAACAGGTCCAGTTAACATTCATCATCTCATACAGATAAAATAGCAAGAAAAGAAAGAAGACATGAAAATAGAAAAATGTTTTCCTCTTTGTGATAAGAACTCTTAAGATTTGCTCTCTTAAGAACTTTTCTACATACCATACAGGAGTGTTAACTATAATCAGCTCTACCCCAATATGAAGAAAAAAAAAAAAAAAAAAGCTTAAAGTTACAGATTTCCAGCTCTAAGATAAATGTGTGTGTGTGCTCAATTGTCTCTGACTTTTTGTGAACCCACGGACTGTAGCCCACCAGGCTTCTCTGTCCATGGGATTATCCCAGGAAGAATACTGGAGTGGGTTGCCATTTCCTCGTCCAGGGGGTCTTCCCAACCCAGGGATCGAATCTATGTCTCCTGCATTGGCAGGCAGTTTCTTCACCAGTGAGCCTCCTGGGAAGCCCAAGATAATTCAGTATTGGGGATGTAATGTACACGATACTGATTCATTCTAAGGGGAGTGAATTTGAGTCCAGAGAAGCTGCAGTGCCCTGTGTCTGCTAACTGTTGGTGCTAATTTATTTGGCTCTGCTGCAAAAGTGTCAGCTTTTCCTGATGCTCTGCAGATAGACCCATAGGTGGATGGACAGGTAGGTGACAAGTGGAAACAGCAGGTGGGCACTGCTGGCGAGCTATAAGTGGGAGGGAAGCTGACAGAAGTGAAGAAAGAAAAGTGACAGAGAATGGGTCCCCCAAGGGACAATTAACACACTGTGAAAACATACCCTAATGAAACAACAACTCTAAGTTCCAAAGACAATTCTCAATTAAGCCCTCAGATGGTTTGCTGCTAAGAGCTGATGAATTGGTTTATTCCCTATTGCTCTCCGCAAAGTACCTTCAAACACCCACAACTCCATCTGTTTCATTAATAAATTAACTTAAATCCATAAAATTAGCAAAGAAACAGAGCAACTGGTCTGTGATAAGTGACCAGAATTCATTTCTGGAGTAGCCTTTATAGGAGACTCTACAGGGGTAAAAGCTGAAGGATAAAGACATTTCAAGGATAAGATTTGCTTTCAGTTTCCGTTTTTTCCCCCCAGTACCTAAGATAGAAGTAAAAGACCAGGATTATAAGAAAAATAAGTTGGTTACACTGACTTTCTTTGTCATACACAAAAGTAACCACTAGGACTATCCAATAGGATGCTGACCCAAAGGCAGCTTTGTACTGGGAGATACAGTTTCACATAAAAAGTCTTACAAAATAACGCCTGGACAGTTTCTCATCTTTCTAAAGTTACAACTGAGTACAGGTTAAGACCGAACAGCAATTTCTGTATTGTTGTCCAGACCTTGAGAGCAAGGGGGTTTGGATAAGAGTCAAAATCAAGAGTAATGGGCATTGTTGGGGGTCCTTTGTCCTCTGTGTTCACAAGGGAGGAATTTGTCTCACTCACCAACAAGGAGGAACGGTTGGTTGACTTCTGTTGGCCCAGCCAAGTGGGATAAAATGAAAAAGGAGAACCGATTGCAGCCTTTGGCCCGACAGATCTCTTTGGTGTCCTTGGGAAGAGAAGGTTTTATGGAGTGGTAGGGACTGAAGTCAGATGAGGAGGCATGGAAAAGCATGGGAAAGGAAGAGTTGGAGACAGCCTGTATAAACAACGCTAGAGAAGCCTGGCTACTAAAAGAGAGGAGAAATGAAGCAATGGTTTGGATGGGGAAGAACAAGCATCCTTGGACGAGGCAAGCTTATGATGAGAGGTGCTGGGAGTTAACCAGAAGGTGGTTAACCAGGTGGTGGTTGCTGGGAGTTAACCAGAAGGCAGATGACAGGAGAAAGTAATGATGTGGGGGAAACATTGGCGGAGGAAATGTTTGAGAAGTTAACAGTAAGGACATTTAATGCTAAAAGGAGGAAAGAAGAAACCTAGTGTGGTGGACCTTAGCCATCCCAATTACCTACCACCCAAGACAGAGCAGAGCTGTCTTTTTACATAGGCAGAAAGTTGGTGTTGATCTGAGCTTGATTCATACTTAACTCTGAGCATCTCCCATATGTGCAAACCTTTCATTTGTTCCCCAAATTTTGACCTTTTTGAAAATGAGAGAGGGGATTGCAAAAATTACATCCTGGTAATAAACAGTTTTTTATAAACTCATCATTTCTTAGGGGAAAAAATGTTTCTTTTTGCATTTTCTCCGAAAGCATCAACAAAATAGGGCAGGGAGAATATTATCTCTAAAAGCTTATGCATCATCCTCTTAAAATGTTAATGTCCATTTCCAGCTGAACAAATAAACCTCTACTACTTGGATGCAACTAGTTCTAATGAATGTGAGTGCCAGGCTCAAAAATAAAGAACCCACTTTTGGTTGCAGAAAGCATCTTTCACACAGAAAAAAAAAAAAAAATTAAGTCATTATTTAAAAATTGCTCCATTAATGTACCACGAACAAAGGACAGTGAGCTTGAAAAGACTAAACAGCTTTTATTTTTCGAGCACTTTATTTTCAGTGGGATTATAAACAAGATCCTCGTGAAACTCTTCAAACACACAGAACACCAAGATGGAGTATTGAGCTGCTTTTACCCACTTATTGTCTACCAGGGCCAGTTTTGTTTTGCTTCCTTAAGTGTAGTTGCAAGTTGTTTTGTTGTTGTTGTTGTTGTTGAGTTAGGAGGAAAATGGAAGGAGCACGTGAATGCTATTCCTTCTATAGTATAAGTCCGCTACATATGAGTGAGTTCCGTTAGAGAGCGCTTTCATGAGTCCAATTTGACAAGCCAAACAAAGCCAGCCTAGGTACCCAACTAATGCAATCAGCCATATAGTACTGGACTATAATAGGTCTATAATACTTTTCACACAATTAATACATTAAAAAACAAACAAAAACTAAAGCATTTTTAATCCTACTGTACAGCACTTTGAAGAGTAGAGTCGTATAGTACAATATGGCACATACAGGCTGGCATTAAGTGAACAGGCAAGAAGAGTTACCCTCTAGATGGGGGAGGAGGTGATAGAGGATGGTAGAGCTTAAGGGTTGACAGCAACAGGAGTCGGAGGGCAAGCTACCATTTCACTCACACTGGATGCTCTTGGAACGCATGTTTGCATCTTTGAAACTTCGCAGCTTGAAGATTTGTATGTAGGGGACTTACTATATTATTTACAATACAAGCAATTAGGAGAACTAAGCTAAGACAGACTTGATTTTTATCTGGGACAGCAGAAAGGAAACCCACCTGAGCATCCTAATGTTAGACGATGACTTGAGGCACCTCGCTGGTGGTCTAGAGGCTAAGACTTCCATGCTCCCAGTGCAGAGGGCCTGGGTTCTATTCCTGGTTAGGGAACTAGATCCCCCATGCTACAACTAAGACTTCACATGCCATACTTAAAGATCCCCAGTGTTGCATTTAAGACCTGGCACAGCCAAGTAAATATATATTTTTAAAGATAACTTGGAAGATGATTCAGATATTAAACTGGCAGTGAAGATGAGTTTGCTTCTCTTTTCTGGGCCATTCTGTTTCCTGAATTTTATTGAAGTAGGCATAGCATAGCAATCCACTGCAGTATTCTTTCCTGGAGAATCCCATGGACAGAGGAGGAGGGCTACAGTCCATGTGGTCACAAAGAGTCAGACACAACTGAAGCAATTTAGCAGCAGCAGCAGGCATAGCAAATGTAAGGTTATTGCTGAAGCTATTTTTCATTTTTAGAGAATATATGTAGTCATACATACAAACACCCACAAATGTACATATTCACATAAATAACATTGAGGGAGATATCTTTCTGAAAAGACTTGTGGCCTAACTTTTAGACCTGTGGTTTGGAGATGATTGAGAAGAAATTTTTCCATTATGATGATGGAGCTAGGCCAGCTTGCATCCAGGTGCTCAATCATACTTTAGGTGTACTGATGGCTAAGAGGGACCTACAACAGTGTTCATCTTCTAAGCTGACGAAATATATGCCCTTTGCCCTTGGGATGAAAAACTAGTTCTTAGGATGAAATGATACCCTCCTTGCAAATCATACTTGGATGTCCATAAAGGAACATATCCGTAACTGAATATGAATCAGTTTTACCAGCGCGCGCGCGTGCATACACACACACACACACACACACACACACACACACACACACACAGAGTTTTCTCTCTCATTCTTTTTATTTTATTCACTCCATTTTGCTTCATGACCCTTCCTTAGTAAGCTCCCATGGCAAGTAAAAGGAAATTTTGGTCATCTTCCAGTATTTCATTAGGTTTAGGAAATGCATTTCCAGGATATATGAATACAGATGTGCATTTCACCAAAGATTCTAAAAGCCACAAGCTGGCAAAGATACATCCTAACTGAGAATGCACAGTCCACTGTGCTCCTTATGCCAGTTATTTATGCATGGACCAAGGAAGATAAGCTTTCCAGTTATATCCACGTTGTGTTAACACAATGAATAAAGAATCTGTCCAATCTAACAAATTGTTAATTCAATTACAAAATAAAACTAAATTGCAAAATTTAGTTAGTTGTCCTTTATCCTTTAAAGGCTTATTTAAAAAAAAAAAAACTTTTAAAATAGATCAATTTTTACCTATTAGAAAGGCTTTTGTCAAGAAGAAAGATATAACAAGTATTGGTGAGAATGTGGGAAAAAGAGAACACTTGTGCACTGTTGTCCAGCTGGTGCTAGTGGTAAAGAACCTGCCTGCAATGCAAGAGACATGAGAGATGTGGGTTTGATCCCTGGGTTGGGAAGATCCCCTGGAGAAGGGCATGGCAACTCCCTGCAGTATTCTTGCCTGAATAATACTATGGACAGAGAAGCCTGGCAGGCTATGGTCCATAGAATTGCAAAGAGTCGGACACAACTGAAGTAACTTAGCATGTTCACTGTCAATGGGAATGTAAATTGGTACCATTATGGAAAACAGTACGGAGACTCCTCAAATATTAAAAGAAGATCTACCATATGACCCACCAACCTCACTTCTTGGTTTATATCCAAAGGAATGAAACATAATATGAAAAAGCTGTCTGCTCTTCAATGTTTATTGCAGCTTTATTTATGACAGCCAAGATATGGAAACAACACAAATGTCTGTCAATGAATGAATGGATAAAGAAAGTTTGGTGTATGTATAAAATGTGGAATACTATTCAAACCAGAGAAAGAAGGGAATCTTGTCACTTGCTACAACATCAATCAATCTTGAGGGCATTATGTTAAGTGAAATAAGTCAGACAGAGAAAGACAAATACTGTATGATATCACTTATAGGTGGGATTTTAAAAAGCTGAGCTCAAAGAAACAGAGTAGAATGGTGGTTACCAGGGACTGGGGAGATGTAGGTCAAAGGGTGTAAACTGGAAACTAGAAGATCATAAGTTCTGGGTATCTAATGCTCAGCATAGTGATAATAGTCAATAATCATGTATTACATAATTCAGGTTGCTAAGAGACTACATCTTAAATGTTCTTGTCACAAAAAGATGATAATTAAGTGACATATAGATTTTAACTAACACTACAGTGTAATCATATTGCAACATAAAATATATATCAAATCAATATATTGGAAACCTTAAATTTATACAATGTTATTTGTTAATCCACTCCAGTATTCTTGCCTGAAGAATCCTGTGGACAGGGGAGCCTGGCAGGCTACAGTCCTTAGAATCTCAAAAAGTCGGACACGACTGAAGCGACTTTGCACGCATATGTCAAACAGATCTCAATAAAAATAATTTTTAAAAATCCACTTGTGGTAGTTCTAACCATCTTCTCTTCCCATTCCTTTTCTGTCTTGCTAAGCTGATTATTTCCCCCAAATTTTTTGTTGGAATCAATGAGATGACACTGGACTCAGAGGGGTCATAGAAAGAGAGCTCGTCTGCAAGAGTTTGACTAATAAAATGTGCAAGGTTAGGATGGAGACAGAAGCTGAAAGCTGAGGTGACCTTGACCGGCCACTAATCAATGTCTTTAACATATCTAAAGAAAGAAGCTGTCAAGGAAGCAGGTGGGCGGTAAGACCCAAACACACACACTCGCACACACACACATCCGTAGAGATCCCTGAAGGGTGAAATCCCACTCACCTCCCAGCAGAATCCTAGAGAAAAGGTGTCATGGGAAGTACCATGACAAGGAAGATCCTCTGAGAGGGGGATCTTCCCCTCTCAGAATGAATGAAAATGAAGCTCTTCAATCATTCATCTCCCCAGACCCTGCACCTCCATCTCTTCCTCTTCAAGGAGAAATATCTTGCCTTGATCACCTGTGCCTGCTACAAGAGTCAGGCTGGGCTCACCTGTGTTTCTAGAATTCATCAATTTCTATCGAAGCTTACTTTGAGACCTGTTTCTGGCTTTTCCCTGCTTTGTTGCCTGAACCTCATCTCCTACCACTACTGCATTTGCCGCACTCTCCTGCCCACCTGGGAAGTCTGCAGGCCCAGGAGCATGGGAGAAGGGGGAAGCCCCTGCTCTATGGCCTGAGAAACTCCAGTAGCAGCAGCCACCTCTTCTCCAGTCTCTCAGGGAGTCAGCCCCTTGCTGGGTGACCTTAGGTGCTGGCTCTGGAATACAACTTACAACGCTTCCCTCTGCCCCTCCAGCCAGAGGTGGCGTTGCTTCCTGCATGTCACTAATTCTGGGTTCCCCAAGTCCTCTGCTTGCCTTGCAACATTTTCATCACCCATGTTACTCATTTTCTTAAGTTCCCTTCTGATTTAAATATACATGTGATCAATTGATTGATTTAATGTGTTTTTAAATTATAGTAGAAGTCAAATAATACAAAAAACATGTTATTTTAGCCATACTTAACAGTACAGTTCAGTGGCACTAAGGACATTCATGTTTTTGTTCAATTCTTACCATCATCCATCTCCTGAATTTTTTCACCTTCCTGAAATGAACTGTCCTCATTAAACACTAAGTCCCCATTCCACTGCCTCACTCCTTAGCCCTACCCCTCTGACCCCTGGCATCTACCAATGTACTTTTGAACTCCATGACTTTGACTATTCTAGGTATGTTATGTAAGTGGAATTAAACAGTATTTGTCTGCAGCAGCTAATGCATTTTGGAATGTATTTTTAAGGTTAACTATGTATGCATGCTAGCTCACTTCAGTCATGTCCAACTATTTGCAACCCTATGGACTGTAGCCCTCCAGGCTCCTCTGTCCATGGGATTCTCCAGGCAAGAATGCTGGAGTGGGTAGTCATTTCCTGCTTCATGGGAGCTTCTGAACCCAGGAATTGAACCTGCATCTCTTATATTTTCTATATTGGCCACTTGGAAAGCCCCTCCTTGGCTTTAACTTCATTCAAATCAAATCTGTTTCTTTCTAAGTTCCTTTCTCTGTGAAGCTTCTTACCTCTGAGTCCTGTTACTTTGAGTCAAGAGCACAGGTCCCTGAACTTATTTTACCAGAAATGATATTTAACTGACAGCTTCCTGGAAGTGACAACCCAAGAAGGTATCCTTGGCTTAAAGAAGTTAGGACCCCAGTCAACAAAGAGGGGCTATCAAGTCATCCAGGGGCTTGAGAGCAGGGTTTGAAAGGTCACTTAATATATATTTTTTTATTGTGGTAAAAGTCACATAATATAAAACATACTATTTTGAGCATATTTAACTATACATTTCAGTGGTACTAAGTACATTCATATTGTTGTGCAACTCTCACTGTCATCCATCTCCTGAATTTTTCATCTTCTAAACTGAAACTCCATCCCCATTAAACACTAAGTCTGGGCTTCCCTGGCAGCTCAGATGGTAAACAATCTGCCTGCAGTGGAGGAGACATGGGTTTGATCCCTGGGTCAGGAAGATCCCCTGGAGAAGGGAACAGCTACCCACTCCCATATTCTTGCCTGGAGAATCCCGTGAACAAAGGGGCCTGGCGGGCTGCAGTCCATGGGATCGCAAAGAGTCAGACATGACTGAGGACTAACGAGGACTAACACCCTCACTTTCCCCATTCCCCCTCCCTACCCTTACCCCTGGCCCCTATCATCTACCAGTGTATTTTCTGACTATGAATTTGACTGTTCTAGGTACCTCATATAATTGAAATCAAACTGTCAGTCTGGACCTGCTGTAAGTCACTTTTTAAGAACCACACATTCTCGATGTCCAAGTTTTACATTCAGGGATTTGCGAGGTATGTCACAAGAAATTATGTTTCAAGTATCAAAGTCTGAAATTATTTTTTCTGCCAATCTTTAAAAAAACAAACAAACAAATGAAATGTTGATAAATTAGACCAGATGAGGAGGTACAGTTCTTGCATGCATTTTTGTTTTGTTTGGCAAAGTCAGAGGCCATGGCCTTGATCCCCACCACCACCGGGCTCCGTGTAGTATGTGCTTGCTTGAGTGTGAGCTCAGTCATGCCCAACTCTTTGTGGCCCCATGGACGGTAGCCCACCAGGCTCCTCTGTCCGTGGGATACTCCAGGCAAGAATACGGGAGTGGGTTGCCATTTTCTTCTCCAGGGGATCTTCCTGACCCTGGGATCAAACCTGGGTCTCTTGTGTTGCAGATGAATTCTTTACCCTCTGAGAAGAAGCCAGCTTTCTTTAGTCCAGCCGATTTGATATTCTCATCCCAAGATATTTCCTGGGGGAGACAGAACACTGTACAGTCGAGTTTCAGCAGTATACACCTTGCACACCCATACATGACCACCTGGAAAACCCCCTGCATCGCTGAGGACAGCTTGGATTGAATGGAATTCAGTGGCACAGAGGCAGAGGTGAGCAGACTGGGAGGAAGTGGAAAGGCTATGGTTTCAAAATATATGGCCCAGTTGGAAATAATTTACTTAGCTGAGCTTTGCAGCACAACTTCTCCAAAGGCTACTCTGAGTAGGAAATTTCTAAAGCTAGAGGATTATAAGGATCTTGTTGTAATAGTCCAAGGCAGGGAATCGGGCCCTGGGACCCTCTATCAGCAATGTGGCAGTGATGGGTTTTCCTTCTGGAGCCCTATTCCCTTACTCGACCTACATGATTACTTTACACAGTTGGCTCTGATGACTTGGCACAGGGGGAGTGTCTTGGGAGAGTGAATTAATGTACAAGTAAGTTCCTCCAAGAGATTATTCTGCTGGCCTGCATTGTACACCCAGGGACGGCTGTTCGTTCACGTGAGCACCAGCAATCTGTCCTGCCTTACTCCACTAATGAGATCACTGCCCAGAGTGGCAGAGGGGCCCATTCAGCAGGAGGACGTGTCCCAGGACTGACATTTCCCACTAAGGAAGTGGGGGAAGGAGTTTTCTGTGTGAGTCGGGGAAGTGTCTGTCCTGTGGGTTTTTCCCCTCTCTGGGCACCTTAGCAACCAGAAGGTCTAGGTCCTAGCCTCGGGCAAGGTCATCTAGAAGATTACCAAGACTTCAGACATTCCCAAGAATGCTTGTCTGGAAGTGACATCTCAGTTGGTCATGAACTTGCCTGATCTATGCAAAGGTGCCTTTTTATGCCGTTAAGTCTGCAAATAATGTTTCTGAGTCCATTTCCACTCAGACAGGATTATCCATTCGTATGGTCAACGTGTCTTGTTTCAGGCTGAGCTTCTCATGCATGAAATGCATTGTCTTTCCCTTTCAGGAGTTTACTGCCTCAGTAACCTTTATATTTGACAAAAAAGGCTTTTTAATCCACCAGGCTGCTGCTTTCCTAAGTGGTTCCTCCCCTGGCTGGCATTATTGAGTGGACTTTCCCTGTTGACGGGTGCTATTAAGACATGCTGTCTTTTGTATCGAATCAAAACTGTGCTCTTTTATTCGCTTTTATTTTCTCTTTCTAAGTTTGCATTAAATAGCAATGTGTGTACTTCCACAGAATGATCACATCAATATAGATCAAGCGCGACTGCGTTAGATGCAAAATTCCATTCTTATTTCTCCTATTTTCTCAGATGGGAATAGTTCGGGGTTAAAACGTAGCAAGAGTTAAGCCTTCCCAAATTCCTCCTACCCGACACTGAAGACCAGGATTGGATGATGTATTATTTGGCTCCCGGATTATTTGAGTGTTTTGGTGGGCGGTTATTTGCGATGAGGCCTTTGTTCCAAGCCCTTGTTAACATAAAGAGGTTTGTTCTCAGATCCCTGAACAGAACATAGAAAACACCGGTGAATACTAAAGGCGATTGTGCTTCCAGCCTGTGGTCTGTTACCACGGGCAACCAACACTCCTTAGGGGGGTTGTGTGTTGAAGAGGGTGCTAACATCTTAAAAATCAGTTTAGAGCAAACAATTACGATTTGTGGCCTGGCTTTACCATTCGCTCCTCTGGACAAGTCACTTCATTTCTCCAAAGATGACGTGTGTCATCAGCTAGCAGGAAGTTCAGTAATGTAATGCATGTAAAAGAATGCTGTGAATTTTAAAGATCAAGTATGGGTTGTTTTAAGACTCACATTTAGACTTTATGTTAGTTAAGAGAAAATAGATTCTTTATCTCTCAAACGGGGTTCTCTTCACTAACATTTTTGACAAACTGCTCAAAGTCAGGCATTTGATGCGTGATAATTTATTTTTTTTTTCCTGACAATGATGACATAGGCATTAGATCTCTAGTTTGAAACTGGGGGCTCTAACAATTTTAGAGGGAAAGTGGTCACACAGCTTGTAAGTGACAGAACAGGGCTTGAACATGGGACTCTCTGATCATCTAAGGATCTTCATTTTATTCTGTTTGCTACTCCCCACCCCCCTTTTTTTAGGTCACAGTGTGTAGAATGCAGGATCTTAGTTCCATGACCAGGTATCGAACCTATGCACCTGCCTTGAAGTTTTAACCACTGAGCCACCACGGAAGACTTTTTATTTTTTGAGCATAAAAAAACATGTAATCCAGACATAGAAACAATTGTCTCGTGCATTCCACTACAAACATCTTGAAATCTTTCTGGATTTGATCCACTTGAAGAAGCCTCAGCTCCTTATTTCATTAGCTCAGAAGAGTAAAAACACCCCCATGTGACAGACTTAAGGATAATGCTGCCATGATAATGAAGGCAACACGATCAAAAGCAACTACGTTATCAAAAAAAGAGAAATGATCACTTTTAACAACGAATTGCGGCTAATTAGACTTTGAATAAGAAATCAAATGAAAAGGCATGAAGCCTCAATTTTCCATACAGCTGACAGCCTGACCTTTCTAGGAGTGGGAATGAAATTATTTTTAATTAACATGACTAATCATTTCCTGTCATTTTGAGGCAATTGGTTTTTGTCTTCAAAGAGGTGTGGTGGGGTGCTGTCCCCCGGTTCCTTGGCTAGTAGCTGCTGGCAGATCTAATGACATAGAACAGTGGAGGCCTGGACCACTCTGGCTGGTGGATCCCGCATCTCTGAATCATCACAGTGAGAAGACAGGGTCCCATGTGTCTCTTTTCTTCTGCCTGTACTTCTTTCATGAAACTGTTTCTAGTTCCACGAATATTCATTGCTAGGGCCACTTAATCATTGTGAAAGCACAGACTTCATTGTGTGGACAAGCTATGACGCATGTTCTACTTCTCTTTTCTCCACTTGTGCAAACAGTGTCTTCTCAGATATTTGTGCAGACTTCCAGTTCACTTATAGTCTTTACTATACTCTTTACTATACCCTTTACTCTTCAGGAACCAAAGCCCCTGTTGATCACCCTCATTCTGAGCTCCAGCAAGGATAGGAAGCAATAGTCTATGTTCTAAGCTCAAGGGTATAATTGCAAGGTGCCTATGCAATGACAATCTTGGGGACTTTCTGTGATCCAAACACCCTCTGTCAACCCCAGTCCTGAAATACCCTTTACGAGGAGATCAAACTGAGGTTATCTGCTTGTTACCTTTCTGCCATTTTCTCGGGTCTTAAGATAATTCTGAAGAGTGATGTGATGTCAGAAAACTATGGTTCTTCTCGCCTGATGTCCGTCCACTCTCCTAGTATAAGTTAGATGTGTTCTCAGAATCAAAGATATTCCTCGCACTGCCTCCACTGCCACCAGGGGAAAAGGAAGGGATGAAACGGTTAAACAGATCAAGAAGCACCATTCTATCCCAGTTGGGTTTCCTACCTGATTTCAGGAGCAACCTTCAACCTGGAGCAAGGTGTTGGGAACTTGTAACTGCCTTCTTTGTTTTTTGCTCTTGAGTCTAGGACATTTTGGGGTTTCCCAGGTAGCACCAGTGGTAAAGAACCCACCTGCCAATGCAGGAGACAAAAGAGATGCAGGTTTGATCCCTGGGTCAGGAAGATCCCCTGGAGGAGGACATGGCAACCCACTCCAGTATTCTTGCCTGGAGAATCCCATGGACAGAGGAGCCTGTGGGCTATGGTCCACAAGGTCACAAAGGGTTGGACATGACTTGTCAACTGAGCACACACAGCTTGTACATATGTATTTATAGGTAGCAGTATGGATTTATTTTTATAGTTCTCATTGGTTATGGAAATATAGGTGTTGTTCTGGAACTTGATTTTCTTTTAATTTGACAATATATCTGAAATAGTTTGACACATTAGTACTTATAAACTGAACACATTTAAAACTGCTGCCATACATTCAACCAAAATTTTGATTTACCTGTTTCCCCTATTTGGACATTTTGTCATTTTTAATTTAGTTTTTGCCATTGAAAGCAAAGCTGCACCAAATGTCTTTACACATGTGTCTTTGTGCCTAAATGCACATCTTTGGGCAAATATTTCTTGGGCATATACCAAAATGTGGAATTGTTGAATAAAGGTTCTTTACATTTAAAATTTTGATAGATGTTGCCATACTGTTCTCCAAAACAGCTGAATGATACAAGCAGTGTAGAAGATTATCCATATCCTCCTACACTTACTAATCCTTGTTATTATCAAATATTCAAAAATTGTTGTCAATCTACTAGGGTCACACTTTTTTTATTTTTCTCATGACTAGTAAGATTGAGCACATTTTCATAGCTCCTGGGCCATTTTGATTTCTTTTTCTATGAACTACTTATATATTTTGTCCATATATTTCTATGGGTTTCTTCTGATTCTGACACCTCTTTCGAGAGATTCAGCATGCTTGGCCCCAATCTCTAACTGACAGCATGAATAAAGTCATGGGATTTAAAGTCTGCCATATGTAAATTCAAATTCCAGTTGACACCCTGTGTAGGTGTGTGACTGTACCAGGTCATGCACTTATGCTGGTTTTCTGCCTTCTTCTCTATAACAGGGGGACAATAATGCCTACCATGCAAACTGTGTTTGTGTGTGCATACACACCTGTGTTAAGATGAAGACAGGTGTGCATTAATGGCCAGTTAGGCCATTATGATCTCCCCAATGGAATGATCGGTGCTACCCAGTTTTATATCACATTCCTTCAGATTCCAGGCATGGGCTGTTGGCTCCTAGATTTGCTGTTTGCCCTACGTCTCCATCCATGAGGCCAGCTGACTCTTATATTTTGAGTACATCCCAGGGCTAACCTGATGTAGTTTGGTCTCTGTGTATTTACTTAGTTCCTTTGCTTGGTTTCTGAACCTGAGGTCTGGTTGGCCCTCTGAAGTCACTGTATCTGCCCATGCCTTTCCTCCATTTGTACCTCCCCCCACCTTGTGCTCTTCTGTTAATATCGTGCTGTGTACGGGGCTGGCATCTCAGCCTGGCTCCCCTTCCTTCCCCTTCTCCATTGCTCTTTCGCTGGCAGAGCAAAGACTTGAGCCTGCATTTTCAAATTCCCCATGCTTTCAACCAGTGCTAATAGCTCTACAAATATCACTCCTGGATCTCTAACTTAATCCCTCTGAGCCTCAGCTTTCTTATCTTTCCCTAGAAATAATAATGCCAAATTCGCACTACTGTTGGGGGATTTAGATGTGATAGTTAACTCAGCACAATGTCACATTCCCCTGTCCTCTTGTCTGACTCACAAATCTTCCACAAAATAGCTTTTCCTTTGGTTTGTTTGTTTGATTATCATACCTTTGTATAGTAGATCTTCAGTACACAGCGGGCTTTGTTAAGATTCAGTGGGCATTTGGCGGCCTCTTCTAAGAAACACAAGTTAAAATGATGATGAATAATTGTGAGGGAAACCAAAGTCATGTTTACGTTCACTCGTCATAGTTTCACATCGTGGCTTTGGCTTAAATGTGAAGTGATCTGCTAAGAGTTAAAAGTTAGTTCCTGAGGTTTGAGAATGAGATTTTATAGAGGTTACTAATTTTCTAGAGAGGGATAATCCTGGGCTAGAGGAAGAATATCCCTGGGCCATGCTGGCTGGCCTGTCATGTCATCACCTCTTTGCCCATACAAAAGGCAGTGCGAGGACCAGGGAAAGGGAAGTTTGGCTTTAAAATAGATTTTTTTACTTTCCCGAGAGAGTTTTTATTTTTTTAATTTTATTATTGGAATAGAATTGCTTTACAATGTTGTGTTGGTTTCAGTTCCCAAAAGGTGGGTGCAATATAATACAAGTTTTACCTGATACTCAGGATGCAAGAGATGCTGGCACCATTGTTTTGTAAAGGAATCCATGGCACCATATCTAATGGGACTGACCATAGTGGCAGGTCAGATCTTCAGGAAAGATGGTGGGACACAGGGTAAGTCCTCAGGGAAAGACATCCAAATGATTCTTTTACCTTCTGTTTTGTGCCTCTTCAGGCAGGTTTATCATGGTGAGAAAATTGAAACAGTTTAACAAGCTCTCAACCAAATAGCTTGTTTGTTTAAAATCCAATATTGCCCTTTTGATACTGAATTTTACAGTTATTTTGATGATTTCTCAACCAGTACAAAAATGACGAAAGGGAGGTCAAGAAAAATAACGCATTTTACGGAGTCTCACTTGGGGCATCTTCACTTGAGAGAGTCAAGACCTTCCTTTTTCAGTCTGAAGATACTTTATAACTTTTACTTTTTCCTTCCAAGTTAATTTGATCCTGGAGTTACATGCCAGCTACATATTTATTGATGACGTGTGAGCTTGAAGATGAGCCCCACTGGGTCTCTGCTCCTCAGGACTCATGTTTTCCCCCTTGTCTTCCTGTCTCGTTCTCAAGCTGTCCTAAAGACAGTTTTGGGGCGTGTGTGTGTGTGTGTGTGTGTGTGTGTGTGTGTGTGTGTGTGTGTACACATGCCTGTGTTTTCTTAATTGCGGTTACTTTCCAGCTGGAATCCAGCCCCTCCTTTTGCTCAGTAGAAAGCGTCCACACATATGTTGTAGAGGATGTGCTAATTACTGGATGTCCAAACATCTGGGGGAAAACAAGCAAAGTTACAGTTAACACACAGTAAACAAATACAGAAAGGGTGGCTGCATCAGGCACATCAAAGAGACGGCTTGGAAGAATGCACTGTCTGCTCTCTCTGCACCTGTTTCCTAGCACCGTTCCGTTGGGAAAGGAAGATGCATTTGTCTCACTCTCTGTGCATCCAAACTTAATGCCTGATACTGTACACAGAAGCCCTTCAATAGTCAACAAGGAGGGGTTCTCAGGAAGGGAGCCATGACTATTCCATTGGCAATTCACAGACACCCAGGAGCTTTACTGAAAGAGCTCATCTTTGGCCCTCACATGCGTGTGTATACACACATACTGATTAAAATGGAGCTTCAACCCTCACCTTTCATCCAGCCTGTCATTATTCTTTCTCATTCTCAATTCTCCCTGCTCTAATTAGCTCTTCAGGCCACACCATCGGGTTTACTGCAGCAGCACAACAATAAAAAATAATAAGAGCTAACACGTATGGAGTGTCCGCTATGTATCAGGCCACCTTCTCAGTGCTTTACGTGCACTAACCCATGGACAGCTCCCAGCATCCTTATGAGCGCAGTGTGGTTATTCTCTGCATTTTACAAGGAGGGAGACTAAGGGGCACAGAGGTGATGTAACTTGCCCAACATCAGACAGCTGTTTGTGGCCTGGCTGCTATTCCCAGTTTTACTCAAGCTTTACTTCCTAATTGGTAACTGTTCCAACTTCTATCCAGGGTGTTTTCTGATCCTGGACCTCTTTCATTTGTTAGATTTTGTTTATGCCACTTTTAACTTTTTTAACATGTGCTCAATCAAGCTCTTGACTCTTGAGCCCTTCTTAAGAACTCTAGTTAATGCTCACCACAGTGATTCTCCTCATCATAGGCTCCTTGCATCATTTATCTGTGCTGGTGGGTCTTTATTATGAAGACCAAAACTCCAGCCCTTGCACATGCACTCCTCCAAGTCTTCAATATTTTCTAGAAAGAGGCAGGACTCCTGTCTGGTATAATTTTACATATTTCAATAATTGTAAAGTTGGGTTCATCAGTGGTGCAAAATCTCAACTACTGTCAACTCTGAAAGCATGATTTTCAGAGATCACCCAGAAGAATAAAGGAATTCATGGGAGTTTTAATGTTTAGTAATCCTCTGCTGCTTTGAGTATAGTTCTTGGGTTTCTTAGGACACATTTAAAGTTGTGCCAACCTGGTTCTGGCTCATGGCTCCATCGTCGTTATGCACCTTTTCCTTCTACTTTACTTTCTGGTCTAACACTTCTTTATTGCTGCCAGTTTCCTGGATGTCCCTCTCTGGCCTTTTCTCCTTTCCTGTTGATCCTCTAAATGTGACAGTATGCTCAGATGTGTTCCGTGCTCTCAGTCCATCAGTTCTATGACTTAAATAGTATCTATTTTTAAGAACTCCAAAATGTACCTCTCTAGCCTTACTCTTGCCTGGAAACCAAATTGGCATGCCCAACTTTCTTCATTTTTTGGCCCTAGTTGGTAATTTAAAGCCACTGTGTTGTGCACAGGATTATCCAGTGGAGAATGTTAAAGGGTTAACACCCAGCCTGAGTCCCAGGGGGTAATTTCTATGCCTTGCATGGGGCTACATCTGGAGAAAGAAGTGATACCATTCCTCTCATTGAAAGCACTGACATCCTACCAAGTTGTATACTCATGAGGCTGTGTCCTCCAATACTCCAATAAGGGGGCATCATTCTTTCAATACTCACAAAGTCAAATTAGCCTACAACTTCTTGTACATTTAAAGAAAATTCCATGGAAGCAGTCCTTGTAGGTTTTATTTGCCATTGTAGTCTCAGCATTCAGAACATTGCCTGAAACACAGAAGGTGGTCAGTCATATTTGAAAAAGACATTCTAAAATATAATAAATAAATAAATGCTTTATTTAAAAAGTCATTTTCCTATTCCCAAACCTGTTGTTCTGCTTTTGATAAATTCAACTAACTATGGGACAAACTCATTGTTCAAAATTGGGAGCCAGAAAAATGATTTAAAATTTTTAAAAACTCATGAATTAAAGATAGCAATAATAATTAAATTTATTGAACATATTATATGGTAGACACATGTCAGTTGATTCCTCATGTGACCCTTGTAAGGAAGACTCTTTGTCTTATTTCCATCTTATAGATGAGGAAACTGAGGCACACAGGATCTATGTATCTTGAGTAAGGTCATGTGGCTAAACAGTGTCAAGCAGAGCAAGGATGCTTCAGGGTGTATCTGAAGAAAGAAGCGGAGGAATAGGAAGTCTCAGGTCAGTGATTGACTGGGAGCACCATGGTTTGGGATGTATCCATAGACAGAGATTGATTCATGGAGCTCCACAATGGTATTCAAGTCCTGTTCAAAAGATAGCTACATCATTTATTATCTAAAATAGAATACTTTTTCTAACAGAATAGATTTGTGGGCATAACTTGGACCTAAACTAAGCCAACTGAGACACATAGGAACCCTATCCTCCTGGTTGGTATGGTATGGGCTCTGTCCACACTAGGCATCGTGTTCTACTTTTACTCATGGACTTTCCACTTTTCAGATTGACTCTGACCACCTCATGTCTTGGCAAGCACACTGTAAACACATATTGAATTGGATGGATTCTGTTCAGTTCAATTCAGTCGCTCAGTCGTGTCCGACTCTTTGCAACCCCATGGACTGCAGCACACCAGGCCTCCTTGTCCATTACCAGCTCTGGGAATTTACCCAAACTAATGTCCATTGAGTCGGTGATGCGGTCCAATCATCTCATCCTCTGTCGTCCCCTTCTCCTCCTGCCTTCAATCTTTCCCAGCATCAGGGTCTTTTCAAATGAGTCAGCTGTTCACATCAGGTGGCCAAAATATTGGAGTTTCAGCTTCAACATCAGTCCTTCCAATGAACACCCAGGACTGATCTCCTCTAGGATGGACTGGTTTATCTACATAAAATTCTGACACTGAATTATCTCATTCAGGATGCCTAATGACATGATATGGTGTCGTGGGGGCACTGAATCAACATCTTTTAAACAATTTCAAAGCAATGTAAACAAAATCAACAACAACAGCAAAAAGTGAGTTAACATCCTTGTTGTGATAGACATTTTACTGGGAGAAAGTTATTTAATTTTCTGGGTATCCTTGTCCTTTGGAAAAATACAAATAAATCATCACTGGGGGTTCTAAGGGTCTCCCCTTATTACTCACTTTCTAAAATATCACTGTCAACCCCACCCTAAAAGTCTCTCAAGATATTGCCCATAGCCATTTTCTTCTCTGCAAACTAAGACCGTGCAATGGGATGTTTTTGCCAGAGAATTAAAATGAGACAATTTCCATCTATCAAGAGATCACAAAAAGTAGAAAATGAGCAGTGTTGAGACATGTTGCTTTTCCATCAAGTTGTTAAAATCACATTACAATGATGATAAAAAAGAACTATCATCCATTTTTTAAAATAAGCTTTGTATTTTAGTACAGTTTTGGATTTATAGAATTGTCATCCAGATAGTCCAGAGAATTCTTGTATGCCCTACACTCAGTCTCTGCTTTTTTTTTTTTGCTTCCTTTACTCCTCTGTTCTTTTCTGTTGTGTACTATTTTCCCCAATAGATCCCTTGATGTATTAATTATAATTGTGCAGAATTTCCTGTGTTATAATTCCAGCATCTGTATCAGTCTGTATCATATCTGAGATGGGTTTTGATGGACAACGTCTTCAGACTATGTTTCTTCTGTCTTGCCTTTCACTGCGCCTTATAATTGTTTGTTGAAAGCTGGACATGATGTACTAAGTAATAGAAACTAAGATAAAGAGAATGTGAAAGTGAAATTTCATGTTAATTTGACTAACAATCAGTCTTTGTTTAATGTTTTTGTAGCCGTAGGTGCTAGAGGCTTCACATTCTCTAGTGTTCCTGGTTTTGTCTTCTGTCTTGACTTTGACTTCCTTGAGTATCCCTCCTCAGAGAAAATCTGTCTTGCAGCTATTTCAGCTGTGGTCTGTGAAACAAGCATGGTGCTGGAGCCTTGCTACTGTGGTGATAAGGCACAGAGAAAAAGGAGTATCCTGATAACACGCACTTCCTTCTCAGTCTTCTAGTCGGCTTGCTTCTCTGAATTATGACCGTCAGAAGTGCTCCTTCTGTTAGACCACCTCTTCCCATTTGATGAGAAAAGAAAGCTACAAAGGATGAGAGAAAGAGAGAGGAGAATGCCTTCCCCATGATTCTGAGACAAGCTCCCTGGGTTGGGAAGATCCCCTGGAGAAGGGAAAGGCTACCCGCTCCAGTATTCTGGCCTGGAGAATTCCATGACTGTATAGTCCATGGGGTCACAAAGAGTCAGAACTATTGAGCGACTTTCACTTTCACTCTTTTAAAACTTTCCCCCAAACCATAAGCCTTGAGGCTCAGGGCACAGATCACAAGGATCACTCTTTCTCTCCCCTTGCTGTTGTAAAGAGGGACTCTCTTTAGATCTTCACTATGTGATGATTCCTGTAGATTTCTTGGAGATGAGTCACACAAAATTGTGGAACCCTTAAGATAGCAAGCCAAGGGGTTCTCACCTTCAAGTGAGACCACATGCAACTTCTTTCATCAAAATGATTAAGTTTTTCTACCAATTTATGACTCCATCAGTTTCTATTCTATGGAAGTTCTGGGCTGTGACTCTCTGAATTCACCTCTCTCTTCAGATTTCATGTGAGAGATTTACCCTACAATTCATTTTTCCGATGAGTCCAAGAAAGTTACTGATTTTCAGTTTCTCAGCTTTTTCTTATAAGGATGGTGGTGATGACATCAACATCACATCACTGAAACCAGAAGCCTGAGTATTTTCCTTTGAAGCCATGAAGGTCCCACATCCTCCCACTCTCTTAGGGAGGAGTTAAGAATGGTGATCATCATTTTAAAGAACTGAGCCCTCAGGGCCAGTGTCGGAAAGTATCTCACCCAGGCTGTGTCACTCGATGTCTGTGGTTGGAAAATCATATCTATAACTTTCTCTAACTTGATTTTGCTCTGGGGTATCTCCTTCTCATCAGATACTTCACAGCAGAAGAGGGTAGAAGCCTCCCTGGACTTGCTATTTTTCAGGATGCCACCATTGTATTTGCATTTTATAATTGTTCCTCCAGCAGATGTTGTGAGCTAATTCATAGGAGAGGCACCTCTTTGCTTCTCCTCCTCCTCATCTCTATCTTTATTGTGTTGACTTGAAGAATTTTAAATTCATTTCTACTCTCCAAAGGAATTTTTGGATACTTGCAACCATGCTTGTTTCCTCAGCTAAAATCATGTCACTGCACTCCTCCAAGATCCTGAGTTCCAGTGAACTCAGTGATGTACCATGAAGAGAACTGTCAAGAGGCAGAGAAAGGTTCAGGAATACAGATTCCCACCACCTCCTTCACTCTACCCCCTTTCATTGAAAAAGAGGGGAAAAAGGATAAAATGCTCTCCAGGATTTTAAAAATCCCAAAGGGATTATAAATGTTCAGTATTACAGCACATACATTTATACACAAAGAAATGTGAAGGTTTTCTGATTTCAATTAAGATTATTATCTCCTCTGAGTGATGGTTTCTCCTTCCCCCCCTTTTTGCTGATATCTTTTCAAAGAGCATTAACTAGGGATAACTGAGCTTACTTTTACTGCATCTGTTTTTTCTCCAGGTCTCTTTGTCTTAAATTCCAAAGTCTCTTTCCCTAGCCTGCTAAAGGTTCAGTTCAATTCAGTCACTCAGTCATGCCTGACTCATTGTGACCCCATGAATCACAACATGCCAGGCCTCCCTGTCCATCACCAACAGGTTAGCAGCTTGAATTCAAGGGCATGAGTCATTGGTGCTCTTCAAGTGAAAGATAAGCTCTGTGGCTTTTACAGCAAAACGTATATAAGGTTCCAGAAATAGGATGGAAGTCAGAGAGATAATTGGGGGCTGTGAAAAGTCCTTTACTATGTAAGACAGAGGGCTTCCTGGGTGGCTAAGTGGTGAAGAATCCACCTGGCAAACAGGTGCAAGGGTTCCATCCACGGGTTGAGAAGATCCCCTGGAGGAAGAAATGGCAACCCACTCCAGTATTCTTACCTGGGAACTCCCTTGGGCAGAGGAGTCTGGTGGTCACAAAAGAGTCCATGGGGTCACAGAAGAGTGTAGCACGACATAGTGACTAAACCACTAATCACTACCATCTAAAACAGAAGATCAAGGACACATTTCTCTTATGCCTATTATTAGAACCTGGGTTTCATTGATCAAATTACCAAGCCTCTGACCTTCAGTTTCCTTAACTATCAAAAGAGAGTAATAATACCTGCCTTGCCATTTGACAAATTATTGGGAAGTTTTAATAACATGCAGAAATATCAGGTCTTTGTGAAACATCATGCATGTAAATGTTTGTACTGTACTTTCCTGGAGAGAGGAGCCTGGTGGGCTACAGTCTAAGGGGTCTCAAAGATTCAGACACAATTGACTGACAGTAACTAGTTAGCAACAATTTGAACATGCTAGCTCATTAGATATTCAGAAACAAATCATGACTACTTGTGGTATGGGAAGTCCCCATGAGCTTGTGACACTGAGTTGATTGTGAACCATGAAATGGCCTTGAGAAACAACTTTCTTTAATGAATGAAGGAGAACAGTTCAATACTTTTGGTTGAGGGCACTACCAATATAACCAAAATAGTACATTCCAGTTCCTAGAAAAGAATATTTCTAAAGCAAACTACCTAGAATTCATAGATTCATAGACTTTTACCACAAGTTATACAAGGGGAAAGTAGCAAAGTTATAATTTAATATATACATATCAGTCATGATCCGTAAGGACCCAGGAAGCTACTATTAATAGGTATAAAATTCAAATCTCACTGATTAATATTTTTCATGAGATATGATCACACACTACCATTTATTATTATTATTTGGCTGTATTCCGAGGCATGGCAGATCTTGGTTTCCAGCAGGGATTGAACCCAGGCCCCCTGCAGTGGAAGCATGGGGTCTTTATCACTGGACCATTATGGAAGTTCCTCAATGATAAATATTTTAAAACATTACCCCTCTGCATGACTTTTAGCAAGCTATTCCTATGTTTGCCCTACTATATCCTTTGTGCCAAGTACATGTATGAAAATCTAGTATACTAAATTGATCCTCTTAAGGCCCCAGTTTTCAAGCATTCTTAACACAAGATTACAAATATGGAATATATATATATATTTAAATTAATTAATTAATTTTAATTGGAGGCTAATTGCTTTACAATATTGTAGTGGTTTTTGCCATACATTGGCATGGATCAGCCGTGGCAGAGTATATATTTAGAATGTGTATGTGTGTGAATCTCTCATGCAAAGTGTATGTGTGCTAAGTTTATGTACAGGAGTCTTTCAAAATCAATCAACCTGACTCTAAATTTTCAACCATTTATTTGTGTCATTCATGGTCTTTGGAGAGGATTTATTTTTTTCCCCTTGATTTTCTCCCCAGGAAACCTCTCCTGTCAGCTCAGCCTCTAACATCTCAGTCCCAGATATTGAGTTCTCACATGGGGAATTTAATTTCAGATTGCTCATATCAGAGCATGTTAGCAATGTACTTTGACCAGTCCATGTCCTAGAGCATCTTCAAATTAAAAGAGATCCATTTCTGATTCTCTAGACTTTTACTATTAAAGTTTCTTCCTTGCATTCCCTTCTCTCATTATTTTACTGTCACAAAATATTTGTCCATCACTTGGTATTCCAATCCCCACCACTACCACCAGTGCACACACATGACCGCATTCAAAAACAGCTTCAGAATTGTCCATGGACTTGACTGAAGTCACACTTACCATTGCTGATTTGGGACTCAAACATCTAAGCCTTCTGAAACCTTACCTGCTTTCTTCATTGAATTATTCACTGAATTATTTTGACATTAAACTTCCGTTATTTCACAAAAGCAAAATGCATGGCTTTCTCCTTTATCCAATGGGTTGAAATGTTGAAATATTGAGTGAGTTTTAGAGCATATTGTGGGCCTTCCTGAGTGGCTCAGACAGTAAAGAATCTGCCTGCAATGCAGGAGACTTGGGTTCAATCACTGGGTTGGGAAGATCCCCTGAAGAAGAGAATGGCTCCAGTATTCTGCCTGCAGAATTCCATGGACAGAGGAGCCTAGTTGGCTATAGTCCATGGGGTTGCAAAGAGTCGGACATGACTGAGCTACTAACACTTTCACTTTCAACACAAGGCATATTGTACTTTCTACCTGGAAGGCCTACCAGTATGCTACTGCTTCAGGATGAAGAACTTAAAATCTGTCTCCCTCTTCATTCTGCTATATTCTTCACTATGTCCCAGTGGAAAGATTTAAGGAGGGATCTTATGATGGAGTCTGAAGATCACTTTTTAAAATTGAGTTGTAATTTTCAAAAAATATTTTGTTAAGATCTTAAGTTTGATGAGTTCTGACTGTATACCTTGTAACTGCTACCCAAATCAAGCTATAGAATATTTTCACCTTCCCAGAAAGTTTCCTCATGGCTGTTTCTAGTCAGTCTCCATCACAAACTCCAAAGAGGCAGTTGCCTTCTGATGGCATATATTCTTTAAGGTCTAATTTCTCTAGTATATGCATAGTTTGGGCTTCCTTGGTGGCTCATGTGGTAAAGAATCCACCTGCAATGCAGGAGGCCTGGGTTCGATCACTGGGTCAGGAAGATCCCCTGGAAAATTTCTTTTGTGTATGTATAGTTTATTTTTGAGTTTTATCCAGAGAGTTGTATGTATTAGTAGTTTATTCATTTGGTTGCTAAAGAATATTCTATTGTAGTAAAATGCCAGGATGTTTGTGTGTATACCCAGTCACTTCAGTCATGTCTAACTTTTACAACCCTATGGACTGTAGCCCATTAGCTTCCTCTGTCCATGGGATTTTCACAGGCAAGAATAATGAGTGGATTACCATGCCCTCCTCTAGGGGATCTTCCCGATCCAGGGATTTTGCATTGCAAGTGGATTCTTTACCACTGAGCCACCTGGGAAACCCCATGCTAGGATATATATTGATGACTATATTCAATTTAACATGTTAGTCACTCATTTGTGTCCAACTCTCTGTGACCCCATGGACTGCAGTCCATCAGGCTCCTCTGTCCATGGAATTCTCCAGGCAAGAATGCTGGAGTGGGTTCCCATTTCATTCTCCAGAGGATCTTCCCGACCCAGGGATTGAACTCAGCTCTCCTGCATTGCAGGAAGACTCTTTAGGACCGAGCCATCAGGAAAGCCTTTGAGGTGGGGTAAGGCCCTAATGAACTCAAAGGACGTTCAGAATTTCAGTTAGTTGCTTGATTTTCACCATCCCCTCATCTTCGTACATCTAGTTACTTACACAGCATTGTTAAGAAGTTGCTGAGTGTGGTTCTGGGTTTATCGAGTTTCCTTTCTTTTGCCCATTGAGTAAGGGGCAGGTCAGAGTGTGGACCTGGGGTCTTGGAAGGGCGCCCGCTCTCTCAATCAGCATGAAACTAGTGTCTCAACTGTGTTGTTGCTGTTGTTGAGTCGCTAAGCTGGGTCTGACTGTTTTGAGACCCTATGGACTGTAGCCTGCCAGGCTCCTCTGTCCATGGGATTTTCCAGTCAAGAATACTGGACTGGGTTGCCATTTCCTTCTCCAATTTAAGGTTATATATTCAATTTAAGGCTACTGTAAATAAGACTGCTTTCAACTTTTTCGTATAAGTCTTGTGTGGATACTTGCTTTTGTTCTTTCTTTTGGGTACATACATAGGATTGGAATTGTTGAGATATAGATATCTAGGCTTTCTTGGACATGACTTAGTGACTAAACAACAACAAATGCTTAACTTAATAAAAAAATTTACCAGAGTTTTCAGAGTGATTTCTACAAGCAGTGTATGAGCATTCTGGTTACTTAATTCTTAATTCCCTTTACAACAGTTGACATTATCAAGGTTTCTTAAGGTAAATATTCCTAAATATTTTCATTTTTTTAAATTGGTTTTACTTAGCACTTTCCTGAGGATTAGCTGAGTGTCTTCTCATAAACTTATTGTCCATTCATATGTTTCTTTAGTGATGTATCAGTCTAAATCTTTTGTCCATTTTAAAAGTGAAATTGTTTGTATTTTTGTTATTAATTTGTCAAATTTCTTTATATATTCTGGATAGCATTTCCTTGTCCAATATTATATGTTGCCAAATTTTTTCTTGTCTATGACTTGCCAATTTATCTTTATGATGCTTTTTGATAAGCATATCCTTTTCATTTTGATGAAGTCCTATCAATCATATTCTTCTTTTACGATGAATGATTTTTGTGTTCTGTATAGGAAATGTTTGCCCTACCCAAATTTGTGAAGGCGTTTCTATATATTTTCTTCCAAAAGCTTTATTCTAACTTTTACAGGTAAATCTCTGTACCATCTCAAATTATTTTTTGTGTGTCAGGAGTGAGTCTGAGGTCAGGTATTATTTTATGTGGACATTTATTGTTCTAGCATTATTTGCTGAAAAGAATATCCCTAATCCATTTATTTAACTTTGCACCTGTATTTCTTCTTTTAAGCACTGGGACAGGGTATTACCTGCCTGCCTGCCATGTTTCATGCATTTTCTAGACTTAGAAATGTTTCTTGATTTTTTTTCCATATGGTGGGGATCACTGCCTCTTTTGAGTTGTCATGTAGACCTAGATTCAATCTCTGGATCAGGAAGATTCTCTGGAGAAGGAAATGGCAACCTACTCCAGTACTCTTGCCTGGGAAATTCTACGGACAGAGGAACCTAGTGGACGACAGTCCATGGGATGGCAAAAAGTCAGATACAACTGAGCTACTGAGCACGCACGTCCTGCGGACATAATACTGAGAAGAATGAAATGTATCCTTGGAACCCATGAGCTGTAGTTAAGGCCCTAATTCACATGACTTTAGGGAAGGCACTTTAACCATTAGGCAGGTATTTTAGAAAGTCATATACCTAGGTCTATTCTCAAGAGCTTCTTTCTCCCTTCTACCACCCTCTCCCCAGGTTATGTCATTTACTCCCATCTGTCCCACTTAGAGACACTTGAGAAGCTTACAAAATTGCAGTATTTTCCCTCTGAAATGCTTTTAAGTAGCATTTTAAGGGCACTATTTCCCAACATCACTCCCACTTATGGCGCCTACTGCACGGCTTGTACAAATCACTTCCTCGCTTGTTGGCTTTCATGCATGCTAAATGCTTTTCTAAATTGACCTGATACCTATTAAACCTGAAGTGGACTTTTTGAGAGCTGAAGAACGTTTAATCAATGGGGCATTAGATTGAATAAATCATTGCTGAGATGAATTCCTTAAATTGATACGATCTTTAATGAGCATTGCACTTGATTTAATAATCTATTTATTAAATACATTTAAAAAATTGGTAAATTGAACACTTGCCTCAGAGCAAGCAATTAGGGCTATTTTCATTCCATATTTATTTTCCTGAGTTGAGACAATATTTGTTAAGTCTTAAGCGCACTGAATACCTTTTTGAATCTCTTTTTTTCTTTCAATAGCAGTCTAAATGCTAAATCTTCATGTTGCTTACACCCTCTCTCTGTTCAATTACAGAGGGTACTAACAAGTAGAAAGGGAGATTTACTAATTCCACAATTACTAGTATTGAAATCTCTGGGCAGTTTATAAAATCTGCTTAATATTTAACAAATCTAGGGGAAGATTGGTTAAATCTCTTTAACCTCTATTAAATCCAATGAGAAATGTGTTAAAGGGACCCTGTCATATCAAAGCAAATCTTAAAGGAATAGCATATTTTTTTCCCCAAATCTCATTAAACTGACATATATGGTTTTTGGGTTTCCTTTATTTCCTTTTTAATTACTGCTAGTTATTACTTACATATTTATACATAAAAAGTAGCTTTCTTCCTCTTAAATATCTTCTCCCTTGGGGCTGATTGGGTTTCTGAAGGCCTTGTACAGACCCTGGGAAATTGCAATGCATTCTCCAGTTGGGCCTCAGACAAATCTGAATGTTCCCAATTTGAGTTTCTGCCCTTTGTTTCCAAAACCTGATGAAAATGAACAATTCATCCCATTCTGATGTATAAATCTCTTATTCTGGTACATCAAGATAAAGGTCATAGACTACATTAATAATGGTTCCTTACTTGTGTTACTAATAACATCTTACATTGTTAACCCTGAAACTATTTTAAAAATCTAATTTAGCTTTCTCTATGGATGCCAGGCCAGATACTCATCTTATATGACTCAAAGGGATAATTCATCTTCACTCAATTCTGGGAGAAGAAGCCAGCCTGAGATGGCAGTTTATTTTCCATATTCGCCTGAATTATGAAACCTGGCTAGCCCATTCTAATCAATCAATGAATATTTATTAAGCTCCTACTAAGTGTTTATTTTTTTGTCCTTGTACAAAAGACTCTGTTTTCAAAGCACATCTGATTAGGAAAATTCATTCAATTCAACAAATATTTCTTGAGTACCTTTCGAGCCTGGCATAATACCAACTAAGTGATATAAAGATAAGAAAGATGTGAGTACTTCTCCCTGAAACACTGTTATCTACTTATGTGGATCAGGGAGGTGAAAAAGAGACATGAAAAGAAAATGCTGAGGATTTTATTTTCATGAAAATGTAGAACACATGGCTTTGAGTAATGAAGAACATAGGGGAAAATATGCTGAGGTCAGATTTTATCTTATTTATTTATTTTCTAGCTTTACTGAGGTATAATTGAAAAATAAAAATGTCATGTATTATTCTATACATAATATTCTTTTACATTATAAAAGAATCACCTCACGGATTTAATGTCAAGTAACATATTCATCTCTTCACATATTTGTCTTTTTTCGTGTGTATGAGAACATTTAAGTCCTTTTCTTTTAGTGAATTTCAATTATTCAATACAATGTTATTAATTATAGTCTCCACATTATAGATTAGATCCTGAGAACTTTATAATTTTACAGTTTAAGGTTTTACCAACCAGTACCAAGGTTGTACACTTTTATCAACCAGCCTCTCCCTGTTTTCTCCAATCCCCAGCCCTGGCAACTGCTTTTCACCTCTAGGTCTATGAATTTGACCTTGTTTTGACCTTGTTTTTTTTTTTCAGAATTCGACATGTAAATAAGTCATGCCATGCGATATTTATGTCTTTCTTTCTAGTTTATTTCAAGTTGCATCATGCCCTCCAGGTTCAGCTATGTTGTCCCAAATAAAAAAAATCCTCCTCTTGATAGCTGAATAATATTCCACTGTTTGTGTATATATATATATATATATATATATATATATATATATGTATATCACATTTTTATTTATCATCCACTGATGGACACTGAGGTTGTCTCCCTACCTTGATATTGGGAGTAATGCTGCTGCAAACATGGGTTTGCAGATATGTCTTCAAGATGATTCCATTTCCCATGGATGTATACTCAAAAGTGGATTACTGTTAGTATTATTTTTAATTTCTTGAGAGCCACCATACTATTTTCCACGTTACTTTCCCACCAGCAATGTGTAAGTATTCCCTTTTCTTTTCATCCTCATCAGTGTTTGCTATTTCTTGTCATTTGATAAGAGCCATCCTAATAGATTTGAGGTGAGATATAATTGTCGTTTTGATTTGCAGTTCCCTGGTGAACAGAAATGCTGAGCAATTTACACATACTTGCTGTTCATTTGTTTATCATCTTTGGAAAAATGTTTAAGCCCTTTGCCAATTTTTAACTGGGTTATTTCTTTTTTTGCTATTGAGCTGTGTGAGGTCTTGTATGTTTATATATTAACCCTTTACTGGATATATGGTTTACAAATATTTTCACACATCCAGTAGGCTTCCCTTTCATTTTGATGATGATTTCCTTTGATGTGCAGAAGATTTTCAGTTTTGTAAAGCCCTTCTTGTATACTTTTGCTTTTGTTGCTATTGCTTTTCCTGTCAAATCCAAAAACAAGCATTGCCAAGTCAAATGTTAAGGAGCTTGCCTCTTGTATTTTCTTCTAGGGGTTTTATGACTTCAGGTCTTATGTTCAATTATTTAATCCATTTTGAGTTTTGCTTTGTTTTGTTTTTGTGACTGGTGTTTCATTCTTTTGCATGTGACTATTCAGTTTTCTGAAACAATTTATTGACGTGAATATCCTTTCTCCATTATCTTTAGCCTCTTAGTCCTATGGTAACTGACATACAGTATAGGTATATTTTTATGCTGTCTATTTTGTTCATTTGATCTATATGTTTGCTTTTATGCCAATATCATACTGTTTTGATAACTGCAGAGAAAGAGAGAGAGAATTTAGCTAAAGATTTGAAGAACATCTCTAAGCATGTGTTCCATTTCTTCCTTTAGCTCTTTATAACAATGAAAATCAAATTAATAAAAGAATCATTCAGGTTATGGTATTTCTCCAAAATTTGGGTAGAAGCAGATGGCATGAACAACCTACAAAGTGAAAGGGTGGTATCACTGACCACAAAGGGGAGTTTGGAAATTCAGTTTTGTGGCGGATGATGTCTTCGGTTTTAAATGTGTGGTAACAGTAGGATATACAACTGAATGTGTCCAGTAGGATAAGAGACAGGGAACAGGAGCTCTGTGATTAATGAGATTTTGCCTTGATTGAAGATGGGGCTGGAAATGTAAATTTATGAGTCATTAGCATCATAGAAGTGATGTTTAAAGCTATGAGGATAGATGAGCTCTCCTAGAGTGAGCATTATTTTTTAAATTTTTTTTTCTTTTTTTTTTTCCATTTATTTTTATTAGTTGGAGGCTAATTACTTTACAATATTGTAGTGGTTTTTGCCATACATTGACATGAATCAGCCATGGATTTACATGTATTCCCCATCCTAGAGTGAGTATTAAAGGAGCAGTAGGCAGAGAGAAGAATGTGGTTTCTGGAAGGCCCATTCTAAGGATCGTGGTGAGGACAAAGAGAATCAGTGATGGAAATAAAAGGAAAAGGAGATGCAGGGCTAAAGGTCAGGGAAAGCTAGTGAAAGATAGAGCCAAGGTCAAGCAGGAATATCAGCTGTGAATGGAAGAGGGTGGACGTGGAAAGAGCATGATTGATCAAATAATAAGCAACCACTGGAGAACTTTAGAATAAGAAATTGCTGTGAAAGACTCTGTGTATAAATGTTAATCCATTTTTGCTTCTGCTTATAATTTATATGCACTTCAGTGGAAATATATGCTACATAGGGGGATTCATGAAGCTCACCCCAGTCGCCTTATATAACATATATATAGGGAGCTACCACTTGCTGGCTCAGAAGTCCTTGAAGATGAAACTTAACTTCTGTGAGTCTATTTATTATCAGTAGGATAAGTATATTAAAACATGCTTCATAAAGTTGGCTTAAGAATTAAATAAAATAATTAACATTAACCACTAGATTATGCTTGACATATGTGCAAATAAATATATTGCTGTGCAACTATAAATTTATGTACAAATATATAGCAACAAAATACTAATTGCCATTTTTAACTCTAAGTCAGTTTCTGAACTAATTAGGAGAGCAGAGTGTTATCTGGTCTTATCAGGGTGTTATCAAGAGTCTTTGAAGGAGTAATTGGGACAGAAACCTTACTCTTTCCTTTAAAAAAAAGAAAACCCTAATTTAAAATTCATAGACAATTTAATTTAAGGCTTAAGGAAATACTAAGATAAGAGTCCTGAAGTATGTTTTAATAGAAAGTGCATTTTCTTATATTTTTACAGTGGCAAAAATTGCAAGCATTGGAAATATTGCATCAGCAGGGAATTAGTTGAACACATATAATTGATTCTTAAAATGGACCACTGTGCCATGGAAAGATTTTTAAAAATCAGTTTACAGGACTAGGTATATGATTCTGCTTAGGAGATGGTTGGATGGGTATTTTTTCTATATATTCCTTCCTTCCTTCTTCTCTCTCTCCTTCTGTCCCTCCCTCCCTCCTTCCCTTTTCCAAAAGAAAAATGTATCATATTTATGAGCAAGAGCTATCTCACCTTTACTGAAGACATACCTCATGGACCTTTGAACACCTTCACTCACACCAGGAAGGAAATACCCCCAAAATAGGTAATGCCACGGCCTTACTGGCTGTTACACAAAGTACGAGGTGTGTCCTCCCAAAAATGCAGAGGTGAAAGTTTGCTCTGAGTCCGTGACTGGTTGGGGAATGTGACAGATTGCATTTTCCAAAGATTTCTGAACCGATGTATCCCCTCGTGTGTCAATGTGACCTTGGCACTTCGGCATTGAGAGGCAGGTTCTGTGTTGCTTCCTCTTGAACCTCGGTGGAACTGTGACTATGCTGGAAGTGACACTGTATGACTTTTGAAGTTGAATTACAGAAAGAATACAGCTTCCACCTGATCCTTCAGAAACACTCACCCTGGGAACCCAGCCACCATGCCGTGAAGCAAAGATCTCAGAGAAAGCCTCCATGAGGTCCCAGCCCACAGTAGGCAGCAACTGTTAATGTGTCAGGAAATGAACCGTCACAAGAGCTGATACTGGCTCGATCACAGCTGAGCTATGCCTTCTCATCCTGACTCAAATGGTAGGCCTTTGACTGAAGTAAATGCTGCTATTTTAAGTCACTAAATTTCAGGGTCATTTTCTATGTAGCAATAAGCAGCAGAAACAGTGAAACATGATTCTTGATGTCTTGATGGTGAAGACCTCCGCAAACAATAAGCTACTCACTAGCTATTCAAGTTTGAGGAGACTTTTAAGAGGAACTTATTTACAAAGCAGCGATAGATTCACAGACTTAGAAAGTGAACTTATGGTTGCCAGTGGTGAAAGACCAGGAGAAGGGATAGTTAGGGAGTTTGGGGTGGACATGTATATGCTGCTTTATTTAAAATGGATAATCAACAAGAACCAACTGTATAGCACAGGGAACTCTGTTCAGTGTCATGTGGAAGCCTGGACTAGAGAGAAAGCTGGGGAAGACTGGATACGTGTATATGTATGGCTAAGTCCATTCTCTGTGCTATCTGAAACTATCACAACATTGTTAATTGGCTATTTGTTGTTGTTTTTCAGTTGTCCAATTCTTTGCGACCCAGTCCACGGGATTCTCCAGGCAAGAATACTGGAGTGGGTTGCCATTTCCTTGTGAGGAGATCTTCCCAGACCAGAGATCTAACCCACGTCTCCTGCATTGGCAGGAGAATTCTTTACCACTGAGCCACCAAGGAAGCCACAATTGGCTATACTCCAATATAAAATAAAATATTAAAATTTTAAAAAAGAGAATATCTTGTCTTAGTCCTCTTTTCCCCATCTTTTCTTCTCTATTTTATATTTAGTGAAGATCTACATTTATGTAACTGAGAAGGAAGAAATGCTCATTTACTGGCTAACTGCAAGGTACTAGGTGTTTTGCGCCATACTTTGTATACATAATCTTGTTTAATTCACACAGCAGATTTATGAGCAAAGTATTGTTAACCCTCACTATGCAGATGAAGAAAAGGGGGATCAAAAGGATTAAACAACTTGCCTGAGGACACATAGCCAGGAAGGGCAGGTTTCATAGGTTAAGCCCAGTCCTTCTGATTGCTAAGGCTGCTGCCTCCCATCAGAAAATGTGTTAACTATTCAGCTTCCATGTCCAGTCTGCTGACTTCCTACTTTCATATGTCCTACTAGTCAACAAAACTTCTTTATATAGTTTGACACTATATGAACCTTCAGGGTGAGATGGCAAGAGATTGTCTAATCAATAGAACACAGGTTCCCAGGAGGATTGATGGTAATTCATTATAAGAGGGCAATGCAAGATCTGCAGAAAACCATTACTGAACAATACTCAAGAATATTCCAGGAAGAGCTGCAATAGATGGAAAGTCAAATATCCAGGAGAGATCATGACAAGAGGTTCAGTAGACTGTATGGGATGATTGGTTTGGGGGCATAGTAGAGATGTGAGGACCGGGGGGAGGGGGTGCGGTAACCAGCATTTGCTTCTTCATAAATTTTTTTTTGGCAAAATTGTGTATGTATGTATGTATGTATGTATGTATGTATGGCACACACGTATATATGTAGCTATCATCTATCTATCTACCTATTCATCTATCTATCCATTTAACTGTCTTTATCATCTGTCTATTCATGTACCTATCTAGTCATCTATCTTTCAATCCATCTATCTATCTGTCTATCTATTCATCTCTCCACGATCTCAGTCTCCTGATTCACCCACCCCCCCTCCTCTCTTCCCCCTTGGTATCCAAATGTTTGTTCTCTGTGTCTGTGTCTCTATTTCTGCTTTGCAGATAGGTTTATCTGTACCATTTTTCTAGGTTCCATGTATATGCATTAATATATGATATTTGTTTTTCTTTTTCTGACTTTCTTCACTCTGTATATCAGTCTTTAGGTCCATCCATGTCTCTACAAATGACTCATTTTCATTCCTTTTTTTGGCCAAGTAATACCCCATTGTGTATATGTACCACATTTTCTTTATCCTTTACTCTTCTAATAGACATTTAGGTTGTTTCCATGTCCTGGCTATTGTAAGTAGTGCTGAAGTTTTTAGATACCAAGTATTTTATTTTATTTTTTTTTTTTTCCTGTTAGGTCTCTCAAGCCAGCCTGCCTCTCTTCAACTCCACCACTGCCCTCAGGACTCTGGGCCACATTAATCCTTGCCCTTATCCTCCAATGGGCTCCTAACTGAGCTCCCCACCCATTTGCCCCTTCCTACTCCAGTTAATTCTGGCAGGCTGCGATTCATGAGGTCGCAAAGAGCCGGACACGACTGAGCGACTGAACTAACTAATTCCAGTTAATTCTACACAATATTTCCAATTTAGTGGTCCTAATCCTATCACATTTGTTTTCAGATTCTCCCATTGGCAACCAGTTGAAAATGCACTGAGCCAATTATGCCTTAAATTGCAAGCTCAGTCTTATTTCTCATCACTCTCTTCCATCTAGAAGCATAGTGTTTAGCCACATATGACTGTTATCATTTTTAAAAACATCCTTCTACTAGATTGATGGCAAAAAAATAGCTCAGTCATATCTATGAATCTTTAGTGAAGAAGAACTAAAGAGCCTCTTGATGAAAGTGAAAGAGGAGAGTGAAAAAGTTGACTTAAAGCACAACATTCAGAAAACTAATGGCATCCGGTCCCATCACTTCATGGCAAATAGATGGGGAAATAAAGGAAACAGTGAGAGACTTTATTTTTGGGGGCTCCAAAATCACTGAAGATGGTGATTGCAGCTATAAAATTAAAAGATGCTTGCTCCTTGGAAGAAAAGCTATGACAAACCTAGATAGCATATTAAAAAGCAAAGACATTACTTTGCCAACAAAGGTCAGTGTAGTCAAAGCTATGATTTTTCCAGTGGTCATGAATGGATGTGAGAGTTGGACTCTAAAGAAAGCTGAGCGCTGAAGAATTGATGCTTTTGAACTGTGGTGTTGGAGAAGACTCTTGAAAGTCCCTTGGACTGCAAGGAGATCCAACCAATCCATCCTAAAAGAAATCTGTCCTGCATATTCATTGGAAGAACTGATGCTGAAGCTGAAACTCCATTACTTTGACCACCTGATGTGAAGAACTGACTCATTGGAAAAGACCCTGATGCTGGGAAAGATTGAAGGCAGGAGGAGAAGGGGATGACAGAGGATGAGTTGGTTGGATGGCATCACTGACTCGATGGACATGAGTTTGAGTAAGCTCCGGGAGTTGGTGATGGACAGGGAATCCTGGCGTGCAGCAGTCCATGGGGTTGCAAAGAGTCAGACATGACTGAGTGACTGAACTGAACTGAATATGACTTTCTAGGTCTTTCCTTAAATCTGGGCTTTCCTGTGACTTGCTTGGCTCAAGAGAATGCAAGAGAAGTGGTGATGTGACAATTTTTAACCTAGACTTCATGTGGTCTTTGTTCTGCTCTCTCTCTTGCTCCTGTGACTTTGTCATGAGATTTTGATCTTGGCTAGTCTGTTGGCAGATGAGACCCATAGAGCTGAACCAAGTCACACCAGCTGTTCCAGCCAAGGTCCTATAACTATAACAGAGTCCATCCAAGATCTGTCAAGCCACCAACTGAACTTCAGTTTATTGCATGAGCCTGTGGAGTCAGTCACATGTGAATTGTGAACAAGTGAAGAATTTCCTAGCCAGCCCATGGTCTTGTGAGATGATTATTTTAAACCTATTGTTTTGATCATTATTAAACTTATTGTCTTATTAAGTTTTGAGGTGGCTTGTTAGGTAACAAGAGCTAACTTATACAGTGTCTCAAGACTTTTATTTTTTTGTTTTCTTCTCCATCCTTGTGTTTCTGATATCCTCCTGCCTAAGTTTGGTATATGATTTTGCATGTGAAGGTAGCCTGACTTCTTTTCTTTATCCTGGGAGCAGAGTTTTTCTGCTTCAATTTATTTGATTTTTTCCCACCCTTACTTTTTCTCTTCTTTAAGATCTTGAGAAGGTTGGATTCAGGTGAACCCACCTTGCTTATTCCTGTTCAGTGATACTCAGTTGCAAGTACCAGCAAATACTCTTCCAGCATTACATTAGCTAGAACAGTGGGGAAGATTATTCATTCACTTAGGTTCTTTTTAGAAAGCATAGCTTGAAGGTTAGAAGTAATCAGACTCTGTGTCACATATACGGATGTGTAAGGATCTTTGTGTCCTTTTGTTGATCAAACATGCATTATAAATGGAATAAATAGAGACATGGGCAGAAAAGTCAACAGTGATCAGTGATTCTTGAGGACAGAATGAGTTCGTTTCTCTAAAAGTCTACTGAGCCTATGTCTCATCAAGTACTGTTTGTAAAGATTTGCTTTGAAATAGCATGGAGGAACCTAAACAAATACATCAAGAAGCATCATGTTTCAGAAGTGTCTGCAGAGAAAAAAGGGATTATTCCAAGTGTGACTCCAGTCACAAAGTCTGGAAATCATGAGATCCTGAGGATTTTTTCTTTGTTTTCTATGGCATCCAGAACACGTTTTCTCTGAATAGAACTCCTAGATGAATTTTGCAATTGCCAGGCTGGAAGCTTCTCTTCTGGTTTGAGTGCCAAGCTGTGTGATTGTGTCTCTGGAACCATCCCTGGTAACGACAGAGTTACCACAGTGGCTCCACCAAAGCTTTGTTCAATGATGATCCCAGGTCAGAAGCCAGTCCCTGGTTGGGATGGTTAGAAATGATAAGCTGAATGAATCTGATCATGTTCATAATCTAGAGAAGGATCAAAATGACCTTGAGATGTAGAAGAAAGCATCGCTTTGATTGAATTGTTCTGAGTCAAAATTATATTTAAATAGTTTGTGCTCCTAACCGTTGTTCTCTGGTACAAAAAAATGAAGTCTATAAACAAGCTTCTGGAAATTAAATTCATCCAGACTCCCCATTTGGTGGTAGGATTTGTTTTGCCTACTGATTTTAAGGCACTTAATACTCTGTTTCCTCTTTATGAAGCACATTTCAGCACTTGAGATTCATCACTGTCTTTTAGAGTGAAGCTTTTGCAAAGCGAAAATTTGTAATTTCCCTCTTGTGACTTAATATTTTGTCAATATTATAAACAGTGGGCTTCCCAGGTAACTCAGTGATAAGGAATCCACCTGCCAAGCAGGAGACATGGGTTTGATCCCTGGGCTGTGAAGATCCCCTGGAGAAGGAAATGGCAAACTTCTCCAGTATTCTTGCCTGGAAAATCTCATAGACACAGTAGCCTGGTGGACTATATAGTCCATAGGGTCACAAAGAGTCCGACATGGCTGAGTGACTGAACATGCATGCATTATAAACAATGTTCCAATGAACACTAGGATGCATTTATCCTTTTAAATCATGTTTTCTTTTTTTCTGGATGTATGCCCAGGAGAGGAATTGCTGGATACATGATAGCTCTATCTTTAGGTTTTTTGTTTTTTGCTTTTATGGAACATTTATGTTCTCCATAGTGGCTGCACCAACATACATTCCTATGAACAGTGTACAAGAGTTCCCTTTGCTCCATACCCTCTCCAGCATTTATTGTTTCTAGATTTTTTGATGATGGCCATTCTGACTAGTGTGAGGTAATATCTCATTGTTGTTTAGATTTGAAATTCTCCAATAATTAGTGATGTTGAGCATTTCTTCATGTGCTTCTTGGCCATCTGTTTGTCTTCTGGGAAAAAGTGGAGGGAAGGATAGATTGGGAGTTTGGGATTGATATATACATACTGCTATATTTGAAACAGAGAAACAACAAGGACCTACTATAAAAAAATAAATAAAATATTTTGTGAGTGTGGCTACATATAATTAAAGATTTTAAAATGTTTTTATTTTTATTAACAGTACAAAAAGAAGTTTAGAAATTTACTTAATCATTTCTGTGATATCTCTACTAAGACAGATTTGAGTCTAGTCATGACAAAAGACCTAGAGGTCTCCAAGTGAAGGGAATTCTTTAAATGGAGACACATATACTATTGCTTGATCCTGGATTAGATCCTAAATATCAAGATAAACAAAGATACTTATAAGAGCATTATTGGGTCATTTGACAGAATTTGAAGATAGTATTATCAAATAGTATAGTATTAGGCAATGTTAATTTTTTCTGATTTTAGTCATTGTACTGTGACTCTGGACTTCACAGGTGGCCCATTGGTAAAGAATCTGCCTGCCAATGCAGGAGATGCAGAGACTAGGGTTTGATCCCTGGATCAGGAAGATCCCCTGAAGTAGGATATGCAAGTCACTCCAGTATTCTTGCCTAGAAAATTTCATGGACAAAGGAGCCTGGCGGGCTACACACAGTGGCGTCACAAAGAGTCAGACTCACATGCTTGCACACAGACACACACACACATTGTGGCTCTACAGTGTAAAAGAAAACACTCTTTTTTTAGGGAAATACCAAGTATTTTTAGTAGACGGACAAATCATCTTTAATTTGCCATCAAATGGTTTAGGTGAAATAATTTGCATGTGTATTCTTATGGATGGGCTAAAATGAAATTCCTAGTACGAATTGAAGCTTTAATAAATTTCAGTTCAGTTTGGTTCAGTTCAGTCACTCAGTCGTGTCCGACTATTTGCGAACCCATGAACCGCAGCACGCCAGGCCTCCCTGTCCATCACCAACTCCCAGAGTTTACTCAAACTCAAGTCTGTTGAGTTGGTGATGTCATCCAACCATCTCATCCTCTGTTGTCCCCTTCTCCTCCCGCCTTCAATCTTTCCCAGCATCAGGGTCTTTTCAAATGAGTCAGCTCTTTGCATCAGATGGCCAAAGTATTAGAGTTTCCGCTTCAACATCAGTCCTTCCAATGAACACGCAGGACTAATCTCCTTTAGGATGGACTGTTTGGGTCTTCTTGCAGTCCAAGGGACTCTCAAGAGTCTTCTCCAAAACCACAGTTCAAAAGCATCAATTATTTGGTGTTCAACTTTCTTTATAATCCAACTCTCACATCTGTACATGACTACTGGAAAAACCATAGCCTTGACTAGAAAGATCTTTGCTGACAAAGTGATAATCTGCTTTTTAATATGCTGTCTAGGTTGGTCATAACTTTCCTTCCAAGGAGTAAGCATCTTTTAATTCATGGCTACAATCACTATCTGCAGTGATTTTGGAGCCCCCAAAAATAAAGTCAGCTGCTGTTTCCACTGTTTCCCCATCCATTTGCCATGAAATGATGGGACCAGATGCCATGATCTTAGTTTTCTGAATGTTGAGTTTTAAGCCAACTTTTTCAGTCTCCTCTTTCACTTTCATCAAGAGGCTCTTTAGTTCTTCACTTTCTGCCGTAAGGGTGGTGTCATCTGCATATCTGAAGTTATTGATATTTCTCCCAGCAATCTTGATTCCAGCTTGTGCTTCATCCAGCCCAGCGTTTCTCATGATGTACTATCCATATAAGTTAAATAAGCAGGGTGACAATATACAACCTTGACGTACTCCTTTTCCTATTTGGAACCAGTCTGTTGTTCCATGTCCAGTTCTAACTATTGCTTCCTGACCTGCATACAGGTTTCTCAAGAGGCAGGTCAGGTGGTCTGGTATTCCCATCTCTTTCAGAATTTTCCACAGTTTGTTGTTTGTTGTGATCCACACAGTCAAAGGCTTTGGCATAGTCAATAAAGCAGAAATAGATGTTTTTCTGGAACTCTCTTACTTTTTCAATGATCCAGCAGATGTTGGCAATTTGATCTTTGGTTCCTCTGCCTTTTCTAAAGCCAGTGTGAACATCTGGAAGTTCATAGGTCACGTATTGCTGAAGCCTGGCTTGGAGAATTTTGAGCATTACTTTACTAACTAACTTTTGGAGTATGCATAAATGCTATAGATTTATAAAGGCCTTATTGGAACAGTTTAAATTTCTCTTACACTTATTAGTTTTGTGAATTTTAATAAGGTTCTAATTATGTTTTGTTTCAGTCAATATTTTCATATTTAGTCAGAAAAAGAGTACACAGATTTTGTACATGAAAATTAACATTTTTTATTAATTAATATATCAATAAAATTAAAAACCAAACAAAGAGAAAATGAAGTAGTGACACTATTAATTTCTGGAAAAAAGTTTCACTCACAGTTTCATTTAGCACAGCAACTATTTCTGCTTTTGCATATAACCATCTATTTCTGATTTGCATAGTTATATTTTTATAATTAACTAATAAAATTATATATTATTTTATATAATGCTTTTTAATTACCACTCAATTTGTAATATTTTAGTTTCCTATATCATCCTAATCATTATATTTTTAAATTTCTACCTAGCTTTCCTATTCAATAATGAAACATATCTCCTATATTTGGACACTTGTCTAGCTTTTAATAGTTTTTAAATAATTAACAGTGAATATTTTATAAATGCTGTATCTGTTTTTGCTTTGTTTTCACATCTGCTGAATTGTATTTGTTTAAGAATAATTCCCAGAAATGCTATTTCTGAGGCAAAATGTATAGACAACTTCATGGGTCTGAAGAGTTACACCCGTTCGTATGTGCCCTAGCAGAATTTTTCATTCAACATCACAAACCTTCAGAAAATAGGCTAATTAGGTTTTGGCTTGTGTGATGTATTTGTTAGCCTAGCAAAAGAGATAAGTAAATTTAGACCTAAGAGATGGGAAACAACTGGATTAAAAGAATGCCAAAAAAAAAAAAAAAGGCAATATGTGACTAGGAATTGTACTATTACAACAAGTTCCCTGTTGAAAGCATAAGAAAAGCATTCATGGGCTAAGCACAGAATGGCAGTCACACAAAGCTATAAGCAAAATGTAAATAGCAAAAGGCAAAACAAAACAGAAAAGTTTCAGTTAACATTAATTTTCATTCTAGTGACAATAGTGTTGATCTTAGATAGAAGATGATGTTCAGAAGTCAAAGATGGGTGCATTTTCAAATGAAGGTCTGGATGATGTTTTGAAAAGCAGTGGGTCACCATTGCCTGGGCTGGCCCCTGACAACTCAGTACCCAGGCCTTGTTGACACCCCAATTTTTCCCCAGAAGCACAAGCTCATTAAGACCTCAAATATCTTTTACTACACTTATACCACAGGTGGTATCTCTGAATGAATCTCCCAGCCTTTTGAGATGCAGCTCATAGATGCATAGAGTATATTCCTCAAATGACAAATAGGTAGCTTGGGGTAACCTGGAAGCCCCAGACCACTTTTATCATGGCTAATCTTCCCAGCCCGTTAATCATATGGTCCTTGCAGTTATCAGTCTTTTTAAATTTAAAATGAGAGGGTAGGGTAATTAGCCTTGCCAGGGTCATTGATCTTAAAGGGGATATGCTCTCGCTAGTGTTTTCACTCATCTTGCACAATTCAGAAAAAAAAAAAAAAATTCAAACCCTGTATCGCCACCCTTATCTTTAGATTGAGTTAAGGTTAATATTAACTAGGCTTTGCAGAAATGCCTTTCTTGGTGAATTAAGGGAAGCACTTTCATGAGAAATAAATCTATATTGGGGGAGGGTTGTGTTCTTTGTTAGTTACTGTATACATTGTTGTTTAGTTGCTCAGTCATGTCTGCCTCTTTTGTGACCCCAAAAAGAGTCTGTGGCCTGCCATGTTCGTCTGCTCATGGGATTTCCCAGGCAAAAATATTGGAGTGGGTTGCCATTTCCTTCTCCTGGGGATCTTCCTGACCCAGGGATTGAACCTGGGTTCCTGCATTGGCAGGCAGATTCTTTACCACGAGCCACCTGGGACACCGTTTCTAAAGGAAAAAGAAAGAATAACACTGAAATGTGAGTCTCATTCATCAGTGAGACATCTGTTGTTTCCTGTCCTAAGGCCAATAAGACAAATCTTACTGTACAGTGTATGGTCTAGTCATCAAAGATGAGCCCAATTAGATGTAAACCAAAAGATTTCTCCACTCAAAAGAAGAGAATGAGAAAAGTGTTGCAATTTAACAGTCCTCATTCTCTCTGAAGGTTTTGGCTTTGTTCATTTGTACTTCCCATTTGTTCTTGCTCCTCTCGGCTCAGCTAACTCTCCACTTTGGACCAAATCTTCAAGTCTCAGCCCAATAACTAGGCAGGCAGTTACATCATAAATAACTTCTAGGGTGTTCTTCATGGATTCTTTGGACAATATCCTGGGCAAGTAAATGAAAAATATTGAACCTACTAGAATGATTACATTTTCAAAAGGAATAGAGTAAGATATCATCAGAGATGAAACCTAAATCCATTCTCAATTGGTTTTAAAAATTCAGCTATGTAGTCATTAAAGACTCTTTACTTTTTTCTCTTTTGAGCTTCATGCCAAAGACTTGCCTATTTTGCCCAATGATTTTTGTGAACAGGGAGATGAAGAGGGGAAATAACCTTGTCAGTTTAAGCTTAGCAGATTCTTTTCTCATTTTGATAGCTTTAGTGTTTGCCCGAGAGAGCCAAATGGTGTTTAAATGTATTTGGTGTGCCAGATTTTTAAAGTCCTCTTTGCAAAGTCAATTTTGTTTCCAAGTTTCTTTTCTCTGCATAGTGCACCCCTAGAATCCATGTTCATTTCTCCTGTGTTGTGTGTTTCATCTCTTAATTGTGATTAAAACTATAAAATCTAGACTGTAGACAAATTTAGCAGAGACATTGAATTGGGGGCTTCTTGGCTTGGAATTTACTTATCTCCCTATAGCTTAAGTCCATCAGGAACCCAAGAAATAGTGAAAAAGTTACTTAGTAGCTTGCCCTCAGTACTCGCATGAACTAAGGGGTGTCAGAGCCTCCTTATTGATCAGAGGGCTTCTCTGATGACTCAGTAATAAAGAATTTGCCTGCAATGCAAGAGACACAAGTTCGATCCTTGGGTCAAGAAGACCCCCTGGATAAGGAAATGGCAACCCACGCCAGTATTCTTGCCTGGAAAATTCCATGGGCAGAGGAGCCTGGCGGGCTTCAGTCCATGGGGTCACAATGAGTCAGACATGACGGAGTGCACATGCAAACACACATGGTGAATATCGAGATTAGGAGTCTACATTAAAACTTGAAAATCTGACTGATGGAGATATTCTAGGATGACAAAACTGCCCTTATCTTGATCATATATTAGAGCACATGTCCTATTCAGACACTTCCCCTTTTACTTGAAATAAACAGAGAAAGAGAAAAGACAGAGCACAAATCCAGCAGACTTTGCAAAGAGATTCTGCTTTGCTTTAAGACACAAAATCAATGCAGATGTGAAAAACAAGGAGGAACTCATTGTTTACCTTTTATAAGACCAGTTACAATATACTAGCTTTAGAATCACATGTGTTTAAAAGGCTGTTCCTTGAGGTGTTGGCAGTTTATATATGTTGGCAGCATAGTGAGCTATGTTGACCTATTTCTTGTGATGCCCTGAGATATAAGAACAAGGAAGGTTATGTTGACTGGTGGGACTACTCTGAGGTCATGATGCCTAGTTTCTATGCAGCCCATCTGCAAACACAATGAACACTTCTGTAGAGTTCACTGTATAAAAATCAGCAGAATTATTGAATAACCTCTCAGCTTCTGAAACACTCTCTTTAACTAGAATAATACTATCAAGAAACAATTAATATGAATTTATGAAGGGCTGATCCTTTGTCCACAGGCCAAGTGGAAATCAGTAAGAGAAAGAGAGAAGAAAGAAGGCAATGAAAGTGATGACTGCATAGTGGTGAAAGCCTGCCTCTACAAAAAATATAGGAGGGGGAAAATAAAGCAGACTGATAGTGAAAATGGAGAAATAAAGAGGAATCTTAATAAAGCATAGGATGGAAAGGTGAGTCACTAATACAGGTAATCAATCCAATTTGGGGTAAAACAAAACAAAAACTCAAAAATTTCAAGATACACTAATCTGGTTAAAATTATGAACTCCTTGAAATCAACATTTTTCTTTTTTCAATTTAAGAACTATAGTATATTGACTAGAGGCTGCTTGTGAGCTTTTGGCTTTTATTTATTTCTTTTATTGGAATATAATTGCTTTACAATGTTGAGTTAATTTCTGGTCTACAACAAAGAGAATTAGCTACATGTATACATGTATCTCCTCCCTCTCTAATTCCCTCCTACTTACCCCCTTCCTACCCCTCTAGGTCATCACAGAGTGCCAAGCTGAGTTTATTGGAAATTTTAAAGTAATTATCAAATAGACCAATGATAGAGCATTAGAAGAATACTAGAAGGGATATATATTTATATGCATAGAAATCCATATATTTTATTTATGTATATAGCCACATTTCTTTGTAAATAAAATAAGATAAACTTCCCATGGACAATGTCAGTCTCTCCTTTCAGCAAAAATCTTACCTTTTTAAGAAGAATGTGGTATTCTTATGTTCATGAAGAGCCTTATTCATATAAAATCAGCAAAATAATTGTTAAAGTCATCAGATTTTCTTTCCTATGACCATCAATTAAATAAACTCATTCTTCCAACAAGTAGTTATTGAATTTCAACTCCATGTTAAATATTACACAAAATGCTGCAGGATATATAAACAAGTATAGAAAATTGTCTTCCTTCAAGGATTTTAAAGTCTTGCATGTGTATGTGTCTATGTAGATCTGTATCACCTATATCTATCTGTATGATATGTGTGTGATTTTGTTTATAAGTATTTTTATTTATATAAAAATTTAACAATGAAGAAAAACATGTAATAGACTCTATTCTAGATCATTCATTGCTTGTTTTGACTGTTCTACATTTTGGAAAAGAAAGGTATGTATAAAATGTTATCTTTACCATTTACGAGTATTCAGCTTAGGAGGAGAAAACATAAAGAATGAAAAGCAGATAAGCATAAAACCATACCCCATATATCAAATAAAAAAAGTGCAGCCAAGAGGAAACAATTAATCTAACCAAGAGGCATCAATAAGCTTTCAAAGTAAGCTACTAAGGGCATTCCAGTGGAGGAGAAGCACAAAGGTGGGAAAAGGAAGTCTTTGAGGTAGATGGGCATAGCATGATGACATGTAAAAAAGTCTTGAAACAACTACCATTTGGGGAAACGTGTGGCTAGACCAGCTGGAGGAGCAGAGAGAACATAAGATATAGAGCAATGAGAGAGGAGTCCAAAAAGTATATGAGAAAGTACAGGGTATGCCATGTTATGGAAACAGAACAGTATCTCCTGGATAAGGAGACTTTTTTTTAAACTAAATTACATTAATCTACTTTCTGTTTATATAAAATATATTTCATTCATTATATTAACCTAATTTAAATTATGAATTAATGTTATTTAGTAATTATGTGTGTGTGTGTGATCAGTTGCTCATTCTGACTCTTTGAGGCCCTATGGGCTATAGCCTGGTAGGTTGGTGGCCCCCCTGGTGTATAGTATCGTAACAGAGCTCAGAGTTGGTTATGCAATTGCAAAATTTGGTACTCATTTACAGCAATAGCTTACTCATAATTGGAGAAGAGAAGTCCATGTGTTGAACGTTTTATAAACTCCATGCATGCCACCATAAACCTATTGATGAAGCTGTGGGGCTGCTGATGGAAAGAGAGCATTATCCTTGTATAGGCTATCCTGTTCACCTGGTGACTAAAGCCTATCCCTATTGTAAGGGAGTACTCACAACAGTACTGGAACAACTCGTGGAAAATGGGCTGTCTTACTCAAGGTCCATTCTGAGATTCTTTTTCATAAAATTATTACCTAAAATTATTTTTTTAAGCTGAGGTATAATTGACTTACAATATTAAGAGTAGTTTCAAGTGTATAACATAGTGATTTGATATTCTTAGTTATTGTGAAATAATTACTATGACAAGTCTAGTCACCATCTGTCATCATACAAAGTTATTACCTCCTATTTACTATATTCCCAGTGCTTTACATTATATCCCTGAGACTTGCTTATTTAATAAGTAAGTTTGTACTTTATTCCCTTCACCTACTTCAACTTCCCCTCCCCTCTGATCACTGCTTGTTCTCTGTGTATATGAATCTGTCTCTGTTTTGTTCTGGTTTTCATTTGTTTTGTTTTTAGATTTCACATATAAATGAAATAATTTTGCATTTGTCTTTCTCTGTCTACTTTATTTCACTTAGCATAGTACCTTTTAGGACTAACCATGTTGTCTGCAAATGGCAAGATCTGATTCCTTTTCATGGCTGAGTAATATTCTATTGTATATATATGCCACATCTTCTTTATTCATCTGTCAATGGCACTTACATTATTTCCAAAATTCTTTAGCATCAATACACCAGACTTCTTATTTTTAAATTGCTAAACATCCAGCGAAACCAAAGCTCTTACAATTCTTTATACTCTTATTCTATTATCTAATTTTCCTCATAGCTGAATAAAATCATTGACTATTCTGTTCCACTATAAAAATTTAAGATAGTGCCTACAACATGGTGGGTATTCATATTTTTTCAATGAATGCAAAAATGAGAAAAAAAAAAAAGGAAAAACTGTTAAAGTTTACAAGCAGTAGATTGTCAAAATGTCAAGTGGGACAAATGAGATACATAACTGAAAAGTGAAACGGTAGTCACTCAGTTGTGTCTGACTGTTTGCAACAACATGGTCTGTAGTCCATCAGGATCCTCTGTCCATGAAGTTCTCCAGGAAAGAATACTGGAGCGGGTTGCCATTCCCTTCTCCAGAGGATCTTCCTGATCCAAGGATCGGATCTGGGTCTCCCACACTGTGCAGATTCTTTACTGTCTAATCTATAAGGGAAGACCCTGAGATAGTTAAGCATGGTGGAAAACAAATATTAAATTAAAAAAAAAAAAAGGAGCATAGCAAACAACAGTATGCCAGACACTGAACTGAGAGCTATATGCACATCATCATTTAATCTTCCCAATTCCATGAGGTAGGCACTGCAAGACCTTCTAGAACTACCACCACCCCCCCCCCCAAAAAAAATGTCTTTTCTGTTATAGAGGACTGGAATGCAAAAGTAGCAAGTCAAGAGATACCTGGAATAACAGGCAAATTTGGCCTTGGAGTACAAGATCAAGTAGGGCAAAGGCTAATACAGTTTTGCTAACAGAATGCACTGGTCATAGCAAGCACCCTCTTCCAACAACACAAAAGGAGACTCTACACATGGACATCACCAGATGGTCAATACTGAAATCACATTGATTATATTCTTTGCAGCCAAAGTTGGAGAAGCTCTATACAGTCACCAAAAACAAGACTGGGAGCTGACTGTGGCCCAGTTTATGAACTCCTTATTGCCAAATTCAGACTTAAATTGAAGAAAGTAGGGGAAACCACTAGACCATTTAGTTATAACCTAAATTAAATCCCTTATGATGGTACAGTGGCAGTGGCAAATATATTCAAGGGTCTAGATCTGAAAGAGTGCTTGAAGAACTATGGATGGAGGTTCATGACATTGTACAGGGGGCAGAGATCAAGACCATCCCCAAGAAAAAGAAATACAAAAAGGCAAAATGGTTGTCTGAGGAGGCCTTACAAATAGCTATGAAAAGAAGAGAAGTGAAAGGCAAAGGAGAAAAGGAAAGATATACCATTTGAATGCAGAGTTCCAAAGAAGAGCAAGGAGAGATAAGAAAACCTTCCTTGGTGATCATTGAAAGAAACAGAGGAAAACAAAAGAATGGGAAAGACTAGAGATCTCTTCAAGAAAATTAGAGATACCAAGGGAATATTTCATGCAAAGATGGGCTCAATAAAGGACAGAATCAGTATGGACCTAACAGAAACAGAAGATATTAAGAAGAGGTGGCAAGAATACACAGAACTATACAACAAAGATCGTCATGACCCAGATAACCATGATGGTGTGATCACTCACCTAGAAACCAGACATCCTGGAATGTGAAGTCAAGTGGACCTTAGGAAGCATCTCTATGAACAAAGCTAGTGGAGGTGATGGAATTCCAGTTGAGCTATTTCAAATATTAAAAGAAGATGCTGTGAAAGTGCTGCTGCACTCAATATGCCAGCCACTTTGAAAAACTCAGCAGTGACCACAGGTCTAGAAACAGTCAGTTTTCATTCCAATCCCAAGGAAAGGTAATGCCAAAGAATGTTCAAACTACTGTGCAATTGCCCTCATCTCACATGCTAGAAAAGTAATTCTCAAAATTCTGCAAGCCAGGCTTCAACAGTACATGAACTGTGAACTTACAGATGTTCAAGCTGGATTTAGAAAAGCCAGAGCAACCAGACATCAAATTGCCAACATCCACTGGATTATTGAAAAAGCAAGAGAGTTCCAGAAAAACATCTTCTTCTGCTTTATTGACTATACCAAAGCCTTTCACTGTGTGGATCACAAAAAAACTGTGGAAGATTCCTCAAGAGATGGAAATACCAGACCACCTGACCTGCCTCCTGAGAAATCTGTATGCATGTCAAGAAACTGGACATGGAACAACAGACTGGTTCCAAATTGGGAAAGGAGTACGTCAAAGCTGTACATTGTCACCCTGCTTATTTAACTTATATGCAGAGTACATCATGTGAAATGTCAGGCTGGATGAAGCACAAGCTAGAATTAAGATTGCCAAGAGAAATATCAGCAACCTCAGATATGCAGATGACACCACCCTTATGGCAGAAAGCAAACAAAAACTAAAGAGCCTCTTGAGGAAAGTGAAAGAGGAGAGTGAAAAAGTTGACTTAAATCTCAACATTCAGAAAACTAAAATCATGGTATCAGGCCCCATCACTTCATGGCAAATAGATGGGGAAACAGTGGAAACAGTGACAGTCTTTATTTATTGGGGCTCCAAAAATCACTGCAGATGGTGACTGCAGCCATGAAATTAAAAGATGCTTGCTCCTTGGAAGAAAAGTTATGACCAACCTAGACAGCATATTAAAAAAAGGAGACATCACTTTGCCAGCAGGGTCAATCTAGTCAAAGCTATGGTTTTTCCAGTAGTCATGTATGGATGTGAGAGTTGGACTATAAAGAAAGCTGAACATCGAAGAATTGATGGTTTTGGACTGTAGTGTTGGAGAAGACTCTTGGGAGTCCCTTGGACTTCAAGGAGTTCCAACCAGTCCATCTTAAAGTCCCGAATATTCACTGGAAGGACTGATGCTGAAGCTGGAACTTCACTACTTTGACCACCTGATGTGAAGAACTGACTCATTGGAAAAGACCCTGATGCTGGGAAAGATTGAAGGCAGGAGGCGAAGGGGATGGCAGAGGATGAGATGGTTGGATTGCATCACCGACTCAAAGGACATGAGTTTGAGTAAGCTCTGGGAGTTGTTGATGGACAGGGAAGCCTGGTGTGCTGCCATACACGGTTTCACAAAGAGTTGTACATGACTGAGTGACTGTACTGAACTGAGGCACTAATATATTTATTTGTGGATAAGTAATGTGAGGAACAGAGAGGTTAAGTAACTTTCCAAAGATCACACAGCTACTCAGTGACAGAATCTACAATTTTCATTCCAAAGACCATCTTGAACTCCTATACCACATTGCTGTAGAATCAATGTAGAAAAAAGATAGATAATGGCATGACAATGTCTTTAGAATATATTAATTATCTTGCTTTCAGCTTGTGATGAGTTTATCTCAAAGGCCAAGGAGGAGGTATCAAGAAAAATGAATTTTTCAGGGTAGTTGAGATGGGACTTTGAATTGATGAAGAACATGGTTATGAAAACTGGGAGTTTGTGTAGGGAACAAATAGATGGACCTACAATACTTGGCTTGTGTAGTAAATAATTTGTGATGTTGTTTAGTCCCTAAGATGTGTTTGACTCTTTTGTAACCTCATGGACTATAGCCTGCCAAGCTTCTCTGTCCATGGGATTTTCCAGGGAAGAATACTGGCATGGGTTGCCATTTTCTTCTCTGGAGGAAATTCTCAACCCAGGGATCAAACCCACTTCCCAAAAGAAGTGTAGCCTTTGTCTTCTAGGAGGCAGTCTTTAATCCCTTAGACTGACATGCCTGATAGGAGTATCTTTTTTGCCTGGGGCCTTGGATCACACTGGATATAGGGTGGAAACTTTGGGCCAAGACAACTGATAACACCACAACTGAGGATTTGGGTTCACCCAGGATCAATCTAATTGAAGTTGGAGATCGACTGTATGTTCAATCATCCAGGCCTCTGTGATGCAGCCCCAGTGCAGACTCTGGAAACTGAGGCTTGGCACACTCCTGGCTGGCAATCCTCCCTGTGTGATGTTACACATTGTGTCTGGGAGGGGTTAATGTGTGTGGAATCCACAGGGAGAGAATGACTGGAAGTTCCATGTTCCGAGACGTCCTAGATGCTGCTCCATACATCTCTTCCCTTGGCTGATTTTATTCCATAAAATGTATTTGTGGCCATAACCAGAACAGCTTTCAGTGAGTTCTTGTAAGCTATTCAACCCGAGGATAGTTTCAGGAAGCACCATCCCTGGTTACTCAGATGGTGTAGAATCTGCCTGCAGGGCAGGAGACCCAGGTTTGATCCCTCAGTCAGGAAGATGCTCCAGGAAAAGTACATGGCAACCCACTTCCAGCATTCTTGCCTGGAGAGTTCCATGGACAAAGGAGTCTGGTGGGCCACAGTCCACGGGGTCACAGAGTCAGATATGACTGAACGACTAACAATTTTTTTTTCAAGTTACAACTAGTTGTAGGAGTGAGGGTGAGCTCTCGTGGACCGTGTGACCTCACACTTGGCCCAGAACTATAACAGTGAGGAAAGGTGACTAGTGTCTATGAGGGCATTCATGATGTGCCAAGTGACTGCAGTCATGTCCGACTCTGTGCGACCCTATGGACTGTAGCCTTCGAGCCTGCTGTGTCCTTGGGATTCTCTAGGCAAGAATACTGGAGTGGGGAGCCATTTCCTACTCCAGGAGATCCTCCTGATCCAGAGATGGAACTCGTATCTCTTACATCTCTTGCCTTGGCAGGCAGGGTCTTTACCACTAGCACCACCTGGGAAGCCCAGAGTCTGTGAGTGGAAAAAGCTTTAGGACCAGCACTGAGCTCTTTACTTGAGTGGTCTCGTACAACACACCGGGTGGCCTGTGATAGAGATGCTATTATCCTGTTTTCAGATGAAGAAACTGTGGCTCAGAGAGGTTTTGTGACTAACCTAAGGATGCAAAGACCAAGGACTATATTCAGGTCCCTAATTTTTATTTTATATTAAAACTAAGATTTTGTTTCTAGTACTGAGGATGGAACTGGGTCATTCCAGGGGTGAAAGACCAGGGCTGTAAGAGGGGCCTGCCCACCAAACAGAAAGGAATAAAAACAATGCCATGAATTATTGATTATCTCAGACTTCTGCAAACTGTAACCAAATGAATCTGAACTGGGTTATTCCTCAAGCTCATACTTTAGCCCTAATTTATCACAAACTCTACCTTCTGTTTATGGAGCTCAGTAATTATGTTTTAGAAACCTCATTATATTTATTGCAAATACAAAGGACACAAAATAGATACTGTATTTGGCCTAGTGCGGTATTGGAGACACAGTAAACAAGAACCAAAGGAAATAGAACATGTATAAAATTACCATTTTGGTAATTGCTCTGGAAGAGAAGTTCAAAGTCTAGGGCTTTGTATGGGGAGGTCAGAAAAGCCTCCATAGAAAAAGCTGCTTTAACTCAAAGTTAATAGATACTACTCAGGAGAGGTGAAAGAGTAAGAATATTCTTGACAGAGGGGAGAAAAGGATTTTGACACGTTTCAGAAACCAAAGGCGATGTGACTAAAGCATCGTGACAAGGAGAGAGGAGGGCAGGGCCAGGCCACTGTGAGCTGTAATAAGGACTGCAGAGTTGGGAGACAGGCTAGAATCAGGATGTTAGATATGATAAACAGCTAGGGTACAAACAAGAAAGGCAGAAGGTGAGTGACATAGAAAAAAAAAAGGGTTAAGTTTATTGATGATATCAGGTAGCACTGAAGATAAACCTAAAATACCCCAGTATACAGAATGTCTGGAAAAGCTGGTGCATATAGTGTATTCACCCTAATCAAACTACCCCTTTTGAGTGGCTTTGACAGAAGATTTCCTAAAGGGATCACATGAAATTAAAACAAACAAACAAACAAAAAAAGCAAATCTGCCTGCAATTCTTCTGTATATCTCTCATTTCAGTAGGTTAGAATATCTTATGAACAAAATTCAATTAAAATTTCAGATCGCTCCTGAGGAATGGAAATGACCATTTCCAGTGGGAGAAAACCTAGGAATAGAAAGGAAATCCATCCTATAATAACATATTATTTAAAATTCAGCTTCCTATCACTTCAACAGCCCTTGATGTGCTTACCATGTGGATGTGGTCCCTGGGTCTGAAAGCTGCTGAGGTCTGAGAGATACAACACTTGTGCTAAAGCATGTAGACTTGCTATTTAAAGCCTCAATTGTTGGCAATCCAATCTTCTTTTAGATTCTTTCTGTTTGTTTTTGTTCAGTTTTAGGAACTCAGCCTGAGTCTGGTAAATAATTTAAGAATCCTGACTCCAACCACTGGGACACATCTTTCTAAATCATCAGCAACATTTGCTCTTTTCACAGAAGACGAGACCATCCTAGCTCCCCATCCTCAGTCTAAAGGAATTTCTGAGAACTTCAAGTTCAGAATGGCTGGTGGAACTTTTGAGGTTATACCTGCTTCCTCCCCAAAGCTCAGTGAATTTACAGGGAAAAAATAATTGCACCCGCTCTAGGAGCCCAGGGCGGTGTTCTTCAGCAGGAGGTAACATTTGGGATTCTGTGGATGCTACAGCATTCTGTAAGGGAGCACATGATAAAAAATAGAACAAAGTGAGCATCTCAACATACCACATAGAGAGGCGAGGATCTTCAATACAAGGAGGTTTCCCGGGGTCAGTGTAGACTGCAGGAATGGGCTATGGAGAAACTGAAGGCCATATTGATTAAAATGAAAAAGCTGTTACATAGCGTAGCTGGCTGGACCAGTCTTTGCCATATAAACTAACTGTGGATACAGTTGTCCTATGTACATCTGTTATTGTGGAATGTGCCATCCTAGCTAGAGGTCTTTTAGTGTTGCAAGAGAAAGAGGCTGAGCAGCGCCAGGTACCTCCTGGTTGCCACACAGAACACAGAACACCTTACACTGTTGATTTATGAATCTCACTGTTTGTTTAGTTGTTGTTCAATTGCTCAGTCATGTCCAACTCTTTTGCAATCCCGTAACCTACCAAGTTCCTCTGTCCATGGGATTTTCCAGGCAAGAATACTGGAGTGGGTTGCCATTTCCTTCTCTAGGGGATCTTCCTGACCCAGGGATCAAACCCACATCTCCTGCAAATCTCCTGCCTTGCAGGCTGATTCTTTACTGCTGAGCCACCAGGGAAAACCCTGTTTATTTTGTTAGTTACTTTCATAATGTTTTACCTGCCCATGAACATATCACCTATAACAGAAGCTGAGCCGCAATGGAAGCCCAAGAATACTGAAGTGGGTAGTCTATTGCTTCTCTGGCAGATCGTCCCAATCCAGGAATTGAACCAGAGTCTCCTGCATTGCAGGCAGATTCTTTACCAACTGAACTATCAGGGAAGCCCATAACAGAAGCTAGGATCTTGATAATGGTCCCTCCATCAATCTGTTACCCATCCCCTGTTAAGATGATCATCTTTAATCACACTCCCTATTCATCATTTCCTTTCCATATTTGCTTATTTCTTATACAGAAATTCTTTTAAAATTATATTATTTTACTTTATAAAAATTGGTATAATGTTGTGTGTAATCCTTTTATTTTTTTTAACTTTTTATTTTATATTGGGGGATAGCTGATTAACAGTGTTATGATAGTTTCAGCTTAACAGTGAAGCAACTCAGCCATACACGTACATGTATCCTTTCTTCTCCAAACTCACCTCTCTTCCAGGCTGCCACATAACGTTAAGCTGAGTTCCCTGTGCCATATAGTAGGTCCTTGTGATTATTCATTTTAAATATAGCAGTATGTATATGTTCATTCCAAACTCCCTACCTATCTCTTCCCCCTGGCAACTGTAAGTTCATTCTTTAAGTCTGTGAGTCTGATTCTGTTTTGTAAATAAGTACATTTGTATCATTTCCTTTTATAGTCCACATATAAGGAATATCATATGTTAGAGGATATGATCCATATATACAATGGTATTACTCAGCCATTGAAAAAAATGAAGTTATGCCATTTGTAGCAAAATGTATAGATTTAAGAGACTGTCATACTGAGTGGAGTCAGTCAGACAGAGAAAGAGAAATATAACTCTTTTACAGTTACTTTTCTATTTAAATTTATATTGCTATATTTGATCCCTATTTTTGCATCCCTATTCTTTCTAGTTATGCATTCTAACTGCTATGTGGGATTTTGTTGTCTGCATTTACTCATTTTAGTTGTGTACTCTCCTGCTGTGAGTGTTCAGACAGTTTCCAGTTTTTTGATGATGTGAACAGTGCTCCTATGAATGTGCTGAGACATCTCTCTTGGGTCCAGGTGCAGAGGCTTCTCTCTGTATACACCTAAGAGACGGATTGTCAGACCACAGCAGGGGTGATATCCAACTTTAGCCAGGAGCACCAAACCATTCTCAAAAGTGGTTCTCCAACCCACAGTCTCTCGGGCAAGGTACACTTTATCCATGTACTTGTCCTCAGTACTTCACACTGTCAGATTTCTAACTTCTGTGCATGAAATCAAATAATGCCACTGTGGTCGTTACTGACATTTTTCCGATCCTTTATTATGGTGAATATTTCTTGACAAATTTGTCATTTGTGTTTACTCTTCTGTGAAATGCTTGTTCTTGCTGCCTATTACCTTGCTTTTTAAAATGAGTTTGTTGGTGTCTGTCTAGTTAGTTTTGTTGTTGCTGTTACTGAGTTATGGGAATTCTTTGGATATTCTGGATATCTTATCACATATATGATGTTCAAGTATTTTCTCCATTCCATTGGCTGCCTTTTCACTTTTCTGTGTCCTTTGGTGAACATTTTTTTTTTTTTTCTGGTGTGTTTTTTGCCATGTGCAGCATGCAGGATCTTAGTTCCCCAGCCAGGGATCAAACCTGTGCCCCCTGCTGTAGAAGTCAGAAGTCTTAACTACTGGGTTGCCAGAGAAGTCTTTTTGGCTATTTTTTCAGCCTTTAAAATATATTTTCAATAGTAATCTTTTACTTTTCTGTTTTGCAGAGATGCTTTCCCAGATTGTAACTTACTTTTCCACTTTCTTGAACATGTCTTTTCATAAGTAAAATCTGAATTTTAATATTGCTTATTTGTTGATATTGTATATGCCTTGCTATTTCTATGTTATTTAATGAACTGCTTTTTAAAAATTAATGTAGTCATCTTGATAAATTATCATATGATTTCTAAAACATTTTCTGTGTTTTATTTTAGGTTTTGTATATAAACAGCTATCTTCTGGTGATGACACTTCTGCTTTCTCCTTTCTAAACTTGTGAGTCTACTTTTTTTCCTTTCATATATCTTAAATCTTACTGTACTGGCTAGGACTTCTGTTAAAATATTGATTAGAAGTGGTGATAGTGGATCCTCTTGTCATATTTCCTGTTGTAAAAGGAATATTTATGATATCTCTCCATTTATAATTAAAATTGCCCATATATTTTTATTCCAAAAGAGTGTTAGATCTTATCAAATTCTTGTTTTGCATCTGTTACAATAATGACATGAATGTTGCTCAGTCATATCCAACTCTTTGTGACCCCATGACTGCAGCCTTCCAGGCTTCTCTGTTCATGGAATTCTCCAGGCAAGAATACTGGAGTGGGTTGCCATTTCCCCCTCCACAGGATCTTTCCTACCCAGGGATCAAACTCACGTCTCCTGCAAGTCACTTGCATTGTGGGTAGATTCTTTACCACCTCACCACCTGGGAAGACCTTCAAATTTAACTGGGTCTACTGTAATTTTTATTTCCCTAATCTGACAGCTCTAGTGTAGATACAAGCATTATTTATCCCAGAGTCTCTTGGAAGACTTGGTAAAGCACAGATTTATCAGCTTCATTCTCTCAGTTCTGATTGAGTTTGTCTGGGAGAGACCCCCCCCCCAGATTTAAATTTCTCACAAGCTCCCGGATCATGCTAATGCTGGCCTGGAGCCAGACTTTGAGATCCTTTAGTTCATCCAAAAACAATGGTCAGGGAGAAAGCAGAGAACTATTGCTTTTTATCCTCCTACAAAACTACTGCACCACACAAACCAGCATGCACTCTAGAGATTTTTCATAGTTTTTGATATGTCTTGGTTTTTTTTCTGTTTGCCTTTTGGGATTGTTCCTGAGAGAGACAGTCAGAAACTGTGCTAGTTCAACATCTTGGTAAGAACTGGAATCATAGAGCAGTGACTTTATTTTAAATTGTGCAAGAAAATTTGCAACAAAAATTCTCCCAGTTGTGTTATTTTATACCAGTATACAACAGTAGGGCTTCCCAGGGGGCGCTACTGGTAAAGAATCTGCCTGCCAATGCAGGAGAGGCAAAAGACGGTGGGTTTGTTAGGCACACTAGACTTTGAGAACACATTAGAGGGGTTTTTTTTTTGTTTGTTTTGTTTTTTACTATTTCTGTAAGATTGGCAAGTTGATAACAGAGAGGTAGTTGTCAAGAATACTGTTCTTGTCTTAGAGGAAAAATAACTGTCGGGTTTTATAATTAGCCCAGGAAAGACACTTAGACTTGTTTTCTCCCCTATTTTTAATGAATGATTTTCAAAGTTTGGTAAGGTAGATAATTCTATTTTGACAGGTCTCTTTTAGACAGTGTAGAGTTATTGTACATCGTGTACAAAAACTGCGATTCTTGATTACCCAGAATTTAAGTGAAAGATAGCCAAAAGAATATACAGAAATTTGGTTATGTAGGAATTTTTTCTTCATTTCAATTCAGCTTAGCTAATAAAAGCATTTAATTTGTTCTATGTTATCTGTGTTTATTTTAAAGTTGCTAATTATTTTAAATTAGACATGACTTGCAAGGTTTAATAAATAATTTGTGATAAATCACCATGCTATTTTCAGAAATAATTAAGTTCACTGTAAGTTATGTATTAGAAATACACACTAGATACAACCAGTTCTTGCCTTGGAAACTTTGACAGCTAGCTTATGTAAATGCCTTAAGTCTATTCACCTGGAGTGACCTCCCACATTTTAGACCAAAAAAGAAAAAAAAACCAAAACAACAACAACTAACCACACTCTATATACTCTAGTACTATAGTCTCAAGAGTGGGGTGTCTGCACAGGGTATACAAAATACAGTCCTATGGGAGAGTGCAGGAAGAAGTGATCAGAATTTCTATTTACATTTATTTGAAATATTATCAATTGCAATTTTCTATTTTTGGTTGTATGCTATAATATCCATGATATTCATGTGTATGTGTGTGTTAGACACTCGCTCAGTCATGTCTAACTCTTTGCAACCTATGGGCTATAGCCTGCCAATCTCCTCAATCCATGGGATTCTCCAGGGAAGAATACTGGAGTGGGTTGCCATTTCCTTCTCCAGGGGATCTTCCCAACCAGTGGATTGAACTCGGGTCTGATACATTGCAGGCAGATTATTTACAGTCTGAGCCACCAGGGAAGCCCATAATATTGGTAATGAGTGATAACCAACATATTATTTTATACATCAGTATAAAGTATGCTGGTGGTACCGAACAACTTTGCTATATAATAGGAAATAACAACATTGTAAATCAACTATACTTCAATAAAAATAAATAAATAAGAAAAAGTATACTGATGGTGTATATACTGGAGGGGTGTGCTCTTGCACTGTTTTTTCAATTTATTTTTTATAGAAGGATAATTGCTTTACAGAATTTTGCTGATTTCTGTCAAACCTCAACATTAATCAGCCATAGGTATACACATATCCCCTCCCTTTTGGAACTCCCTCCCATCTCCCACCCATCCCACCCCTCTAGGTTGATACAGAGCCCCTGTTTGAGTTTCCTGAGCCACACAGCAAATTCCCGTTGGCTATCTATTTTACAAATGGTAATGTAAGTTTCCATGTTACTCTTTCCATACATCTCACCCTCTCCTCCCCTCTCCCCATGTCCATATGTCTGTTCTCTATGTCTGTTTCTCCATTGTTGCCCTGTAAGTAAATTCTTCAGTACTATTTGTCTAGATTCTGTATATATGTGTTAGGATACAGTGTTTATCTTTCTCTTTCTGAATCACTTCACTCTGTATAATAGGTTCTAGGTTCATCCACCTCATTAGAACTGACTCAATGAGTTCCTTTTTATGGCTGAGTGATATTCCATTGTGTTTATATACCACAACTTCTTAATCAATTCATATGTCGATGGACATCTAGGTTGCTTCCATGTTCTAGCAATTGTAAATAGTGCTGCAATGAACAATAGGATACATGTGTCTCTTTCAATTTTGGTTTCCTCGGGGTATATGCCTAGGAGTGTGATTGCTGGGTCATATGGTGGTTTTATTCCTAGTTTTTTTCAGGACTCTCCATACTATCTTCCATAGTGGCTGTATCAATTTACATTCCCACCAACAGTGCAAAAGCATTCCCTTTTCTCCACACCCTTTCCAGCATTTATTTTTTGTAGACTTTTTGATGAGGGCCATTCTGACTGGTGTGAGGTGATATCTTATTGTGGTTTTGATTTGCATTTCTCTAATTATAAGCAATGTTTTCACGTGTTTGTTAACCATCTATATGTCTTCTTTGGAGAAATGTCTGTTTAGGTCTTATTCCCACTTTTTGATTGAGTTGTCTGTTTTTCTGGTACTGAGTTGTATGAGCTGCTTGTATATTTTGGAAATTAATCCTTTGTCAGTTGTTTTCATTTGCTATTATTTTCTCCCTTTATGAGAGTTGTCTTTTCACCTTGCTTATAGTTTCCTTTGCTGTACAAAAGTTTTTAAGTTTAATCAAGTCCCACTTGTTTACTTCTGCTTTTATTTCCATTATTCTAGGAGGTGGGTCATAGAGGATCCTGCTTTGAATTATGTTATTGAGTGTTCTGCCTATATTTTCTTCTAAGAGTTTTATAGTTTCTGGTCTTACATTTAGGTCTTTAATCCATTTTGAGTTTATCTTTGTGTATGGTGTTAGGAAGTGTTCTAATTTTATTCTTTTACATGTAGCTGTCCAATTTTCCCAGCATCATTTATTGAAGGGGGTGTCTTTGCCCCATTGTATATTCTTGTCTCCTTTGTCAAAAATAAGGTACCCATAGGTGCATGGGTTTATTTCTGGGCTTTCTATCTTGTTTCGTTGTTCTGTATTTCCGTTTTTGTGCCAGTACCATACTGTCTTGATGACTGTAGCTTTGTAGTATAACCTGAAATTAGGAAGCTTGATTCCTCCAGCTCCAATCTTCTTTCTCAGAACTGATTTGACTATTTGGAATGTTTTGTGTTTCCATATGCATTGTGAAATTTTTTGTTCTAGTTTTGTGAAAATTGCCATTGGTAATTTGATCGGGATTGCACTGAATCTGTAGATTGCATTTGGTAGTATAGTCCTTTTCACAATGTTCATTCTTCCTACCCAGGAACATGGAATATCTCTCCATCTGTTTATTTCATCTTTGATTTCTTTCACTAGTGTCTTATAACTTTCTGTGTACAGTTCTTTTGTCTCCTTAGTTCAGTTCAGTTCAGTTCAGTTCAGTCGCTCAGTCGTGTCTGACTATTTGCAACTCCATGAATCGCAGCACGCCAGGCCTCCCTGTCCATCACAAACTCCTGGAGTTTACTCAAACTCATGCCCATTGAGTCGGTGATGCCATCCAGCCATCTCATCCTCTCTCATCCCCTTCTCCTCCTGCCTCAAATCCCTCCCATCATCAGGGTCTTTTCCAACGAGTCAACTTTTCACATGAGGTGGCCAAAGTATGGGAGTTTGAGCTTCAGCATCAGTCCTTCCAATGAACACCCAGGACTTATCTCCTTTAGGATGGACTGGTTGGATCTCCTTGAAGTCCAAGGGACTCTCAAGAGTCTTCTCCAACAACATAGTTCAAAAGCATCAATTTTTTGGTGCTCAGCTTTCTTCACAGTCCAACTCTCACATCCATACATGACCACTGGAAAAACCATAGCCTTGACCAGACAGACCTTTGTTGGTAAAGTAATGTCTCTGTTTTTTAATATGCTCTCGAGGTTGGTCATAACTTTCCTTTCAAGGAGTAAGTATCTTTTAATTTCATGGCTGCAATCACCATCTGCAATAATTTTGAAGCCCCAAATAATAAAGTCAGTCACTGTTTCCACTGTCTCCCCATCTATTTCTCATGAGGTGATGGGACCAGATGCCATGATCTTAGTTTTCTGAATGTTAAACTTTAAGCCAACTTTTTCACTCTCCTCTTTCACTTTCATCAAGAGATTTTTTAGTTCCTCTTCACTTTCTGCCATAAGGGTGGTGTCATCTGCATATCTGAGGTTATTGATGTTTCCGCCGGCAATCTTGATTCCAGCTTGTGCTTCTTCCAGCCCAGCGTTTCTCATGATGTACTATCCATATAAATTAAATAAGCAGGGTGACAATATACAGCCTTGACATACTCCTGTCCCAATTTGGATCCAGTGTGTTGTTCCATGTCCAGTTCTAACTGTTGCTTCCTGACCTGCATAGAGGTATCTCAAGAGGCAAGTCAGGTGGTCTGGTATTCCCATCTCTTTCAGAATTTCCCGCAGTTTATTGTGATCCACACAGTCGAAGGCTTTGGCATAGTCAATAAGGCAGAAATAGATGTTTTTCTGGAACTCTCTTGCTTTTTCGATGATCCAGCAGATGTTGGCAATTTGATCTCTGGTTCCTCTGCCTTTTCTAAAACCAGCTTGAACATCTGGAAGTTCACAGTTCACGTATTGCTGAAGCCTGGCTTGGAGAATTTTCAGCATTACTTTACTAGCGTGTGAGATGAGTGCAATTGTGCGGTAGTTTGAGCATTCTTTGGGATTGCCTTTCTTTGGGATTGGAGTGAAAACTGACCTTTTCCAGTCCTGTGGCCACTGGTGAGTTTTCCGAATTTGGTGGCATATTGAGTGCAGCACTTTCACAGCATCATCTTTCAGGATTTGAAATAGCTCAACTGGATTTCCATCACATCCACTAGCTTTGTCCATAGTGATGCTTTCTAAGGCCCACTTGATTTCACATTCCAGGCTGTCTGGCTCTAGGTGACTGATCACACCATCATGATTATGTGGGTCATGAAGATCTTTTTTGTACAGTTGTTCTGTGTATTCTTGCCACCTGTTCTTAATGTCTTCTGCTTCTGTTAGGTCCATACCATTTCTGTACTTTTTTGAGCCCATTTTTGCATGAAATGTTCCCTTGGTATATCTAATTTTCTTGAAGAGATCTCTAGTCTTTCCCATTCTGTTTTCCTCTATTTCTTTGCATTGATCGCTGAGGAAGGTTTTCTTATCTCTCCTGGTTATTCTTTGGAACTCTGCGTTCAGATGGGAATATCTTTCCTTTTCTCCTTTGCTTTTTGCTTCTCTTCGTTTCACAGCTATTTGTATGTCCTCCTCAGAGAACCATTTTGCCTTTTTGCATTTCTTTTCCACAGGGATGATCTTGATCCTTGTCTCCTGTATAGTGTCACAAACCTCCGTCCATAGTTCATCAGGCTCTCTGTCTATCAGATCTAGTCTCTTGAATCTATTTCTCACTTCCACTGTATCATCATAAGGGATTTGATTTAGGTAATACCTGAATGGTCTAGTTGTTATTCCTACTTTCTTCAGTTTAAGTCTGAATTTGGCAATAAGGATTTCATGATCTGAGCCACAGTCAGCTCCTGGTCTTTTTTTGCTGACTGTATAGAGTTTCTCCATCTTTGGCTGCAAATAATATAATCAATCTGATTTTTGTGTTGACCCTCTGGTGATGTCCATGTGTAGAGTCTTCTCTTGTGTTGTTGGAAGAGGGTGTTTGCTATGACCAGTGCGTTCTCTTGGCAAAACTCTATTAGCCTTTGCCCTGCTTCATTCTCTACTCCAAGGCCAAATTTGACTGTTACTCCAGGTGCTTCCTGACTTCCTACTTTTGCATTCCAGTCCCCTGTAATAAAAAGGATATCTTTTTTGGGTATTAGTTCTAAAAGGTCTTGTAGGTCTTCATAGAACCGTTCAACCGTTCAACCGTTTCTTCAGCTTGCTGGCTGGGGCATAGGCTTGGATTACCGTGATATTGAATGGTTTGCCTTGGAAACAAACAGAGATCATTTTTTCATTTTTTAGATTGTATCCAAGTACTGCATTTTGGACTCTTTTGTTGACTATGATGGCTACTCCATTTCTACTAAGGGATTCCTGCCCACAGTAGTAGATATAATGGTCATCTGAGTTAAATTCACCCATTCCAGTCCATTTTAGCTTGCTGATTCCTAGAATATTGACATTCACTCTTGCCGTCTCCTGTTTGGTCACTTCCAATTTGCCTTGATTCATTGATCTAACATTCCAGGTTCCTATGCAATATTGCTCTTTACAGCATTGTCTCCTTAGGTAAATTTATTCATATATATTTATTTATTTTTGTTGCAGTGGTGAATGGGATTGTTTCTTAATTCCTCTTTCTGATTTTTCATTGTTAGTATAAAGAAATGCAAGTGATTCCTGTGTATTGATTTTGTATCCTGCAACATTGCTAAATTCACTGATTATCTCTAGTAATCTTCTGATACTATCTTTAGGGTTTTCTACGTACAGTATCATGTCATCTTCAAACAGTGAAAACTTTACTTCTTTTCCGATCTGGATTCCTTTTGTTTATTTTTCTTCTCTGATTGCTGTAGCTAGAATTTCCAGAAATGTGTTGAATAATTGTGGCAAAAGTGAAGACCCTTGTCTTGTTCCTGATCTTAGGGGGAATACTTTCAGTTTTTGACCATTGAGAATGATGTTTTCTGTAGGCTTATCATATATGGCCTTTACTATGTTGAGGTAGGTTCCTTCTACTGCAATTTTCTGAAAAGTTTTAACCATAAATAGATGCTGAATTTTATCAAAGGCTTTTTCTGCATCTATTGAGATGATCATGTGGTTTTTATCTTTCAATTTGTTAGTATGGTGTATCACATTGATTGATTTGCATATATTGATGAATCCTTGCATCCCTGGAATAAATCCAACTTGATCATGGTGTGTGAGGTTTTGATGTGTTGCTGAATTTTGTTTCCTAAAATTTTGCTGAGGGATTTTGCATCTATGTTCACCAGTGATATTGGCCTGTAGTTTTCTTTGTTGTTGTTGTCTTTGTCTGGTTTTGGTATCAGGATGGTTGTGGCCTAGTAGAATGAGTGTGGAAGTGTTCCTTCCTCTGCAATTTTTTGAAAGAGTTTTAGAAGGATAGGCATTAGCTCTTCTCTAAATGCTTGATAGAATTCTCCTGTGAAGCCAGGGCTTTTGTTTTTTGGGAGATTTTTTTTCACAGCTTCAATTTCAGTACTTGTAATTGGGTTGCCCATAAGTTTTATTTCTTCCTGATTCAGTCTTGGAAGATTAAACTTTTCTAAGAATCTGTCCACTTCTTCCAGGTTATCTATTTTATTGCCATATAGTTGTTCATAATAGTCTCTTGTAATCCTTTTTGTCTTTACATTGTCTATTGTAACCTCTCTTTTCTCATTTCTAATTTTGTTGATTTGATTCTTCTCTCTTTTTTTCTGATGAGTCTGGCTAAGAGTTTGTCAGTTTTGATTATCTTCTCAAAGAACCAGCTTTTAGTTTTCTTAACCTTTTTTATTGTTTCTTTCATTTATTTCTGCTTGGATCTTTATGATTTCTTTCCTACTACTAATTTTGGTGTGTGTGTTTTTTTTTGTTGTTGTTCCTTTTCCAGTTGTTTTAGGTGTAAAGTTAGGTCATCTATTCGATGTTTTTCTTGTTTCTTGACATAGGATTCTATTGCTATAAACTTCCCTCTTAGAACTGGTTTTGCTGCATCCCATAGGTTTTGAGTTGTTGTGTTTACATTATCATTTGTTTCTAGATATTTTTTGATTTCCCTTTTGATTTCTTCAGTAATCTGGTTATTTAGAAACATGTTGTTTAATCTCTACGTGTTTGTGTTTCTTACAGTTTTTCTCTTGTAATTGATATCTAGTTTCATAGCATTGTGGTCAGAGAAGATGCTTATATGATTTCAGTTTTCTTAAACTTACTGAGGTCTAATTTGTGACCCAAGACATGGTCTAAACTGGAGAATTTGCCATGTGCACTTGAGAAAGAAGGTGTACTTGGATTTGGATTTGGAATGTCCTGAAGATATCAATGAGATCCATCTCATCTATTATGTATCATTTAAGACTTGTGTTTCCTTATTAATTTTCTGTTTTGATGATCTGTCCATTGGTTTGAGTGGAGTATTAAAGTCTCCTACTATTATTGTGTTACTGTCAATTTTTCCTTTTATGTCTGTTAGTGTTTGTCTTATGTATTGAGGTACGCCTATGTTGGGTGCATATATATTTACAATTGTTATGTCTTCCTCTTGGATTGATCGTTTAATCATTATGTAGTGCCCTTCCTTATCTCTTGTAATCTTTTATTTTAAAGTCTATTTGGTCTGATATGAAGATTGCTACTGCAGCTTTCTTTTGCTTCCCATTTGTATGGAATATATTTTTCAGTCTATATATATCTTGAGGTCTGAAGTGAGTTTCTTGTAGACAGCATATATATGGGTCTTGTTTTTCTATCCATTCAGCCAGTCTGTCTTTTGGTTGGAGCATTTAATCCATTTAATTTTACAGCTATTATTGATATCTATGTTCCTATTGCCAGTTTCTAATTGTTAGGGGGTGATTTTGTAGATCTTGTTTCTTCTGTTGTATTTCTTGACTGCATGAGTCTGTATAACATTTGTTGTAAGGCTGGTTTGGTGGTACTGAATTCTCTTAACTTTTGCTTGTCTGAAAAGCTTTTTATTTCTCATCAATGTTGAATGAGATCCTTGCTGGGTACAGTAATCTTGGTTTTATATTTTTCCCTTTCAGTACTTTAGATGTATCCTGCCATTCTCTTCTGGCCTGCAGAGTTTCTGCTGAAAGATCAGCTGTTAAGCGTATGGGGTGTCCCTTGTGTGTTACCTGTTGCTTCTCCCTTGCTGCTTTTAATATTCTTTCTTTGTGTTTTAGCCTTTGTTAGTTTGATCAGTATGTGTCTTGGCGTGTTTCTCCTTGAGTTTATACTGCATGGGACTCTTTGTGCCTCTTCAACTTGATTGACTATTTCCTTTTCCATGTTGGGGAAATTTTCAACCATAATCTCTTCAAAAATATTCTCATACCCTTACTTTTTCCTTTCTTCTTCTGGGACTCCTATAATTCAAATGTTGGTGTTTTTGATATAGTTCCAGTGGCCTCTGAGACTGTCCTCAGCTCTTTTCACTCTTTTTACTTTATTCTGCTCTTCACAAGTTATGTCCACCATTTTATCCCCCAGCTCACTGATTCGTTCTTCTGCTTCAGATATTCTGCTATTGATTCCTTCTAGAGTATTTTTAATTTCAGTAATTGTGTTGTTTGTCTATGTATGCTTAATCTTTAATTCTTCTAGGTTTTTTAATTGATTATTGCATTTTCTACATTTTGTTTTCAAGGTTTTTGATCATCTTTACTATCATTATTCTGAATTCTTTTAAAGGTAATTTTCCTATTTCCTCTTCATATATTTGGACTTCTGTGTTTCTAGTTTATTCCTTCATTTGTGCAGTATTTCTCTGCCTTTTAATTTTTTTTTAAAGTTATTATGTTTGAGGTCTCCTTTTCTCAGGCTTCAAGGAAAGTTGAATTCTTTCCTTGAAGAAGGTTGAATTCTTTCTTCCTTTTGGTTTCTGCCCTCCTAAGGTTGGTCCAGTGGTTTGTGTGAGCTTCGTATAGGGTGAGATTTGTGCTGTGTTTTTGTTTGTTTGATTGATTTTCCTCTGATGGACAAGGCTGAGTGAGGTGGTACTCCTGTCTGCTGATGATTGGGTTTGTATTTTTGTTTTTTTGTTTTTTTTTAAATATTATTTTATTAGTTGGAGGCCAATCACTTTACAACATTTCAGTGGGTTTTGTCATACATTGACACGAATCAGCCATATAGTTTCACGTATTCCCCATCCCGATCCCCCCTCCCACCTCCCTCCCCACCCAACTCCTCAGGGTCCTCCCAGTGCACCAGGCCCGAGCACCTGACTCATGCATCCCACCTGGGCTGTTGGTCCGTTTCACCATAGATAATATACATGCTGTTCTTTCAAAACATCCCACCCTCACGTTCTCCCCCAGAGTTCAAAAGTCTGTTCTGTACTTCTGTGTCTCTTTTTCTGTTTTGCATATAGGGTTATCGCCACCATCTATCTAAATTCCGTATATATGTGTTCGTATACTGTAATGTTCTTTATCTTTCTGGCTTACTTCACTCTGTATAATGGGCTCCAGTTTCATCCATCTCATTAGAACTGATTCAAATGAATTCTTTTTAACGGCTGAGTAATATTCCATGGTGTATATGTACCACAGTTTAGATGAGGTGTTCTGCATGGGGTACTACTGGTGGTAGGATGATGTCGGGCCTTGTATTTACGTGTTTTCCTTTGTGTGAGTTCTCACTATTTGATACTCCCTAGGATCAGTTCTCTGGTAGTCTAGGGTCTTGGAATAAGTGCTCCCACTCCAAAGGCTCAGGATTTGATCTCTAGTCAGGATTGAAGATTCCACAAGTAGTTTGTTATGGCATTAGGGAGAGTAAAACAATTATCCAAAATGAGGAACCAAAGATGAACCCCAGACCAATGTCAGTTACAAAATCAGCAAATAATAATTAAAATAATGGAATAAAGACATATACATATACACCCATGAGGAAAATCAAAACAGTCCAACAAAAATTAAGTAAGGTAGATTTATCCAGCAAACAAAGGAAATAAAAAATTATATTTACCAGTTAGGAACAAAACTAACTTAAGCAGAAACAGGAAAACAAAACTAAAACAAGGTACCAAGTGGGGAATAACACAATGAAAACAAAACTAACAAATATGTTGAAAGAAAAGAAATGAAAGAGGGAATAGATATGCAAAGAGGTAGGTGAAGCAGATTTATATGCATTAAAGATTAACTGCAAGGAGAAAAGAACAGTAGGAAAGTCTAACAAAGGAATAAATGTAGAAATAATATAATAGATTTTTAAAAATTAAAATTATTAAAAAGAGAAAACAATGGAAGAAGAAAGAAAAAAGGGGGACAAAAGGAAAATTCCACAGAACTGCAAACACCCAATGTAGAGGCAGGGGTTTATAACAACTATAGAAAGTGTGACTGAATATACACATATACATATACAACCATAAGCAAAATCAAAACAGTCCAACAAAAATTCAGTACAATAGATTGACCCAGTAAACAGAGGAAACAAAAATGTATATCTTCCAGAGCAAAACTAATTAATGTACAAACTGGAAAACAAAACTAAAGCAAGGTGCCAATTGGGGAATAAAGCAATGAAAATAAAACTAACAATTATGGTGAGAGGAAAGGAGAGAAAGAAAATAAAGAATAGATATGCAAAGTTAAATAGAGGTAGATAAAGAAGCTTTATATACATTAAAGATTAACTGCAAGGGGAAAAGAACAGTAGGAAAAGCAGACAAAGGAAAAAATGTAGAAAAAATAATAATAGGTTTTAAAAAGTTAAAATTTAAAAAGCAGAGAGAGTGGAAAAAAAAAAAAAGAAAACTCTATAGAACTGCAAAAGTCCAATGCAGAGGCAGAAGTTTATGACAACAATAAAAAAATGTGACTGAGGAAAAACAAAAAGAAAAATAAAGTTCAAAAGCTTAATTGGATTTCTTAGTGCCAATAAAATCAACAACTACAACAGAAGGAAGAAAATGGGAAAAAACAAAGAAAAAATCCAAAAGAATCTACAGAACAAGTCAAAAAATAATAATAATAAATGTTTTTTCTTGAGTAATTGCTGTCAGAGTCCTTTCCCTGGCTGGGAATCAGCCCACCTTTCCTCCCTAGGATGCCCTCCAACGCTATGCTGATCTCTGTACCTGCCATGGGGGCTGTTTAGATTCTAATCTAGTCCTACTCCTGTGTGTTCTTGCCTCCAATGTCCACAGCTATCAGAGCTAGTGCGTTTTCTTTTGTGGGAGCTCTCGGTGGCTTTTTATGTATTTCATAGACACAGAGTCTGCTTAGTTGACCCTGAGGATTTAATTGGCAGCTTGTACAGCTGGTGGGAAGGGTTTGGGTCTTCTTCCTTAGCCACACTGCCCCTGGGTTTCAATTGTGGTTTTATTTCCAACTCTACATGTGGGTCGTCCACTCAGGTTTGCTCCTGAGGCTGCCCTGGGGGGCTTGGGTTTGCCCCTGTGAGGGCCAGGCGTGGAGGTGGTGCAGCTGCTTGGGTTTCAGGGGTTCAGGTACTCAGCAGGTTGGCTGCTAGAGCAGCAAGAAATACAGTGCTCTAGAAGGGTATGGCAACCAGTATTGGCCAATGCGCTCCAGCATTCTTGTCTGGAGAGCCCCCCTCCCTGACAGAGAAGCCTGGCAGGCCACAGTCTACAGGGATGGAGAGAGTCGGACAGGACTGAGTGACCCTGCGCGGATAAACACAAGACTTTTTCTTTGCTTGTGGTACCTCTGCCCCAGTGAGAGTTGCACGTGAAGGTGGTGCAGCTGCTTGGCTTGCGGGGACCCTGGTGGTGCCAAGTATTGAGGGACACGGACTGCCTCTGCGGCCGGAGTTATGTCCCTCTCAGAGTCTTTTTTGAGCCTCTTGTAGCTGGCGATCAGAAGGCCTCTTTGGCCAGTCTTTCTCTGTAGCTCCACCCATTCAGGCACTTAGAGGGCTCCCTTGCCTGGGGTCCTTCTCTGTTGTTGTGCCCCTTAGGCACATAGAGGTGGCCCTCTTTGACTGGGGTCCTACTCTGTATAGTTCTGTGCATCAGGCGTTTCAGCTGCCGATGCAGATGCCGGTGTGTGGGGAGAGAGGCCACAGTGATGGCTCCACTCAGCAGTATGCTGAGTCATGCAGTATCGCCTTGCTTCCGTGGCTGCCTGGCTTTCCTCCACAGGCATTTCCCACCACAGTCTCCTCCCTCCCATCCCTTTGCTTCCTCTCTCCACAGTCAACAGCAGTCCTCATGATGGGATTGCTCCACAATCCCTAAATTCCAGCTTCTAGCCACTGCCCTTCCAGAAGACCCGCATTCCTGCCCAGCGTATGTATGGCTGTGCAAGGACTGTCTGATTCTCATTCCATTTAGCCTGCCAGATTAGCTGTTTCACTCTCAGCCTTAAATGTTTCTCCTCTGACTCAGACAGTGGCCCCAATGTGGGGGTTGGACCCCTGCTTCAGTTCTCCCACCTGCTGAGGGCAGGTCCAGTCCTACTAACACTCCTGATTTCCCCCCTAGTTCCTTCCTCCTACCAAGTTTTGTGTGGTTCTATATATTCTTTTCCACTGGTCAGGTACTCCTAGCTGCTCTCAGCTGGTGTCCTGCATGCACTTCTGTGTCTGAAGGGGTATTCCTCATGTATCCGTGGAGAGAGATGTACTCCTTGTCCACCTAGTCCTCCACCATCTTGTTCTTCCCACTCTTGCACTTTTAATTGCACATTCGGCAGCTTCAAGTACATTTAGAGATCCCTGTTCTAAAGCCTTGCTACTCTTTATGGGGTCTACTGACCACTAGCTGTAGCCTCCTCAAGAATTGTTTTAAATTTAAAATTAAAATTAAAAAAAAAAAATTTGCAGGCCCAAATCCACTCCAGTTCATTTGCTCAGTCATGTCTGACTCTTTGTGACCCCCATGGACTGCAACATGCCAGGCTTCCCTATCCATCACCAACTCCTGGAGCTTATTCAAACTCACATCCACCGAGTTGGTGATGCCATCCAATCATCTCATCCTCTGTCGTCCCCTTCTCCTCCTGCCTTCAATCTTTCTCAGCATCAGGGTCTTTTCCAATGAGTCAGCTCTTCACATCCGGTGACCAAAGTAGTGAAGCTTCAGCTTTAGCATCAGTTCTTCCAGTGAATATTCAGGACTAATTTCCTTTAGGATTGACTGAACTGGAATCTACATTTTCATTATCTCTTCAGATTTCTTTGCCTAGCTACATTTGAGAAGCACAGAGGACTGGCTTTGTAAATCCTTTCCAAATTAGTTCTCAGGGATCCTATGAAGGAAAAAGCAGATAAAGCTCTTTGCCCTGATGACTCAGTGGTAAAGACTCTGTCTGCAATGCAGGAAATGCAGGAGGTGTGGTTTTGATCCTTGGGTTGGGAAGATCCCCTGGAGGAGGAAATGGCAAGCCATTCCAGTATTCTTGCCTGAAGAATCTCACAGACAGAGGAGCCTGGCTGACTACAGTCCATGGGGTTGCAAAGAGTTGGATATGACTGAGCACACACACACACACAATACACAATTGATTTAATTCTCTTAGTAGGAGAAAGGGGTAAATTTTCTGTTTCTGTCCTTTCAGTTTCAGCTCAGAAAAGCCAAAGCTGGTCTGTTGTCTTCAGTTGGAATCAGTTGGAGATCTTCTTTTTTTCTGTTCTTCTTCTTCTTTTTTTTTTTTTTTTTTTAAGTATTATAGGTTTTCCCCTGGGTTATATTATTTCTTTAAGAGACAATTCCCTGTGGACATATACCTCTATTTGAGACTATTTTGCAGTGCAGAAACTAGAGAGAAGTCTGCTTGATTGCCTGATACTTGCCGCGACTCCTGTCTCCAGTATCGAAATAGCCTTCTAGCTGACAACTCTTACATTTTCCTCCAGTACGCCCTCTGTAAAGCAATCAGTTAGTTACCTTTCCAAAACTAGATTGTCAGACAGTTCCTCTATTTAAAAATATTTTAACAAAATAGTAGTTTTTGGTTTTTTAAAACAGCCTATCATTAAACATAATTGAATATGGAATTCGTCAAATGTTTTTATTTCTATTTTATGTTAATATCTATAAAGTGTAATCATGAATTATAATATTATGCTAGCATATTTCAATATTATTACAATATTATGCTAGCATTAGCATACTAATATATTTCATAATAATATATGAGGTAAAAAGCATGAGAACAGGATGAAATAAATAATATTTTACTATCTTATTGATCATCCTGAATTTATACTATTATTATAATAGCTAACAGCTTATAAGAAAATATACCCTTAGGACAAAGTTCATTACTTTTTTCAATATTTATTTTTTTGCCTGCATTGGGTCCTAGTTGCGGCATGTGGGAATTTTTTGGGGGCACATGAACTCTCTACTTTGGCACACAGGCTCCAAAGCATGCAGGCTCAGTAACTGTGTTTGGCAGGCTTAGTTGCTCCATAGCATATGGGATCTTAACTCCCAAAGCAAGGATAGAATCCATGTCTCCTGCATTGTAAAGCAGATTCTCTAACCACTGGACCACTCTAGAAGTCCCCAAAGTTCCTCCTTAACAGTAGCAGATATAAATATTTCAAAGAATTTTCTTGATCATTTCAAGTGATTTTTGCTGATCCTTTGTCAGAACTGATTGCATTGTCATTATTTTCGATTCGTCATGTGGCTAATTAAGAGCTACTGTGAGGTTAAAGGAATGTGTCAGCTCTGCCATTTTTGACTAGCTCACTTGTTCTTGCTTTATTATTTTATTAGTATTATCTTCAGTCTGCAGTGCTTGGGGGAAAAATCTTTTTAAACCACTTGTCCATTTCATGATGGTTTAATTAAAACCAGATAATTTAATGCACAACTCCATGCAACTTAGCCCACAGAACTACAACATATTGTAATGTGCTGAAAGCAAGTAAATAAGAGAGGGTGGGGCTGACTATACTTGTTTTGGGGGCCTTACATCTTCTTACTGGACACCTGTACATCAGATGAGAACGGGAACCACCTTACATACATCCCAGCAAAGACTTTGGTGACAATCCACATGATAATATAAATAAAGCTTCTTTTATTATTATTTTTTTAGCTTAATAGTATAAGTAGAAAGTCAAATATATATATATATATATATATTTTTTTTTTTTTTTTTTTTACCCAGTGGGTTCTTTTGTACCCGATGAAGACTGCTTGCCTTAAAAATTAAATTCAAATTCAGGAAACTCAAATAGGGGCTCTATATCAATTTAAAGGAGTGAGATGGGGAGGGAGATGGGAGGGAGGTTCAAAAGGGAGGGAGTATATGTACCTGAACAAAGCTAGTGGAGGTGATGGAATTCCAGTTGACCTATTTCAAATCCTAAAAGATGATGCTGTGAAAGTGATGCACTCAATATGCCAACAAATTTGGAAAACTCAGCAGTGGCCACAAGACTGGAAAAGGTAAGTTTTCATTCCAGTCCCAAAGAAAGGCAATGTCAAAGAATGCTCAAACTACTGCAAAATTGCACTCATCTCACACATTAGTAAAATAATGCTAAAAATTCTCAAAGTCAGGCTTCAGCAATATGTGAACTGTGAATTTTCAGATGTTCAAGCTGGTTTTAGAAAAGGCAGAGGAACCAGAGATCAAATTGCCAACATCTGCTGGATCATTGAAAAAGCAAGAGAGTTCCAGAAAAACATCTACTTCTGCTTTATTGACTGTGCCAAACCCTTTGACTGTGTGGATCACAATAAACTGTGGAAAATTCTGAAGAGATGGGAATACCAGACCACCTGACCTGCCTCTTGAGAAACCTGTATGCAGGTCAGGAAGCAACAGTTAGAACTGGACATGGAAAAACAGACTGATTCCTAATAGGAAAAGAAGTACGTCAAGCCTGTATGTTGTCACCCTGCTTATTTAACTTATATGTAGAGTACATTATGAGAAATGCTGAGCTGGAGGAAGCACAAGCTGGAATCAAGATTGCTGGGAGAAGCATCAATAACCTCAGATATGCAGATGACACCATCTTTATGGCAGAAAGTGAAGAAGAACTAAATAGCCTCTTGATGAAAGTGAAAGAGGAAAGTGAAAATGTTGGCTTAAAGTTCAACATTCAGAAAACTAAGATCATGGAATCTGTTCCCATCACTTCATGGCAAATAGATGGGGAAACAGTGGAAGCAGTGTCAGACTTTGTTTTTTTTGGCTCCAATATCACTGCAGATGGTGATTGCAGCCATGAAATTAAAAGATGCTTACTCCTTGGAAGGAAAGTTATGAACAATCTAGACAGCATATTAAAGAGCAGAGACATTACTTGGCCAAGAAAGTTTTATCTAGTCAAGGCTATGGTTTTTCCAGTGGTCATGTATGAATGTGAGAGTTGGACTATAAAGAAAGCTGAGCAGTGAAGAATTGATGCTTTTGAACTGTGGTGCTGGAGAAGACTCTTGAGAGTCCCTTGGACTGCAAGGAGATCCAACCAGTCCATCCTAAAGGAAATCAGTCCTGGGTGTTCATTGGAACGACTGATGCTGAAGCTGAAGCTCCAATACTTTGGCTACCTGATGCAAAGAGCTGACTCATTTGAAAAGACCCTGGTGCTGGGAGAGATTTGGGGCAGGAGGAGAAGGGGACGACAGAGGATGAGATGGCTAGATGGCATCACCGATTCGATGTATATGGGTTTGGGTGGACTCTGGGATTTAGCGATGGACAGGGAGGCCTGGCGTGCTGCGGTTCATGCGGTCGCAAAGAGTCAGACATGCCTGAGCAACTGAACTGAACTGGATATGTTATCTATGGCTGATTCATGTTGAGGTTTGAGAGAAGACAACAAAAGTCTGTAAAGCAATTATCCTTCAGTAAAAAAAAAAAAAAGAAATTAATTAAAAAATTAAATTCAAATTCCAATGCCATGTTTATTGGTTAGACAGCCTGAGATTACACACACTTTGTAGATTGGGACAAGATTTCTCACTTCCTTATCCACAGATCTTTATATAGAGCTTACTTTTTGTCCAATGAAAGTGAAAGTGTCAGTCATTCAGTCATGTCTCACACTTTGTAACCCCGTGGACTGTGACCTGCCACACTCCTCTGTCCACGGGGATTCTCCAGGCAAGAACACTGGGAGAGAGTTGCCATTCCCTTCTGCAGGGACTATTCTCAATCCAGGGATCAAATCCAGGTCTCCTGCATTGCAAGCAGATTCTTTACCATCTGAACCACCAAGGAAGCTCTAGTAATAGTTAAATGATGCTATTTTCTTTTTGTCAAAAGGGTCTAAAGTTATTTTATTGATTTTTAAGGATCTTTGAACCGCATTAATGTTCTTTAGTCAAGCATTAGTTTCATATTTCTTTGTGCATTGTTATGTCTCACAGCAGAGGAGAGAAGTTCAATAGAGAATTCAGTGACCTTTTACTTACTCACTGCTATTTGATAATCTACAGACTCTTCCCAGAGTTACAGCACTGTGAGTCTTTATGGATTCCTTCCTCTCATCATACCAATTGCTTACTTATTTTTTCTTATTTCCAATAAAAAAAATCTGATATTCAGAAAAAAAAAGTGGATATGAGATCATGCATGATCCCACTGTATTCTTTCCATCTTTCTGGCAAATGTTCTTGCAATTTCTCTGATAAATGGGTGGCGAGTGAGTGAAATTCTGACACACAGACAGACTAATTCTTACATTCTTCCTTTGGAAGAAAGCTAAGCTATGAAAGGGATTGTTAATAGCTCTTTGGAGCATCCATAACTTTGGCTTTTAATACTGTGGTTTGAAAAGGAAATATTATACTCCATACTGAAGGGATCTACTTTGAATAGTACATGGATAAAGATTTGACTCAGCTCTACTAGGAATTGGGTGTGTGGTTTCTGAGGACTGCACATACTATATTTGATTTTGAGATTCCTAAACCAGACTTTTAGGCAGATTACATTGCCTAAGTATTCTTACAGTGCCAAGGACCTGCCTAATATATATGTTTTCTTATTTCTCTGAGATAGCTTTTTTCTCTCCTTCTTTCTCTTTCTCCCTTTTCTTCTTTCTCCTTTCCTTCCAGCCTTCCTTTCCAAGTTTTATAATACCTCATCATCTTCTCCTCTTCCTCTCCTTCTTCTCATCCTCCAACTCTTTCTCCTTTTATTTATTCATTTATTTATTTTAATTTGGGTCTTGATTGCTCTCAGAAATCAATTCCCTTTGCTTCAGTCCAGTTCAGGTCAGTCGCTCAGTCATGTCTGACTCTTTGTGACCACATGGACCGCAGCACACCAGACCTCCCTGTCCATCACCAACTCCCGGAGTTTGCTAAAACTCATGTCCATCGAGTCGGTGATGCCATCCAGCCATCTCATCCTCTGTCGTCCCCTTCTCCTCCTGCCCCAAATCCCTCCCAGCATCAGGGTCTTTTCAAATGAGTCAGTACTTTGCATCAGGTGGCCAAAGCATTGGAGTTTCAGCTTCAGCATCAGTCATTCCAATGAATATTCAGGACTGATTTCCTTTAGGATGGACTGGTTGGATCTCCTTGCAGTCCAAGGGACTCTCAAAAGTTTTCTCCAACACTACAATTCAAAAGCATAAATTCTTTGGTGCTCACATCTTTATAGTCCAACTCTCACATTCATACATGACTACTGGAAAAACCATAGCCTTGACTAAATGGACCTTTGTTGGCAGAGTAATGTCTCTGCTTTTTAATATGCTGTCTAGGTTGGTCATAACTTTTCTTCCAAGGAGTAAGCATCTTTTAATTTCATGGCTGCAGTCACCATCCACAGTGATTTTGGAGCCCCCCAGGATAAAGTCTTAGTGTTTTCAAAAGAATCTGTCTGAATGTATGGTAGAGAAAAATAAATCTTGGTCAGTGTTAAGACAGGACAATTATTAAGTAAAATGTATCAGTTTCAATAAACTAAAAATAAAAATTTTGTTATAAAACCTATACAGTTAAGTCAAGCAATGTCCATATGTTTGGTCTCTATAGGACTCACCACAAGGCAGAGTTCTGTCACATGGAGGGAAGAACTGAATCTAATTGTTAGAAGAAAGCTCACTTTCCATTTTACCTTCCTTAAGTAAAACATGTTTATTAGTTCTGTGTTAATGTCAGGAAGAAATAGCTGCAACAGATGAGAACTATGGTTGTGTCAAAAAATGGTAATGTAGAGAGATATTGAAAACATTAACACTGCTTTACTAGGTTGGTACATTTTATTTGATTTGGAGAGAGAGAGACAGAAAAAAGGTGTTTGGGATGAATACACATTGTACATATTGTTATTACTGATAACTGTTCTAAAATCTGACAAAATTTATCTAAAAACTTGACATAAAATTGATTATTTGAAGTGTTTTTTACACTTTCAGATGAACTAAAAAGTTATTTTTGAACACGTGAAATGTTACAGGGAACACAAAGGAGAAAAAAAGAGTGAGAGAGAAAGAGGCATTTACTTCATAAAGCAAAAGGTTTGTTGAAGCTGTTCAAAAGCTGGATAAATACAGTATTATACTATAATATCGTATAATTTTATTGTTAATTTTATTGTTCTGTCTTTGCTCTCTAGTTTCTTTCTCTTGGGGATAAAGTGATGTGTCCAGTGAGCTAACTTTTCAAGCCATGGTGTACCTCTCCTGGTCTAACATAGCTTAATACTAAAACCATAGGCCTGTTCTTATTGGGGTGCCAAGTTTGAGACAGATTTCTTAGTCCATTAGGATGTCCTTTATCCTAAAGGGAACATACAAATTCCTTATATTTGTTACCAGGACAACAACTCAAAGGGACCTGTTTTTGCTACCAGGACAATAAACTGAAGGGGCCTTTTCTTCAATTCTTGTCCCAGTAGCAAATACAAGGAATGGGCACAGCATCTATTCAAGTTTTCACAGGTTAGCGGCATCATACCAAGTGTTACCAAGGAACACAAAAGAAGGTAACATTTAAAGCCGTCAGGCACAATTGCTGTTGTTTAGTCACTAAGTTGTGTCTGACTCTTGTGACCCATGGACTGCAGCCCACCAGGCTCCTCGGTCCATGGGATTTCCCAGGCAAGAATACTGGAGTGTGTTGCCACTTTCTTCTCCAGGAGATCTTCCTGACTCAGGCACTGAACCTGTGTTGCCTGCATTGACAGATGGACTCTTTACCACTCAGCCAGCTGGGAAGCCCAAGGCAGACACAATACATGATGCCTTTAAGCTTCTTTTTTTATAGATAATAAAATCAAGGCTAGAGAAATAATGTGAAAGATGTGAGGGCACACAGTGAGTTAATACTAAAATTGAGGCTGAGGAGGCAATGCTCTGCTTCCCAGATCTGTGTTTGTTCTGTGGTCCACACCTGCCCTCTGCTTAAGCTGAAGGAAAGGAGTACAACTGACCTGGATAGACCATCTGATTTATTGAGTTCAGGGCCTTCCCAGAGTTAACAGAACCACTCTGACTTCTTGGCAATACTTAGCAAAGCCTCTTCAATTATGTTTTCTTATTTAATCTTCATCATTGTTAAGTGCTTGTCTGGTGACTCAGTCAGTAAAGAATCCCCCTGCAATGCAGGAGACTTGGGTTTGATCCCTGGGTTGGGTAAGAGCCCTGGAGAAGAAAATGGTAATCCACTCCAGTATTCTTGCCAGGGAAATCCCATGGACAGAGGAGCCTGGTGGGCTACAGTCCATGGGGTCACAAGAGCCAGACACAACTTAGTGACTAAACAGCAACATAGTTAAATGTGGGAAGATATCATTAGTCTCACATTTTTGGAGGATATACCCAAGTTGGAAGTATTCACTCAAGGGTTTACCTATATGGGCACTTAAGTTTTTTTTCTTTTCATTTGGAGTTTTATAAGATTTAACGAAGTTATTCATTTGCTTTCATATTTAGTAAGATTGATTGCAGTACACTGACGGGGATTTAATTAAATTATGGATCTCATTTAAGTTAGCTTATACTTAAACCTTTGCACAAGTGCCCTGATCCCTAATTAAGATACAGGATTCCTGCACAGGGTTGAAACTTTCTCTAAGAAACATCTACTCTATCACTCAAGGAACATATGAGTCTAACTTCAGTGTATTTTTAAACCATTCCTAGGGGCTTTATTTTAAGAAAAATTGCCTTTGGATCTCATTTTCCAATCCAACACTCAAGGGAGTGATTGCTACACAGACCAAGAAGGGCCATGGCTGCTCATTTCATTTGTACTCATTAAAAAAGATTAAAAAAAACACTAAATAGGAAACTGTGCACAATAAGCATTGAATTTATAAGATGATGTATAGACATAGAAAGTCTTTTGAAACTAATTTTGAATAGTTAGAATGTAGTCATCATGCTGTGTGGCTGAAAGGTTGGCAACTATCTTCCACTGGAAAATTGTGTTTTGATTTAATGAATATGTATTCAATACCTATTTGTACCAAGCAGTAGTATAAAATTTGAAGAAATAATTGCAAATGAAATAAAATCCTGACCTCATATAGAAGTTATTTTCTATTGAAAGCTACAAGTATAAAGTGGCTCAGACTATAAAGGATCTGCCTGCAGTGCAAGAGACCCAGGTTCAATCTCTGGGTTGGAAAGATCCCCTGCAGAAGGGAATGGCTACCTACTCCAGTGTTCTTGCCTGGGAAATCCCAGGAAAGCCCGGTGAACCACAGTCCATGGGGTCACAAACAATCAGGCACAACTGAACAACTAACACTTTCACAGGTATGAAACAAGCAAGCATACTTGTGATTGAGTGGTAAAAAGGGCGGGAGGGGGAAGGTGCAGTTGGATGTAGTTGGGTCAATTTGTAGAGGGTTGAGTAACTGGCTCATTTGAAAAGACCCTGATGCTGGGAAAGATTGAAGGCGGGAGGAGAAGGGGATGACAGAGGATGAGATGGTTAGATGGCATCACCAACTCAATGGACATGAATTTGAGTATGCTCCGGGAGTTGGTGATGGACAGGGAATCCTGGAATGCTGCAGTCCATGGGATCACAAAGAGTTGGACATGACTGAGTGACCAAACTGAATGGCACTGAATTATTTTAGGTAGGATTGCCTAGGAGGTAGCATTTAAACTGAAATCTACATGATGTGAAGTAGCTAGTACTTTAAATCTCCTGTGTGGACACATTCTGGGAACAGGTAACAGCCAGTATAAAATCCTAGGGGCAAGTGAGAGCTGACCATGATGCAGGCACAATGAGGGTGAGGGGTTAGCAGGATGGGTGAGTGGGGAGTGTAGAGGGGTGAGGTCTAGGCAGTAAGTCAGGCCAGATCATGTAGGATCTTGTAGTCTCTCCTAAGGATTTTCAACTTCATTCAAAATTTAGAGAGAAGTCATTGGAACATTTTGAGCAGGGGTGTGACATAATGTGATTCCCTGGCTGAAAAAGAACTCTCTGATGGCTATGCATAGATTATACCACTGTGGAGGGCACCGAGCAGTGTGTGAAGGTGGTCAAGGGGGAGGGCGGACTCCTGTCCAAAGGGTGGCTGACACCCCCACCCCTGCACGGACAGCCAGGTAGTCGGAGCTTGTAGAGACAGAGGCAGGGGCTACCTGCAGAAACAGCAGTCATCTCTGATGGCCATCTTGAAATTCCTCATGCAGTGAGTACTCATGAGATGCCCAGTGTCATCTTGATTGTCTAAACTGCAGTTAATCTTCAGTTCCAGAGTCAGTTTGTTCCCCTTTCCTTGAGGTCGATTCTCGGAATCATGGCAGCTTATGTCACGACTACCACCTGGTCATCCTGTGGTTAACATCTTCCACCTGGTGGGGGTTTCAGTATCTATGTGACAGCTCACAGCACATGGCTCAGAATATTATCTGTAGCCCGTGAGCAGGAACTAAATGCCCTTGCCTTGGCTTACTGACTAAACTATTATTGTTTGTTCCTGTTTGACTATTTTTCTTTGCTTCTGATTTTCTCACTTTTCTGATTAAACTTATTCTTTGCTAAAGTTTTTCCATAGACAAAAGATAGGTGGAGGACGTGGTGTGGGAGTAGGGGGTGGAGAACCACTGGGTCTCGTTCCATTTCAAAGGGAGAAGGGCTAACCTTGGCTTTTGAGTCATTGACTCCTTGTCTGCTCTTTGCCCGGTAGCTTGCCTTTTGAATGTTTCTGTTTCTTCTTTTAATTGAAAGAGGTCCAGGCTCACCTTTGTAGGTGCGCAGGGAACTCACATGTTTGCACTGGGAACATTGCCCTGGCAATCCTCTTCCTCAGATACACAAGCCAGAGTCTGTTTTCAATTGATTATTGTTAGTGTTATTTGCTCAGTCTTGTCCGAGTCTTTGCTACCCTATGGATGTAGCCCACCAAGCCCCTCTGTTTGTGGAATTCTCCAGGCAAAAATACTGGAGTGGGTTTCCATACCCTTCTCCAGGGGATCTTCCTGATCCAGAGATTGAACCCAGGTATCCTGTATTGCAGGTGGATTCTTATCATCTTAGCCATCAGGAAAGCACCTCATATTACAAAACTATCTAGGAAATGTTGAGTTTGGAGAACAAAGAAATCACATGAAAAGGAGACTGCCGAAGAAGATCAGATACCTGTTTTTGACTTCTGGTGAAGCTTTATTGTTCAGTAAACTTGGACATTCATTGTAGACATTTTTTCTTAAGGTGAAAGGGAGTGTATGGAAACTCCTTTGTGAGGTTAGAGGGGAGATTCGATTTAACAGGGTGTTAAGTTCTAATTGAATTGGCTTGGATGAAATCTGTACCCCCAAGTGCCATGAACACAGACTGGACAGTTGTCTCCTTTTTAAGTCTCAGCAAGCAGCCCATCACCCCCAGACAGATTTAAAGGGAGACCAGGAGGTAGGACATGAAGACAGACAGTCTAACATTCTTAGGACAGGTAGGATTATCTCACCTAATATTATTCTAGCCTACATATATCAAACATAGCTATCTAAATACACAGATATTGATGGTCAATGTGTTTCTACAGCAAGGCAGAAGAGAGAGTCTGAGTTATGCTTAATCACAATGGCTTATTGTACAGATTGTGAAGCATGTTTTGTTGGCCAAACTATAAGCATTGTATAAATGTGAAGCATGTCCTGTTGGCCAAATGTAAATGTTTAAGATGATAGTAGCAAAGAGAGATTGGCTGTTTGGGATCTTAGAGCTTTCAAAGAGAAATGACTTGTGATGATCACAGTAGCAACCAACCCAAAATAAACAATTTAAAACCCCATAGATCAAGTCCAAAGACAATTTTCTTTGGGACATCAGACACATTTAATAGTTTTAAGAAAAGCATCCACCTACAGCAAGTTTCTTTATAACCAAATTTGCTGGCTTGTGCTTCCATGTTTTACTTTAGATCTAAATGGGTTAAGATTGCCCTGAAGCAAACACAGAAAGATTATTTTTTATAGAGACTTGTGGGATTTGTGTTGGAGGAACCCCATTATCAGCGTGCTCTGTGGGGCATAATAGCAATTCTTCCCTCCTGAGAAGACTACTGAGGATGTCATTTCCTTCCTTAAAAAACCTTGCTATTGCATACGCTCAAAATATTTCAGCACACCACTTGAGACTATTGATTATAATAATAAAAATGGTTGCTTCTATAGAGTTTGCAATAAAACCATGCACTCTAGAAACAAGATTCTGTTTCCATCTCTTCTGGTTCCCCATCTTATTTTGTCAGCTAACCACTCTTTTTGTCTTATCAATTTCTCAACCAGTTTCTTCCTCTAAATTTCTGCATGCTTCTTCACCATTATATTTCTTTTGTCCTTCCGAATGCGAACGCCTTTTGGGCATTAACACATTCCTTGACACATAGAACATTCTCAGTAATATTATGATTAATGAATGAGTAACTACAGAAAAGCTTAAGTCTTGACTGGTTTCACTCCATTTTTACTCACTGAAATTCTCTTTTCCTTCAAAGCCCATATAAAAAGATGTCATCTCATGAAATTTATCCTAATTGTATAATTTACAAGTATCCCCATGTATTTTTTTTCTTGCCTAAAATTCTTTGTAACTTTATTATAACACTTGCCCCCTATTAATTATATTTAAGGATTACATGTCTCTGAAGGGAATTATAAACTCCTTGAGGGACAAATTCATGTTTTCTTCATTTTTTTAGGGTCAGTGGTGATTAACATAGTACATTTGATAGCTATGCGTTACTTGAAAGTATATGTTATCACTTGAGTTTTATATGTAGGGTGACTTTAATTCTCCAAGGGCTTGACCCTATGTGAACTCTTTTTTTAATGTTTATCTGCCTTTCCAGAGGGTTTCCCAGATGGCGCTATTGGTAGAGAACCTGCCTGTCAGTGCAGGAGACGTAAGACACGTGGGTTTGATCCCTGGGTTGGGAGAATACCAGGAAAAGGAAATGGCAACCCACTCCAGTATTCTTGCCTGGTAAATCCCATAGATAGAGGAGCCAGGGATGCTACAGTCTATGGAGTTGCAAAGAGCTGGATATGACCAGGCAATTGAGCCCAGAACAGCAGAGCCTTTCTATAAGAAACTTTTATCCTCTACAAAGCAACCCCCCTGGGAGGATGTGTACCTCCCCAAATAATGCTGCTGTTGCCCAAGTCATTTGCAAAACTATTTAGGGGAATTGCCTTATAACAAAACATGTATTGTAGCTCTCCTTTTCCTTTTGAATGTGTGTGTGTGTGTGTGTGTGTGTGTGTGTGTGTTTCCTCTCTTTCCCGCCACTTACTGTATATAAATAACAAGATAAATGTTTCCTTAGTATATACACTGATAGTGCACAATTACGTTCTGAAAGAGGATTTTGTTGAAGGATTAGGGTTCTCTCCACTCCCAAATAGAACTTCCCTGGTGGCTTATTGGTAAAGAACCAATGGCATCTTTGGCATCTGCATTGGCAGGAGACGCAGGTTAGATCCTTGGGCCGGGAAGATCCCCTGGAGAAGGAAATGGCAACCCACTCCAGCATTCTTGCCTGGGACATGCTATGAGCAAGGACCCAGGCAGGCCACAGTCCATGGGGTCCCAAAAGAGTTGAACACTAAAGGACAACAACTGAACAACAACAGCAACCACTGCCAAATCTCAAGTCTGGTGAATAAGACTTTGCTCTATTTGGTCAAAACCAAAATATGAATGTCAAGGATTAAGACTGATTTACATACTCCTCTTTTAGTACAATTGATTTTTGCTTCAAAACTTCACTAATGTCTAATTAATCATTGAACACCCAGATAAAATAAAAGAAAGGGAAACCCACCCACAGTCTTATTTCATTATTTGTAAGATTTTTGCATCATTTTCTCACTTTTATAACTCACTTTTAATTTCATCTTTTGGAAACCAGGTATCTTATAAATGGCCTTTAAGTTGGCTCTCAAAATAAGAGCTTTTGGTGATTTCAGAAAGACATTCAGAGGTATTTCTTGGAAATATGAAATATAAATGTGATTACATAGCTTCTAATTTTTAATTTGTGTCTTACCTTCTTTATCTTCTTTTTCTCTCTCTCTCAATCCCAATCCCCTCTTTCTACTCCCAGTTGGTCAATTAGAGAGAAAAAAAAAAAGAATGGGATTTGGACTCAGACAGACTTGGATTTTAATTGCTGTTCTGACTGTGAAGTTATTTATTCTATCTGAGCCTTGTTTCCTTCATTAAGAAAGTTATACTCTTAATAGGAGATTGTACATATTTAAGGGGCCATGGATAATGCATAATGTATTTAGCACAGCATAGGTGCTTATTGAAATTTAGCCTAATTGGAAACACAGATGTTTTATAGTCTGAAAAAACAATGGCTCATTTTTTTCCTCATCTGGACATAATGAATAGTGTCCTTTCCTTTTTTGGTTTGTTGTAATGATCAAATTAAATCATGTATATAACATGAAACAGGGAGGCTGGAATATATGTCCAACAGACCTTTGTTGAAGACATGGATCTATTACATGTTTCGTGTTTTAGTCCTAGCCCAATGTTTTGCAGATAGTAAGATTCCAAATACTTAAAAAACATAAAGTGAATTTTATTGTTTATAGACTCATGCCAGTCTATAAACTTCTCCAGCAAGATATGTCACGCTATTTTACTAGAAAAATACAGGAATTGCATGGGGTGCTGTTTGCTGTAGGAGGTATATTAGTAAAATAAATAAGTAAACACACTTTCCTCACCTAAAACATGCACATTAATTATAAAGAAAAATGAAAATTACAGATGAAAACAAAGAAACAGCCTAAAAATATTAAAAAGGATCCTGTGATTCTTCTCTGATTGTATTTCTCTAATTGCCAAGGGCATCAAACAACACTGTCAATTGGGGCAAAAAGCTTTAGAACTCAAGTTCAAATGGCAACCCAGATTTTCTGGGTTTCACTCTAGTTTCCAGAGTGTTCCTTCACTATGCGTGTGACCCTGATGCTCATTTCTGTTCCTCGCACCAATTGTGTGCATGTGGCTCTTCACATGACTTAAAACCTTCTTAATCTGCTTTGCCAATGCCCATGGCTGCAGCGCCTCATGCAAGCTTCTTCATGTTGCTCCTTCCTTTAACTTCTGTGGAAATCTTTCATAGCACATTTGAATGTTATGTAACTTTCATTTCAAAGGCTTCATTTAATTACAACAGACTTTTATTCTATAATATCTATTTAGAATAGATAGGGTGCCCTTTTAGAGAATACAATTTGTCACAAAGGAGCTTTATTGTATATTTTCTTTCTCTGTACCCATCATACACACATAGTACCTTCATTATATTAAAAAAAGATTCTCTATTTTACTAACTTGGTCACAAAATTACAGCAGTTGAATGAAAATCTCAAGTCATTGTACATGAAAACATCTCAAATAGAGAGTCGTTTTAATGCACTCCCTTTATCTGGACAGTTTGATGCTTTCTTTATTGAGAAAACCCTTCACACACACTGTCTTATGCACACAAACACACACACACACACACACACATACATACACATCCTCACATATGTACACTCTTACACACATATGGACTCACAGGGACATACACATGTTCTCACTTTCTTACACCCGTGTATTTCCTTATTTTCTGAACCCCTACTCTCAAGAAGAACTCTTAAGCGTCGTAGCCAGAGGAGAAGACTGTGGGGAAAGGATCACTAAGGAGTTTCGGATGGACGTGTTTTGCCGTTCAGTCTCTAAGTCATGTCTGACTCTTTTTGACCCCGTAGACTGCAGCAGGCCAGACTTCCCTGTCCTTCACTATCTCCTGGAGTTTGCTCAAGCCCATGTCCATTGACTTGGTGATGTCATCTGTGTAAATACATGGATAACCAACCAGGGCCTACTGTCTAGCACAGGGAACTCTGATCAATGTTATGTGGCAGCCCGGATGGGAGGGGAGTTTGGGGGAGGATGGATACATGTATGTGTACGTCTGAGTCCCTTTGCTGTCTGCCTGAAACTATGACAACATTGTTAATTGGCTATACTACAATATATAATAAAAAGCTTTTTTATTAATAAATTAATTGAAAAAGCTCTCAGGTGGCAGAAACACCAACTTAATTGATGTAACCCACATCACTGAAATGCATGGACAATACTTGATCAATAATTTTTGACTGAGTAGCAACTTTCCATTAATTCAATCTGTGTAGCTGTAGATTGACTGCAGCTGATTAGTATTTTCTTCTTTCTAAATCAGAAGTGACAGCCTCCATTATCTAGATCTATGGTTTTCAGCCAATATGAAATACTAAAATCATCCTGAAACTCTAAACGGTACAATTCCCAGACTTCACCTTGAGCCATTCGAACTCCATTAAGTGGGGTGAGACCCTCAGCATCATTTTTCTTCAGTCTTAGGGGACTCTAAGATTCCTCAGAGTACATTGCCACTGGTATTCCTATACTTTTGAGTTGCCTGCCCCAGGGAGGCTGCTGGCCACTCCTTCCTAAAAAGTTAAATCTAGAGGCTTTAGCAGAGCGCTATAGAGGGGATAAACATTCCCCCAAATTCTTAGAGAACATTGAAAACAATCTGTAAACAGTAAAATGATCCATTTAAAGAAAAGTCCAGAGAGAAGAAAGCTTAGAAGATAAAGTATTAAAAAAAAAAAAAAAAAAAAGCCAGGAAGCAGATGGACGTTTATGGAAGCTAGTTGGAAAACACAGCAAATAAAACCATGCTGTTGTTGTTGTTGCTATTGTTCAGTAGCTCAGTCACATCTGACTCTTTGTGACCCCATGGACTGTGGGAGGTCAGGCTTCCCTGTCCTGCACTATCACCTGGATTTTTTTCAGATTCATCTCCATTGAGTCCTTGATGCTATCTAACCATAGATGCTATCTAATATTGGAAGATTTACACATCAAAGTCTGGTTCCAGTTACCTTAATGGCTTCTAATCTGGTCAGACAATCTCCATTGACTTAGTCATCACTGGCTCCATCTGTGTTTATAAAGACTGTATAGCTGAGAGCTCCTGGCTAGACTTTTCAAAGTAATTGACCATATATTTCAACAATACAATCAGAATGACCACACTATGGCTTCTCTATTGTTGGGAAAAAGCAAACCCTAAGTACTTATCTCTTCCAGAGACTGTCTTGAAAGCGTTTAATGGGCAGTAACCATTGTCAGATTCTAAGTTCATTTCACTGAGGTCCATCTCAAACTTTGTGCACAGTATAGCTTGTCCTCGGGTGAGACTGAAGCCAATAACTCTCATGCCCCCATAATCGCTAGGACCCAGAGGCAGAAAATTTCTGCCACTGAATGAAGATTTTCACAATGAATAATTACAAATGAGGCAGGCAATCATTTGTGTCATGGTTCATTGGCCCCGTCAGAGTGAAACAAAGATATTTTTCATTCTCTTCCCTCTACCATATGCACTATTAAAATGCCTTTGTAGATTACTGTAAATAATTCAAATGTTTATTAAAAACTCTGTTGGAAGATCAAGGAATCATAGATAATAGGAGAGAATACCATCCAATTTATTTTTATACGGCATGCTTCATCCATCATATCACAAGGCGCTTCAAGGGGAAACCCAAAGGGAGACAGGTTTTTTAGGCACTACTCAAAGAGGAGGTCATTTAAAATGATCTGAGAAGATGTGTTAAGAAAGTGATTCCTTGCTTCGAAGGTCCTAGTCATTTTGCTGGCTTAGGTCATTTTTCTAATTTAACTCAAATGTTTACTTATTTTCATCATAGTGATGGACTTGGCTTAGTGTAAGGAGAAGTGGGTACATTTTCTAGCATCTGTAAGCATCCCAGCTTCTGTGTCCTTCTGTTTTCTGGTGTGTGCACACGGAAGGAGGAAATGTGAACCCCACCTGGCTCTACCCTGGAGTAGGGGCATTATGGCAGCAGCATTGCCACATGGCATGTGACTGCCACGTTGGCCTGCTGTGAGATGAAGTCGGGGAGGCCAGGCCAGGACAAAGGTGGCATCCTTCTCTGATCTATGACGTTCTTGGTTGAGCCTGATCACTGGCCCTCAGCCCCAGTGACACTTGTAGTTAACAATAGTAAGGTAATCATATCTGCCATTCATCGGGCACTTGACCTGTATCAGGCACTGTAGTCGGCAGCTTTGATACAATAATAGTGGTTTTGTCTCCTGATAATTAAATTGCTGGCTTAGGAGTCAGACTGAAGAATTTGGAGTCTTGGCTTCACCTGTACCAGTTCAGTGCCTTGAGAAAATTATTTAACCTTTCTAAATCTCAAGTTCTTCATCTTTAAAATGTATTTAACAATGAAATCTGTTTCACAGGATTGTGGACTGGACAGTACTCCATGAAGAAGCATGAGCTTCTGATTATCACTGCTAACACTCCAGAAATGTTCACAATTATTATTAATCTCACTTGATACTTAATATTAATAACTGATACACTATAGTGAAGATATCAGGTTGGCCAAAAAGTTGGTTTGAGTTTTTCTGTAAGATGTAATAGAAAAAGCTTAGCGAACTTTTTGGCCAACTCAGTACTTTACTATTAGGGCAATATTATCACCTCTATTTTATATTAAAAAAAGGTACTGAGAGTCAGTGACATTTAATAGCTTGTGTGTGACCCAACTAACATTTGAATCTAGGCTTATTTGATTTCATAGCATGCTTCAAATGTGGTTATCAAAAGGCTTTACCCTTATCCACTCTACAAATAGAATTTTAAAGTCATTGCACCTCCTTTAGAAAAAGAAAATAACAGAATTTTCAGAGGGATTAACAGAAATCTAAATACTTCCAAGCTATATTTCTCCCTTACCGTGATATCCTGGCTTCTGTAAGCATCTGGGCCTTAAAGTTTTTCTTGTTATCCCGTAATCCAGTCTGAAGATACTCTGAAAAGTAGAAGTGTTAGTCATTCATTCTTGTCAGACTCTTTGCGACCCCATGGACTGTGACCCACCAGACTTCACTGTCCGTGGAATTCTCCAGGCAAGAATACTAGAGTGGGTTGCCATTCCCTTTTCCAGGGGATCTTCCCAACTCCAGAGATCAAACCCAGGTCTCCTGCATTGTAGGTAAATTCTGTACTGTCTGAGCCTCCAGGGAAGGCCCTATGACGAGTGAGGGATATATATAGCCGAAAGACAGTAGGCAAATACTTGGTATGGTAGGTGACACCTAACATAACCCTAATCTTTTAATTGAAATTCTATTTTCAGTCCACAAGATTATGGCTTTGCCTATATTGAGCAATCACTCAATCTGCTGCTGCTGCTGCTGCTAACTCACATCAGTCGTATCCGACTCTGAGCGACCCCATAGACGGCAGCCCACCAGGCTCTCCCATCCCTGGGATTCTCCGGGCAAGGACACTGGAGTGGGTTGCCATTTCCTGCTCCAATGAATGAAAGTGAAAAGTGAAAGTGAAGTCGCTCAGTCATGTCTGACTCTTCACAACCCCATGGACTGCAGACTACCAGGCTGCTCCGTCCATGGGATTTTCCAGGCAAGAGCACTGGAGTGGGGTGCCAGTTCCTTCTCCCACTCAATTAGTTTGTGTTAAAAGAGATGAGAGTGGATTGTAAGAAACTGCAAGCAGTTATTCCCTCATAAAAGTAAAAAGGACAGAAATGTTAGGTCATGATTCTGAAATTACCCATAGCTGAGTGAAATAGAATAATCTCCTCATAAATTGGGATATTCAGGTAACCAAGTCTGTGTTATTAAAGTCTCCCATTCTCAAAAGTCTTTCATTATCTCTTTTATAAATTTCAGTTTGTATTTTTTTAAATATTTATGTATCTATTTATTTATTGGGCTGTGCTGGATCTTCGTTGCAACATCTGGGATCCTTAGTTGTGGCATGCAAACTGTTAGTTGCGGCATCTGGGATCAAGTCTCCTAACCAGGGATTGAGCCCATACCCCCTGCATTGGGAATGTGGAGTTATAGCCAATGGACTACCAAGAAAGTCCCAAGAGATTTCAGTTTTTCTTGGAATCTTTAGATATAATATACAAATATGAAAATTGCCAAATGCTCCCCAGGACAATACGGCATGAAGAATTGTCCTATCTAAAACACAAGAATCAATTATTTATTTTTGTCTGCTTACTCCTTGGAAGGAAAGCTATGACCAACCTAGACAGCATATTAAAAAACAGAGACATTACTTTGTCAACAAAGGTCCGTCTAGTCAAGGCTATGGTTTTTTCAGTGGTCATGTATGGATGTGAGAGTTGGACTATAAAGAAAGCTGAGCGCCGAAGAAGTGATGCTTTTGAACTGTGGTGTTGGAGAAGTCTGTATTGGAGAAGACTCTTGAGAGTCCCTTGGGCCACAAGGAGACCCAACCAGTCCATCCTAAAGGAGATCAGTCCTGGGTGTTCATTAGAGGGACTGATGTTGAAGCTGAAATTCCAATACTTTGGCCACCTGATGCAAAGAGCTGACTCATTTGAAAAGACCCTGATTCTGGGAAAGATTGAGGGCAGGAGGAGAAGGGGACGACAGAGGATGAGATGGTTGGATGGCATCACCGACTCAATGGACATGGATTTGGGTGGACTCTGGGAGTTGGTGATGGACAGGGAGGCCTGGCATGCTGCGATTCATGGGTTTGCAGAGTCGGACACGGCTGAGCGAATGAACTGAACTGAGCCAATAGCAACAGAAGCTGATGCCTGCTAATGCTTAGCTTAGCTGATTTGTGTTAAGTGTATTTCAATCTCCCATCCCTTGTAGCTAGTCAGGGTTGTGTGACAAGTTTAGTAGTGGACTGTGAACAGAAGGTATGTCCCTTCCAGATTCAGGCTGTGAAAACCTCCTGCACAACTGTCTGTCTCGTCTCCTTTGGTGAGAGTGGAGGCTATGTTTTAAGATAGCAATGACACAAGATGGAAGCAGCCTGAGCATCCACATAGATAAGAGCAAGGGAGGGCTCAGCGTAATGAAGACTTTTGATCAGGCAAAAATCCCTCTGAAACGCCCTCCTACTGGATCCCTTATTTCTGCCTTGTTATAGTTGAAGCCTCGTAGTCACTTTCTGTTTTTTCACCCTAGTAATCACATGTGATCAGTTCTACTTTCAAAGAGCCTCTCCAAAATAGTTCTCTTGTCTACTCCTATACCTAGCGTCTTGGTCCATGAGCTTGTCAACAATTATCTGGACTATTTTAACAAGACTCTAAGTGGAATCTTTCGCTCAGACTTTTCCTGCTTCTTCTTTTTTTTTAAAATTGGAGTATAATTGCTTTACAATTCTGTGTTTTAGTTTCTACTCTACAACGAAGCAAATCTGGTATATATATACATATATCCCTCCTCTTCCCTCTTGGACTTCCCTCTCACACACCCCCACCTCCCCGTATCCCACCCATCTGGGTCATCACAGACCACCAAGCTGAGCTCCTTGGCTATGTAGCAGCTTCCCACTAGCTACCTGTTTACACATGGTAGCGTATTCACGTCCATCCTAATCTCTCAGTTTGTCTCACCTTCCCCTTCCATCCACGTACACATGTTCATTCTCTATGTCTGCATCTGTATTCATGCCCTGCAGGTAGGTTCATCTGTACCATTTTTCTAGATTCCACATACATGTGTTAATAGATGATTTTTTTTCTCCCTTTCAAATTACTTTACTCTATATGACAAACTAACTTAGATACTCAAACACAGTATTAATCTTCCTAAGCGAAGCTTTGATCAATCCAATCTCTTACTCTGTAACCTTTGAGGACTGACAAGTGTCTAAAGAATGACATTTTAAATTTCTTATCCTGATATTCTCTTTTTTTCAGTGTAATACTTTTTTCTCCTTTTATTTACTTTTAAATTGGAGCATAGTTGATTTACAGTGTTCTGTTAGTTTTAAGTGTACTGCAAATATATCTATTTTTCTCTAGATTATTTTCCCTTACAGGTTATTACAAAATACTAAGTATAGTTCCCTGTACTATGCAGCAGGTCCTTATTGTTTATCTGTTTTACATGTAATAGTGTGTTTATCCCAATCTCCTAATTTATCTCTCCCTCACTTTCCATTTGGTGATCATATGTTTGTTCCCAGTGTCTGTGAGTCTATTTTTGTTTTGTAAATAAGTTCATTACTATCATTTTTTCTTTTTTAGATTCCATGTATAAGTGATAACATACTCTATTTTTCTTTCTCAGTCTGATTTACTTCACTTAGTATGATAATCTCTAGGTCTATCCATGTTTCTGCAAATTAGTGTGGCATTCTTATTTCATCATGCTCTAGTTAATGTATCAATTACTTCCTCACCCTATGTTCATATCTTAAAGGGAGTGATTTGGAGAAATTAAAATATGACCCAGTCTAGCTACACACACTTCTGTGAGCAGGGAGATTCTTGAAGTCAAGTGGTAAACATGGCTATTTTACTCATTAGGCTGGGCATAGGCTATGATGGTAAGTAAACCCAAGATCCCAGTGAATTATTATAGAGTTTATTGTTTATATGCCCAGAGTCTGCTCTACACTGGGTTCTCCTCAGACCTATTTGACTGACTCTTGCTCAATGGCTTAGTAATCCAATCTGCTTTGATCACATGACCTTGTGGTGTGAACACATCACTTCCACACTCACCTCCAGGAGAAGAAATGGCTGGAAGGTTATTTGGGGAATTTTATTACCTGAACCAGGAGTGATACACATCACTTCTGCTCATAATCTACTAGACGATATTCATTTAGTCCTGATTACTGCAGAGGACTAGGATGTGAACTATACTTTTTTCACTTCCTACAGAAGTGAGGAGACTCAGGTAGGAGTAACACTAGCAATATCCACTCACACACTGTGCTCAATAATTATTTTTGCTGCTCCACGGTAAGAAATCACAGTTGATATTTTTTAAATAATAAAATGGGCAAATCATCCAAGAATGTACTTTTATTAATATTTAAACTAATAAGATTTGAAAGAAATTCTGCACTTATGGCAATTGCTTTAGATGCTGTCCTTAAAACCTGACAAATTAATTATTTCATTTGTGGCTCTTTGCTGAAAAGGACTTGAGTAGCACTGAATAAATCTATGATTATCTCCTCTTCCTGATGAATTACCAGCAATTTTATTAATAACATAATTTTCTACTTATATTTCTATTATTGTTTTATGCTGGTGACAAAACTTTCTTACCTTAACCATCTGAAATGTGAATTTTGTCTAATTTTTTACAAAGTAAGTTATTTTTTTAAAGTTTCTTAACTTTCTAATTTGGAAAATTTTGCCCAACAATTTGTAGAACCTATTTTTATAAGGTTTCAGCTTATTGTGAAACAAGAATTCAGATCTCTGTCTTAACACATGCAGTGTTACATCTCCAAGGTCAATAACAGTACAGGCACAACTCAGAAATATTGCAGATTTGGTCCAGACCACAGCAATATGCCTGCAAATTTGGAAAACGCAGCAGTGGCCACAGGACTGGAAAAGGACAGTTTTCATTACAATTCCAAAGAAAGCCAATGCCAAAGAATGCTCAAACTACTGCACAATTGCACTCATCTCACACACTAGTAAAGTAATGCTCAAAATTCTCAAAGCCAGGCTTCAACAATACGTGAACTGTGATCTTCCAGATGTTCAAGCTGGTTTTAGAAAAGGCAGAGGAACCAGAGATCAAATTGACAACATCCACCGATCATCAAAAAAGCAAGAGAGTTTCAGAAAAATATTTACTTCTGCTTTATTGACTATGCTAAAGCCTTTGACTGTGTGGATCACCACAAACTATGGAAAATTCTAAAAGACATGGGAATACCAGACCACCTGACCTACCTCTTGAGAAATCTGTTTGCGGGTCAGGAAGCAACAGTTAGAACTGGACACAGAGCAACAGACTGGTTCCAAATAGGAAAAGTACGTCAAGGCTGTATATTGTCACCCTGCTTATTTAACTTATATGCAGAGGACTTCATGAGAAACGTTGGGTTGGAAGAAGCACAATCTGGAATCAAGATTGCTGGGAGAAATATCAATAACCTCAGATATGCAGATGGTACCACCCTTATGACAGAAAGTGAAGAAGAACTAAAGAGCCTCTTGATGAAAGTGAAAGAGGAGAGTGAAAAAGTTGGCTGAAAGCTCAACATTCAGAAAACTAAGGCATCTGGTCCCATCACTTCATGGCAAATAGATGGGGAAACAGTGGAAACAGTGGCTGACTTTATTTTGGGGGGGCTCCAAAATCACTGCAGATGGTGATTGGAAATTAAAAGACGTTTACTCCTTGGAAGAAAAGTTACGACCAATCTAGACAGCATATTAAAAAGCTGAGACATTGCTTTGCCAACAAAGGCAAAGGCTATGGTTTTTCTAGTAGTCATGTATAGATGTGAGAGTTGGACTATAAAGAAAGCTGAATGCTGAAAAATTGATGCTTTTGAACTGTGGTATTGGAGAAGACTCTTGAGAGTCCCTTGGACTGCAAGGAGATTAACCAGTCCATCCTAAAGGAAATCAGTCCTGAATATTCATTGGAATGACTGATGTTGAAGTTGAAACTCCAATATTTGGCCACCTGATGTGAAAAACTGACTCATTGGAAAAGACCCTGATGCTGGGAAAGATTGAAGGTGGGAGGAGAAGGGGATGACAGAGGATGAGATGGTTGGATGGCATCACTGACTCAATCACATGAGTTTGAGTAAACTCCGGGATTTGGTGATGGACAGGGAGGCCTGGCGTGCTGCAGTCCATGGGGTCGCAATAACTAGGAGATGACTGAGCAACTGAAGTGAACTGAACAGCAATAAGTGAATCTTGCACCAAGGAGAGTTGCACGCATTTTCTGATTTCCCAGTGTATATGCAAGTTGTGCTCAGTCACTGAGTCTTGTCTGAGCTTATGATTCCATGGACTGTAGCCTGGCAATAGTAACATCAAAGATCACAAAGGTTACTGATAACGCATCATTATTATAAATATAATAATTATAAAAATGTTTGAAATGTTGCAAGAATTATCAACATGTGACACAAAGACACAAAATTATCAGATGCTGTTGTAAAAACAATACCAATAGACTTCCTCTATGCTGGGTTGCTGCAAGCCTTCAATCTGTAAAACAACAACAACAACAAAAACATGATATCTGTTAAGCACAATTAAGTGAAGCCCAATAAAGGAAGACATGCCTTTAAATGCAGGTATTTAAGGAAAGTTGATAAACTATACTTGACAGATTAAATTTCAAGTTCAGTAACTAGGATGAACTATAAGTCATGAGGTCTTTCTAATTTTACCTGGAGAGTATTTTCTTTCAGGATACTGATGTACTCCATGTAATGTGACGATAATAGAAATATATTAGCCAAATAAGTGGACTATTTTATAACTGACATAATGTCTCTTGAGTTTCTATTTTGATGCTGTGGGCACCTGTCAAATGTGACTATATCTGATTTGTGAAAGCATCAGCTGAGAGAATAGATTAGAAGAAGAAAACATTTATGCAACATCATATACTCATGCAAAATGATTTATTAACAGACTACAGATTAAAGGAGTGAATTAATGAATAAATGTCTGTTTTTCCAACCAAAAATGTTAAATAAAGCAGTAAAAAAAAGCAAATACAGGATATATCTTAGCCAAATACTTTTTTGTTTCTTTTCAACTTTCTAATTGATTTTATATTTGCAAACACTAAATCCTCCTCAATATGCCTTTCAGTATATAGATTTAGAATAGTTTCTGTTGATTAGATTTACTGGAAAGAGTTTGTTGAGAAGTGGTAGCACTTCTACTTTGTGAGTTTGAACCAGAAAGTTTGGACACAGATGCTGTAATTAGCTCTCTTTTAAAGAGTTTAGTAATTTCAGTTTTTATGGATAGAGCAAATATTGAAACCATTTGAAGTGTGATTTTATATCTGGCTTTTCATATATTGGTTTTCTGGGGCTACTACAGTATTCTTGCCTGGAGAATTCTGTGGTTAGATGAGACTGGTGGGCTACAGCCCATGGGGTCGCAAGGAGTCAGACATGACTGAACTACTAACACTATCACACTTTTCTGGGGCTACTGTAATAGGTTACCATAACTGGGTAGCTGAAAAAGAACCCAGAAGTTTATTCTTTCACCGTTCTAGAGGCTGCAAGTCTGAAATCAGAATGCCAGCAGGGCCATGCTCTCTCTAAAAGCTGTAGGGGAGAATCTGTTCTGTGTCTCACTTTAGGGCTTCCCAGGTGGCTGAGTGGTAAAGAACCCACCTGCCAATGCAGGAGATGCAAGGGACTTGGGTTTGATCCCTGGGTTGGGAAGATCCTCTGGAGAGGGCAATGGCAACCCACTCCAGTATTCTTGCCTGGAGAACTCCATGGACAGAGGAGTCTTGTGGGCTATAGTCCATGAGTTCGGGAAGAGACACGAACTGAGCACACACAGACATAGAAGACATGCTTCTCTTTTAGCTTCTGGTGTTGTCAGCAATCCTTGGCTGTCCTTGGCCTGTAAAGGTATCACTTGCAACATTTCCTCTTCATCTGGTATTTGTCCCCGATTCTGAATCTCTATGCATCTCCCCCTTTGTGCCTAAGGACACCAGTCATATTAGATTGGGTCCCACCCTAGTGACCTCATCTTGACTACTTCTGGAAAGACTCTAAATAAAACATTCATAGGTATTTGGGGGTGAAGACTGCAATTTATATTTCTAAGGATATAATTCAGCACATATCATCTGAAGAGTGAGTTTTAGCTAAGGTGAACAAAGAACTTCAATAGTATAACTCAAAAGCAGTTGTCTAAGAATTATTAGTACTTCTCTACCTACTAGCTTTCTCCAGATTTGTCTTTTTCTTTAACTGCCCATTTAGAAACACGTGTGTTGTGTTCATGAGTTTAATTCAAAATCGTACGATGAAGCTTCATCTCTAGACAGAATCTCAAGTCTCCTACAGACATACATTATGTGTTAACTGTCTCTTTAAATAGGGGATTTTAGCCCTCATCTTCACCTGAAACTAAGGAATATTTACCTGAACCTCTTTTCTTTCTCAATAAAGAAATCTGATGTCATCTGGATTCTTAGTGAGAATACAAATACAGCAAAATCATCAACTGCATCACAGGGAAGTTGGCAAGGCAAAGAGAAAATTGCAAATTTAGACTAAGCTCCATACATCCTTGAGAATATTTCATTTGATGCTATTTACCTGTTAATTAGGATCAAAGGAGAAAATTTATATAATAAATCTCATAAAAGCATACTGGATAAATATTAATGAATTCAGTGATGAGTTTCTGTTTCCAGGCAACCGGATATTCCCCAAGAGTATTAATATAGGCTGTAAAATAGCAACAGTTCAGGCAGGAGTACTGATGGTTCTGTAGGATAAAGACTCCAGATCCTCTGGGCAAAACTGCCACCCTTCCTGAGCTGCAGATTGAAACGATGGCTTCAAAGAAGACTGCTCGTATTGTCTCTATCATGTCTGTCACCAGCATGAGCTGCACATTCAAAATTCAGTGGGATATGGTGAAAAATTGATGTTGACACAACTAGGAGGATAGCGAACTGGGTGACTGTTCACCGTGTTAAGGAGCATGAAGCAAGGGATTTGTATTTTACTCCTCACTCTATTGCTAATGGATTAATTCCTGTTAACTTCTGTTTCCATACCTGTCCACTAAAGGGGAGAAACTAGGAAGGAAGGAAGGAAAAGAGAAGAGAAGAGAAGAGAAAAAAGGTTTTTTCAATTCACTGAATTGGACTGAATTGTGTCCAGTTCTGACAGTCTGTGATGGTTCCTTTCCCCGTGATTAAAAGAATAAAAAGGACTTCTCAAATGTTGGGAGGTGATGCCAGTAGAGACAGCGTGGAAATAAGCTACCACACTGGAAGGTAACATTTGGGGCCCAAAGTGAAGATTGGATAAACGGCAGGTCCAACATCAGGAAAGTCACCTGGTGGTCTCCTTTTTCAAAAATCATTTTTTACTGGAGTATAACGGTTTTATAATACTGTATGAGTTTCTACTGGACGGCAAAGTAAACCAGTCACGCATACACACAGATCCCCATTTTTGGACGTCTCTCTCCTGTAAGTCTCCACAGAGCCCCGAGTAGAGTCTCCTGTGCTGTCCAGGAGGTTCTCCTAGTTATCTTATATGCAGTAGTCTATGCACGTCGGTCCCCACCTCCCAGTTCCTCCCACCCCAACCCCCACCCCTTTCCATCTCGGTATCCATACACTTGTTCTCTAGGTCTGGGTCTCTATTTCTGCTTTACAAGTAAGATCATCTCTACCATGTTTCTAGATTCCACCTTTATGTGTTAATATGCGATATCTGTTTTTCTCCTCCTTTTGATGCAGACTGTCTAGTTAACTCTACCTCTCATCTAACTCCCTGTCTGCACTCTCCCCATCCCCAGCTACACCCCCATCCACAGCCCCCCTTTCTCTCTCTCCTGCTGGAGTGAGAATAAACAGGTGATCTGGAATAAACATGCCCCCACCAGCCTTCATCTGCTCCTCATCAAATCGACCAGTTGCAGCCAGTGACAGAGATGAGCCAGCCCCACAGCTGGCACAGTGACCCCTCTCTCATTCCCACTGTCGGTGCCAGGCTAGCTGAGTCAATGCATTTGAAAAGCAAGGCCCTGTTGATGCTGTGGGAACAGGGACACAGCCACCCCTGGTGAGATTTCACACTTGGGTGTTGGACTACGAAGCCAGCACCCAAGATGGGGGGATTATTAATTTGCTGACCCTTCAGAGCAACCTCTAGCCAGGGACAAGTTTGCCTCCATCCTCCCTGCCTAAGATAAGGGAAAATGGGATAGTGGTTTTGAGTCAGGCAGACCTATATTCCCGTGGCAGCTCTGTCTCTTTCAAGCTGTGAACCCAGGGCAAGTTACTTGGCCTCTCTGAGCTTATTTATTCATCTTTAAGATACATATAATATTGCCTGCCACTGGGTTGTAGTGAGAATTACATTAGTGTATTTTAAAATGTCTTAACTGGGTCTTGCAATTTCCATCACTGAATAAGTAGTAGCTGCTATTGTTATGGAAATGGTCATTATTATAATTATTACTATGAAAATATGCAAAGAGCAAAAAATGCTCAAAGGGAGGTGGTTGGAACTAGTTCTAGGGGAAAAATATGAAAGAGGTGAAAAATTGGCCGTTGAAAGTTGGCACTTTATGTTATGGAAAATGGATTTAGGGGAAAAAAAATCAGGATTTCATTTTACATTTTGAGACTCTAGCAATTGCTTTCTTGAAGGAGAAAGAGCAAAGATAAATCATTTAGAAAGACCGGTTCTTACTGTCCTCACATGTACAATACAGATAGTAGTGGCCATGTCAGGAGACAACAGGTGAAGAGCATTTGGATGTATTATGAAATGTATGTCAAAAGGTCGCTATGTTTTTGAATATTGTTTTCATTTGACCCCTTTCTCTTTCTTTCTTTCTCTCTTTTTTATTTTTTTGAAGTAATTTTATTTACCCTATTATTGGAGCATAATTGCTTTACATGTTGTGTTAGTTTTTCTTGGACAACAATGTAAATCAGCTATATGTATATATATACCCTTCCTCTTGAGCCTCTCTCCCACCCCCCGTCCCTCCCCTCTAAGTCATCACAGAGCATGGAGCTGAGCTCCCTGTGACCTACAGTAGCTTCCACCAGCTAACGGTTTTACACACGGTAGCATATATATGTCAGTGGGAAATTCTAGAGATGGAAATATCAATATTAAGCCTAGACCAGAAAGTGAGTAGCACCCTTAACATCACAAACTAGAAAGCTGCCTAATTTCCCAATGAGTAGACCTACACAAATTTCTGCTTCATTCTGGCCTTAGGCTTTGCCTCCCTCCAATCTCCTCTCCCCAGAGCCACAAAACAGATCATTCGGATGCAATCATTTCTGGTAATTTGTTTCTAGAACAAAATTTGATTCTGTGCCAGTGGGCGTAATTCATCCCCCTCTCACCCTTTCACCCGGTTCTTTATGCCTTGATAAACACCGCTGTGTGGCTTCCTCTATCTTTCTTTGTTCCTGCTGGTCTTTCCCACACCTTTAATCCCTGGACACCTTGCCATATCTGGGTCAGGTATCTCTGTCAGAAAACCTACCCTGAAGTCCTTCAGGAAGAGCTAAGACCTTTCTCTGGCATCTCATAGCACTCACAGAAGCGAGTTGAGATAATCAGTTTGCATATATTTTCCTTCCATTAATCTGTGAATTCCTGGAAGATACTGATGCTATTTGATTCATTTCTTATACTCCTCGCAGAGCCTCACCCAGATATACAAGCAGATGACTTTCTGGTTTTGGTGTTCCTTGCTCAACAAATGATCTCTTTTCTTAATGGAAACACACACAGAGATGATCTCCTCATCTTTTTCTCCTCTACCTCCTTGCTATTTCTCACCCACTCCCTTTCCTTCCCTATTCCAGACTGCACTGTGGACCCTCAAGGTCAAAATCAAGACTGTGGATGCCGGGCCATGGAATAAAAACATAGGAGTGGCTGTAAATTCAGATGTTTTATTACTATTCGTAAGTGCTGCTGGAATAAGAAGGATGAGGATTCCTTTTTCTGAGATTAACATTTCTGCCAGCAGCAGGGAGTCTATAAAAATTAAAACACAGGAGATCACAGATGTCAAATATGGTTCATATGTGAAGGAAAGGGGGAGAAAAGTTCTCCATTTTCTTTCTGGTGACAATGGCAATCACTTTTCAGTAAGTAACTGATTAGCTCCGGAGGAAGACTCTTAGCTCCATGAAGTGTTGTTTATTTATATATTTGTAGGCTAGAGGCCAACTCCTTTCCCTGTCCTATTTGTCTAGGGGAACCCCAAGTCCCTGCTTAGCATTCTGTTATGATTGCTGACAAAATACTATAGTTGTCTCCCCGGATGTAAATAGCTAATTTCTGGACCTCGGGGAAAGGACTTGTGGCTATGATTTACTGGTGTTAATGAGGCAGGACAGTACTCTTCCATAGGAGAAAGAGAAGGTGAAACTCAAGTTCAATCCCCTGCATACCTTTTCTTGTAGATACACTGAGAAGGAGCTGTAACTGAAAGTGGGGCCAGGCTGCTCACCTCTCAAAGCCAATAAAGAAGCCAGGTTGGTGGAAAGGAAACTTGCTTTATTTTGGATGCTGGCAACTGGGAGGGAGGTGGGGAGGACAGATGCCTAGCCAAAGGCTGACTCCCCCACTCCTCACTGACTGTCAGTGGGCAAGAGCTTTTAGACAGAAGGAGGGGACGACATGCAGAATCAACACAGTCAGCTCTGATAGTCATCTTGAAATTGGTTGTTGGTGGGCTGCTGAGTGTCATCAGGATGATTTTAAGTACAGTTAGTCTTCAGTTCCAGGGTCAGTTTGTTCCCATTTCTCGAGGCCAGTTCTGAGAATTGTGGCAGCTTATATCAAGGTTAAAGTCTGGTCATCATGTGGTTAACTTCTTCCACCTGGTGAGGGTTTCATTATCTCTAAGACAGCTAGAGGATACGGCTCAGAATATTATCTAAAGTCGCTGAGAAGGTCCTTTACTTTGCTAAGTGACTACATTTTTTTTACTTGGTGTCCTTTGACTGCTTTCCTTGGTTTCTGCATTTTCTCACTTCTCTGATTAAACTTATTCTTTGGCTAAAGCTTTTCCACAGACAAAATGCAGGCAGAGGACACTGGGGCAAGGACCACAGGGTCCTGCTCTGTTTCAGATGGAGAATCACCTTCAGCTCTGGTTGTCACAAGCCTCCGTGCACAAGGATGCGTATCTGGCCTGTGAGTCTTGCTTCACCTTTTCTTTCCAAAAGAGGAAGAACAGGATCACTTTAAATTCCTAGCTTGAGCTTGGTGGATTGACCAAATGGAGAGCCCACATGTGTCACAGAAAGGAATTGCTTATTTATTTATTAATGATGAACAATAGATGCCAAGACATTTTCTTACAACAATTTCGTATGTGCTTTTCATCTGCATTTGTTTACAATATAATAAACATGCATGGATGCACCTCAGGAACTTCAGATGTCCGATTTGGACCTGAACCCAGATGGCCAGATGCTTATCAAAATCTTTTGTGAACCATCCAAGCTTCTTGTATGTCAGGAACTGAAGGGGACCACTTTGCTCTTGAGCTTTCAGGCATTTCCAGGAAGACCCTGACTAATGCAAGAACAGGCTTTTTTCAAAGTGTTGGCCCTTCACCAAAATTTACAGCGCTTCCTTATAAAGACACCTCCCATAAGCCTGTGTGCAGTTGATCTCCTGGGCCATTTGAAAGGCAGAGTGGAAAATCTCCATGTTCAGATAAAGATGCTGACCACATAAGGAAAGACAGGAGCATTATGTGTGGTGTGGTTAATGAATGAGGTGATATCCTCTTCCTATGCCTTTCTTAAATGTGTCTTTCTCAATAAATACAGATGCCACACTTTGAACTTTGTAAAATCAAATGGATTTTGTTTTGCAGTTTTACCTCCTTTTAAAAAATTAAGTTGATAGCTTCCGTAAACATTTTGTGTCTTGGTGGTTTGAATCTGTCGATTTCTTTCTGGATTTACAAAAAAATTCAATTGGCTTAGCCTAAGTGAATATTTGTAACTCAATTAAATGACAAGATTCGTCAATATAGGGACATGTGGCATGTATGTCATGGATGATCTAGAATCCTTGGACAAAGAGTAACTGAGTGAAAATGTATATGATAAATTTCCACTTTTTATCTGTTACAATAGTAGCCATTGATTAATTATCAGTTCACATATAATGAAAAATGCAACAGGACAGTTTAATTAAATTTCAATATCTTTTCAGAAATATTTTTTAAACTGTTTTACCTCTTCTTATTGAAGTATAGATGTTTTTACAATATTGTGTTAGTTTGTGCTGTGAAGCAAAGTGAACCAATTATGTATATATAACATATATATATATATATATATATATATATATATGTATCTCCATTCCTTTTTAGATTTCCTTCCCATTTAGGTCACCACAGAGTACTGAGCAGAGTTCCCTGTGTTTTGCAGTAGATTCTCATTCTTTATCAATTTCACCCATAGTAGTATATCATATCAATTTCAGCTAGGTTTAGAAGAAAGTTCAGAAACTACTTACAGTTGATTACCAAAGTGAAAGCCATTTGTTTAAAAGCTCAGTCTTTTATTTCATGTCACAGAACTGAATTAAGGCTTCTAGATTTATACTGACTCATTTTCTTCAGAAATTTTTCTTTTCAATATTTTTAATGAAAGCTTAATTTTAGAACAGTTTTAGACTTAAAGAATTATTGTGAAGATAGTAATTCCCATATGCCCAAAGCAGGTTCTGTTATATTAACATCTTATTTTAGTATGGTATATTTGTTATGATTAATAAACCAATAATGATACATAATCATTAACTGAAATCTATGCTTTATTTGGGTGGTTCAGTGGTAAAGAACCTGCCTGCAGCACAGGAGATACAGGTTCCATCTCTTGGTCAGGAAGATCCCCTGGAGAAGGAAATGGCAACCCAGTGAATTAGCGACAAAATAACAATGGTTTATTTAGAGTTCCCTATTTTTCATACCTATGTCCTTTTTCTGTTCCAGGATCCCATTCAAGACACCACATCATATTTGTAGTCATGTCTTTTCAGGCTCTTTTAAACTGTGACAGTTTATTCATTTATTTTGACAAGCATTCACCATACTTGTGATTGCCTTAGATGTAATACTGGTAAGAGTTGCCAGTTAGGTTTTATTGCATTTGCCAATTTAGTTTGCTTAGAGAGTGGTTTTGAAGGTTGTTCTGAGAATGAGTTTGCACCTGGTTTAGTAGCAAAGAGCATCAAGAATGATATCAGTCAATGAAAAAGGGAGACAATGGTCACACATGTGCCTGATGGTGGCTTCACCCAAGCTGTTTAAAGTATAAATGAGATGGAAATAATTATCCTTTACAATCTTACAGTGCATCTTTGTGGCTACGATCATGCATGTGTTAAACCTCGGCGATAATCCACGCCCACTCTCTCATTCATCTGAAATTCATCTAACAGATGTTGTGTGCTGGGCTCTGGTCTAGATGACGAAGAGGGAGGTAAACCCTGTACCTAAAACTGGGTAACAATATGTGAAGCCTAGGCAGTAGGATTTATGGGAAGGTCCTTCTGTAGAAAAGGTGGTCACTGTGTAACTCATCAGAAAAAATGTTGCGTGTGTGGTCTTTGTTCTGTTTTTTAAAAATAGGACTGGAGTTATTAACTTTCAAAAAACAGAGGAGCAAAAAAGGGTGCTTTTATAAGCTTTGCTATTGTTGTTTAGTCCCTCAGTCTTGTCTGACTCTTTGTGATGCCCTGGATTATAGCCTGCCAGGTTCCTCTGTCCATGGAATTCACCAGGCAAGAATATTGGAATGGGTAGTCATTCTCTTATCCAGGGAATCTTCCCGACCCAGGGATTGAGCCTGTGTCTCCAGCATTGGCAGGCGGATTCTATACACCTGAGCCACCAGGTGGCTTCCCTTTTATAAGCTTGCCATGTGTATATTGGGGATGAGAGTGGGGGAAGGGTACGAAACACTTCCTTACCCCCAGCTAATCTGATTTCTAAGGAACAAAGGGGCACAGTGTTTTATTTGCCAAGAAGCCACTTAACTTGGGCCTCCCTTGCCTTCTCAGACCATCACTTCACTACACGCATCCCTTTATTCAATAGGTGGCCAATATATAGGTTTCCAGAACTCAAAGGGAATAAAAAGGTTACTCTCAGCCCCACAATTGGGTAATTGAATGGACAGAATCATATGCTCAGCTTAAATTTCTTAGAGACTTCCATCTGCTCCAAACTGTAATAATCTCGAGGCTGATTTGTGAGTGCAGCTTGTAGGATCAGATTTAAAATTCCAGTCATTCCATGATGTTCTCTCTTGAATGTCAAATGCAAGAATGGGAGGAGAAAATTAATGTATTCTGAGGACTGACTCTGTGCCAGGCTGTAGGCTGGCTGCATCTCTCTCTCTCTTCCTCAAGATGTGGGAAAGCATTTGCAAACTTGAAATATTACTAGAGAAGATGTCTTATATATTTTGAGCCTCTTTCTTAGAAATTCCACCAGGATACAGAGATTGAGATGTTCTAGTTGTCTGACTTCCCACCATTGAGGTATGAACTGGATATAATAATGTCCCTTAAAGATAACTATATTCTAATCCTTTATAAACAGGCTACTTTAGGTGACATCCCAGGTAGTCTAGTGGCTGAATGTCTGCATTCCCAGCACAGGGGGCCTGGATTCTATCCCTGGTCAGGGAACTAGATCCCACATGCTGCAACTAAAGATTCTGCATGCTACAACTAAGGGGAGAGAAAGAGAGAGAGATCTCGCATGCCACAACAAGACCTGGCACAGAAAAATAGTAAATAAATATTTTTTAAAAACAAGTAGGGCTTCCCTGGTGGCTCAGATGGTAAAGAATCTGCCTGCATTGCAGGAGACCCAGGTTCAGTCCCTGGGTCAGAAAGATCCCCTAGAGAAGGGAATGGCTACCCACTCTAGTATTCTTGCCTAGAGAATTCCATGCCCAGAGGAGCCTGGTGGGCTACAGTCCGTGGGGTTGCACAGAGTCAGACATGACTGAGCAACTAACTTTATATATATATGGCAAAAGAGACATCTGCAGATAGCATTCAGATTTCTATAATCCAGAGATTATTCTGGATAACATGGGTGGGTTCAATATAGTCACCTGGGCCTTTGTGAGTTGAGGAACTTCTTTGGCTCCAAGAGAAGAAGGATGGGGATGAAGCAGAAGAGAGACAGGAAAAAAAAAAAAAGAGAGTGATATCAGAGAGATTTGAAGAATGAGGAAGATTTTAGTGGCCATTGCTGGCTTAGAAGATGAAGGGGACCATCAACCAGGGGACCAGGCAATTTCTAAAGGCTGAGAATTACTCTTGGCCAACCATCATTAACAATATGTGGACCTTAGTCCTATGCCTACGTGAAACTGAATATGACTGACAAACTGAATGAGTTAGGAAGTGGATTCATCCCCAGACATTCCAGTAAGAAACGCAACCTATTGACATCTTGATTTTGGCATATGAACTGTGTTTTTGTCCCCTAACATATAGAACTGTGGTGGCTTCCCTGCTGGCTGTCTCTGTGGTAAACAATCCACCTGCTGATGCAGGAGACATGGGTTCAGTCCCTATGTTGGGAAGATCCCCTGGAGAAGGAAATGGCAAGCCACTTCAGTATTCTTCCTTGGGAAATTGCATGAACAGAGGAGTCTGGTAGGCTCCTGGGACCACAAAGAGTTGGACATGGTTTAGTGAGTAAGCAACAAAGGCAATATAGAACTGTGAGATGTTAAGAAGGCATTGTTTTTTCTTTGTTTCTTTTTAAATTTGTTTTGGTCTTACTGCAAAGCATATGGGATCTTAGTTCCCCGACCAGGGATCAAAACTACAGTCCTGCTTTGGGAGTATGGAGTCAACCACTGGACTGCCAGGGAAGTTCCAAGAGGGCATTGTTTAATCTGAAGGTGAAGAGCCTAATTGTGAGACCAGAGTCTGAAGGTGAAGGGAAGAGAGAGGAAACAGAGCAAAGTGGAAGCCCCAGATGCTTAGAGAAGAACTACTGAAACAGGATCATGAGTTGTGTCCATGAAGGAGGCGGGGGGCGGGGTGGAGTGTAGGATTATTAAAAATCAAAGGCTGGTCTTCTTAGGAGCAATGCTGTGAGCAATGCTTCATCTCCCCACTGCAGCAACCTCAGGGTTCACAATGGACCAATCAAGGATGCTTTGGACCAATCAAGGATGCTTTAGCTGTGAGTGCATGTGTGCATTCTAAGTCACTTTAGTCGTGTCTGACTCTTTGAGATCCCATGGACTGCATCCCGCCAGACTCCTCTGTCCATTGGATTCTCCAGACAAGAATACTGGAGTGGGTTGCCATGCCTTCCTCCAGGGGATCTTCCTGACCCAGAGATTGAACCCATGTCTCTTACGTCTCCTGCATTGACTGGTGGTTTCCTTACACTAGCACCATCTGGGAAGCTTAGTTGTGAGTATCCTTGTGTTAACTGGTTCCCCACTTATATGACTTTACCCTATAGATGATGTAGTGAGGCATTTTGCCCCATAATTGAGAAGCAACAAACCCAATTCCCCACTTTTCTGCCTCACAGATGTAGGGATAGTTAGCAGAAACTCACAGTGCCCTGTGGAAAACAAAGTTCTCAGTCTATGCCTGTGATGGATTCCTTGTCATATGAAGGATGAAGAATGGTCATTATGGATGATCTGGGGTAATAAAAGAGATAGACTCTGTCAGAGGGAAGAGTCTTTTTCTCCCCATTATTTCCTTGGCTACTTCTGCTCATTCTCAAGGCTGTCCACTCTAACCCTCCCTCACTCCCCTGACTCTACCTCCAAGTGGATTAACCTTCTGCTTCATGCTTCCTTAAACCAGACTCCTTAACACATTACAGAATATTTGCATGTCCCTATACTCTACATGGTGGATTCAGACTGGCATGAACTAATGACTGTATCCTCAGCCCCTCAGGCAATGCCTGAAACATAGTAAGCTCTGTTATTTACTTTATGGTAAAGAATATGTTGAGCTTCCCTGGTGGTCTGATGGTAAAGGATCTGCCTGCAACGCAGGAGACTTGGGTTCAACCCCTGGGTTGGGAAGATCCCCTGGAGGAGGGCATGGCTACCCACTCCAGTATTCTTGCCTGGAGATGTTATCTTTGGTTTCTCTTCTCTTTGGTTATGAACTTGCCCATAAGACACCCAGTGCCTTATGTTAACAGACTTTTGATGGAGCAGCCACACAAGGATTCCAGGACATTTTAAAATTTGATTAATTTTTCTGCAACTATATTGCTTAGTCTGTCTTTTGGTACTTTAGTTAAAGTGAACAGGCTAGTTTGGAATTAGAGTGAATATCATTACTGTCACATTAAATTAATATCTAGCCTGTTGCATCAAGAGTTCCTCAAAAAAGATATCAAAACACTCGATCTTAGTGATTAAGCCAGTGCCTGCTTATATACACTCACAATTTGCATGTTACCTACTTATCTGTAACTTCCCAGGTAACACTAGTGGTAAAGAACCCTCCTGCCAATGCAGGAGACATAAGAGACCCGGGTTCAATTCCTGATTTGGGAAGATCCTATGGAGAAGGAAATGGCAACCCACTCCAGTATTCATGCCTGGAAAATCCCATGGACAGAGGAGTCTGGTGGGCTACAGTCCATGGGGTCATAAAGAAATGGACACAACTGAGGCGACTTAGCACATCACACACACTTATCTGTGTGTACCGTGTGGCTTTGGACCTGCTTTAATGACAGAGAGCACACCTAAGTGCCTTCCACTATTAGCTACTGTTCACGTGTCACCTTTCTGGTAATGATACACTCAGGGCCTTAAATGTTAGATCTGCCATCCGAACTCCATCAAGCACTCCTGGAAGCTGGGCACGTCTGTCTCCCTAGCTCTGTTGCCAGCTTTGCATTAATTGTTTGCTCTGAATAGAGAACATATGGACTCTAAATGTCGAGGTTTGAAATATTTTTTCCTTTCATTTTGAAAGGCTTTTACTTGAAATGTGGAAGGTTCTAAACATTGCTTTATTTCTGAAGGGAAATAAAAGGGGAAGAAACAAGTCCTCTACAAAAAGCTGTAAGAAGGAGAAAAAAGAAGAAAAAACTTTCCCAATGTAATGTTTCAACTATCTATGCCCTTTATAGGCACAACTAGTGAAGAGCTGACTCTAATGGACACAAACGAAAAATGGATTTCAGTTTATTTTCCAAATAGGGGTGGGGGAATCCATCTTCCCACTGATTGCAAGAGAAAAATGGACCAATTACTTAAGGCAAAACGAGGAGGGGGGGCAACGAAATAGGCATTGTTTTCTTTTTCAAAGCCCCAGCTTGACAATATGTTTCTCTTAACCAGCTCTGGGATGGTAATTAGCATAACTCAGGGCTGAGCTGTGTGCTAAGACTTCAGGCCTGTCTCCTTTTCCCTACATCAGTCACACAGCAGCAGGAGGGAAACACAAGGGGAGGTCACCTCAGTCTCCACATCACGGTGAAGCCTTAATAGTACAAATGAGTCCTGGGCTTATTTACCACCACAACAGACTCTAGAAACCCCTGAATACCGAGATCAAATGTCCAATGCATTGGCAGAGATTTTTTTTTCCCCTAGACAAATAGTTTAAAAATATCACCCTTATTTTGGTACTTAAGGGAGCATACGACTTAAAGCAAAAAAGGCAAACAGTTAGGAGCATCTTGGTGTGGAAATATCAACTCTAGTACAGCCTCTGGATCATGTACAGTCAACTAGGACCCCCTGGGAAAAGTCATCAGTTTCTGTGTGGAGATCCTGGAAGACTCGAGAAGCACCACCATGGACCAAGAGCTATCTGGAGTTTATGAAAATTTCTTCTAGAGTTGCATTCTTGTGAAACTCTTTTTCCTCTTTAAAATAGAAAAATGAAAACCAGGTGACATCTATGGCTTGAGTATGTTTCCACTAAAGTTGGACATTTTGTTTCCCAATTATTTTTCATTGCTTCATAGGTGAAAGTTCTATTCTTGACAATGTCTGTGTCCATATCACCATGAGGGCAATAAACTAGACTCTTATCTGGTAGAACTGTCCACTGTGGCCATCTTTGGATGAGTAAGGATGGGAAGGACAGAAATGCATGTGAGAAACAGCTTCTTTTCTCAAGGGTAGCTCGAAGAATTGTGCGAGCTGAACATCACTCCTGTTAATTTGTGACCTTATGTAAAATACCCATCATGCTTGCTGAATTTAATTTATATTTGTTTATTAATTTATTCACCCATAAATTGAATACATATAGTGTACATATGGTGCGAGTGGTAAAGAACCTGCCTGCTAGTGCAGGAGATATGAGAGAAACAGGTTTGATTCATGGGTTGGAAAGGTCCCCTGGAGGAGGGCATAGCAACCCAGACCAGTATACTTGCTGGAGAATCCCATGGACAGAGGAGCCTGATGGGCTACATTCCATAATGTCACAAAGAGTTGGACATGACTGAAGCGACTTAGCACACATGGTGTATATATAATATATATAGGTAATGTGTATATATATATATATGTGTGTGTGTGTGTATATGTATTAAAATCATATATATTAACATGTAGATTTATCTATAGCCTATCTTGTGCCAGATGCCATGGGGGATACTAGAAATACATCAGAGGAGAAGACAGCCAAAGTCATGGAGCTTATAAACTAGCAAAGTTAGTTGTTCAGTCGTGTCTGGCTCTTTGTGACTCCATAGACTGTACCCTGCCAGGCTCTTCTGTCCATGGGATTCTCCAGGCATCAATACTGGACTGGGTTGCCATTCCCTTCTCCAGTGGATCTTTCCAACCCAGGGATCAACCCAGCTCTTCAGTATTACAGGTAGATTCTTTATCATCTGAGCCACCAGGGAAGCCCATAAACTAGTAAGAATGATGACAATTAGACAAGAGAATCTGACAAAGTATGTGCTATAGAATGCTATTCTGAAGGGTTTTATTCCAGTCTAGGTATGTGGCAATTTCTCTCTAGGAAGAAATTAAATTTAAACAAAGAGTACTTTGGACTTGGCCAGCAGAAATGTGTTAGGATGGAGGAAGAAAATGTTTCAGGAGGAGAGAGGGCTGGAAATAACAGGAAAGCTGGAAACTAGAAAATGTGCTTTGTCAAAAAAACTCAAAATAAAGTCAAATATTGTCCCCTGAATGCAAGGGGCCTTGAGTTGTAATAACTGCTCCACTGACTACATAGTTATTGAGACTAGTAGACACTTAATAAATAAATGTGTGTTGAATGATGAAGTGTGTTAGTTACCTATTTCTGTGTAACAAATTATCACTCCCCACAAAGGTAGTAGCTTAAAGCAGCAATTATTTATTATGTCACAGTTAGCAAGGCTGAGAAATCCAGGAATGGCCCAACTGGATGGTTCTGGCTCAGAGTCTCTCCTGAAGTTGCAGTCAGGAACCTGGTGGTGGCTGCCTCACTGAATGCCTGCCTGTCCTGGGGGGTCTCCTCTTAAACTCTCTCATGTTACTGATGTTGGCTGGAGTCCTTGCTTCTTGGTGACCTAGGCTTCTCCATAGCTCATAACATAGCAGCTGATCTAAAGTGAATGATAACAAGCATTCACAGAGAGAGAGAGAGAGAGAGAGAGAGAGAGAGGAAAAAGACACAAGATCTTTATAGCTTGGCCTTGAAATAACATATTTTGCTTTTGTCATATTCTTTTGATCAAACAGATCACCCCTGATACATTATGGGAGAGTTCATACAAGGGCATGAATACCATCTTGGAAGCTGACTATCATAAGGAATGAGTATTAAAAACAATTAAAATAAAGACTTCCCTGGCAGGCCAGTGGCTAAGACAGTGCTCCCAGTGAAGGGGACACACCCTTCTCCAGGGGATCTTCCTGATCCAGGGATTGAACCTATGTCTCTTACATTTTCCTGCATTGGCAGATGAGTTCTTTACCACTAGCACCACCTGGGAAGCCCCGATCATTAAGTATTAGGGGCCAAATGGCAGGCCATGTTTTAACGTCATCTGCAACCCTCAGTTCCCAAGCAACCTTCCCATCAATTGTCTTGCTATTCTCTCCTGTAGCCAGGTTGTGCGCTGTTTCCAGATTTCCAACTTTGATATCTTATCCAATTTACCTTTCTTCCTTAAGGTCCCATTTCCTCTATCTCAGGTCCATCTGTCCAACTCCAGCTCATTTCAGATGCTGTTTCTTTTAGGGATACTTTTCTGATCAGTCTCTAGCCCACCAAAGGTGACCTTCTCACCCAACTTGTTTTCTCTTGCCTTTGCTTTTCTTTGTTTGTTTGTTTGTTTGTTTTGTTTCACATGGTAATTATTTATATACCTGTCATGTCCTCTGATAAATTTTAGCAACCCTGAAACAACAGACTTTGGCCACACTCTTCTGAAACCACACAGCACCAAGGTCTGTGTTTGATAATAAACTTGCTGTTATCTGATCTTCCTTTCCCTGTTCTTCATGTAACTTTAGATATCCATCTGCACCTTCTAGCTCCATATTGGTTAAAGTTTAGTTTTTCACCACAATGTAGAAATAATCCACAAAAAGTTTCCAACTCTTGTCTCTCAAATGAGTCAAGCATACACATGTGATTCTATTTTGAAAACATAAAACCTCATTTGCTTCTCTGTGGTACCCAGATTTCTACCTTAGATCACATGGCAATTCCTCGTTCATCATTTTCAACTCCCTCGGGTCTCCCTTATTTGGATTTACATACAGGACCTGTGGCAGCTCTTACCCATGACATGAACCAGTTTCAGAAATGTTATTATGATTTTATCTCTGGCATATTCTCTGATAGTCCCAGAATCCTGTTTCCCTGCACTAGAGGTTTGGAAAAGAGATTCTGACCATAGAATCTTGGGATTGCCATCAACTGGGCTAGTTAGTCAACAAGTTAGGCAGACTGGTCCTAAAAGAATACTGTATAGTTGCAGCATGCTTTGTAGTTTATTAAGCTCATCAACAGTCATTACCATATTTAATTCATGAAACCCTATATAAGTTACAGTCTTATGCTCATTTTTTGTTTCTGTCAAGAAATAGAGGTCCTAAAATGTTATCGTTTAGTCACTAAGTCATGTCTGAGTCTTTGTGATCCCATGGACTGTAGTCTGCCAGGCTCCACTGTCCATGGGATTTCCCAGGCAAGAATATCAGAGTGGGTTACCATTTCCATCTCCAGGGGATCTTCTTGATCTAAGGATCGAAACTGCATCTCCTGCATTGGCAGGTGGGTTCTCTACTGCTGAGCCACCAGGGAAGCCCCTAAAATGTATATGACTGGCCAAAGATAGCAGAGTCATCAATTAGTGAAATCAGGAGTTACTTCCAGTTCTCTGCCCACAAGTCCATTGTTTCTTCTCTACAACTGTAACTTTATAGCCCCCAGACCTTAAAATCTTCACATCAACACGGACCAAATTTACTTTGGGGACTTTGCCCTCCCTACATGCTACTCAACAGCCTATCAGAATCACTGGCCCAGCATCAAGGTATTTTAATTGCCTTCTGTTCACATTCATCATTGCTAAGTAAGGAAGCAGAGACAGACCTATGCCAGGGACATAATAAGCCAACACCTAACTGAAGCCAGGTTAGGGTAGGAGTGGAGAGGCATATCCCAGAGCTTAAGCTATTCATTAGGTAATTCAGCTGACTGGAAGAATCAGGAATTAGGGTAAAATGCTGAAGCAGATACTTTTGCATCTTGCAGCCCCAAAATCAAGTAAGACTTTTGATAGCATGTCTCTCAAAAACAAATGGTTTCTGCTCAGACCCAGCCACTAAAGCAACATAGCCTGAAAGTTTTTTTTTTTTTTTTTAACTTGGCTATAGTTGTCTCTGTATTTGCTAGATCCTAGGACAGGCTGAGAAGTTCTTGGTGAGGTCTGTGTATGAGGAACTGAGTATGGCATCTCATCAGAAGTACTGGCCGTACTAAGTACTAAGTACTGGCACCCTCCATGTTCAAATCAGGGACCTTGATTTCATAGCGAGGGGAAAGATCTTGGCAATCTCGAAGGCTAAACATGAGTGGGTGTATGTTGGATCATTCAGATCTTGTTTCAAAGTCTATCTTTCACACTTGACAGCTTTGGGCTCTCATCAATGTAAAGTGAGGATAGTAATGTACATCTCTTTACTGGATTGTTAAATACATTAGACGAAGTTGCATATATAGACGAAATAACATATAATTAGGCTTGTATAGTCATATCTCAAAAATATCCTGGATTTTGTTCCAGACCATGAACAAGGCAACAAAAAATTTTTGTTCCAGACCATGACCAAGACCACTTCCAATTTGCATTGGTTCTTGGACCTAACATTCCAGGTTCCTAATGCAACATTGCTCTTCAGCATCGTACTTTACTTTCATCACCAGTCATGTCCACAGCTGGGTGTTGTTTTTGCTTTGGCTCCATCTCTTCATTCTTTCTGGAGTTATTTCTCCACTGATCTCCAGTAGCATATTGGGCACTTACCGACCTGGGTAGTTCATCTTCCAGTGTCCTATCTTTTTGTCTTTTCATTCTGTTCACAGGGTTCTCAAGGCAAGAATACTGAAGTGGTTTGTCATTCCCTTCTCCAATGGACCACATTTTGTCAGAACTCTCCACCATGATCCGCCCATGTTGGGTGGCCCTGCACAGCATGGCTCATAGTTTCATTGAATTAGACAAGGCTGTGGTTCATGTGATCAGATTGGTTAGTTTTCTGTGATAGTGGTTTTCATTCTGTCTGCCCTCTGATGGAGAAGGATAAGAGGCTTATGGAAGCTTCCTGATGGGAGAGACTGACTGAGGGGGAAACTGGGTCTTCTTCTGATGGGTGGGGCCATCCTCAGTAAAATTTTACTCCAATTTTCAGTTGATGGGTGGGGCTGTGTTCCCTCCCTGTTATTTGACCTGAGGCCAAACTATGGTGGAGTAACCAAGAGAGTTCCAGAAAAACATCTACTTCTGCTTTATTGACTATGCCAAAGCCTTTGACTGTGTGGATCACAATAAACTGTGGAAAATTCTTAAGGAGATGGGAATACCAGATGACTTGACCTCTCCCCTGAGAAATCTATATGCATGTCAAGAAGCAACAGTTAGAACTGGACATGGAACACAGACTGGTTCCAAATCAGGAAAGGAGTATATTGTCACCCTGCTTATTTAACTTATGTGCAGAGTACATCATGAGAAATTCTGGACTGGATGAAATGCAACCTTAAATCAAGATTGCTGGGAGAAATATCAATAACCTGAGATATGCAGATGATGCCACCCTTATGGCAGAAAGTGAAGAAGAACTAAATAGCCTCTTGATGAAAGTGAAAGAGCAAAGTGAAAAAGTTGCCTTAAAGCTCAACATTCAGAAAACTAAGATCATGGCATCCAGTCCCATCACTTCATGGCAAATAGATAGGGAAACAGTGGAAACAGTGTCAGACTTTATTTTTTGGGGCTCCAAAATCACTGCAGATGGTGATTGCAGCCATGAAATTAAAAGATGCTTACTCCTTGGAAGGAAAGTTATGACCAAACTAGACAACATATTAAAAAGCAGAGACATTACTTTGCCAAGAAAGGTCCATCTAGTCAAGCTATAGTTTTTCCAGTAGTCATGTATGAATGTGAGAGTTGGACTATAAAGATAGCCGAGCACCGAAGAATAGATTCTTTTTAGCTGTGGTGTTGGAGAAGACTCTTGAGAGTCCCTTGGACAACAAGGAGATCCAACCATTCCATCCTACAGGAAATCAGTCTTGAATATTTATTGGAAGAACCGATGCTGATGCTGAAACCCCAATACTTTGGCCACCTGATGCGAAAAACTGACTCATTGGAAAAGACCCTAATGCTGGGAAAGATTGAAGGCGGGAGAAGAAGGGGACAACAGAGGATGAGATGGCTAGATGGCATCACCAACTCAATCACATGAGTTTGAGTAAACTCCGGGAGTTGGTGATGGACAGGGAAGCCAGGCATCCTGCAGTCCATGGGGTCACAAAGAGTCTGAGAGTACTGAGCGATTGAACTGAACAGATGACCAAGATCATGGCCTTTTCCAGTGTTCCAGTGGATGAGACCCCATGCTCCCAGCTCAGGGGGTCTGAGTTCAATCCCTGGCTGAGGAACTACATGCTGCAACTAAAGATCCAACATACAACAGCTAATATCCAGCACACCACAGCTAATATCCAGCACAGCCAAATAAATAAATATTTTTTTAAAAGAATACATTGTTTTACCCCCCCCAAAAAAAAAGAAAAAAGAAAGAATAGATTAAGTCTTCATTTTGAGAGTGTGTTCATAAGTCCAGTTTTTCACAAATCCAACAAAGTTAACCTAGGTACCCAACTAACACAGTCGGTTATTTAGTACTGTACTGTAATATGTTTATAATACTTTTTCACACCAATAATACATAAAACAAGCAGAAAATAAAGAAAACGTTTTTAATCTTACAGTACTGGAAAAGTGAAGTGAAGTGATACTCACTCAATCATGTCCAACCCTTTGCAACCCCATGGACTATACAGCCCATGGAATTCTCCAGGCCAGAATATTGAATTGAGTAGCCTTTCCCTTCTCCAGGGGATCGTCCCAACCCAGGAATTGAACTGGGGTCTCCTTCTCTACTTAGTTATCAGGGAAACCCTAAAAGTTAAATAGTACAGTAGGCAGCTGGCAAACAGGGGCTGGCACCAAGTGAACAGGCAAGAAGAGCTACTTACTGGAGGAGGGAGAGGAGGTGGGAGATGGTAGAGCTGAAGGATCATCAGTGACAGGAGATGGAGGGCAAGCTGTCATTTCACTCATGTCTGATGTTGATGCCCTGGGTTCTGATTCCTTGCTAGATTCAATTCTATCTATAAAGATACTGCAACTGCACTCTATACAGTGCTCTAAAGTAAGGTACACAAAAGCACAGCTTCTTCCAGAGAACACATGCATGTGACAATGTACACCAGACACGTGAGCTAACCTACACGGCTGGATATGCAAACACATGTTTGCATCTTTGAAAGTTGGCAACTTGAAGGTCTGCATGTAGGGAACTTACTGTATTGTAATAAAGTGAGTCACGTGAATCTGTTGAAAGGTATATGAGAGCATATGAAAGTATAAAAGAGCATAGGAAAGGTTTGTTTCAATATAATGTAGTCTATTAAGTAGGCAATAGTATTATCTCTAAAGAATAATATATTTACCTTAATTTAAAATATTGTATTGTTAAAAAATATTAACCATCATCTGAGACTTCAAGGAGTTGTCATCTTTTTTGTAATAGTAACATCAAAGATCACTGATCATAGATCACATAACACATGCAATAATATTGAAAAACTTTGAAATACTGAAAGAATTACAAAACATGTGACAGAGCCACAAAGTGAGCAAATGCTGTGGAATAATGGCACCCATAGAATTGCTTACCACAGGACTGCCACAAAACTTCAATCTGTAAATTATGCAGTGTGGGTGAAGCAGAATAAAGAAAAATAATGTGAGGTATATCTATACTTGGCACATGCAAGTTCCATGACTTTGAACTTGTTTCCTCATCTACCTTCCTTGTTCCTTTGTAAGTATCTTTCCATGTTCTCAAGAACAAGTTTGAGTCCCCTGGAGAAAAAGCATAAGAAAGTGCCAGAAATGCAACTGATCAGAAGGTCAAGAGTTTTCTGATCATGAGACAACCTCTGTGCTCTTCAAGAATTAGAGGTTCCGCTGGGTATACAACCAGAAAGCTATAGGGTCAAGAACAATATCTGACCAGTGGGGCTGGAGCAAAGGCACCCCCTTCCCCTATCACATTCCCTAAGCATCTTCGTTCTATTTCTGTGTTCAGGACTCTGAAATAAAAAGATGTAATAGATGATCATGTGAGCCTCTGGTCTGATGAAGGAATGGTCTGTAGGCTGTCCACGGGTCATTATCCTTTGGAAGTACCTAAGACTTTGGCTGAGACAAAATGACGTATCAGGGCCAGCGTCCTCCCTCCCTGTGCTGAGGACATGTGCACAAACGCGCCAGCTCTCTTTCCACACCCTCTAGACAGTGCAGGCCCCAGCGGAGCACTGTTCTCATTAGTTACTCTCCTACAACTGGCTTTTAGTACAAATGCAAAACACAAACTGCATCCCCAGGGGCTGATTCTAAGAAGCTAACAACGTAGAAATAGGCATAGTACTGAAGAAACACGCTGAAAAATAGTAAGATTTGTGGCATTAGTTTTCTAATACCATCTAATTTTCATACTAAAGCATGAGTAGAGATAAGCTCTGGTAGTTAGAGATGAGCTACAGTGAAGGAAGCCACAGGGAGGCAGGGCCCCTGCTGTTCCCCTGCACCCAGAAGAGCAGCAGAGGCGCCTGGAGGAGCCGGAGGGAGGAGTCAGTGAGAACTGGATGGGGCGGGGGCACTGAGCGCCAGCCCAGAGGCGGAAGCTCTGTGAGATTTTACCATCCTTAAAGCCTCGGCCCGGATGATCACAGGCAGGTGAATTCTGACTACATCAGCGATTGTTTCACAGTCTAGTTATTATTTCCAAATTAAAAAAATGACTGCTGATTGTATTTCAAGGAAGAAAGTTCATTTTCCCTCTCTCTCTGTCTCTATGTGTTAATATATGTGTGTGTGTGTGTGTATATATATATATAAAATTAGATGCATATAGATATACATATACATATATAGATATACATATCTCTCTATATACACATATATAGAGAGATATACATATATATGTTTATCTATCTATCTGAAACTGAATTATGTTGGGGAAGAAAATAACTCAATATTCATGGTAAACATATAGCAAAAATAAGAAAATGTACTTAATGTTAAGGCATTTCATTGTAAATATCTTATATAGTAAGATGAATTTTTTTTTTTTTCATGTAGAATGGTTCTGGAGATGGAAGTCAAGGTCCCACATAACTCAAGGCTACATGACTCCAGGTTCCTTCCTCTTCTCAGCTCTTCATTTACACAGATGGGACCCTTCTTCTCATAACCCAATATGGCTGCAGAGCTCCAAGCCTCACACCAATGTTCCAGGTGATATGATAAAGAAGCTAATAAGAATCATCAGAAATTTCACATATTTCTGCTTACATTTCTGCTTTAGCTCAGGGTCCCCTAGAATCAAACCCTGAGACAAGGGTTCCAAGGCTGCTATAGTTTATTCAGGAAGTATAAGGAATAAACTTAGAGAAATGTGGAATGATATATGGAAGAGAAGGTAGCCAGAAGATACTTTGCCATTAAGCCAGCCATCAGAGTGGACAACTGGAACACAATTGGTAAACAAATCCTGGGCAATTGTGTAAAGTACACAACTTTAAATTCTCCCACCCAAGGGATGAGAAATCTATGGTGTGTGTACACCAGTTCCAGGGAGCCATGGGTTGAGGGCTATTCTTGACTGTGTTAACTTTTTCTTCTAATGCACCACACACAGGCAGTGGCCTTCCACAGTGCTGGGAAATGATGCAGCAGGCACAGAGGTGTAGACCCTTGCTGTCAGAACACATGCTGGGCAACTTACAGTCTCTATCAAGTTCACTTAGCAAACTGTGCCTCAACTCTTAACTGGAATCCCTAAGGACCTTTAGTGAATGAATTAGATTTGCATTTCAAAGTGAGTTGATTTGTCAAGATATACCTCTTACATCTGGGACTGAAATCATTCTGCCTTTCGTATGAGAACACTTCTGATCAAGGAACATACAAGGTATTCCTTTAATAAATATTACTCTCTTGATTTGAAATTTAACTTACATATTTTAATTTTTAGCATTCTATTTCTAGCTCTAAAATATATCGTGGAGGAACAAACCACTGTTGTAATTATGACTTCTGAATTCTTGACATATCAGACAATTCAGGATGCAGGGCCTATGTTTATCTCTATTTTGGAAGAAGTCGGAGGATAGATCCTTTAAAAAAAATCATCAATTATAAAAAGGCAAGAATGATCTACTCTGGCTGTGATTACTGAACTGCTCCAGGGAGTAATGTCAAACATCCAGTGTAACCAGGTGCAAATTAACTCAAGCAGATGTACATCATATCTCATAGTGAGAAAGTAAGAATGAGCTAAGAGTAAGATGAGGAATGAGGCAAGAGGGTAAGAGAAACTTGCTGGAACAGAAAAGATAGAACCTTCCAGAGAAGGTGCAAGGTAGCTCAAATCAACATGTCTCTGGAGGTACAGTTATGAATTGTATCAAAATCTAGATCAGAACAGACACCTAAGAGCTTTTTTTCTTTTTTTTCTGGAGACACAGAACAGGATGTAATAATGGACTAATCATAGATTAAGAAAGAGTGTGAGCCTATAAAAATGATATATACACCTTTATATCACCAGTGACTTACATAAGACTTGGCACAGAAATCAGTAACTATCAGTGGGAAAAAAAAAAAGAATGAATAATTAGTGAATTTCTAGGTCTCCCATGTGATTCAGTAACTGAGCAAGGGATGGCTGCTAATTCTGAAATAAGCTAATATAGAACTGTACATGTGAAATGTCTTTTGTAGGTTCTGTGTTTTTTGTTTGTTTGTTTTTCCCTTTGTGGTAAGAATTAGTTTCATTCATCAAAAAAATCCACGGCTCTCCACCTACTAAGAACCAGGGAAGAAGGCTCTTCCTGGGGCTGTTGGTGTCAAAAGGGATCACGTGGTTGCTTCTAGCCAATCAGCTGTGAGCAGAAGGGACGTATGGTTTCTGGGATGAAATGCTAGCTCTCTAGGGCTCTCTTTTCCCTCTGTCACATGACTCACAGATTTCCAGACGGCAACCGTGTTGTCAAACTCTATCTCCAGTTCGGATGATGTAGAGCAGAGGCCCCCAACCAGTACGCAGTGGCTCTGGAGCATTACAGGAAATAGGTGGTGGTGTTTTAAGCCATGTTTTGGAGATATCTGTTACCCCGGCATTATCAAACCTATCATGACTGATTCCACCCTGGGGATAGTTAATCAATCTTTCAACATATGCTCTCCATTGTGTTCTGCAAATTCTAGTTCTTTCTCCCACAGCTCTTTTCTTCATTCACTTTAGGGAGGAATCCATTTATTTCCCTAAGGGAACCCTATATTTGAATATGAAAACATTTTTTTTTTCTTCTTTTTCTTGGCAATGCCACAGGAAGAAAATCTTCCCCAGGACATTGATTCTCTTTCTTTACAAGTTCTGAGGTTCAGAGCAAAGGGATAGCGTTTCAGAAAGATATCAAAATATGTCATGTGAATGTTCCCCTGCTACTCTTCCTGACCCCTGACTACTTGAGTGATTAAAGACAGGCAGAAATGTCATTTGAACACTTAAGCCTATTCTTGCCCATGTGTGCAGATCATTCACACTCTGGTCCCTCCTGCTCCTGCTTAATCGTGTCTGACTCTCTGCGATCCCGTGGACTGCAGCCAACCCGGCTCCTCTGTCCATGGGATTTTTCAGGCAAGAATACTGGAGTGGGTTGCCATTTCTTCCTCCAGGGGATGTTCCTGACCCAGGGATGAAACCAGTGTCTCCGGGCTCCCCTGCATTGGCAGGCAGCTTCTTTTTACCACTGAGTCAACTAGGAAGCACACTCTGGTCCCTAGGAATCCACAAAATTATCTGTTAGGATATGTGCTATGGCAGACATGATGACCACCTTACTTACTCTCCGTCAAGTCAAGAACACAGTGGAACTGACTATTACAAATAAAGCAAAGCATCATTACACACAAATGGTGTAATACTGATGAATGTATAATTGGGTTTCAAAAGATGAGAGATGAATCTCCTTTTAGCCAAGGCTATAGAAGAGAAATGGGCATTTATTGCAATTAATACTGGCTAAAGTGAAGATGGTAATAGAAATATCACCATGTGGAAGATGACAGATGGATCCTGCCCAAGCTACTTCAAATCCTGAGTTGCACCATAAGATCCTGACACCCTGATATGCCAGTTGTTGTAAAGGATTGTAAGTGATGGAGGAACAGGGATTCCTGCCTCTCCAGCAGAATCTTCCAAAATTGCTTCATGAGCACTTGGCACTGCTCCCGGCTCTGCACTGAGCACGACAAGAGACAGCTTTTCCTAGTTGAAACCTCATTTGCAGCTTTATTTTAATTCTATTTCAATGCTGACCACCGTGTGCTTATCAGAGAAGAAAAGAGAGGTGAGGAGAAGAAGCTGGCTGTCCCCAAACCATTGTGAAATCTTTGCTCTTTGTGGCTGGCTCTTCCCTGCCTCCATTTGTCTATCCTCTTATATAATAGTATTCTTTATGTTAAATCTTCATTAACATCCTGAACCCAAGGAATGTTTTCTTTTCTAAATCATATTATGTTCAGGATATTGTTGGGATTCCATTTACTTTTGCCTGTTGATATTTTCCTAACTTCATTTTTGAGTTTTATTTGTTCCTTTAACTGCAGTGTGGTCAGAATGAGATGGTATTGCCAGAAAAAATGATGGGTTTGAGGAGGAGGTTGCCATGGAAACCACTTAGGTTTTGATGATGGAGGATGATGGCATATCTTCTGGAAAGAACTTGAAACTCTAAGGATACTTGATCCTCTTAAAGGCAGAGATAGCAAAGAGCCTAGAATAGAATTTCCATCTAGTTCAATGGGGCAGCGTTTTGTGTTTCTCTCTCACAATGCCCCTCACCCCACACATACATCTTAAAAAATACAGGGAAGCCCAGCATGCTGCAGTTCATGGGGTGACAAAGAGTTGGACCCAACTGAGCAACTGAGCAGCAACAACTCTGATCTTTATCACATAGAAGTCCAATACTTGAAAACCTGGTAGTAGTAGAAGGAAATGAAGTATTTCAGAACCTGTTTCATTGAGAGTAATGCTTGACCCAGGTTAGAAGGTCATAAATGAGATGATAAATAGGGTGAATTTATATGATAGATGTCTAGTAGTCTAGTTTCTCATTCTCTCGATCCCTGTTAGAAAGCATCTAATTTCTTGTTCATTTCTGGTAGACATACAAAAGGAAATAATGAATGATTGAAGAAATAATATAATTAGTTAGTCTTAAGACACTCTCATAAAAGAAAGTGGGGCCTTCATACTTTCTTTGGCTGCTGTCTTGGACATTTGAAGGAAAAGAGGCTATTCTCACACAAAATGGCTTGAGGTGTCATAGATGTTCAAATTGTATATGGCCACCATGTACTGAAAGTTGTTGCAGAGTCTGAGTTTTTTTCTTTGCTCTGATACCAAAGTGTCTTTGATCTTGGACAAAGAGCTCTATCTGCTAGGCTTCAAGTCATCTTGTGAGGGGGTTGGACTAAGGTCAATGGCAGGGTTTCCCTAGAGACTCAGCCATAAAGAATCCAACTGCCAATGCAGGAGACACAGGTTCAATCCCTGGGTCAGGAAGATCTCCTGGGGGAGTCAATGGCAATCCACTCTAGTATTAATGCCTGAAAATTCCATGAACAGAGAAACCTGGCAGGTTACAGTCCATGGGGTTGCAAAGAGTCAGATGTGACTTAGCGACTAAACAACCAACAAGAATAAGGTCAAGGCCCTTTTCAAATTAAAGGCCCTTTATTTATGTCGGTCCTGAATATCCTTTGGAAGGACTGATATTGAAGCTGAAATTCCAATACTTTGGCCACCTGATGCGAAGAGCTGACTCATTTGAAAAGACCCTGATGCTGGAAAAGATTGAGGGTGGGAGAAGGGGATGACAGAGGATGAGATGGTTGGATGGCATCATTGACTCAATGGACATGAGTTTGAGAAAGTTCTGGGAGTTGATGATGGACAGGAAGGCCTCGTGTGCTGCAGTCCATGGGGTCAGAAAGAGTCAGACATGACTGAGAGACTGAACTGAATTGATTTATAAAATAAAGCTCAGCTTTGAGATTTCTGTGTATAACAAGTGTAACTCTTTTTCATTACTGCATTCTTGGGTTATTTTTCCCTCTGTCGTTACCCCTGTCCTGGGAGCAGTATCTGATACTTATCCCCAAAGACTAGCTTCCCTTTGACTTTGCAAGGGCAACCATGCAGAAAAGACAGTGAGAAACACTAATTGTTTGAGGGCAAAAAAGTCCACCTCAGAGTGAGACTGTGTTTAAAAGACTTATGAAGAGATTTATACCAACCAAGCCATTGCAAAATGAGAAATTGACTCCTAAGATTGAAGTATAGATCCCAAGGATATTTTGGTTTCATACTGTCTGTCGTTTGAGAAAGTGACACATACCGATTAAGTATCTTGCTGTTGCTGACTTGGAGGAAGGTCGCTGGTACTACTCACCTTTTGAATTGCCTGTGACTATACACAGATTCATGCTTAGAGTGGCATTATCTTCCCATAAGTACAACAGTCCAGCTGGTCTAGTTGTCAAGGAGATTGACATGTCTGGCATGGGTTTCCACCCAGCCAGTTGCACAGTTTTTCTTTGCCGTTTTTCCTATGTAGAGTCACTTGCTTTGAAAATGTGAAAGTATCCTGATACAATAGATATATTAAAGAAAAATTTGGTCACAATGTGAGTAATGATCATTTATGCATGATTTTGTTTACATCCATTAGAAACACTAAGTAAACAGAAAAGATGCATTAAGAATATACAAAATTCACACGTGTGCACAACTTAAACATCTACCAGATAACTCAGTTCACCCTCTAAGTGTTGTGAGCCATACCTACCCTCAACTGATGCTAAACTTTGCCTTCAATTTCAGTTAATACTCCCTTCACCACTTAGCAAGTATGTATGAGCTACAATCCTTCCAACACCTAATTCCAGAAGCAAACTTCTGATCTTTCCTATGGTAAAGTACCATATTTATTGCAGTATTTATGCATTTGCTAACCATTCACATATGTAAAACTATGTCATCACTTTTATTAGATGCCTACCTTTTTAGAAGTTATTTTGCATATGTTTGTCAAGGTTTTAAGTGTTTTGCCTGTGTTTTCCTGTGTTTTCCATAGCACAATTTTTTCATATTCAGTTTCTATTGCTGCTGTAATAAAGAAGCTTGAATGTGGCTGCTTGAAATAATAAAAATTTATTGTCTCACAGTTCCTAAGAGTTAAATGTCCACACACAGCATGGATCAGCTGGGTTCTCTTCTTAAATCTTCATCAAGCTAAATTCTAGGTATTGGTTAAGTTGGGCTTTTGGGGCACAGGGTGAAGTGCAGAAATCCACTTATTAAAGTTGTTGGAAGAATTCAGTTCTGTGCAATTCTAAGTCTGAGATCTCATTTCCTAATGGCTAATGGCCAGAGCTGTTTTCAGCTTCTAAAGGCTGCCATTAGGCTTTGGTTTATAATCTCCTCTACCTTCAAGGCCAGCAACAGTGCATGGAAACCTTTCACTTCAAATTTCTCTGCACCACCTACCCTTCTCTTGTTTTCCTTGACTTCCTCTTCTGTCTTCAGCTAGGAGAAAAGCTCTGCCTGCAGGGCTATATAAGTACATTCAGTCTCTTTATTTTAAGGTCAACTAATTACTAACCTTAATTACATCCATAAAGTAACATTAGCCACATGACATCACATATTCAAATCAGGGTGTAATGGTCACAGGGGCCAAATGCCCCCCTACCATTTAGTGACCTTGCAGAACACATGCATCATCTTACAGCAGAACTGTCTCTGATTATGGGTCATCTTTCTTCTTCATAGCTTTCCCATTCTTTATTCTGCCTCCATAATGTTGAGATCCCATGTCATTCATTCTTTACTGTTCTTTGTATGCACTGAAACTGGTACATATCTTTTCTTTGAATGGAACACAATGGAGAATATAATAAAAGTTGTAGTCCATCCCCTCAGACAAATGCAAGTACACATAAGATTCCACTGATCCTGCTACAGAGGGCAGCACCATGGAGACCCTGTGAAGTAATATCTTCCTCTTCAATCTTATGTGGCAGGATAACTTTGATGTAACTAGTTCTTATAATGTGGTAGTGAAGATGCAACACATTTTCTTTTTACTATCTTATTGAATCCTGCAGCAAAACCATGAGAATGGCATTGTCATCTCATTGAACATGAGGCTTTAAAATAGCTTAGTATTTTATTAAGATACAGGTCTAATAAATGATCATCCACACATTCAAATCCAAGTTTGTGCAGCCTGTGATGACAAACACCTGACTTAAACTATTGCATTATTACAGATCATGCAAAAATATCCATCTTTAGCCCTAATATCTCTTGTGGCTCACCTGGTAAAGAATCTGCCTGAAATGTGGGAGAACTGGATTTGATCCCTGGGTTGGGAAGATCCCCTTGGGAAAGAAACAGCTACCCACTCCAGTATTCTAACCTTGAAAATTCCATGGTCTGTATAGTCTATGGGGTCACAAAGAGTTGGACACAACTGAGTGACTTTCACACACACTATCTATCCCAATGTTGAACCCAACTGGTCCCCTTCAGTAGCACCAAACTCATCATTTCTAGACTTGACTAGGTGTATTACTATCACCCCAGTCTTACCCTCAACGGTCAGGAAAACTCACAGAACCTGTCTTGATTATTCTTTTCTCCATGGCTCAGACGGTAAAGAATCTGCCTGCAATGCCAGAGACTCGAGTTGAATCCATGGGTCAGGAAGATCTAGAGAATGGAGTGACAACCCACCCCAGTATTCTTGCCTGGGAAATCCCATGGACAGAAGAGCCTGGTGGGCTACAGTCCAAGGGTTTGCAAAGAATCTGATATAACTGAGTGACTAACACTTTTGTTGCACTATATCACCAATCATCAAATCTCTGCTAATATCTATTTCCCACTCCTTTGGTAAAATTTTACTTATTCTTAAAGAAACATAACATGTTCTGTGAAAAATACCATTGGTAGCTTGATAGGGATTGCATTGAATCTATAGATTGCTTTGGGTAGAATAGCCATTTTGACAATATTGATTCTTCCAATCCATGAACACGGTATGTTTCTCCATCTGTTTGTGTCCTCTTTGATTTCTTTCATCAGTGTTTTATAGTTTTCTATGTATAGGTCTTTTGTTTCTTTAGGTAGATATACTCCTAAGTATTTTATTCTTTTTGTTGCAATGGTGAATGGTATTGTTTCCTTAATTTCTCTTTCTGTTTTTTCATTGTTAGTATATAGGAATGCAAGAGATTTCTGTGTGTTAATTTATATCCTGCAACTTTACTATATTCATTGATGAGCTCTAGTAATTTTCTGGAAGAGTCTTTAGGGTTTTCTATGTAGAGGATCATGTCATCTGCAAACAGCGAGAGTTTCACTTCTTCTTTTCCTATCTGGATTCCTTTTACATCCTTTTCTGCTCTGATTGCTGTGTCCAAAACTTCCAACACTATGTTGAATAGCAGTGGTGAGAGTGGGCATCCTTGTCTTGTTCCTGATTTCAGAGGAAATGCTTTCAATTTTTCACCATTGAGGGTGATGCTTGCTGTGGGTTTGTCATATATAGCTTTTATTATGTTGAGGTATGTTCCTTCTAGTCCTGCTTTCTGGAGAGTTTTAATCATATAAATGAGTGTTGAATTTTGTCAAAGGCTTTCTCTGCATCTATTGAGATAATCATATGGTTTTTATCTTCCAATTTGTTAATGTGGTGTATTACATTGATTGATTTGCAGATATTAAAAAATCCTTGCATTCCTGGGATAAAGCCCACTTGGTCATGGTGTATGATTTTTTTAATATGTTGTTGGATTCTGTTTGCTAGAATTTTGTTAAGGATTTTTGCATCTATGTTCATCAGTGATATTGGCCTGTAGTTTTCTTTTTTTGTGGCATCTTTGTCTGGCTTTGGAATTAGGGTGATGGTGGCCTCATAGAATGAGTTTGGAAGTTTACCTTCATCTGCAATTTTCTGGAAGACTTTGAGTAAGATAGGTGTTAGCTCTTCTCTAAATTTTTGGTAGAATTCAGCTGTGAAGCCATCTGGTCCTGGGCTTTTGTTTGCTGGAAGGTTTTTGATTACAGTTTCGATTTCCTTGCTGTGATGGTTCTGTTAAGATCTTCTATTTCTTCCTGGTTCAGTTTTGGAAAGTTATACTTTTCTAAGAATTTGTCCATTTCATCCAAGTTGTCCATTTTATTGGCATAGAGCTGCTGGTAGTAGTCTCTTATGATCCTTTGGATTTCAGTGTTGTCTGTTGTGATCTCACCCTTTTCATTTCTTATTTTGTTAATTTGGTTCTTCTCTCTTTGTTTCTTAATGAGTCTTGCTAATGGTTTGTCAATTTTATACCACTTCTGGGCATACACACTGAGGAAACCAGATCTGAAAGAGACATGTGCACCCCAATGTTCATCGCAGCACTGTTTATAATAGCCAGGACATGGAAGCAACCCAGATGCCCATCAGCAGACGAATGGATAAGGAAGCTGTGGTACATATACACCATGGAATATTACTCAGCTGTTAAAAAGAATTCATTTGAATCAGTTCTAATGAGATGGATGAAACTGGAGCCCATTATACAGAGTGAAGTAAGCCAGAAAGATAAAGACCATTACAGTATACTAACACACATATATGGAATTTAGAAAGATGGTAACGATAACCCTATATGCAAAACAGAAAAAGAGACACAGAAGTACAGAACAGACTTTTGAACTCTGTGGGAGAAGGTGAGGGTGGGATGTTTCAAAGAACAGCATGTATATTATCTATGGTGAAACAGATCACCAGCCCAGGTGGGATGCATGAGTCAAGTGCTCGGGCCTGGTGCACTGGGAAGACCCAGAGGAGTCGGGTGGAGAGGGAGGTGGGAGGGGGGATCGGAATGGGGAATACGTGTAACTCTGTGGCTGATTCATATCAATGTATGACAAAACCCACTGGGAAAAAAAAATAAAATAAAAAATTTAAAAAAAAAAAAGAAAAGAAACATAACATGTCACCACTTCTGAAAGTTTCTCTGGCTCTACCATGGAGAAACATTATGAATTCTTATAGTTTAAAACAATCCCCAGTAAATTATTGTTAAAATATTCTATTGTGGCACCTACTTCACCGTATCATAATTAATTATTTGTATCTGTCACAAAGTGGATAAGGAGTGGATGTTCCCACAAGTAAAAAGTCGACTGACTTTGGTCAGTACCATTCATTTTTTACACATTTTCTGGAATATAGTGTGAGCTTAACGAATATTTGCTAAAGGAAACTGATGAATTAAATTTAGGGAGAAACAGCAAAGGTATGTTTTAAATGAGAACAGTCTGACTTTTGTCAATCAATCTTAAGTTACCACCACCATTTTAAACATGGCAACATTTAAATATTTTTTTAAATGGGATAGAAAGATGAAATGCTTAATAGACTTAATTCACTTTGAAGGGTTTTTTGGTGTTTTTTGTTTTGTTTTGTTTTTTGTTTTTTTTGGCCCAGATGATAGCGAATCTTCCTGCAATTCAGGAGACCCAGGTTCAATCCCTGGATAAGGAAGATAACCCAGAGAAGGGAATGACTATCCACTCTAGTATTCTTGCCTGGAAAATCCCATGGACAGAGGAGCCTGGCACACTACAGTCCATGGGGTCACAAAGAGTCAGACATGACTGAGCAAATAACACTTCCACTTTCACACTGGGAGCCATCCTTAGGAGAGATGGCTCCTTATGCAGAATTCTCTTCTACTCTTTGTCCAGGTGAGTCAGCCCCCTTTTTCTCTACTGATATTCCACAAAAACTAGAGTTGAGGAATATGAATGCATGAAATCAGTCAATCAAACAACCAGATTATTGGACACCTTTCTTATCTCCGTTTTTAGTGTTTCTATTCTTTAAATGTCAGCGAATGTGGCATCATTGCTGGGTTTGAAAGAGACTTTGATTTCTTTTACCCTCATCTCAGAAACCTGATTCAAGTTGAAACTTTGAATCAGGCCCTACTAAGACTGCCTATCTACCCTTACAAGTAGAAATTTTAGGTACCAGCATATATTACAATGGGTTATAGGAGGCTTGTCCCGAACAGGCTCAGAGAGTGAGTCAAGTCCCACATCCACCTAATATCAATGAATGCGATAATGTATCTCCAGGAACAAAACTTTTCTAAATGTTGCTCTATGCCCAGCCCAGGAATGGGCACATTCATTCTCTTTACCATACTTAATTGATGGAACCATACAAATAAGAGTTGATTTTCTTATATTCCAGGTTGTAGAGGAGGAAGTTAAGCTGATGGTAATTAAGTAACTTATCTAAGATTTACTGCTACTAGAAAGTTTGAGTTTAGGTCTCTCTGATGCCATAGATTGTGCTCACTCAGTTTATGTTCAGGACTGAATGAGGTAAGGTATTAGAATCCCTAAGCCAGGAAACTGTGCTGGTGAAACCAGGTCCATCTGATTCATGTCCCTGTAGTTCCTCTGGCAGCAGCCTTGAACCTGGGGGTCGAATCACCCATCCGGGGCTCCAGAAGTGATGTCCCATAATCTTCCCCAGTGAACTAAGGGAGTCTTGAGCAGATGGGATTTCTACGCCTCTGCTACAAGTGACTGCACTGTTCCTTCAAGAGCCTTGCCAAGTCAGACACCAGGCCCTATCGTATGTAGACCGCCAGCCCTTCAGCTTTGTGCTCATTAACTTCTCTGAAGAACCATTTGGAGGCTAAGCCAGTGGGAGGACATGGAGCCTGACTGAATGCACTCCAGTTACAGGTTTGTCTTCCACTTGTCAGTTTGAATTCAGACAAGGAGATAATCTGATTAGGTGAGCTGGGAATTATCAAGATTCATTCACTCTACATATTTGCACGTAACAGACAGATCTAGAGATTGTCGGCAACCAGTGAAGCACATGTAGAGTAGCCGATTAAATTCCCCAGGATCCATTTTACTTCTCAAATTGAAAATCTAATCCTCAATTTCTCTTGGCTGTTTAAATCAGCATAGATCTTTCTTGGCATGTGACCTACTCTGACCTAGGAGAAAGCTCCTTCAAATCCCCTATTATTGGCATTGATCGTGTGTTATCCAAGGTTTGTCATTAATTTTCAGGGTCTCAGATGTAAGTCACTCAGTTCTTAAGAACATAATCCAGGGTAGGGAAGAAAAATAAGGGGATACTAGGAATATTTAGATGAGAAAACCTGATCCTTTGAGGTTGAAATGAGGGAAAGTCTCTTGCTTTCCCCCAAAATGACCATTAGGGCCGTTGTCAAAGTCAGAGCGTGATAAACTCTGTGACTTGACCTAGCATGACATTTCATGTATGATTATGGCACAGAAATTGAAGATTATTATGTGCATGCTTAAGTGGTCAGATTGACCACTCAGTAGAGGTTATTAGAACCTCACAGATGTTGACATTCACAGTGTTATTTTCCAGAGATTATCCTCCACTCAAATGATTCCTAATGTAAAAATGGCCGAAGAGGTTCCAGAGTTTTCCAGAGTCCCCAAATCATATATTGACACTGTGTGATTCAGCAGAGGTAAATTTTTTATGAAATTCAAGTTTCAAGCCCCATCACTTGCATGGGCTTCTTCTAAGACTCTGAGAGGGAAACTGGGAATATTTTAACTTGGTTATATATTAAAATTTGCAAAAGTAAGCTACTCTAACCACAGTCTATTAAGACTACTGTCTCATTTGATTATAATGCCCTCTTCCCCCAATAGCTTTCCTTTTGTTGAATAGGACTGGAATAGCTGCAGGCATTATTGGGATTCAGCTAAGGTTAGGTTGGGTTTATTGAGGTCTTTTTATGTAATCATTTCTGTAGTTAGGTGATGGCTGGCCAGTTCAGCATCGCTTCCAGAAATCCTCATCCTATTTATCTTATTGAATCATTCAGGATTGTGGCACAAAGTTGTGGATTTAAGGATCATATTGTAATATGATTAAGGTGCTCAGTACTAAAATAGGTAGTGAAGTTAGCTGCTTCAGTCATGTCCAACTCTTTGCTACCCTATCAACCGTAGCCTGCTAGGCTTCTCTGTCCTTGGGAATTCTCCAGGCAAGAATACAGGAGTGGGTTGCCATGCCATCCTCCAGGAGATTTTCCTGACCCAGGGATCAAAACCTCATCTTTTTTGGCAGGCAGGTTCTTTACCACTAGTGCCACCTTGGAAGTCCAAAAAACAGGTAGTAGAGAAAGAGAAACAAAGTTTGATATAAATGCAGCCAAAAGTTAGTTTGTGGAAAATTATTCAAGTTATCAGATATGTAACTCTAAGTGGAAAATGAAGTTCTCTGCTATCTCTGGTCAAAACAAAAGTTCATTTTTTGTCAAGAAATATACCAATGAATCAGCATATACAAGTACAAAGTCATCAAAAATAGGGATTTTTTTTTGATAATCCAGTTAATGACAAGAAGTGAATCATATGAACGCACTGGAAAATAATTAAGCATAAAATTCTTATTATTGCGACATGAAATATTAACACAGACAGGGATAACTAAAAACTCATATTATATCATTGTTACTAAGACATTGGCAATAATTTGGACAAAATGGATATGGAGTGGCAGCAATTCAAAGACTATTCAAGAGGAGTAAGTACACAAGAAACCTTAAAATTGTTTGAAATCTTACCGTCCATGTGTCAAAGAATCTTGATAGAAATTTTCCCAAATTTCACAATAATTCACATTTTTACAATAACATCCTTAGCAATTATGGTTTATGTACCTTAAAAAATGAACATTAAAATTTTAAAAGAGAAAATATTGATTGACCATCAGAAGAAACATCAGTTTGGTTTTATCTTTAGAAAAATGATAGCAAAAAATAGATATCTTGTAACAAGGAAAATTAAAAATATACAGCCAAAAAATGGCAAAAAGAGAAAAGAACAACAAAGGAAAGAATTTTATATATAATTAATTGACAAAAATATTTATTTTGAGATTTTATAAGATTGGGGATATCTGTTAGCTTTTTAAAATCCATGATTCCTTTTCAAATTCTGAATAAATAATTTTTCCTTATTTTCTTTTGATAATGTTAACTCTTCCCTTCAGTTCAGTTCAGTTCAGTCGCTCAGTAGTGTCCGACTCTTTGCAACCCCATGGACTGCAGCACATCAGACCTCCCTGTCTATCACCAACTCCCCGAGTTTACCAAAATTCATGTCCATTGAGTTGGTGATGTCATCCAACCATCTCATCCTCTGTTGTCCCCTTCTCCTTCTGTCTTCAATCTTTCCCAGCATCTGGGTCTTTTCAAATGAGTCAGCTCTTTGCATCAGGGGGCCAAAGTACTGGAGTTTCAGCTTCAACATCAGTCCTTCCAATGAGCACCCAGGACTGATCTCCTTTAGGATGGACTGGTTGGATCTCCTTGCAGTCCAAGGGACTCTCAAGAGCCTTCTCAAACACCACAGTTCAAAAGCATCAATTTTTTGGGCTCAGCTTTCTTTATAGTCCAACTCTCACATCCATACATGACTAATGGGAAAACTATAGCTTCCCTTAAAGAGGGCAATACAAATTATATCCAAACTTTAGATTCCGTAAAATCTGAATCCACCTACTATGTCAATCAGATTCCTTTAGTTGAAAGTGATAAAAAAGAATAGCAGACTCTGGCAACAACAATGAAGTGTAAAAAATCCAGTATGGCTGTACCCAGGGTCTCAGATTATGCTGTTGGGCTTCAGTCTCATCCTTCCCAGTGCTTAGCTTGTTTTTTGTTTTTTTTTTCGTTCCTTTTTTGCCTTCTGTGCTAGTTCTGTTCTTCTTTGGGCCTCATCTCCTGGTAGCAAGATGGCTGTGGGCAGTGAGGCTTCTACCCTATCCTCACAACAATTTCAACACTTCTGACAAGAGTCCTGTGTTAAATCTCCTTGGCTTAGACTAGCTAACGAGCTCATCCATGAAGAAAGTCAGGGGACTGTCATCTCTAGCTATCCAGAACTGAACTATGTGCCAACATCTCATCCATCTCATGAACAAATTGGAATGAGAAAGTGAGAAAATAGGCTTCCCTGGTGGCTCAGAGGATAAGGATCCACCTGCCAACACAGGAGACACGGGCGTTTGATCTGTGACCCCAGAAGATCCCATAGGCTGCAGAGCAACCAAGCCCGGGGGCCGCACCTACTGAGCCCACACGACAAAACTACTGAAGCCCGTGCCCCCAGAGTCTATGCTCCACAATGAGAGATGCCACTGCGATGAGAAGCCCACACTCCACAGCTAGAGAGTGGCTCCCACTCACCACAACTAGAGAAAAGCCTGGACAGCAACAAAGACCACCTACAGCCAAAAAATAAATTAATTTTAAAAAAGAGAAAAAGTGAGATTATTCCCTAAATAAAATCAGGAAATTGATATTAACAGAGGAGAAATGGATACTGGTTTAGCAAAAACAGAACAACTCTAAGACACATAGGTTATATTCTTCTATATTCTATTTAGGACCTGATTGGGAAAGATTGAAGGCAGGAGAAGGGGACAATAGAGGATGAAATGGTTAGATGGAATCACTGACTCGATGGACATGAGATTGAACAAGCTCTGGGAGGTGGTGATGGACAGGGAAGCCTGGCGTGCTGCAGTCCATGGGGTTGCAAAGAGTCAGACATGACTGAGCCACTGAACTGAACTGAACTAGGCCCAGAAGGCTTATGACCATAACAAGAGACATATGCCTGGCTACAGACTGGGAATGAGGAAGGAAGGACCATGGAAGTCTCATCAGAATTTGTTTCTATACTTTTTTTTGAAATTTGACCATATTTTTAAATTATAAGTTTAAAATACAGTTTTGTGCCTAAATATAGTTGCTAGATATGGAAGGGAAATACCAGGACCAAAGATATATCATGAATACTCTTTGACATTTGAAAGGATAGAAATTTCATTTAGTCATAACATGAGCTACCACTAATGGGTATCTGATTTGTTCCAGACATGGGGTTAGATGCTTTACATATGCATTTCTGATTTTCAAAGTCATTAAGAATGGATTCGTATGCATACTTTGAGGGGGAAGAATGTGCCCCTCAAACAGATTGACTAAATCGCCCAAGATCACTCAGTTTGTGTATAGAACAGCCAATATCCAAACTTCCAAACTGGTGCTTTGTATTATGTTAAACTGCCTCTAAAATATTTTGCCATACTTCAAACCTTTATTATGCCTGTATGTGATTGTATGGGACTTCAATGGTAAAGAATGGTAAAGAATCCATCTGCCAATGCAGGAGATAAGGACTCGATCCCTGGGTGGAGAAGATACCCTGAGGAGGAAACAGCAACTTATGCCAGTATTCTTGCCTGGAAATCCCATGGACAGAGGAGACTGGTGGGCTACAGTCCCTGGGGTTGCAAGAGTCAGATACAATTTAGCAACTAAACAACAACATGTGATGGTATAGTGTAGAAGAAATCTTGCTAAAATATATCAGATTACAGTCCTATTTTTTATAACATATAAATGCTCCTGTTGCAGCTCCAATATTCTGCAAAAATAGGATACATCCCAGCTCCCAAATAAGTAATTATCTTGTTAGATGAATTTTATTGAAGTATCTGGTGTTGACAGAAGGTACCATGTTGAGTTAATATGGAGAAATATTGTCATTGTAGGTTTTGATATGGTAAAAAAAAAAAAAAGGGAGTCCAATACATTCTGAAAGTTACCAGGACATTTTTAGTCTCCATGCTTCAGCCTTCTTTCTGGGCAGATGCTTGTGCAAGCTTAATCTGCTTTAAAAGGGCTCATTAGAAACATTGTGTGGTTCTATGGCACTTTACATTTTGTGAAGCAAAATTGTATGTTAGTGTTGAAAGAGCTTTGAAGAAGGATGAAAGGTGGGAGAGATATTCAATTTCTCTGTTCCCCAGGAAGAAATCAGAACAACTGAACCTAAAGAAAACAGTAAGACTTCTAGGTCCTATTCATAGCATCAACGCTTCTCAGGTACCACTTTGTGCCCAGCACAGGAAATGGGAAACACTTATTATTCTACAGGGTTATTTATTATGATGAAGATGGAACCAACTTTGTAACATAAGACAGTCCTTTCCCAAAATGGCAGCATAAATAGTAGTAGAGCCAACACTCAACTCTTCCAAAGGAAGGAAGAGTTACAGTGGTGAGTTCCATGAGTTGATAGCATTAAACTATTAAGGAGAAGATCCAAGAGTCATGATTTTCTGCATGTAAAAGAAGATGTAGCCTGGGCAGAGGTGGTGGTGGGTCATGTTGTTACCATGAAGATTTAAAGAACATAAAAAACAACTCTAAAAGAGCAGACTTTTTAGTAAAGCAAGCTTGAAAGTGTCTTCTGGCAAATGCCTGTGTCTTACAACTCCAGTAAAATGTGTAAGTTTTCCAAGAGAAACATGTTTAGGTTGGAAAAGGGGCAGCAAATCTTGTAACTCCTCTCTATTCTCATCTTTTCCCATTCTTCCAGGTAAGCCTCACACAAACTGATAGCTTATAACTGAAGTAAGGTTTACAAGAGTTTTCAAAAGATAGGTGATTGCTGTTACTACTAATAAAAATAAGTCCACTTAATCTGTGAAGTTCAGATGAATCAGATTACCCATACTATTGAAGAAAAGGAGAAATCCAGCCTGCTTCATAGGAAAAAGATGACCTCATGTACTAATACATTGTAGTGACCGTTGAGAGGAAAATTGTCTAGGCTTGGATATTATACCTAATCAAGTCTCTTAATGCATTTTTATTGGCACTTAAATGTTTTCCTCCACAGAGATGCTAATCAGAATGATCTGTGAGCTGTTTAAAGAGTTTCTCAGGGACAATAATGAGAAATAGAGGAACTACAGTCAAGGAAATTTTATGATATCTCTCTGTCTTAACTTTCTTCATTCCTCAAGTCTTTTCTTTCTGGTCATGAGTATATTAAAATTGGGCTTAGAAGGGCTGAGAACCATCAAGAATGCCTTTAAAAATTATTTAAAAGGTCCACATATTGTATTATAAATATGACTAAAAGTCCACAAATAGATGCTCAACATTACTAATCATCAGGAAAATGTAAATAAAAATCACACAAAGGTATTATATCATATCTACTAGAATGGTGGTGGTTTAGTGGCTAAGTTGTGGCCTGTTCTTGCAACCCCATGGACTATAGCCCGCCAAGCTCCTCTGTCCGTGGGTTTCTCTAGGAAAGTATACTGGAGTGGGTTGCCATTTCCTTCTCCAGGGGATCTTCCCAACCCAGGGATAGAACCCAGGTCTCCAGCATTGCAGGCAGATTCTTTACCAACTGAGCTACAAGGGAAGCCCTATCTACTAGAATGGCTATTATAGAAAAGATAATAGCGAGTGTTGGTGAGAATGTGGAGAAAAAGAACCCTCCTGCTGATGGGAATATAAATCGGTGCAGCCACCATGGAAAAGATAGGAGTTTCCTCAAAAAATATAAAGAGAACTACCAAATTATCCAGCAATTCTACTTCTGGGTATCTATACAAAGGAAAAAAAAAGTCACTGTCTCAAAAAGTTAGCCTTTATACCTTCATGTTCATTGTAGCATTACTTACATTAGCCAAGAGAGGGAAACAATCGAAGTGCCCATTGAGAAATGAATGGAGGAAAAAAATGTGATGGATATATAATTTAGCCATAGAAAGAGAAATTCTGCCACTTGGGGCACCATGAATTGACCTTGAGGGCATTATGCTAAATGAAATAAGTCAGAGAGAGAAAGATGAATACTGTATGACCTGACTTGTATGTGGAATCAAAAAAACAAACTCAAGTGATATAGAGAATTGGTGGTTGCCAGAAGTGGAGGAGGGAAAGGGAGGTGGGAAAATGGGTTAAAGATAAAAAAAATAATAATAACAATAATGTGATACCTACATATCTAATGAATAAGCAAGGAAAAAAATCAAAATATGCTAAAATCATGATTAAGAAATTCATGAATGTAGAAGCTGAGATCGGTGATTTAAAAGAGAACTAAATTAAAATCATGAATAAAATCCATCACAATATTTTATTTATGATTCATCTCACAGCTAGCAGATGTAGCCTGAGAACAATTTTTTTTTAATGAATGAACTATTTTCTAGACCCATACACATCTGAAAAAGGTTCTTCTGATAATTCTGCCTACAAACAAAACATTATCAGGGGACAGGATTATTAAGTAACAACAATTCCTCACTTAAAATTAAGTAGGTATTTATCAGCTGACAATATTGTAAACAGAAACTCTGATGTTAGCATTATTCCCTTTTTTAAAAAAATTATATTTCTCTGCTTTATCTTCATATGAATCTCGTTTGAGTGAGGTAATTTTTTGTCAGTAATTTTGGATTATGAAAGAGTGCTTTTATTTTTTGGTTTAATGTTTTCTTATGTTAACTGTTTGATGATTATTTTTGCTTGCTTATTCTGGATACTTCCTGAGGATGACTTTTATTAATACATGAGTCCTTGTTTTCTGTCATTCTTAACATTCTTTTTAGGAAGAAAAGAAAAGAATCTGTATGCAATGAATGTGGACTAGAGAAACAATAATAAAAAACACATCAATGTTCCATAACTTTTGAGAATAATAGTCTAAAATAATAAACATCCTTTTAAGTTGTAGATCCATTTAGTTTCTTTTATATAACTTTTTTTTTCATTTATTTTTATTAGTTGGAGGCTAATTACTTTACAATATTGTAGTGGTTTTTGTCGTACATTGACATGAATCAGCCATGGAGTTACATGTATTCCCCATCCCGATCCCCTCTCCCACCTCCCTCTCTACCCGATCCCTCTGGGTCCTCCCAGTGCACCAGGCCCGAGAACTTATCTCATGCATCCCACCTGGGCTGGTGATCTGTTTCACTCTAGATAATAAACATGTTTCAATGCTGTTCTCTCGAAACTTTCCACCCTGGCCTTCTCCCACAGAGTCCAAAAGTCTGTACTGTTCTGTGTCTCTTTTTCTGTTTTGCATATAGGGTTATCATTACCATCTTTCTAAATTCCATATGTGTATATATATATATATATATATATATATATATATATATATATATATATGTTAGTATACTGTAATGGTCTTTATCTTTCTGGCTTACTTCACTCTGTATAATGGGCTCCAGTTTCATCCATCTCATTAGAACTGATTCAAATGAATTGTTTTTAATGGCTGAGTAATATTCCATGGTGTATATGTACCAGAGCTTCCTTATCCATTCGTCTGCTGATGGGCATCTAGGTTGCTTCCATGTCCTGGCTATTATAAACAGTGCTGCGATGAACATTGGGGTGCACGTGTCTCTTTCAGATCTGGATTCCTCAGTGTGTATGCCCAGAAGTGGTATTGCTGGGTCATATGGCAGGTCTATTTCCAGTTTTTTAAGAAATCTCCACACTGTTTTCCATAGTGGCTGTACTAGCTTGCATTCCCACCAACAGTGTAAGAGGGTTCCCTTTTCTCCACACCCTCTCCAGCATTTATTGCTTGTAGACTTTTGGATAGCAGCCATCCTGACTGGCGTGTAATGGTACCTCATTGGGGTTTTGATTTGCATTTCTCTGATAATGAGTGATGTTGAGCATCTTTTCATGTGTGTTCAAACACATTTTACAGCAGAGATTCCCAGAAGATGGTTCAGGACCAGCAGCATCAACATGACCCCCAGGGAATTTGTTAAAAAAACAAATTCTTGGGTCCCCCTCCAGACCTGTTGAATTGGAGACTCTAGAGCTGGAGCCTAGAAATCTGTGCTTCAACAAATCCTTGAGGTTATCCTGATACATGCTAAAGTTTGAGAAACAGTATCTTAGTGACTAAAACTTATTATAACCAGTTTACTGTGAGACTGGGTTCCTAGTTTAGCATATAGCCTACCATCCCAGTAACTGAGTTGAGAACAGGTGAAAATAAATATAATAGTGGTTACACTGTTTACTTATTCTTTCAGTTAACTTGTGTGTCCAGCTGTGCACCCACCCAGTACTGAAAATATTGGGAAGAGTTCCCAGTGCAGTGACAGATGGAAACATGGAAACACCTAAATTATAAAGTACTCTGGTCAGCACAGACTTTGAAGGACTGCTATGAGAACACTTCAGTTGACCTGGCGGCATAGGCAAGGCCTTACAGAAAAGAAAATATTTGAACTAGAACTTGGGGTCTGCTGCAAAAAAAGATGATTTGCAGAAAGAGGTCAAAGATGATGCAAATGAATGTAATATGAGAGGCTTATGAGGTTAAGAGAAATTCCCGAGAATATGTTAAGAAAACCTTGTATCAATGCCAAGAGTGTGTGTTAGTAGCTCAGTTGTGTCCAATTCTGTAACCACGCCCCCCGACCATGGACTGTAGCCCGCCAGGCTCCTCTGTCCATGGAATTATCCAGGCAAGAGGACTGGAGTAGGCTGCCATTTCCTCCTCCAGGGGATCTTCCTGACCCAGGGATCAAACCTGTGTCTCCTGCATTATAGGTGGATTCTTTACCATCTGAGTCACCAAGGAAGCATCAGCGCCAAGAGAGGTCACATTAATAGGAATGATGGACCCTGGACTCAAAGAGAGTTTGAATCAGAGTGGATCCAAAGTTAAGGACAAGAATCATGACCTCTAGACAAAGTGCTGAAGACAAAGTATTGAAAACAACTTGCAGGTGAGATGTCCCTGCAAGTTGTTTTGGCATAGTCAGAGCCCACCTCATCTGTTCTGGATATGTCACTGGTAACATATTGGATACGACATCTCACTGCAACCATAGCATAAGGTCTGATTCCATGTACTCTCCTCCAACTGAGCTCTCCAGCTGGTGAAATCTTCCCTAAGAATTGAGGAACTGTGAAAAGTGGCAGTGTGTCAGGGAATTTGGCAGCCAGACTTGCAATCATATATTTGATACATGGTCTCATCATATATCCCAATGTCTAGAATTTGGGATCAAGCTTTCTTGGATGTAGGACTCTAGCATAGCTTGAATTAGAAGGAAATTCTCCCCTTAAGCCAAGTTTCTTGGAGTTTTTTGAGCAATAAACCTGAACTTGCCAGATGCATTGGGATTTTTTTTCTTAAATAGACTCCCTTAACTGAAAAGTTATATGGCAGTCAGAATGGCAGCTCTCCTAACGCCAGTTCCTAGGAGACCATGGAGAGGACAGAAGCTGGATTCTATGCTTTTGACATATGAGTTTTAACGAATTGGATAAAAGAAAGCTCAATATCACAAGTTTTGACCTGAAGAGAGTTTGTAGGTGTCTTTGGTTCTGGAGAACAAGATATAACAGTTCTGGAAGTTCTCAGAAGAGAAGGAATATGGTTTGAATGCCAGGCATTATGCTAGAAATGTTCTCATGTGCCAGGCTATTTAATTCTCGCACAAGGAGGCTAGAGACAAGGAATTAGCACCACCATATTCAGACAAGAAAATGTGTGCTCAGAAAGATTTGACAAATTATCCCAAATCTCACATAGCTAAAAAGTGGCAAGTTGTTGTTCAGTCACTAAGTCATGTCCGACTTTTTGCCATTCCATGGACTGTGGCATGCTGGGCTTCCCTGTCCTTTACTATCTCCTGGAGTTTGCTCAAATTCATGTCCGCTGAGTTGGTGATGCCATGCAACCATCTCATCCACAGCTGCCCTCTTCCCCAGGGTTCAAACCCAGGCCTGCAGGATGCCAGTAACTTCCTCTTACTGAACCCACCGATCTCTTTTGGTCATTCTCTCTCATCTTCTCTTATGAGCTTCAGCCTCGCCATGGAGCCCTGGGCATCTCTTGATGGCTTAGGGGCCAGAGCAGCAACTTTCAGTAGTTCCACAAAATACATCTGAAACAGGTTTCATTGAGTTGAGTAGAATGGGGCCAGATTTATGAAGTTCAGAAAATTTAAATCCTTCCTCCTCCTGCTTTCTGCCAATCAAAAAACACAATGATTTCTCATTCTCCAAGGCTGCATTCGGAAGCTCAGTCTTTCAAGATATAGGAAACACATCAATGAGCAAAGTTCTAACTTTCTCCCAACAGCGACAGAGAAGACTCAGCAGTCACCCAGGGTCCAGCTCACTCTGAACAGGCAAGTTTCCCAGACCCTGGAGCGACATCTGGAATCAGACATAAACGCTCAGATAAGGGGATCTTCCGAGGCGGGGCCATTTGTTCAATCATGTGTCCCCTCACTCAACCGACATTTATTTTGGCAGGCCAGGAAAGGAGTGTGGAAAGCAGCCAAAATCTTCATTCTACTGCAAGCCCAGAAGTTCCATAAAACTGGATGGGGGCTAGTATCAGACCAATGAGGCGGAAACTAGGGCTGAGAGAAACAGGATATGGGGCAATAGGAAGGCAGGTCTGTCCAGGAATGGAGCAGATTCAGAACCTGGTTGGATAGCCAAGGAAAATCCGGGGTTCAAGCAAGATGCAATGGCTAGGGGCTCCTAGGGGCCAGGACCATCCAAGTAAAGAGGGGCTGTGGCACAGAGGTAAGGAGGGAGCTGGAGTCTGAGCTACAGACTTTGTGAGTTTCAAACACTTGTTTTTTTGATTATTTCTCATCCAAGATCAACGTCATTCTTAGCACTTATGCAAACTGGATCCCCTAATAGATGAAAAATTGTTGTTTAGTTGCTAAGTCGTGTCTGACTCTATGATCCCATAGACTGTAGCCTGCCAGGCTCCTCTGACCATGGGATTTCCCAGGCAGGAATACTGGAGTGGGTTGCTGTTTCTTTCTCCAAGAGGTCTTCCTGACCCAGGAATTGAACCCTCATCTCTTGCATTATCAGGCAGATTCTTTACTACTGAGCCATCAGGGAAGCCCAGAAGAAAAAGACAAACTGTGAAAGGTCAGGTGGGCAAGAGGAGATAAGGAAATGGTGAGCTAGGCAATTTTAGTAGTTCTGGAGGCAGTCTGGGCTTTAGAAGGTGCAAACTCAGTGTTCTATTCCATGGTAAAATGCAGTGCACCATTCTGCAGCATGGAAACGGACACCCCAGGGTTTTATGAAGTTTCATCTAATCCATACTGGGGATACAAAAAGATTAATGATGTTAAGTTTCACAAGGTACGTCCTGCTGAAAATGCATATGCCTGCTAAAATGTCCTCAACCCAATCAAAGTCCATTTAGACTGGTTTACTTTTGAAACAAACAAACAAAAAGATACTGTTGATTTTCTCAAGTGGCAATAGGGAGAGATGTATTTATTTATTTGGCTTTGCCAAGTGATATGTGGGATCTTAGTTCCCTGAAGAGGGATCGAATCAACACCCCCTGTGTTGGAAGCACAGAGGCTTAACCACTGACCTGCCAGGGAAGTCCCAAAATGGAGAGATTTAAAAGCAAACCCTGGGCTTCCCAGGTGGCACTAGTGGTAAGAAACCTGTCTGCCAGTGCAGCAGACACAGGAGACATGGGTTTGATCCCTTGAGTATGAAAAGGCAACTTACTCCAGTATTCTGGCATGGAAAATCCCATGCACAGAGGAGCCTGGCGGGCTACAGTCCATGGGACAACAAAGAGTCGAACATACACAGGGCAAAAACATGGCTGTTGTTAAAAGCAAACCGTAGGTTTGGAGATTTATTTCTAAACTTTACCATTCCAGATAGAAATAATTTTTGCTCATTCTTCTTATCCTAGATTGGAAAATTAAGAGTATTTTTTTAATGTAGTTTACAATTTAAAACTTTCACCATATTCCCAGAGCCCAAGTCTTATTAACATGAGTGAGTATAAGCAAACATTCCTTCTGAGTAAACCAAGTAGGATGAGGGCTGCTTCTGCAACTGCCATGCATCCAACTAGTGTTGGTCAAATGAAAATACTAAGGAGATTGTGCCCAGGGAACTCTGAATTGGCGTCTCGAGCTCACCAGACATGTGAGCATGAGGGCTTCCCTGGTGGCTCAATGATAAACAATCTGCCTGCCAATGCAAGAGGTACGGGTTTGATCCTTGAGCTGGGAAGATCCCCTGGTGAAGAAACTGGCAACCCACTCCAGTATGCCTGCCTGGAAAATCCCAAGGACAGAGGACCCTTGTGTGCTACAGTCCATGGGGTTGCAATGAATCAGACCTGACCGAGCCACTAAACAACAAAGTGCATCTTATCTGCTGGTAACATACTAAGTTACACCTTTAATTTCATCATTTCTTCAGTCTTTCCTTCCCTCCTTGTCTACCTCCGAGAAGGATGCTCTTAAACTCATATACATACTCATGTCTGCATGTGATGTGTTTTCTTTCCCCAATCACCCCTCCATTCCTAGCCTCTTCCAGCTCACAGTGCATACCCAGAGGCGATGCTCAAGAAACAGGAAGAAATTGACTTAGAGAAGCCAATGCTCAGTGGGAATCCTGAGTCTTGCCATAAACAGCACCTCCTGAAGTCAATTTGTCCAGGGCACCCTCACAGACAATAAAACACGACAGGATGGCGCCTCACACAATAGCTACCACTTTTCCTCCTCTTTTCTTTCACCTTTCCAAAAACCACCTACGGATGGCTTCATCAGGCATCTTCTTTGCAGTATCAGAGCCCTCTCAGAGCCCTCCCTTCAGGAAGCAGTTAGCTAGACTGGTACCCGACACTGTCTTATCACGAAGCACCCAAATCAGTGGCTGCTTTCTGCCTTCAGCTCGGCTGGGCGGCTGGGAGAACACAGATTGCTGAGTCACCTCGTAAATTGTTTCAGATGAATTTTTCTTTCCTGTTAACATCCGCAGCAGGAGGAGGTGGCCGGGGGAAGGATGTTGAGCAAAGAGAGACAAGGTTGAGAGGAAAGGGCTCCAGGGAGCTGGAGGGAGGGAGGGTGAAGGGATGGGATTTGGTTGCCTGCTCCGTTACGGCAATCAATTTCAGCCATAATAATACAATAACGCAGAGGGGGAAAAGCAGACGTGACAGAAGTGATAAAATGGAAATGAATCCTCATTACCTCGCTGAAGATCAGGCCACAGCTGCTGCTATGGCTTTGTCACCAGGCAAGGGGGCATTTCATCCCAGTGCTAGTCATGTGGGTCTGGGTAAAGAAGGGGAGAAGAGAAAAACATGCACTGTGATGTTTAGCTGCAGAGCCGTAAGTCTGGCCAGCAGGGACTGGGGGATCTCAGATAGGCTCTAAGATTGACTTTTCCTTCCCTCTGCTCTTCTCCCCAAGCTCCCACCTTCTGGCTATGGAGAAAAGTGCCTTGACCCTCTCAGTCAAATAACAGAAGCACTCAGAGCTTTACCTGGCTTCTAGTTCTCCAGCAGGAGATCACATCACCTCCAAAAGCATGAGTGTGCATGAGCTGTAGGCGATGGAGGGGCAGTGAATCCATACTGCACAATTAAGCATGTGTCTGGAGTTGGGGGCAATGGTGGATGACAGGACACATGGTCAAGGAAACCTCTAAGACTCCTTGGCTGTCTTCCAGCCCGTACTCCTAAGCAGGATTTAGACAAAGATTCATTTTTGCCAGTTTGATCACTGGGTTAGGAAGATGCCCTGCAGAAGGAAATCACAACCCACTCCAGTTTTCTTGCCTGAACAGAGGGGCCTGGTGGGCCAGAGTTGCAAAGAGTCAGACATGACTTTGTGACTAAACAACACCAACAAACTGAAATCACTTCTTTTGTCATTCAAGTACCCTCTATTAATTGGCCCCAAATCATTGCACCCAGTTCTTTAAGCTCTCTGCCAATCTAGCTTTATTTATCTACCCACTGTTCCTAGAAAATGCCTGCATTTCCCACACATGTTGGCTTGCATACCCTTCTCTGTTTCTTGTGTCTTTTTTCCTAACATTAGACATCTGAGTCTCATCATCCTTAAAGACACAGATTCCATGGTTGTAAATGACATCTCCTTTTGGTAAATTCCTTTATAACTTATCTCTAATTAGTTTATTTTATATCTTGGACCATAGTTACTTGTACAGGTGCCCCTTACTGAACTGTAACACATTTAGAGACACAAACGTTTTCATCTATACAGGGTCTACTGCGGTGAAAAAAAGCGATCTACATAGTAGGTATGAAGCATATGTTTTGTTTGCTTTGTTTTTAATGAATGAATGAGAAGAACAAGAGAAAAATGAATGCCTCTTGCTCACAGCCAGTTGCTAGAATCTTTCCATCCAATTCTCCAGTCCTCTGTGGATCCTTGGAATGTCAGCTGTTGTTGATTCCAGACTTGATGACAGATTCAGCCTGAGGCCTTTCCAGTTCTAGCCAGCACTTCCTCCCATGATCTCCTGGATAAAGCATGCGCTGGCAGGAAGAGTTAGCATCCCGACACCCATTATCGTGTCTTAAATTGGACAACTGGCTCTATTTGCCTGTGTATTTCAACAGTCTGATTCCCTTTAGAGTAGTCCTCCTTCCTGGCTGACCTGGACCCTCCAGATGGATTCTTATCATCATGGGTGGCTTCTCCCCTTCCCACATCACGGCTTTTTCTATCTTTAATAAGGGCCACCGCCTAGGTGAGGCTTCCCAGGTGGCACTACTGGTAAAGAACGTGCTTGCCAATGCAGGAGACTTAAGAGATGTGGGTTCGATTCATGGGTTGGGAAGATCCCCTGGAGGAGGGCATGGCAGCCCACTCCAGTATTCTTGTCTGGAGAATCCCAGGGACAGAGGAGCCTAGCAAGTTTCATTCCATAGAGTTGCAAAGAGTTGAACACAACTGAAGCAACTTAACACACACACACACACTCACACTCAACACCTTTGTGAATCTGAGTCGAGAGTGGGGTAGAATCTGTGTTTAAGATGCTGTCCTTACCTTTAGCGGGTACGAGGTACAGAATACTTACCCAGCAGTTGTCAAAACCTCTTAGGATGGAGACACGGCAGTGACGGTTTTATCCCAGAGCAGAACTTGGACTCGTGAAGAGGCAAGGATGCCCATTTGCAGGTGTGTGCTCAGGCACTTCATCATATGTTTTGCTGAACATGGAGTTCACGCCCACCTGGCAGCATTTGGTTTTCAGGACATGCCTAGGCAAAAAAAAAAAAAAAAATTCTATTGGATCATGTACAAAATGTACTTTCCTTTCGATTGCCCTTCATCCTCCTGGTCACACCAAAGAGAAGTCCCAGTTTGGTGTGACTATTGACTCCCCTTGAACACTCACCAATACTGCCTTCAGCAAAAAAGAGAGTAAGCCTGAGGCCTGTAGCCTCAGAGCAGTGCTACATGACCAGAATTTAAGAATAATGACTTGTTTTCCTAGTATTGACTCATAGGGTTACCTTTGGTTTACAGAAGATAGTTTATGTCCTGATGATAAAAGTGGCCAATAGTTCTTGAATATTTAATCCACACAGGCATCATTGTGTTTACCATGGTTAGATCTTATTAACCCCCAGGACAAGCCTATGAGTTGGGTGCCAGTGTTACATCTTTTTCCAGATGAGAAACAAGTAAGGAAAAGAGTTAACTGATAAATAGTTAACTGAAAATAGTTCACAGCTAAAGAGTGGTGGAAATGGGATGCGAACCTAGTAGGGGCTCTTTTGGCTCAGTGGTAAAGCATCTACTTGCCAATGCATGAGACAGAGGTTCGATCCTTGGGGCGGGAAGATCTCCTGGAAAATGAGATGGCAACCCAAGCCAGTATTCTTGCCTGGGAAATCTCATGGACAGGGAAGCCTGGTGGGCTACAGCTCACAGGGCAGCAAAAGAGTTGGACATTACTTACCGACTAAACAACAATGGGATCTTGTAATCTCTGTACTAGCTTAAGTGGTTAATCCTCAGCCTACTTAGAGAAGACCTTTTAACATTTCTTTTAGTATCAGCTTATTATTGATGGACACTTTTAGTTTCTGCTTGTCTGGAAAGTTCTTTATCTCTTCTTTCAATTTTAAGTGATAATCTTGCTGGGCAGAGGATCCTAAGATGCAGGTTTTTCCCTGTCAGCACTTTAAATATCGCTTGCCACTCCCTTTTGACCTGTAGAGAAATTAGCTGATAGCCTTATGAGGATTCCCTTCTAACTGACTCTTTTTCTATTTTTGCTTTTAGAACCCTCTCTTTAACTTCAGCCGTTTGAATGATGAAATGTCTTGATGTGAGTCTATTTGGGTTCATCTTGTTTTGGACCCTCTGTGCTTCCTGCAACCTGGTGGCTCATACGGTAAAGAATCTGCCTGCAGTGCAGGAGACATGGCTTCGATTCCTGAATTGGGATGATTCCCTGGAGAAGGGAATGGCAACACACCCCAGTATTCTTGATGGGAAATCTCCTGGACAGAGGACACTAGTGGGCTCTGATACATGGGGGTTGCCAAAGAGTTGGACATAACTGAGCATGCATGCACACGCTTCCTGCACCTAGAAATCTGTTTCCTTCTTTAGGCTGAGAACTTTTTAGCCATGATTTATTAAACACATTTTCGACCCCCTTCACCCTCTTTTCTCCTTCTGAAACTCCTATAATGCAAAGGTTAGCTTGCTTGATGTTATCCCAGAGATCTCTTAAACTTCATTCAAGAGTCTCCAGAAGATGGTCGTTTTTTAAAAGAACTTTTGCTGTAGTTTAGTTGCTTTACAAAGATGTGTTAGCTTCTACTGTAGAGCAAAGTGAGTCAGCTCTACGTATACATATATCCCCTCCTCTCTGGATTTCCTTCACTTCTGGGTCACCACACAGTATTGAGTAGAGCTCCTTGTGTTATATAGTAGGTTCTCTTCAGTTATCTATTTTGTACTTATAGTGTATATGTCAGGCTCAGTCACTATTCCATTACTGCTCATAGTAATTATAGAAAATCAATTTTTGGAAAAAGCTTATTCCAATAAAAATAAAAGAGCAATTAAAATTTAAATAATAATAAATAATAAATAAATAATGACTTCCCAGGTGGCACTAGTGGTAAGGAACCTGCCTGCCAATGTAGGGGACATCAGAGATGCGGCTTTGATCCCTGGGTTGGGAAGATCCCCTGGAGGAGGGCGTGACAACCCACTCCAGTATTCTTGCATGGATTTATGATTTATATTTATATTTATGATTTATACAAAACCACAGTACTAGATTTCTAACAACGATCCATTTCCTCTAATTCTGTGATGTTTTATTATGATAGATGCCAGGATATGCAAAAGGTTACTGGTATGGCCAGGCTCACAGCATGGGGACTTTTCCTGAATTGAGAATTTGAATTATGTGATATTGCTATTACAGTCTTAACCTCATATGGCGCTGGGTTCTACCCACCCCCAGTCTATTCCCAATGCTAGACTCTAAAATTCTTAACAGGGAATTTGGGTAGAAGACTGCATGTTAAGATATGCAAAAGCCATATTCCTTGCAGTATAATACCAGCAATGAAGCACTTGCCCTCCTTGCAAAGAAGAATGGTAGGAAGGTCTCAAAGACCACCTCTGGCAAAATGTGAAAAGCATTTTCTTTTGCCATCTCCAGAGGTTCCTTTATATTTTCTTTTTCTTCTAACAAAGCCAATCAATAAACATTGATCCTATATTGTTTCAGCAAATAATGAACAATAAATATTAAGTATTTTATTGATGGGAAGACAGCGTCTGTGTCCTACAAGAACTTGGTTTGGATGGAAGAAAAAGAAAAGTAAACATGCAATGTGTCAATTCAATAGACAAAAAAAAAAAAAAGAAAATTAGGCCCAGCACTATGCCTGGTGGATAGCAGAAACTCAATATTTGCTGAGTGATTGAATGAATGAAAGGATGAATGCTGAGATCAGAAAAATGTACTTTTATGGAGTGTACACAATGATTTGCTTTTCCAGTAAAGCTTCTTCTGAGCTCTCTATCAATGCCCTGTACCTTACCCTCTTTTGGTTGACAGGTTTGCCTTCTCCAATATACTAAGGGCCCCCTGATAGTAAATGTGTTTTAGATGTCTGTCTGTGCCAGAGCCTGGCATAAACTAGGCACTCACTAAAGTTTATTGATTCATGTTTATATGAGCTTCATTTCCTGGGATGACTTTCTTCTAACTCTGGTACTTCATGCATTAGAAATGGGGTGGGAGTTCCTTGGTGTTTATGGATCCTACAAAAATGACTATTTATCCAGCACAGGTATGAGATAAAAACGACTGAGGTCATTTTAATAAAACTTCAATTTTGCCCTCTAGTTATTTTGCAACCAGCTCTATATGGTTATATTATCCTTTATCAGTTTATAAATCAGTTTCAGTAAGTTCATAAATTTTGTATTATGTGTCACAAGAATTTGGCCCTGACTTGAAAACACTGGCTGTGTTGATTAAAATCCAGGTCAGGGTTCATACCCAAGCCAGTTCTCAGTCTGTCTTTCTCATAAAGGCCATCTTAGTTTTGTGTTTTTTTGTTTTTTGTTTTAATTTTAAACAATGCTTCCTATGAATGAATTATGGATTTACACTCAGCTAAATTTGTGAATGGAGAACAGAATGGGCTATTCAGGTCTCATCTAGTGGAAATATTCCTAAAGAGAGGAAGATGAGAAGAGATGAAAGTTGACCAGAGGGAATTAACCTCAATGCTGTTGTAAGATTCTCTCCTGGGAGCTTTACATGTTGCATATGTTGAAGGTTATTATAATCACTACACCATGAAACCTGTGTTATTAGTCTTTCCTATTCAAGAAAGCTGTGTTTCAACAAGAGATTTTGATAAGACAAGGTTATGCAAAAACGACAGGGTTTAGGATTTAAGACCCCTGCAGAATTTTTAACTCTATATGTCTTTTTGTCCGCTGGGAAGTGAAGACAGGCAGGCAGGGGAAAACTAAACTGCTTTAGATGTCTCTGTCGAAAATGGATTATGAAGAGACCATTTTCCATGAATATCCATGGAAATAACAGTATTTAAGGAATGCATTCAGCATGTCAATCTTCATTAGCATGTTATGGCGAGATCCAGGGGGATGAGGAGGGTCCAAAATGAGGAAGACCTGGTGGACTGTGATGAGTGTTTAGTATATAAGTACTTGGAAAAAGGTGTTTTTTAATTTTTTTGTGTGTGGGGGAGGTTTGATTACTTTGGTAAGAAACAGATAGAGATTAAAAAGGAAAGCATGAATTAACTTTACAAAGAGAACACACACACACGCTATAAAATGCTCCATTGCTTCCTTTTGTCTTTAGGAATACATGCAAACTCATTTCATGGCTTACAAAGACCTTTCACTTTCTGCCCAAGTCCCTTCCAATCCTTGCAGTTTGGCAGCAAACACTCCCATCTATGCCCATCTTGCTGAACGACTTAACTTAGGCTTCATCTCATTCTCTCTCCCTGTCTTTTTAAACAGCTTTATAGAGGCATAATTGACACACGATAAAGTATACTTGTTTAAAGTATACATCCTGATAAGTTTTGACATATGTATACCCCTGTGAAGCCATCAGTACAATCAAGAAAGCGAACATAACAATTATCCTGCGAAGATTCCTCCTGCTCCGCAGTGTTCTCTCTCTGAATCTCTCCCCACTCTAAGCAGTCACTGATCTGCTTGCTGTCACTATAGATTAGGGTGAATTTTCTAGAGATTTATATAAATGGAACCATGTCACTTATGGTTCTTCAGCTTTGTCGCTCAGCTTAATTATTTTGGGTTCATTATTTTTTCACCCATGTCATCCTGGGTATCAGCATTTCATTCCTCTTAATTGCTGATAGTATTCCACCGTATGGACATACTACCGTTTGTCCATACCTTTTCCAGTTGCTTCCAGTTTTGAGATACGTATAATGCTGCTATGAACATTTGTTTAGAAGTCTTTGTATAGATATATGCTTCCATTTCTCTGGGTTAAATACCCAGGAGTGGAATGGCTGGGTCACATGGTGGGAGAGTGTGTGCTCAGCTGTGTCCAACTCTTGCATCCCCATGGACTGTAGCCCTCCAGGCTCCTCTCTCCATGGAATTTCCAGGCAATAATACGGGAGTAGGTAGCCATTTCCTACTCCAGGGGATTTTCCTCACCCAGCAATCAAACCCGTGTCTCTTTCGTCTCTTTCACTTGGCAGACAGGTTCTTTACCAGCACCATCTGGGAAGCTCTGGATCACATGGTAGGTGTATATATGTTTATATTCAGCTTTAAAGAAACTGCTAAGCTGTTTTACAAAGAGTTTGCACCATATTGTACTCTAATCAACTGTCCATGAGATTTCTAGTTCTACCACATCCTTGCCAAGTTAACACTTAATAGTCAATCTTTTTAATTTTTGTCATTCCCGTAGAAATGTATTGTTTCTCTTATAATATTTAGTGTACAGGCTTTGCACATTATTGTCAAACTTATTCCTAAATATTTCATATTTGAATGTACTACAAGTGATATTTCATTTGTAAACTTCCTATTATGTTTTATACAAAAGTACAATTGATTTGGAAACATTGATTTTATAATTAGCAACATCACTAAACATACATATGAGTTCTAGTAGTAATTTTGAAGGTTTCGTCAGATTTTCTACATAGACAATTATGTAATTTTCAGATACAGGAAGTTTTAGCTATTTCTTTTCAATTTGGATGACTTTTTTTTATTTTCTCTTCTTCTTGCTTTATTGCATTATGCAGGCCCTTCACTAAAACGCTGAGTAGAAAGGGTGAGAGCAAACATCCTTTTCTTGTTCCTGATATTTGGGGAAAGCATTCAGTCTTTCACAATTACATATGTTCATATATATTTTGTCATTTTTGTAAATGCCTACTATCATATTAAGGAAACTCACTGATTTTCTGAGAGTTTTCATCAGAAATGGCTGTCAACTTTTTTCAATTGCTTTTCCCCCTTGCTTTATTGAGATAATCATATTGTTTTCCTTTTTTAGCTATTAATATGGCAAATTGTTTTGATTGATTTTCAAATATTAAACCAATTTTGCATGTCAGGCATACATTCTACTTGGTCATGATATATGACCAATTTTACGTATTGTCTAATTTTATTTGCTAACATTTTTGGAATGTTTTATCTGTGTATTTGAGAATATTGATGTGCATTTTATGGTAATATCTTTGTCTGGTTTAGGTATCAAAGTAATATTGACATTATAGAATAAGTTTATAAAGATTCCCTCCATTTCAATTTTCTATAAGAGTGTGTGGGGACTTGGTGTCACTTCTTTAAATGTTTGGTAGAGCATACATAGTAAAACCGGTTAAACATGAAGTACTTGTTTGGGAGAGGTAGGGAGGAAAGGGGAGCATCCCAGGCGGCACTAGTAGCAAAGAACCTGCCTGCCGATGCAGGAGACAGAAGAGACCCAGGTTCAAGCCCTGAGTCAGGAAAATCTCCTGCAGGAGCGCATGGCAACCCACTCCAGTATTCTTGCCTGGATAATCCCATGGACAGAGGAGCCTGGTGGGCTGTAGTCCATGGGGTCACAAAGAGTTGGACATGCCTGGAGCGACTGAGCACCCACACACAGGGAGGAAAGGGAGTTTGCTTAGTTTGTGTCTTTTATGGAATTTGTCCATGTCATATAAGTTTTCAAATTGATTTATAAAATTATAAAATATTCCCTTGTTATCCTTTTAATATCTGTAGATTTATAGTGATGTCAATACTCTCATTCAAGTTATTGTTAATTCCTATCCACTTTCTCTCACTATTTTCATTAGTCTAGCTACAGATGTGTCAATTTGTTGATTTTTTAAAAATATATATCTTTTGGTTAATACATTGATTTTCTCCATTGTTTTACTGTTTTCTGCCTTATTTACTTCTGCTCTTTTTGAGTCCTTTCTCTTTTCTAATAAAGGCATTTCAGTGTTATACATTTTCTCCATGTACTGCTGGTTTTTATTTTTACTTAGTTAAACACACTCTATTTTCATTTTTGCTACCTTTGACCCAAAGTTCATTTAGAAGTATTTTTGTTCAGTTTCCCATACATTTTTATGCTGTGTCTAATTAAACCCCTTTGTGATCTGTATGAATTAAACCCTGTGAAGCGTATTTGTACCTTGCCTAGAATATAGTTTCCGTTTGTAAATGTTATGTACTTGCATCAAAGAATCCAAAACTCTGCTGTTGTTAAGTGGGGTGTTCTATAATTGTCGATTACATCAAGTTAACTGATAGTGCTTTTCAAATATTATATATCTTTACTGAATTTTCAGTCTGTCATTCCAATAATTATTGAAACAAAGATGTAGAAATCTTTAAATTGCAGATTTGTTCATCTCTCCCTGCATTTCTACAAGTATTTTGGATGACTATATTCTCTTGACAAGTTAATAGCTTTATCATTATGAAATGAGTGACTATTATTCTTTGCTTTGTTATTTGAATGTTGCATGAGAGTGATATATATATATATATATATAGAGAGAGAGAGAGATATGCACACACAGACAGACACACACACCCATAGGGTCGTTGGCATCAAATTTGTCTTTTCTTATGTCTGAAAAAGTCTTCAGTTTGCCTTTAGTTTTAAAGTATATATTTTCACAAGGTAGAAAATTCTAGACTGACAGATTTTTTTACCTTTTATTATTTTAACAGTGTTGTTCCACTCTCTTTTCTTCTGCAGAGCTTTTCTGAGAAATCAGTTCTTATTTTTGACCTTGGGTTCGTAATTTTTCTTTTTTCCCTCTGTCTGCACTTGAACTATCCTCTTTATCACTGTTTGTAAGCAAGTAGCTCATAGTGAACATGTTATCTCCTTTATTTCTATTCTTCTTCCAGTTTGTTGAGCTTCTGGGGTCTATGGTTTATGGTTTCAGTCAATTTTGGAAAGTTTCACCCATTTTTCTCCAAATAGTCTCCAATCTTATTTCTTTTGAGAACTCTAATTACCTACATATTAGCCATTTAATGTTGTCCCAGAATGCAGTAAATTTTTCTTTTGCAATGTCTTATCTTTTATCTGGGCTTCCATGGTGGTTCAGTGGTAAAGAACCTGCCTGCCATTGCAGGAGACGCGGGTTCATTCCCAGCTTTGGGAAGATCCCCTGGAGAAGGAAATGACAACCCACTCCAGTATTCTTGCCTGGGAAATCCCATGGACAGAGGAGCCTGGTGAGATTCTCTTATATAGAACTAATTATAGGACTTGTCCTGTCCCTTGGGGTAGCAAACAAGTCAGGTACAACTTAGCAACTAAACAATAATAATCTTTTATCTGCCACTAATCTCATCTCGTGTATTTTTAATTGTATGCATCATAGTTTTAATCTCTATAAGTTTGTCCATATGAAATATAGTTAATAATAACTGTATGCTGATTTTAATAACTTTCTATTCTGGATTAGTTTTGATGGGTTTTTCTTCTCATGAAGAGTCATATTTTTTCTACATTATGCTTGGTAATATTTAATTGGATGCAGAACATTGTGAATTGTACCTTTTTAAGTGCTGGATATTTTTGTATTATTATAATGTAATTTTTCCCAGGGTGCATTAAATTAGAGACCATTTGATCCTTTTCAGTCTTGTTTTAAAAATTGTTTAGAAGTGTTCAGACCAGAATTTGATCCAAAGATAATTATTTTTCACTATAGATGCAAGACCATTCTGACTGTGCTACCTAAATGTACCTTTAATTACGAGCCTTTCTAGTCTGGCTACAATTTATGATCCTTTGTGAACACTGGGTACTTTCCCTCCTAATCTGTTTGGGTAATTTTTTTTTTCCTGACTTTGGCTAGTTTTTCACATACACCTATGAACCAGTACTCAGCTGAGTACTTTAAGGAGCCTTCTGCATATCTTTAAAATTCTCTCTCTGGGCATGCCTCTCTCTTCTGGTTCACCTTCCCATGAATTCCAGTCTCATTGCCCACTCTGGACTTTCAGTTGTATCTCATCAATCTTGAGTCCCCTGCTTTCTGCCTGGTTCATGTTTCCTTTATCATAGCCTGAGAATTCTTTCAAAACAATAAAGAGAGGCAGTCATAGGACTTATCTCATTTGTTTCTCATCCCCACAAGGAAGGCTATCTTTTATTCTTGAGTGGGGCTTGGAAATCATAGCATCATATATATTTTTTGGTTGTTTCAAGTAGGAAGGTAAACATAGCATCTGGCCAGAAATTGTTGTTCATCGCTCAGTCATGTCCAACTCTTTGTGACACCATGGACTGCAGCACATCAGGCTTCCCTCTCCTTCACTCTCTCCTGGAGTTTGCCCAGACTCATGTCCATTGAGTCAGTGATGTCATCCAACCATCTAGTCCTCTGTCATCCCCTTCTCCTCCTGCCCTCAATCTTTCCCAGCATCAAGGGCTTTTCCAGTGGGTTGGCTCTTCATATCAGGTGGCCAAAGTATTAGAGCTACAGCTTCAGCATCAGTCCCTCCAATGAATATTCAGGGTTGATTTCCTTTAGGATTGACTAGTTTGATCTCCTTGTCATCCAAGGGACTCTCAAAGTCTTCTCCAGCAACACAGTTCCAAAGCATCAGTTCTTTGGTGTTCAAATGGAATCCCCCTCTAATTCTTTTTCTGTTCCTGCCTTTTTCAGGGTTACCTGAAATAGTATTGCCTCTCTCTTCACAATCCTTTATACAAATTTCAGGTCTCTATTGGGTCAGTTCTTTTCCTGAGTGACCTTCCCACTGCCTTTTATTAGTGCTTCTGGAACAACTCAGGCTTCCTTACCAGCAATAACATTGACTATAACTGTCAGTTCTCATTGTCTTCTATTATACTAGACTAGAAACATCTTGAAGGTATCGTGAAAACTCAAGAATTGCTTTCTTTTTACTGTTACATCCTCAGGTACTGGCCCTGAGCTTTACACATCTTCATTCATATTTTCCAAAGTGGAAATTAGTAAATGGGTCAACTCTTGATCGATTTTAACACAATAGATAAAACAACTGTAGAAAAGAGGTACACCGTATGTTTATTTTACTCATATATATTTGGCCAGCTGTTGGGCTGTTTGCACTACAGATGCCATCAGTGTATTCTCTGGCATGTCTTCAGAACTGCCAATTCCACATGAAGATACAAGGATCAATGTATGTCCAAAAGATTGCCTCCTAAATTGTTGAAAGCAATAGTAATGCAAGAACTCTGCGAAGAGCTCATTAGAAGAATGGACTGGTCTTGTGATGGCTGTAGTACTTTTATATAATCACAGAAGTCAGCAAATCAGAAACCCAAGCATGGCATTTACCAGTGACTCCGAGGAGCTCTGCCAGCTTGCCCTTACTTTGTTCAGTGACAGGATGACAAAGACAGTGAGAGATATGGAAAAAGACAGCCTGAAGAAGCCCCAAGATAACACCACGGCCTCATCTGCATCATGATATGCAAAACAATTCCTACTGAGAGTCCAGGTAATAAGGGCTGATGTTATCCCCCTGGCATCAAGAGAAGTTCATTAGGGTCAGGGCTTACAACTTAGTTTCAAAGCAAGAGGAAGTTTGGGATTTGTCTTTCTGGAAAGCCAACATGCAAACCATCATAGATTATCACCTATGTAATACATATCTCTTCAAAAATATCTATAAAGAATGATTATTTCGTGATGTGGCTCCAACTGATGAGCAACTTATGGACTTTAAAAGGGGTACAGTCCAAATCTGAGAAATTTAACTAGGCAGAGCAAAAACCCTGCTGTATTCCTCTGCAATTTTCAACGACGGGTATTAGTGCTGTTCTCTGTGAACTGTACGTGTGTTTGATATTTTCTTCATAAGCTTATTTTTAGCACTGTACTAGAGATGCTTACACCTCCTATAGGAGCTGGCCTTCTAAATGCCATGTTTAGTGTCTTCACATTAGATGTTTGAAATTAACCATGATTCAGTGTAGTTGGAGGGGGAATTCCTATCATGGAAACTAGCAACAATTTAGGACTTTCTCCTGAGAGTCAGTTGCTAAACATTTACCAGTGTGAAAAAAGTGAAAGTGTTAATCACTTCAGTAATGTCCAGCTCTTTGTGATCCCATAGACTGTAGTCTGCCAGGCCCCTCTGTCCATGGGATTCTCCAGGCAAGAATACTGGAGTGGGTAGCCATTCCCTTCTCCAGGGGATCCTCCAATTCCAGGGATTGAACTCAGGTCTCCTGCATTGCAGGCGGATTCTTTATCACCTGTGCCACCAGGGAAGCCCAAGCCTTTACCAGTATACCACTGGTTGTTTGTTTTATTAAATATCTGTTTACAATGACTATTTTAATAACTTCTATAACCGAGAGCCCATGTTGGACTGAGGTCTGCGTGGCAGGGCAGCTGACCCCTTCAGGATGTTTTCCTGGCAGACGTCCGTCTAGGTCTGGCCATTTGCAGGCACTGATGGGAGGCCATGGAAGGGAAGCCAGGATAGTCCTCTCCTTCTGTTTCTGCCCTGGGGCTCCTACAGTGACTGCATCCCTTCTTTGGTTTCAGCCCCTGACAAAGAAACCTGCCATGATGCCAGCTTCTGGAAGTCCTCCTAGTCCTTGACTATAGTTTGGCATTCTCTCCCTCTGTCCCTGTTGTCCCAGGGTGTGATGGTTTCCTGCTATTGCTAAGTGCCTGACTCTGCTCTCTTAGACTTTTTCATTTTATATTGGAGTGTGGCCGATTCACAGTGTTGTGATAGTTTTGAGTGGACAGGAAAGTGATTCAGCCATACATATGCATGTATCCATGCTCCCCCAAAGCCCTCTCCCATTCAGGCTACCACATAAGACTGAGCAGAGTGCCCTGTGTATACAGTAGGTCCTTGTTCATTATCCATTTTAAATATAGCACTATTAGACTTCTAAGCTTTCTCATTACCTGTGTAAATCCTGAATCAAATTCCTTCTGCTTAAATATTCAGATGGTATTTGAATCCCAGCTAGATTCTGACTGTTAGAATGCTTAAGCAATTGGCCCAGGCTCACACATAAATTAGCTAAGCTTGGACTTGAACCCTGGTATGTCGAGCTATATAAACTGCTATATCCAATACCCTGGCACTTCCTTCCAATCTTATCCTGGCTTTCGGATTCTCTATTCAAGCTGTCCTTCATGGCCTTCTTAGAAGGAATACTCAAAATTCCAGGAAGCTCTGGGTAAGGCCACCATGGAGAAATGCCTTTATTAGAGCTGAAATGGAAATCTTCCAGCCATTCTCCTTGCTTGGAGTTGGAAAATGAAAGACTACATGAGCTTCCAAGAATTCTCTGCTGTAGGAGTATGTGATCCTGCTGTGTCTAGAAATAGCACTATTTTACGTTTTAGGCCCAAAATGAAGACTTTACATAATGTGACTTGACAATAAACATAATAATACGCCTGATCTGTTGTAGGCCCACACTCAGCAAAATTTGTTGTTGAATGTGAAATATGTCACATAGTTATATAGGGAATAGGAAACAATTACAGAACACATGCACCTGGTCATCATTACCCTGTTTTTCTGGTCCCTTGTTACTCATCATTCTTGGCTTTCTTTGTACAAAATCTGACCCAGTTTTCCTGTCTAGGCTGTTCACAAGCATGGATTCTATCACTGTGCCTGGACTTATTCTAAGTCCCTGGTAGTTATCATCATTGATATTTTGCCCTAACTGGTGTTCTGGGATTGGCATAAAGGCAACCTCCTGAGAGGCCAAGGCTAAGTTAAAATTCCTGCTGTGGAACTCCTGTGTTTATTACTATGACCAGTTTGATTTTTCCTACTTCTCATCGTTGTATCTGTAGATTTCTTGGGTTTGAGATGCTGGGGTTGCTGAGCCAGTGAGAAATCTTCCAGCCGTTCTCCTTGCTGGAAGTAAGTCACATCTTACTGCCCTTGACCGAGGACACACCAGAGGTCACATACCTGCCCCCACCCCACTCCTGCATTAGAGGATTTCACCAAAGAGCAAGATTGCAACCATTTCTCAAGGCATTCCTTTCATTTACATAATGTTTGTTACAAATGCAGTTTGTTTCTTCACTTGTCATTTATTGTTCCTCTTCCTCTGAACCATTAACTCATGAGGACAGAGTTTGCTTTCTCCATCTCTGCATACAGGTTGGTGTAGACAGGATTATAGGGAGACCAGAGGTATTTGTTTCTTAAAAAATGCCTGAGTGAAATAGACAGATGGATACAAGCCCAGCAAAACGCAACACCCAATGCCTTCTCTCTGGGCTCTTCTCAGCCCCTCGTCCTTCACTAGAGCAGGAATCAGTAATCTAGACAGTCCCAGGGTATTTCCAGCCTCAACCTGATCTCTGCCCTACTATTAATGTCTGCTGCTCTGACTTGATTTTCTGAAACATTCTGGTACATGATGTCAAGCTGAAAAGAAATCTGGAAAAAAAGAGGATGACATATACATTTTAGACATAGACTAAATCAAAGTATCCTGTATTTGTAATAAACAAGATTATTACCATCACCCTCAGTTTAAATCAATCCTTTATCTCCTATAAGTAGTATTACCTAAGACAAGACATTTGCCTTCTCTGATTTTCAGTGTTGTGCTCATATGTAAAATGTCAGTAATCATTGTACCTTCTTTTACTGATTCATGCATTGCTGAGGAACTTAAAAGTAAGTTCCCTAGGCAATGTTCGTACTTCCAAATGACCTTTTCCTTTTTTGCCTATTTCTCTTCTTTCACAGAAATTCAAGCTCTTTAATGCATACATCTCAACCAACTACCAGAAAGGAACTATTTCAAGTATCATCATTCCTATAATGATGGGAGTGACTGATAATCGACTCATACCCTTCCCAGGGAAATTTATATTAAGTGTGGTGTTTATTTGGCCAGACTTCCCTGGTGGTTCAGATAGCATCAGGTAAAGCGTCTCTCTACAATGTGGGAGACCCAGGTTCGATCCCTGAGTGGGGAAGATCTCCTGGAGAAGGAAATGGCAACCCACTCCAGTATTCTTGCCTGGAAAATCCTATGGATGGAGGAGCCTGATAGGCTATAGTCCATGGGGTCGCAAAGAGTTGGACAGGACTGGGCGACTTCACTTACTTACTTACTTATTTGGACAAAGTGATACAATTTTAATAAGAGAACTCCAAGATGTGTTATAAACTTACTAAGAAGCTATTTGGATTCAGAAGGAATTTTTAAGATCTCTCAAAATAAAACCACAGATAACTCTCTCTTATCTATACCTAAGTTTTGCTAGGTTGATCAATTCTGAATATGCTGTACCTAACACTTGCCAATGGTGCTGTTGGTGTGATATTAATTGCAAAATATTGGCTCTCTGTGCATCAGCGCTAAAAAGAAATACAGAACTTTGGAGGACCAAGAAAGAGTAACTTTATTCTTTGCCAGCCAAAGAGGGAACATAACAGAATAGTGACTTAAGAATTGTACCCCAATCCTTGGGAAACAGGGAGAGGTTGTATATCCTAAAGAAGGTCTTGCTATTGGTTTTTTGTTTGTTTGTTTTGTTTTTTTGTAAAATTTCAAAACAGCAACAACTGACATCAGGCAACTTGGTAACTAGGGTTGGTCTTTTCTGAAGTTGTTGCCATAACCTTTTTTCTGAAACAAAAAATGCTACAAGGGAGTGTAAGGGGGGAAAGAATGCCAGGTACAGAGTGTAATTCATATGGAGTTAGAGAGCAATTAGCTTTGTGAAGGACAAGTCCAGCTACAAGCATTTGTTAGTAGTAACAAATAAAGAATAATCAAGATTACTTAACTCTTTCAGCCTTGCTGTTTCCTCAGCTTGTTCATTGTTTCCTTATTTTCCTTATTTATCAGAAAAGTTTAATGTTTTTATTTAAGAAAAGTCTCATTTCTCTCTCTGTCTCTCTCTCTCCCTCTCTCTCTCTCTCTCTCTATCTATCTATCTATATATATATCTTGCTGCAGCGGTGTGTTATATACTGCAAATGCTTTCCAAATTGGTAAAGTACAGAGCATGTAGAATCAACCTGGATAAACAGTAACTCATGCACTTCAGGGGCAAAATGGCCCAATGGTACAGTCTAGCTGCTCAGAAAGTGGACTTGCTGGAGGAAAGTTTTGAGTGGTAAGAACAAAATAATCTATCATTGGAGTGTGGGCCTCAGACAACAGTCGAAGGAGGAGCTACAATACCAGCAAAAATTATTCATAAGCTAATAAATCTATGGATTTGTGAATTATACATTAATTAACAATAAATTTAACAATACAGTTATCACTTCAGATCATTTATTCAAGCTTCTATATTGGGTTGGGCTTCCCAGGTGGTGTTAGTGGTAAAGAACCCTCCTGCCAATGCAGGAGACATGAGATGCAGGTTCAGTCTTGGGGTCAGGAAGATCCCCCGGAGGAGGGCATGGCAGCTCACCCCAGTATTTTTGCCTGGAGAATCTCCACAGACAGAGGAGCTTGGCAGGCTACAGTCCATAGGGTTGCAAAGAGTTGGACATGACTGAAGGACAAAGGATGCACATAAATTGAGTTGACCAAAAAGTTTGTTCAGATTTTCCTATAAGATGTTACGGGGAAACCCAAATGAATTTTTGTCCAACACAGTAATTTAAGATCTGGAAAGCACTTTATTAACTGTACTATTTGGAATAATCTAGACTTTTCTGTAGTATAACATGACTCATCTAATTTCAGTGACTTAATAGTACAAGGTTATTTTTTACTCTGCTATATATCTCATGTGTATTGGTAGGGTCTCTGCTCTATAGAGTCACTAAGAGACCCAGGCAGACGTATTCCAAATGCATACCTTTAACTTAGAATGGACACACCTGCCAGAGTTAGTTACCTGGCCTTGTCTAAGTAAAGCAGGGATGAGACAGGAAGTCTTCCTTATATTTAGAAGGTAAGTTGAGCCTGCTGTTAATTGCAATATCTAGTATAGAAGGCTGAGTGCTTTCAAACTGTGGTGCTGGAGAAGGCTCTTGAGAGTCCCTTGGACTGCAAGGAGATCAAACCAGTCAATCCCAAAGGAAGTCAACCAGATGGTCACTGACAGAAATATGCAGGAGTTGATTTTGAGCCATTTGCAAGAGCTGACTATAAAATGCCTAGAAATTTTGCAGGCCACTTGATGTTTCATTGTTAGCTTAAGATGCCTGAAACGGGAATTGTTATAGCATGAAAATTGGAAAGTGCTACCAATCAGCCTCCCCGCCCCCAACTCCCAGTTTTCCTGTAGAGTGGATTTCCTAGCACTCCAACGCTAGGTCACAGATCTCAAATTGTTGCATCTCACATGTCTGTTTTGCTTTGACTACTGAGTGATCTGTTTTGAGAAAGAATGTCAGGTGTGAAAGAGCACCAGTATCCAGTAGCAACATCTGACATGGTGTCAGAGCCTGGCCTGGCAGCAGCAGTGAGTTCCTGCCTTCCTGAAACAGTGGCCTCATTGTACAGTTGGGGACTAAGACCAAGAGGATTAAATTAAATTACATGTTTGAGATCAATTAATGTTGTCAACGACCATGGAGCTCTGACCTTGGGATTCCAACTCTGTGGGCATCCTTGTCTCCGAATCAGCACTGAAACAGCTAGTATCTGCAACAAGCTGAATGACCATGGGTCACCCAAGACACAGTGATTCAGGATGGTTATGACTTCTCTGCTGATCTTATTATCTTGACCTTTGAAGGGCATGACTTTCTTTGTGGCTGTGCACTTGCTCTAGTACCCTTCAACCTACAGGTTTGGGAGAGGAGATTGGGCTTTATATAACCCAGGGCATCTGAGATCTCCATCTGAATTGGAGATCAGATATGGAGATCAAGTAACAGGACCAGAACAGCCTTTAAACTGCTAAGCACCTGCTGGCAGGACAACCCCTTGATGTTAGCTCCCAAGTTAAATGCTGCTAGTTTTATTATCTGTAAAAATTAAATCACTCAATACATTAATCTTGAGTGACTGTGTTTTTATCATGTGCAATTAAATATATATATATATAAATACACACATACATCCATACACACACACACACACACACACACACATGCACACAAAGCCTGAAATCAAAGGGAAAAGAGCTAGGGACCTAGTGGAAGCAACTCCCGCATGGTCTGACTTTGAAGCTATTTAGGGTGCTTCCTCTGTCCATGACCATTATTACAAAAAGTGAACACACCAACAGGAGTGACTCCCTCATACATGGGGGTACACCTATGCCCACCATTTTGGATGCCCAAGCAAAGAGTGCTGCTGCTGCTAAGTCGCTTCAGTCGTGTCCGACTCTGTGCAACCCCATAGACAGCAGCCCACCAGGCTCCCCCGTCCCTGGGATTCTCCAGGCAAGAACACTGGAGTGGGTTGCCATTTCCTTCTCCAGCGCATGAAAGTGAAAAGTCAAAGTGAAGTCGCTCAGTCGTGTCCGCCTCTTAGCGACCCCATGGACTGCAGCCTACCAAACTCCTCCGTCCATGGGATTTTCCAGGCAAGAGTACTGGAGTGGGTGCCATTGCCTTCTCCCAACCAAAGAGTACACTAAACCAAACTCCTCCCACTCTTTAACTGCCGTGCTGCTAACTGACCAATGACCTCCAGAGCATTAGAAAAGGAAGAGCTATAAAAAGTGTTGTTGCAACAGTTAATGATGCCTACTGATGAGAAGGATCAAGGCCCTGCTGCTTTGAACAGCCCAGAACTCAGTGCCTGCCCTCCAGCATCTCATGACCTGTGAGTGATGGGTCTTATTTCAGTGCAAAGAGGTGAGAACATTATGCTCTGCTTTGATGCTCAGAATTCCCAGAGCCTCCTGAAACAGAAGGCTCACACATCCCAGACCAAGAGGGACTTGCTTGTCCTCTTATTTTGCATCCTGGAAGTAGCAAGACTGGGAGAGTTTAAAGGATGGCATTGCAGCACCTTCATTCTCTGGAAAAGTCAGGGCCACACAGGGGAAGTGATCTACAAAAGATGCACAATTATTTTATTTTAAAGTCCATGGAAAGACCAGTATTCTAATTTCCAGTCCAGTCTGCTAATCAGTAGCATTTTAAATAGATTTGAAATTCTCTAAAAATTTCCAGAAAAAAGTGGCATAATTATGCCAAGTTCTATGTGACTCATTTACAATCAAATAATCATTTTGTTTACAAGTGAGTTTTTTTTCCCCCCTGATTATTGCTAGTTGTTTTTGCTGTTGTTGATTTGACTGCTTTGGATTTCTGTTTTTGACTTGGTTCTGCTCTTCCTTAATATTCTAGTTTCTGTTAGTCATTACTGTGGAAGAAATTAGGATAAAGACTGAAAAGTAATTAAGAGCAAGCATACATTCATGCATATAGTACCTTTTTTTTATGTTTCAAAGAATTTTCCACACTCATGCCCTCAGTTCATTCTAAAGCAACTTTGTGAGGCAAATCAATCATTATGATCTGACCCATTTTATTGTTGCTCTTACTGGGTAGTTAGGTAACTTTCACAGCATCAAGCAAGTATTTAGTATCAAAGTAATGACTTAGGACTGGTTTTTATGACTTGAAGTTTAATGTTCTTTCCATGATAATGATGGTAACTGCTTGCGTCAATGTGATACACATACCAGTCCAGCACAAAAGATTTTTATGTAGGACTCCATAAGAGGTTACTAAAATAATAATCACCATTGTAATATGATTATCTCACATGCTAGGCAGATAACTTTTTCTCTCAACCCCACTTATTTGGGATACTGCCAGCATATAGCACAAAAGTAAAAACCAGCCAAACCATATGTCACAGTGTCCATATGCAAAATTATGAACATCTTATTCACAGAAATGCTCTTAAGCCATCACGCATAATTGAACTATGTTAATTTTGCACCCAGTTCTAGTCAGGTACCAAACCTAGAGCAAATCCAGAGGGGGTTCATGGAGGATGGACGTGGAAAATAGGGATTATACTATTATAATTACTTTGTGATAACAATGACAAATAATAGGTGGAAAGGAGAAAGCAAGGAAGAGAATGAAAAAAAAATGGAAATCATGACAAAAGAAAGGGCAGATAGTTACTCTTGAAATGCCTGGTAAACTGGTACCATTTTGTGAAACTTAGTAGGTCTTCAGGTCTGAAAAATGATCTTGAATCGTTAGAAACAATATAATATAAACCCACTAAGGACCTGAGAACATTAGCAAATGTAGGTAGGAATTGCCACCCATCATAGAAACATTTCAATTCTGCATTGTTGAGACTAATCCACCACAAATATTTACTTTTAATGCCTTGTAGGACATTAGCAAACAGAATTAGCATGTCTTTTGCTGTTCTTGCGTCTTTTAATTTGGCAAAGGGATAAACTTCTGTTACTTGAAAATATCCTCCACATGGGAAAGGTCCTTTGCCTACAATCTTGAATACAGGAGGCATTGATACCTTTTTGGCTTTCTTTCTTTTTTTTTAACTTTTTATTTTTTATTGGATTATAGCCAGTTAACAATACTGCTAGCTTCCGGTGAACAGCGAAGGGACACAGGCATGCATGTACATGTATCCATCCTCCCCCAGACTCCCCTCCCATCCGGGCTGCCACATAACATTGAGCAGAGTCCCCTGTGCTAGACAGCAGGTCCTGTTGGTTATCCTCTTTAAACTTAGCACCGTGTATATGTCCATCCCAAACTCCCTAACTATCCCCTCCTCTTTCCACTCTGGTAACCATAAGTGCGTTCTCTAAATCTGTCTCTCTTTGTTTGGTAAATAATCAATTCATTTGTATCATTTCTTTTTAGATTCCAAATACAAGGGAATCTAAGTCGCTAAGTCGTGTCCGACTCTTTGCAACCCCATGGACTGTAGCCCACCAGGCTCCTCTGGCCATGGGATTTCCCAAGCAAGAATACTGGAGCATGATGCAATATTTCTCTTGTCTCTTTCACTTTCTTATGGGAGAGGATTCAAGGCTTGTGGGTCCTGAGAGAGCCTGGGAACTCTCCCCTCATGTCAGAATTGGAACCACCCACCATCGCAGTGCTTTATTATGGAAGAGAGTGACAATTGCCTTTGGAGTTTCCCAGAGCTGAAAATGACAGTGATCTCTGGTCCTGGAAGAGCAGAAAGCCAGGAGGCTGGAGGGGACTGTGTGGGGGCTGGGAGTGCAGAGAAGGGCAGTCCAAGGCATCACTGAAGGACCTTCCAGACTCTCCGGAGGCTGGCATCTGTCAGCAATTCAGAGATTTCCATCCTAAAGCTGACTTTCACAAACTGTACTTCCCTCCTTGCCTTGCTTAAAAGCGGACTACCTGAGCGCTTTTGTTATTCACTTGCCACCTTGGGTCCCTTTAGCCTGTATGTGTCTGTGCATAGCAGTCTTGTCTTTGGGATAGTGAACTTCTGGGGCTCTGAGCGTGGTCACTCAGGGCAACCATACTAATCATGGCAGGTCTTTGCAAGTCCACTTTCTTCCTGGTATTCCAGTTTGAGCCCAAACACCTATCCTAATGCCACCCTCACCTTGTGCTCCAGACAATGCTTTATGGTTTCATTGCCTGACTCACTGTTTTTCTTAATAGCATTTGCAATGATGTTAATTTTTGTGTAAAAATGAAGTGACACTATTAGTCTTTCAGTCATGTCCTAATCTTTGTGACTACCTGGACTGTAGAAGCCCTCCAGGCTTCTCTGTCCATGGAATTCTCCAGGCAAAAATACTGGAGTGAGTTGCCATTTCCATTTTCAGGGAATGTTTCCAACCAGGGATCAAACCCAGGTCTCCTGCATTGCAGGAGGATTCTTTACCTTCTCAGTCACCAGGGAAGCCCTAATATTTTTTAACTTGTTCACTATTTCTTTTTCCTTCACCGGGAGAGGGTTCCTATCTGCGTTGTTCACTGCTGTAACCTCTCTGCTTACATTATGGCGTATGACTTGGTGGGTGCTGAATAATACTCATGAGAAAATGGTGAAAGAATAAGTGGATGCATTAAGGTTATTCTTTTTCTAATGACATTTCTGTTTTTTTTTAATAGACTTTATTTTTTATAGCAGTTTTAGGTTCACAGAAAAATTGAAGGAAAAGTATGAAGATTTCTCAAGTTCCCCCATACTCACACATACATGGCTTCCCTCAAAATCAACATCCTCCACCAGATGGATGCATGTTTTACATGCACCAACGTTGCACCAACGTTGACACATCATAATGACCCAAAGTTCACAGTTTACATTAGGGTTCACTCTAGATGCTGAATCTTCTATGAGTTTGGTCAAATTAATAAAGCCATGTGTGTGTGTGTGGTTAGCCAAGTCCAACTTTTTGTGACTCTATGGACTGTAGCCAACCAGGCTTCACTCTCCATGGAATTTTCCAGGCAAGAATACTGGAGTAGGTCATTATTTCCTATACCAGGGGATCTTCTTGATCCAGGGATTGAACCCATGTCTCCTGCACAGGCAGGTGGATTCTTTATCACTAGTGCCACATGTGAAGTGGAAACAGTAGCAAATTTTATTTTCTTGGGCTCCAAAATCACTGCAGACAGTGATGGTGACCATAGCCACAAAATTAAAAGACGCTTTCTCCTTGGAAGAAAAGCCATGACAAATTATAACAATGTATTAAAAAGCAGAGGCATCACTTTGCCAACAAAGTCCATATAATCAAAGCTACATTTTTTTCCAATAGCTGTGTATGAATGTGAGAGTTGGACCATAAAGAAGTCTGAGTGCCAAAAAATTGATGCTTTTGAATTGTGGTAGTGAAGACTCTTGAGAGTCCCTTGAACAGCAAGGAGATCAAACCAGTCAATCCTAAAGGAAATCAGTCCTGAATATTCATTGGAATTACTGCTGCTGAAGCCAAAGTGCCAATACTTTGGCCACCTGATGTGAAGAGCTGGCTTGTTGGAAAAGACACTGATGCTGGAAAAGATTGAGAGTGGAGGAGAAGGGGACAACAGAGGATGAGATGGTTGGATGGTATCATCGATGCAATGGACATGCGTTTGAGCGAATTCCGGGAGATAGTAGAGAACAGGAAAGCTTGGTGTGCTGCAGTCCATGGGTCACAGTGTCGGACAGGACTTAGCAAATGAGCAACAACAAAAACAGCGCCACCGGGGAAGCCAATGATGTCATGTGCATGCATGCTAAGTTACTTCAGTTCTGTCTTGACTCTTTGTGACCCCATGGACTATAGCCCGCCAGGCAACTCTGTCCACGGGATTCTCCAGACATAAATACTGGAGTGGATTGCCATGCCCTCCTCCAGGATGATGTCACGTACCCATCATTAATCATATCGTATACAGTAGTTTCACTTCCCTAAAAATCCTCTATGATCCACTTACTCATCCTTCACTTCCCCTTTACCCTTTGCAACCACTGATTTTTTTTTTCCACATTCATTCTTTTGCCTTTTTTGGAATTTCATATTGTTGAAATTGTACAGTATGTGGCCTTCTCAGACGACTTCTTTCACAGATCAATATGCATTTAAATTTCTTCCATGCCCTTTCATGACATGATGATTCATTTGTTTAGTGCTGAATAATATTTCATTGTCTGGATGTACCAGGGTTTATTCATCCTCTCACCTACTGAAGGGCATCCAGGTGGCTTCTGAATTTAGGCAATTATTTATAAAGCTGCTATAACATCCCTGTGCAGGTTCTTCTGTGGACATACATTTTAACTCTTTGGGATAAACATGCAGAGCAATTGAGGAATCACTCGGTGAGAGTACTAATTTTTTTAGAAATTATCAAATAAATTTCCAAAGTGACTGTACCATTTTAAATTCCCACCAACAGTGTATGAGAATTCCTGTTGATCCACAACCTCACCAGCATTTGGTGTGGTCGGTGTTCTGGATTTTGGCCGTTCTAATGGGTGTGAAGTGGTCTCCTTTTATTATGGTTTGCATTTCCCTGATGACCTGTGAAGCAGAACATCTTTTTATTTAAAGCATATGCTCATGTGGCATCAGTATCTTCTTTAGTGAGTGATCGGTTAAGATCTCTGGCCCATTTTTTTTAATACAGTTGGTTGTTTTCTGCTTGTTGATTTTTCAGTGTTCTTTGTATATTTCGGGTAAAAGTACTTTACCAGATGTGTCTTTTGCAAACATTTTCTCTCAAATTGTGGCTTTCATGTGTCTTAATTTAACATTTGCGGAGTATGAGACATTGAGCCTGGTTTTCTCAGTTAGTGATGTCAGTAACAGTGGCAAATAAACCAATAGAAATACAGGGAAGTGAAAAGACCATCCCAGGCCATCTAGCTCCACTGCTGTGAGAAGTTCCATTTTAGAAAGACAGAAATAGCTCATCTATTTTAAGAGGGTTTAGTAACTTCAGTGACATACATTGATATCTCCTGTCCTAAGTGAATGTTCTTTGTAGTTCACCACATCTGTGTAAGTCTTTGATGGGGAAAACAGACAAGACAGGATCCCATCTGGTTTGGACAACCCAGAATTCATCCTGAGAGCTTACCTCACCTGCCTGAGCAAGGAGGGAAGGACAGGATATAAGAAGTCATCTCTAGGATCCTAAATAACTATGTAACACTGGAAGCTGAACTTAGATATCCTGGGATCTTCTGCTTCACAGAAGTATAGGGAAAGATGTCCAGAATTTGAATCATATCTCTGATATTATCCCCCCTTTTAGCTATTCTCAAGACAGAAGCTGAAGTCCCTCCCTTGCTCATCATCCTGCGTGACTTCCACCACCCTCATTATATCCAGATATTGTCCATGCTTCCATGATCCTGTGTAATCTCCCCAACCCCACACTTCCTGACTCATAACTTCTTTTTTCCCTTCACTCCCTGTGTGGCCAAACATGCTCATCCCTGTTTGGGTCATTTGAATCTCCCAGTACATGTGCCAAGACAATCCCCTCCTTGAGAGCTGCCCACCTCTACTTAAGTATTAGCTTTTCAGAGATGGAGACTTCTTGCTGTTATACTACTTTAAGAGAGTACTCCACTATAGTTTTTTATCCTCTTGGCTTTTTTTAACCATCTAACATCATTTACCATATATTCGTTCATTCACTGGTTATTTGTCTGCTTCCTAAACTGGAGCCTAATGAGAGGGAGGGGACTTTGCTGTCTTCTTTCAGCTGATACATTCCCAGCAGCTGTTACAGTGACTGACACGTAGTAGGTACTCAATAAGCAGTTGTTCAGTGTATTGCTAAGTTAATTATGCAACTTGGGACACATTTGCTAATAAAATTGATTAGTTTGTGTGTGCTCGATGTTATTAGTTTTGTATGATTCTAATGGAAAATTTTAAGAAATTCTACAACACCATAATGAATGTAAGAATGTTTTATTATTATCCCACCAGCAGCAATTTGCATTTAAGTACAGCCTCAGTGACAATTAAGTGGAGAACACCATCACCCCATCTCCATCTGGGCTACTCTTAGAAAAGGAAACTGGACCAATCAACATAGACTCTGTCTTTCTTCATAACTGGAAAATGTATCCCTTTGCTCTGTGACCATCATCCTCAGCTCTCTGACTCACTGCTCTTACTGTAATAATGCTGATAAAATATGAGATTTCTCTCACAGCTCAAGGATAAAATTCTATCGAGAAACCAGACTTTTGTGTGACTGCTTTCATAGACCATTCTAAGACGTAATCTTATTTTGTCTCTTTTTTATAAAAATTCACCCTGTAGGCAGCTAGCTACTTATCACTGCACTGATACTCTAGGAATAGGAGCTTGTCACCTCAGAGCACCCTTTAAATCTTCTGTACCATTTTTCTGTACTATTTCTCCCTAGGTGGCTCAGTGGTAAAGAATCTGCCTCCCAATGCAGAAGACACAGGAGATTCAGATTCAATCCCTGGGTCAGAAAGATTCCCCAGGGAAGAGAATGGCAACCCACTCCAATATTCTTGTCTGGGCAATCCCATGGACAGAGTAGCCTGGTGGGCTACAGTCCATGAGGTCACAAAGAGTTGGACATGACTCAGCACACATGCACCATCTTTCTAGATTCCACACATGTGTGTTCATATATGACATGCTTTTCTCTTTCTGACTTACTTCATATGTGGCATCTAAAAATATGGTACAGATGAACCTATTTGCAGGGCAGGAATAGATGCAGACATAGAGGACGGACATATGGACCCAGGTGGGAGGGAAGGGGAGGGTGGGACGAGCTGGGGACATATCACTGACATATCTACATGAGCTTGTGTAAAATTCACAGATAGTTGGAAGCTGCTTCACGGCACAGAGAGCTCAACTCAGTGCTCTGTGATGACCTAGAGGGGTGGGATGGGGGGTGGGGGAGGGAGGCTCAGAAGGGGGGGTATATATATACATTTAGCTGATTCACTTTGAGCAGCTGAGATAAAAATACACTAGTTAGAACTATTGATTTCTTTTTTTTTTTTTTAATGGTGAAAAGAGAGCTTAAGAAGAGGCAGGAGATAGAGATGAAATTTGCTCACCATTCGACTTCCTACCACATACTAATCTTGTGACCTTGGCCAACCCACTTAACCTTTCTGGACTTCATCTGGGTAGAGTACAACTTCATTTCCTTGGGGTCAAGAGGTTGACAGTTATCTTCCTTGGGACTTTTCCCATTCTAATTTCCATTATGTATTTGTCCTTGACCAGTAGACCTGCTATTTAGCCCTTCTTAGTGACATCATTGTCAGGAAGTGATCCAGAGTGAAGCATTGCCACTGACTTGCTTTGGAAAAGAGATTGTAGTGTATCTTGATTTATCCTCTGGTTATATCAATGTGTTTACATGTTTAATGGGTAGAAGAAAACCTCTCCTTTATAGGGCCTCCCATGACCAGCAGGTGCCTGACTTGCTTGGTGAAAAGAGAAAGGGCTTGAAGCCTTTAGACAGTGACATGCACCTAGACTGACTGTGAAGACCCATCCACAGAGTATCACTCTGTATCATCTTGTCTATCTCCTCTTGAATCTTCACACAGAGCCCCACCTCCTATGCGCCATAGTGTCGAAGATTACTTACAATCTTACCTTCAGCTTAGGTGTAAACCCAATTCTGAAGGATCAGATTCCATTCAGTTAAACAGGATGGATCTGATGATCTGATTTTTAGGTCTTTTCCAATTAAGTTCCAGGAAGGATGTTTTTCATAACCTGGTTAGTTGGGAAGAAGCAGCCCCTCACCAGGCCTCTAGAAGACTTGGTAACTTAATCTGAGAGACAAACAGGGAGTGGAACTTCCTTCTCCAGCTTGACACCCAAGTTTGTTCTGCACTCAGTACTGAGTAGATTAGCTCATTTCAATTAATACTTTCCCATGACATTGACTGATGTCATACACCATCATGGTAACTATGATGTTGAACTTAATCTTAATTTGATGATCTCTTTCTCCAAACTCTTTGCAGCTAAAAAAAAAAAAAAAATTAGGCTAATTCTACCTAGAACCACCTTGATTTTGAAGTAAGATATGGGCTTTCTGTTAGTGTGACTGGTACCCTGTCATTCAAATTGGGACTTGAACCTGCACAGCTGGGAATTGAACCCAGTCAAAACCCAGATTAAGACTTGAGGCCAGGACTCGAACCTGGCCAAAACTCATGGTTTTTTGACTGAAATCACACCCTGGTGTCAAGACTTAATGAAACTCAGGTTCTTGATGACTCATTGCAGAAAGAATTCAGTGAGAGACAAATAATAGGTAAGAAGTGGATTTATTTAGAGAGAAACTCACTCCACAGAGTGTGCACCATCTCAGAAGGTGAGAATCGCCTCAAAATATGATGTAGTTGGTTTTTATGGGCTGGCTAATTTCATAGGCTAATGAGTGGGGCAATTACTCTATTTCAGGGAAGGGTCAGATATTTCCAGGAATTGGGCCACTGCCCACATTTCAGTCTTTGATGGTCAGCCTTGGAGCAATCATGGCAGTACCAGATGTGTCTTGGCATGCTGATGTGTTATGATAAATATATACCGGGGTTCAAGGTCTAGTGGAAGGCAACTCACCTGCCATCTTGGACCTGTCTGTTTCTAATTGAATTATATCGTGTCCTCAGGCTATTCCATTCTTTCAAAGGTTGTACCCAGCCCCCTTTCCTCCTGTTTCATTACCATCTTAAAAGAAGTCATTCAAGGCCCTCTTGGTTTTTCTGTATGAATGGTGGTGGTGGGGATTTACATTTTTCCAGACCATCATACTTTGGATTATTCATGGAAGAAGTGTTGGTTGGGGTTAACAGCTAGAGACACAGATGAATACCATTTTAAAGTGGACATTTTATGAGTAATTGGCTGATGGCTGTTGGTTAATTGAAGGGCATTCGGAGGACTCATCAGCAGTGAAGCAGCTTCCTGGTCCTAGTGATCTTTTCTCTCAAAGATTATTTTTATCTTATCCTTATGCCCATCTCTCTACCATCCCTCTGATTCTACACTTCTCCTTTCCTGGCCCTGTCATTTATCAGTCTCTGCAAATGGAGGCCAGAATCTTCTTATCTAAAGTCATTTAGAGACTATTTGTCAGTGTTTCCAGAGTGAGTCACTATCCACTGTCTATTTGGAGAAGAGAGAAGGCATGGGCCCTCGGGGTGTAATTGAAATAATTTCATGGAGGTGGGGGACAAGCTGTTGGATTCTGGAAAATACCATGCTTCCTCATATAGATGATTTTAGTGACGGAATATAGCATCTTGTTCTTATGCAAAGCTAGGGTGGTGTTGAAGGCTTTAATGAGCCTAACAAAATGACACTGTCACGAAGTCCTGTCCAGTGTAGTTGTGCTTTATATAATATTGAGTACACAGGAAGTTCTCAATAGAGATATGCTGGATCAAACTGAAGGCATGATCAAGAGACTCATGGTCTAGAGAGTCTCTCTACATAGTCTTCTAGTTCCTTATCTTCTGAGACTCCAGAGTCAGGCAAGGCTTAGCTTTGTTGTTGGTTAGAACTGTGTTGTAGGAAGTAAGGGAAGGGAGTGCTTCTTAACCCAACACCAGGGTTTATCCTGACATTGAGGACCATCCCTGCCCAACACTTAAGACATCATTATTACAAGTCATCTTTTAAAATACTTCAGCACAACCTATAGTCACTTCCAAGTATTGCCTATGATCACTAAGAAATGAGGGACTTTCTGGCAGAGTAGGTTTGTTGTTGTTGTTCACCCCATAAAATTGTATCTGACTCTTTGCAACACCATGGACTGCAGCACACCAGGCTCTTCTGTTCTTCACTACCTCTCAGAGTTTGCTGTATTCATGTCCCTTGAGCCAGTGATACTATCTAACCATCTCATCTTCTGCCATTCCTTTCCTTCTGCCTTTAATCTTTCCCAGAATCAGGGCCTTTTCTTGTGAGGTGGCTCTTTGAATCAGGTGGTCAAAGTAATGGAATTCAGTTTCAGCATCAGTCCTTTCAATGAATGTCCAGGGTTGATTTCTTTAATATTGACTGCTTTGATCTTGCAGTCCAAGGGACTGTCAAGGGTCTTCTCCAGCACCAAATTTGAAAGCATCAATTCTTCAGACCTCAGCCTTGTTTATGGCCCAACTCTCACATCCATACATGACTACTAGAAAAATCATAGCTTTGACTTTATAGACCTTTGCCAGTGAAGTGATATTTCTGCTTTTTAATATACTGTCTAGGTTTGTGAGCATTTTGTCAGGACTCTTCACTATGACCTATTCATCTTAGGGTACCCTGCACGGCATGGCTCATAACTTCATTGAGTTATACAAGCCTCTTTGCTACGACAATGCTGTGATACATGAAGGGGGACATAGGTAGTTGTGTGAAAAATATATCAGCTTTGAGGGAGAATATAAACTTTGTCATATTTACCAAATTTCAAAACCTCTCTAAAAAGGATGTACTAATATATTCTAGATATAGTCTGCTTTGGAATGGCATAGTATTGGGTTGGCCAAAAATTTCATTTGAGTTTTTCCATATGATCTTAAAGAAAAGAGCAAACATTTTGGCCAACCAAACATGACCAATTTGTCATGTCAAACATTTAAGACATATAAATGTGTATCAGTGTTATGAATCTCTTTTTTTTTAATGAAGTTAAAAAAATGAAGTTCTATTGATGATAGATATACTGCTTTCTTCTTTACTCATTGTCCTATTCTACAGAGGAAAAAGGAGAACAAAACTTTCATCCCTAAGGAATAACCTTCCTTCTCTCCATGGCTTCTTATCTTTGCCACCAACTAGGTTGCATCTGGATATTGATTGTTTAGACATTTGATGGAAGTTGTGAGCTAACAGTAGTTTTGGTCTAAAACCGTAGCTTTGACTATATGGACCTTTGTTGGCAAAGTTCTCTCTCTGCTTTTTACTAAGCTGTCTAGGTTTGTCATAGCTTTTCTTCCAATGGGCAAGCATCTTTTACTTTCTTGGCAGCAGTCACCATTCACAGTGATTTTGGAGCTCAAGAAAATAAAATCTGTCACTGTTTCCAGCTCTTCCCCATCTATTTGCCATAATGTGATGGTGTGATCACTCACCTAGGGCTAGACATCATGGTCTAGAATTTAGAGTACCCCAAATGTTATACTAAGGGCATCTAATATTATTTGATAAGACCTTAGAAGGTATCCTAGGTACAAGTGTTACATAAATAATCAGAAATATCTGTAAGGAAATAATTGCAGTAATGTTGAAAAGAATGAATAGGATGATAAATAGGAAGAGAGGGACTTGCCTTGCAATCCAGGGGTTAAGACTTCACCTTCCAGTGCAGTGACTGTGGGTTGAATCCATCTTTGGGGAGCTAAGATCTCACATGGTGTGTGGCCAAAAATCAAACCATAAAACAGAAGCAATATTGTAACAAATTTAATAAAGGCTTTAAAAATGTTCACATTAAAAAAAATTTGAAGATAAATAAATAAATTGGAAGAGACTGAAGGTGGAAGCCATACTGGAAGGCAGTGGTCCAGGTAAGACAATTAAAAAAAAAAAAAAAACTGTGTCAGTGAAATTACAATGAAAAGGGGGTACAGACACTGTCAGAGAGTCTCTGTATTACAGCAACCTCAACATGCAACACTAGAAATAGACACCAGCCCTTCCACACTGCTGCTAGCATAGTTAATACTAGTATTTGTTATAAAAATAATAATAATGGGAATGTGTGGTTCGTTACTGTGTCCTTGTACCTTACTCAGTGCTTCATGTTTATGAACTCTTGTCCTATTCTCAGCCACTGCCCCAGGCAGTTGTTGGTGTTAAGTCCCTCAGTTGTATCTGACTCTTTGCAACTCCATGGGCTATAGCCCACCAGGCTCCTCTGTCCATGGGGTTCTCCAGGCAAGAATACTGAAGTGGGTTGCCATTTCCTACTCCAGAGACTATTACCAACCTACGGATCAAACATGTGTCTCCTGCAAGTCTCCTACATTGTGGGCAGATTCTTTACTGCTTAGCCACGGGGAAGCCCTAGCATTATCCTGTTTTTGTAGGTAAGGACATTGATGCTTCTTGAAACTAAGTAAGTTGTCCAGGTTCTCACAACAGGTAAAGTGCAGAGCTATAATTTGAATATTAATCTCTATGACTTTCTATCCCACTCTGTACATGATACACTATTCCTCATCTCTACCATCTAAAGTGATGATCACAGAGAATAAGAAGTAAGTTTCTTCTAATATTTTGATAATCTCTACTTCTCATGCCCAGGGCTTCCCAGATGGCACTAGTGGTAAAGAATCTGCCTGCCAATGCAAGAGATGAAAGAGACAGTGATTTGATCCCTAGACTCGGAAGATTAGATTCCCTGGGGAAGGAGATGACACATGACTCCAGTATTCTTGCCTGGAAAATTCCAAGGACAGAGGAGCCTGGCAGGCCACAGTCCAAAGGGTCACAAAGAATCAGACACAGCTGATAAACTTAACACTAGCACTAGCGTTCTTGCCTGTAGAATCCCACGGGGAGAGGAGCCTGGTGGGTTCCAATCCTAGGGACCACAAAGAGTCGGCCACAACTGAGAGACTGGGCACAGTTGTGTCCAAAATATATATTTTAGAGGAAGTCTACCTATGTGTAGGTAGACTTACCAAAAGAAGGTAAACTGGAGAGATGAGCAGAGAACTCTAATTAACCTTCCAGTGTACTGATTCAACACCTCATGTTCCTGAGCGTGTCACTGCTGAGGGGATTGCAGTGAGCCTACCAGGTGGTTGAGGTTTTCGAGCCTCGTGGGTTGGATATTTCTGGTATTTGCTGAGAGACTGATGGTGGCCCAGACAGTAAAGAATTTGCCTGCAAAGCAGGAGACCCAGGTTCAATCCCCGAGTCGGGAAGAACCCATGGAGAAGGGAATGGCAACCATGCCACTATTCTTGCCTGGGGAATCCCCATGGACAGAGGAGCCTGGTGGGCTACCGTCCATGGGGTTGCAAAGAGTTGGACACAGCTGAGTGACTAACTCTTTTACTTCCATTCTATCAACTCCCTGGGAATAGAGAAGGGTGGAAATTGATATCTCAGGGTGGACCCTGATACTGTGAAAGTCTCGGGTGAGAAAGATGGCCCCCTTGACTTAATTGTTTATTTTTGGCTGTGCTGGGTGCTCATTGCTGCACATGGGCTTGCAGGTTTTCTCTAGTTGCAGCAAGCGGGGGCTACTCACTAGTTGTGGGGTGCAAGCGTCTTGCAGTGACTTCTTTTGTTGCAGAGCATGGGCTTTAGGATGTGAGGGTTCAGTAGTTATGGCACACGGGCTTAGTTGTCTCATGTCACGTGGGATCTTCCTGGACCAGGGGTCAAACTGGTGTCCCTTGCATTGATGGGTGTATTCTTAACCACTTGACCACCAGGGAGGTCCCGCACTAACTGATTTTAATGTTGAATAGGAGGGATGGGTGGAGAGTATTACTTAGAAATATTCAATAAAGAGTGCTTTGGAAGCACCTGGAACCCAGGTTTCTATGCAAACAAAATAGTAACTAGCTGGGGCCAGTCCAGTTGATGGCTCCAATGGGTAAGTACTGTTATGCGCACACTGGAAGTCAGTAAAAGATGGAAATGTAGAGTCCTCAGAGCATTTCTGAGGAAGTATCTCATGTTAAATGCATGCTTGAAAGTCTTAACTTCCCCAGGGAGAGATCTTTGCAGTGTTCGTGTCTTCCATTTAGGCATGAGGAATTACTTACCAGAAGTTTGCTGCTAACGAGAGCTTTGATTATATAGAGGAGTTTTATCCTTTTTGTGATAAAAATGCTCATAGCTGTGCATTAAATTTGTTGCAAAACATCCTCATTAACACCACCAATCTGGTAAATAACGTGTCTTAAGAAAATTGTCTTATTAATTAATAATTAGGGTCTTTGCTCAATGGAATGTTGGAATCCTGGTCTCATAAATGAGACTCCCCTTCTCAAACTGTTTCTTTTTTTTTTTTTTTTCCCTCCTTTATGCTTGTGAAACTGGTAACATAAAAGAATAATAAAAATAAATATAAAATAAAAATAAAAATAAATCTCCTAACTGAACTCAGCTCAGTTCTAAACTTTTGTTCTAAGCTCTTTTCTGCAGCTGGAGTTCCTCCTTGGTTCAATAACAGAATAAAGCAAATGCTTCTCTGGATCTTTACAGATGTTACAGATACATAAATGCTTCCAACTAAAGATGATTTTAGACATCATTTAGTTCAGCCTCCTACTTATCCAAGGTGTGACTGTGCAATTTCTTCAATGGACAGCTAGGCAATTTCTGGTTGTTTGCACACAACTGGACTCTTTCATAACTTCATTCTGCTAATAATTTTGCCAGATTGGTCAGATTAACAGGAAGCTATTCCTAATTTTGAGCCAAAAATGAGACTCCTTAAGTTCTACTTATTAATCCTAAATGTGTCTCTGGTGTAAGTTCTACACCATGGGTCTCTTTATTTCCCTTGATGGTGCTTCATAGAGTTGCAGGCATCTCTGCTATAGTCCTTTAGTTTAGTAGTTTAGTCTGTAAGTCATCTCCGGCTATTGTGACCCCAAGGACCATAGCCTGCCAAGCTCCTCTGTCCATGGGATTTTCCAAGCAAGAATACTGGAGTGGGTTGCCATTCTCTTCTCCAGTTTAAATTTAGTCCTTTACTTCAGTTTAAATTTAGCAGTTTCCCTCTGTTTTTCTTGACATGATTCCTTTCCAAACAAATTTTGGTACTTTTCCGCTGTGCCATGCAGCATGTGGAATCTTACTTCCCCCATCAAGGATTGAATACCTGACCCCTACATTGGAAGGGAGGAGTCCTAACTATTGGACCACGAGGGGAGTCCTTCAAGCAAATTTATTTTGAGCCTTTCTGTTCGGTAGCCTAGGGAAAACCAAGATAAATGAAGCCCTGTCTTCATCCTTCCATTTCTAGGGAAAATTAGAATGTCTTAGAATTTAGATACCTAAACACATAAAAACGCTTCTGATGTGGCTCAGTGGTAAAGAATCCACCTGCAGTGCAGCAGATGCAGGCTAGATCCCTGTGTCGGCAAGATTCCCCTGGAGGAGGAAATGACAACAGACTCCAGTATTCTTGACTGGGAAGTCCCATGGACTGAAGAGGCTGGAGGGCTACGGTCCATGGGGACAGAAAAGAGCTAGACATGACTTAGTGATTAGACAACAACAAAGCATATAAAACTATGATTTCAGAGAGGTACCTGTAAAATGAAGAGAATAAAGTAGGGTAACATGATAGTGAGTGACTGGGGTAGGCAGGGAATAAGGCTGGTAGTTTTTGATAATAGAAGTGCTCTGAGGAAGCTGCTTTTATATTTAAACCTAGATTCCAAAAGGGATCCAACATACAAAATTCAGGAGGCAAAACATTACAACTGAAAGGAACAGAGGTATATTTATATGCCCTAAACAGAAATGGCATTCATATAATTGAATGGCTGAGGCCAAAGCAACTCTCCGCTGGATCAGATCTACCTTTTTCACATTGGTCTTCAAGGGAGGGGTCAAGTCTGAGCACAATGGGCTCTGACCAGGGCAGGTTACAGAAGTCTTACCCATGGAGGTTTCACTTAGGAAACTTCCAGCACAGTTGACTTGTTTAAGCTTCTGACAACTTCGACTCCCAGCACTCACATGAGCTGCCCTCAAGCCAGTCTCTCTACATCTGCATTTGTAAACTCAATCATTTTAATGAATATAGGCATTCCCATACTTTCCATTTTATTCTCATTATTTTGGTTAACACAGTATATAACAACTTAAGGTATTTGAATTTTGTTTTTGTCACAATTGTAGCTTACCCATCCAACCATGATCACATTTTGTGTGATTCTATGCAAATCTTGGATGAAAATTTTCAACAAAACAGGACCACAGGTTGAATCTGGATGGTTCCAGATTCTAGAACTATCAACATGTTTCAGTGTGGATACTTAACCACTTAAATTGCCAATTAAATATTATGACATTTGAGTCTCAATCCAACCTTGTTTTGTAAGTAGGTCATGAGGATGGTTCAGACAGTAAAGAATCTGCCTGCAATGCAGGAGACCCAGGTTCGATCCCTGGGTTGGGAGGATCTCCTAGAGAAGGAAATAGCTACCCACTGCAGTATTCTTGTCTGGAGAATCCCCATGGACAGGGGAGCCTGGTGGGTGACAGTCCTTGAGGTTGCAGAGTCAGACACGACTGAGCAACTAACACAACACATGGGAGATTATTGTCCAACACACTCATGAATATAAGATAAAAGATTAACCATTAACATTTTTTTCAACTAACTAAACAGAAATTTTTTTAAAAAATGAATAAAAATAAGAATGAATGAATGAAGGTAAGAACAAAACAAAAAGAAAACAGAAGGAAGGAAATGATTTAGCAGGACTCCTATTAGAACACCTGTACAGATTTATATAATCATTTTTTTAAATGCCTTCAAGCTACCCACATCCTAATGCTTTGTAGAATCTTAATATAGCTGATCTTACCTGCTTGTTTTGTAGCCAAAAAAAAAAAAAAAAGCATGAGATTCATGTTCTTCTCCTTGTTCTTTGTAAGGCTGGTTTTTCCTCATCCTTCAGCTTTCCACTTTGATCTCACCTCCACCAAGAGGACACATATGATCTTTCTTTCTTTTTTTTTAAATTAAGGTATAATTGATTTACAATGTCATGTTACTTTTAGCTGTACAGCTAAATGATTCAGGTATCTAGCTATCTAGCTATCCTTTTCCAGATTCTTTACCCTTATAGGTTATTAACAAATATTTAATATAAAATATTTAATACAGTAGGGCTATATAGCGAGCTCCTTTGGTGGCTCAGTGGTAAAGAATCCACCTCCCAAGCAGAAGACCTGAGTTTGTTCACCTGGTTGGGAAGATCCCCTGGAGAAGGAAACAGCAACCCACTCCAGTATTCTTGCCTGGGAAATCCCATGGACAGAGGAGCCTGGTGGGTTACAATCCATGGGGTCACAAAGAGTTGGACATGACTGAGCAACAGAACAAGTGCTATATAGTGCTTTATAGTAGACACTTGGTTTTTGTCTATTTTATTATAGTATTGTGTATATGTTAATTCCAAATTCCTCAGTTATCCCTCCCCACCATTTCCTCTTTGGAAACCATAAGTTTCTCTTTTATATCTGCGGATCTATTTCTGTTTTGTAAATCAGTTCATTTGTAACTTTAAAAAAATTCCATATATAAGTGATATCACTTGTCTTTTTATGTCTGATTTTTTTCACTTACTATGATAATCTCTAGGTCCATTCATGTTACTGCAGAAGGCATGCTTTTATCCTTTTTTATGGCTGAGTAATATTCCACTGTATATATGTGCCATGCCTTCTTTATCCTCTCATCTGTTGAAGGACACTTAGGTTGCCTCCATGTCTTGGCTATTATAAATAGTACTGTTATGAACATTGCTGCTGCTCCTCAGTTGCTTCAGTCATGTCCAACTCTTTGTGACCCTATGAACTATAGTTTGTCAAGCTCCTCTGTCCATGGGATTTTCCCAGCAAGAATACTGGAGTGGGTTGCCATACCCTCCTTCAGGGGATCTTCCCAACCCAGGGATTGAATCTGTGTCACTGCATTGCAGGATTCTTACTGCTGAGCCACTGGGGAAGCCCATGAACATTGGAGCACATGTATCTTTTTGAACTATAGTTTTGTCTGGATACGTGCCTGGGAGTGGGATCCCTGCATACAGCCCCTCTTTCTGAAGTAATTTCTGTTCAAAACACACTTTATGCTTTGTCTCAGCATCTTAGTTGTTTCCTTCATTCTCTAAAATTCTTTATACACATATTTATTAAATTATACATTATAAACTTATTAAATTACAATTTATGAGAATGATTTTTACTTATTTATTTAATTTTGGACCTCTTTTATGTCAGACAGTAAGTTCCGGGAGTGTTGGGATAGTTTCTGCCTTGTATAGCACTCTAATCCCATTGCCTGGTACTGTTGAATGAATAAAGTGAAGTTCAGTTGTGTTCAGTCGCTCAGTCCTGTCCGACTCTTTGTGACCCATGGACTGTAGCATGCCAGGCTTCCCTGTCCATCACCAACTCCCAGAGCTTGCTCAAACAGGAGTACCTAAATACAGGCATACCATACCAAAGACAATCTACCAAAGGTAGAAAAGCCTGAGTTAAAATTCTAGCCCAACCAGTTACTAGCTGCATCCTTGTAGGCAAGTCACATCATCCTATTGATCCTCAGATTCCTCCTACTAAAATTGGATTGTTCTGATATCAAGCATGTGAAAATGCCTGGTAGGCAGTAGGTTCTTACTGCTCCTAGTGTTCTTCCCTCAAATCCGTATGTTTTTTGACAGAGCCTGTAGTGTCCCTGAGTTCTCACAGGCTACCCACTTTGTCTCATATCTATTGGCAGGCTTTTTTTATTAGTAGCCCTGGATGCTCCTTTTTTATTTTTTTAATTTTTGTCTTTGAGTATTTGACTTCCCCATAAGCCTGTTTCACTAGTTCATCTTTCAAGAATCAGTTCAATTCAGATCAGTCTCTCAGTTATGTCCAACTCTTTGCCATCCCATGGACTGCAGCACGCCAAACTTCCCTGTCCATCACCAACTCCTGGAGCTTACTCAAACTCATGTCCATTGAGTCAGTGATGCCATCCAACCATCTCAACGTCTGTCATCCCCTTCTCCTCCTACCTTCAATCTTTCCCAGCATCAGGGTCTTTTCCAAAATCAGTTATTCACATCAAGTGGCCAAAGTATTGGAGTTACAGCTTTAGCATCAGTCTTTCCAATGAATATTTGGGACTGTTCCTTTAGGATTGACTGGTTTGATCTCCTTGCAGTCCAAGGGACTCTCAAGAGTCTTCTCCAACACCACAGTTCAAAAGTATCAATTCTTCACCACTCAGCTTTCTTTATAGTCCAACTCTCACATCCATATGTGACTACTGGAAAAATCATAGCTTTGACCAGATGGACCTTTGTTGGCAAAGTAATGCCTCTGCTTTTTAATATGCCGTCTAGGTTGGTCATAGCTTTTTTTTCAAGCAGCAAGCATCTTTTAATTTGATAGTTGCAGTCACCATCTGCAGTAATTTTGGAGCCCCCAAAATAAAGTCTTTCACTGTTTCCATTGTTTCCCTATCTATTTGCCATGAAGTGATGCGACCAGATGCCGTGATCTTAGTTTTCTGAATATTGAGTTCTAAGCCAACTTTTTCACTCTCCTCTTTCACTTTCATCAAGAGGCTCTTTAGTTCTTCTTCACTTTCTCCCATAAGGGTGGTGTCATCTGCATATCTGAGGTTATTGACATTTCTCCCTGCAATCTTGATTTCAGCTTGTTCTTCATCCAGCCCAGCATTTCTCATGATGTACTCTGCATATAAGTTAAATAAGCAGTGTGACAATATACAGCCTTGATATACTCCTTTCCCGATTTGGAACCAGTCTGTTTTTCCATGTCCAGTTCTAACTGTTGCTTCTTGACCTGTATACAGATTTCTCGGGAGGCAGGTCAGGTGGTCTGGTATTCCTATCTCTCTCAGAATTTTCCACAATTTGTTGTGATCCACACAGTCAAAGGCTTTAGCATAGTCAATAAAGGAAAAGTAGTTGCTTTTCTGGAACTCTCTTGCTTTTTCTATGATCCAATGGATGTTGGCAATTTGATCTCTGGTTCCTCTCTCTTTTGTGAATCCAGCTTGAACATCTGGAAGTCTGTGATTCATGCACTGTTGAAGCCTGGCTTAGAGAATTTTGAGCATTACTTTGCTAGCATGTGAGATGATTGCAATTGTGCAGAAGTTTGGACATTCTTTGGCATTGCCTTTCTTTGGTATTGGAATGAAAATTGACCTTACCCAGTCCTGTGGTCAATATTAGCTTCTAATTTTCCAATTGTAGACCCATTTTTCCTCTGGAAGCAATCTTTATATCCCCAACTTTATCACACGTCTTGACTTGCTAGGTAAGTGATTTAGATAACCAGGCCATATTTGTATGTTAGATGGCAAAGATATATTTATTGAGCAGTGAATTGATTTATTGAGGCATTTATTACATTTAGCTTACATGTCTTCTGTTCCCTAAGGCCATATTCAGGTGCCCTTTTCAAATGAGAAAATTCCAGATAGAGCAGAGTCCTTGAAGAATTGTTTTTCTGAAACATGGAAGCATCCTTTGTTTTGGTGAACTTAAAGTTTAGAATAAAAAAAGAAAAAATCATTGAGATTATTTAATCCAATGTCCCCTACTTTTTAATAGGCAAAGAAACCAAAGTGAAAATGGATAAGTAACCTTATGTAGTATATGGTAAAAATCAAGACTATTTCCCAGATATCCAGATTTTAGGTCACTTCTCTGTCTTTGACAATTAAGTACTATTGTTTAGTGAACTATCACCATGTGCCAATTATCTTTTAATCTTTAAGATTAGGTTTGAAACATCATAATCTCCATTTAACTTGTGTGGAAACTGAGGCTAAGAGCCATTGCTTAATTTGTCCCAGTTGTCCTTGGAGAGCTTGTAAGTTTATAGTTTTCCGAATCTGGTTACCTGTTATGTCAGGAGCTCATGCTACGTCCTTCAGTCCACCTTAATGACAGTGAAATGATAAGGTCCAGAAAATGTAATCTATATTGAATGTCTTCTCCCTTACTCAGTACGGAATTGGTAAGGGATTTTGAGATTCCCTGAAGAATGATTCTGCAGATGAGAGTAGTGTACACCTCCATGCTCACAGGATTATTTAACTGAGGCAAAATTAACTGAAGCAAATGATTGACAGGAATCACAGAAGTCCATGGTGTCCTTCAAGCTCATGTACACATCATGCTTTTCACTGGAGCTTTTGGTAAAGCTGCCTGATGACAATCTCACATTTTGGAGTTGTGTTCCCCTAGCAAACCCGAAGATTGAGGTGCCCTTAAGATTAAGGGGTCTACTGGCAAACTCCCAGTCCCCAGAAAAATTATTCTATCATGCTTTCAGAAAACCATGACTCAGATGGCTGATAGTCTCTCTAATATATTTAATAAAATGACCATGGAAAGCTTAAAATGGTCCAATTGCACAAGTTAGTCTATGCTAGTTCAATCTATTATAGCCATCATTTTTTGTAATAAAGGCTATGTGCCAAGTATATTAAGCACTTCATAGATACTTACTTTACTCCATTCAGCGTTCTACAAGGGGTTTATTATGGCCATTTTGCAAATGATGCAACTGGCTCAGAGAAATATATTGTCTTTGCCAAGACCACACAGTAAAGCCAAGATCAAAGATGGCTGCCTCCAGATTTCTTTCCACTCTACTATTCTTTTTCCCTCTTATTCCTGGTATCAGAGTTAACATTGTTAGCAAGATCTTTTTGTCCAAAGCTAATTAGATCCTTGAGAGGGAATATACACTGATCCAGAGGGCTGTGATTAGGGGGTCACAGGTTATTATGAAAGGGTGGCACAGAAAGTTCTAGAAGAAAGTGCCAGGAAGTAGAAGGGCAGGAAAATGGAAGACTTCTAAGATCTATTTCATCTTCCATTATAGGATTCCCCTTCCTGTGCAGTGTCTCCTGTGAGGCTCAAGGTAGCAGGCACACTGCAACCCAGGATCTCTATGAACATGAAAAGGAATAATATTACCTCTTCTGAGCACAGTGGCTAAAACAGAATCACTGACTAAAATTCAAAGCGATAAGCAAGCATATCTGGGTGATGCCTTTGAGATTTCCCTTTCATCTTCCAATGCCATAGTTAGATTTTATCTACTTCCGGCGCTTTTCCAACTATTTTCCTTGGCTCTCAGGGGACCATGGAGGACAGAAATGGGGGACCAGAAGGACAGTGCTTCAGCCATTGTGCCACCTCACCATCAACAGGAACAGACCTTAATGTATACTTTTATATTAAAATAATCTGGAAAACAAATTCTGCCATTTAGGAAAAAGAAAAAATATTTCTGAATTTTTCAGGAGAGTGAGATTGCTCAAAGAAGGTATACATCTTTGAAGATTATGTAGTTGGTTTTAATATCAAAGTGAAGTTTAGACTACAGGTCTCCAACTCCCAAGCCAATGCTAATTCCTGATTTCACAAAAGTTAATTTTTTTGGCATTTAAGTCTTGTATGAAATATTAAAATCATCCTTCTATAACATCTCTAATTGGTAGCCCTGAATGACATAACTATAAATCTACAGAGACTTCTTTGACCAGTTGAAGTCAACTTCTTGGGAAAAGACCTGAAATCATAGAGTATTTTGATGGTAATTGATTGAGGTCTATCTTGCTGCTGAAAGAAAATGTTCAGTCTTCTCATTTTCAGGGAAAATAATGCAGAAATCCTTCTTTATCTTGGTCATTGTTTTTAGCATGGTATATACTCACTTGATTTATATACCATTTCAAGCAAAAGGGCAGACTGGTGCTTCTGCCTAGGCTGTTCTGATTGGGGGCTTTGGAACATCATAAAGAATACCCTAAGGACCAATTCAGGTCGTAACATGTTTGACCTAATCCAAAATGTCATCTTGTTGCATTTAGTCATTTTCATTGAGGTATAATACACAAACTGCACAAATTTAAGTGTTCAGCTCAGTGAATATGTACTTATCAATGCAATCATGTAATCTCAAGCTAGATCAAAATAAGATCATCTCTAGCACCTACGATGCCCATCTATGCTGCTTCACAGCCAAAAACTAGCCTCTGCCAAATGGCAACAAATATTATTATTTCTATCCCCCCATCAATTTCTTCTGTACTCTTAAATGTCATATTACTGGAAGCAAACAATATATACTCTGCTCTTGTCTATCTGTTTTTCTTTCATCATTACATCTGTGGGATTTATCCATGCTTTTCCAGTGGGTCAAGACTTTGTCTCTTTCAATTGCTGAGTAGGTAACATTTCACTAAGAGATTAAAACACAATTTATTTACCCGTCTTCCTGTTGATGGGCATTTGAGTTGTTTCCAGATTTGGGCTATAAGAAATCTAGTTGCCATGACTCTTCTTGAACATGTCTTTTGGTAGAATTATGCCCTAATTTTCCCCTTGGGAATATACTTAGGAGTATTGAATCAATGGGCCATTGGCTGAGCAGCTGTTTGATTTTAATATACACCAACTATTCACTTTCTAAAGTATTTTAGCCAATCCACAATGTATAATTCTGGTTGTTCCTCATCCTCTGCAATAGTATTTTCATTCTTCAGTATAGTTTTGATTTTCATGTCCATAATGATAATGGTTTGACTTTCTTTACATATGCTTATTGACCAGTTAGTAACTTCTTTTGATAATAATCTGATAAATTATTTTGTCCATTTTTTAATTGGGCATTGTGACTTTTTCTTATTACTTATTCACATATACACACACTTGTATATATGTGTGTGTAGTGTGTGATTCATTTATTTTTCCAGATTTGTCGAGATATAGTTGGCAGGTAACATTGTATAAGTTTAAGGTGTACCACCTGATGATTTGATAGACACATACATATATACATATATATCATAAAATAATTACCATAGTTAGATTAATTAGCATATTTTTATTATTTTGGTTAAGATAAGGTCATAGTGGGCTATGAAAAGGAATTTATCTCTTTGTATCCTCAGATGACACATTGTTCAGGTGTCAACAGAAACAGGAGCATGAATAAGTTAAAGAGATAATTGGTGATAGCCTGTACTTCTTTTTTTGTTTAATTAATTTTTGTTGGAGTATAGTTACTTTAACCATACTTATGATGCCTGTGAATTATCTGTTTGGCAAAGAGGTAAAAGGATTTGCAGCACCAGGGCTTTCTGATCATCACTCTAGCCAAAAGGCTGTGCCATCTGACATGGTGCAAAAGAGCTCCATCTGTTCAAGGTTCGTGTGGGCATGAGGAGAAGAAAAAGAGGAGGAAGAACTCTCTGATGTCGGTGATGGCTGAGCGATCAGCAGTCATCCCTGACCTGTGTAGCTGCTGCAACAGAACTAGCCTGATGAATTGATTTCAAAGTTTGCTTTGCACAAGCCTTTCCCAAGCTACACAAGCTCATTCTCAAAGCCAGATTTAAGGAGAGAGGATGAGAGAAAGAGGTAAAGAAAAGGAGATCCTAAGAGTCCAGAGAAAATTAGAAATAGTCGCACTCTGTGGACAGTTCGAAATAAGCATCACAATCAGAAAAGAAATGCTGGGGCTGCTGATGACAATCCAGACCCTCTTTACAGTCTGAGGATGCTCTGGCTTCCACAAGGAAATGCACAGAATTGCCCTGCAATGTGCACCCCGATCAATATTTCATTATCAATCTTGTTATTGTTTGCAGGAATTTCTACTTTAGACTCCTAACAGCTGTCAGTAAATCTTGCTGATCAGTGCAGGCTTCTGAATAAAGGCAATTTTTCACCAATCATCTTTCTCCAATTTGGGGAAAATGGGCAGCAATTCGTGTACCTTCTCAAGTTCTCAGCCCTCCTTTCAGTGATTCCAGATCACTATCTTTCAGCTTTTCACATAAAGCCTATGAAATCTGAAGTCTGCCCAATGCCCCAGCTGACCCGCGTTACATAGAAAAGTTGCATAGAATTTTATCTGATGCATCAGGTTACCAAAAATTCTAAAAGTAGGACGGGATGTTCAGGTCACCTGATGTATTTCTTAAATCCATCCATTTGTTAAATGATTTGACAAATAACCACTGATTTTTTTTTTCCCTTTCTGTCAGGCACTGTGCTTGACACTGGGATTCAGCAGTAAATAGGAGAGAACATTTATGTGGGTGATTTTGATTAAAGGAAATGGAGTCAGAATATAGGTAGTGATTGGGAAATGCAGTAGAGGGACACTTCAATGAGGAATAACTTTCTCAGGACTTCCCTGGTGGTGCAGTGGTTAAGTATGTGCTTCCACTGTAGGGGCTGTGGGTTTGACCTCTGGTTTGCACTCATAATAGAAAAAAGGAAGAATTATTATTATACCAAGAAAGTGTAAAAACTAAGTCTGTTGGGGAGGGCGGGAGAAATTGGGAAATTGGGATTGACACATTTACAGTATTATTGCTATGTATAAAATAGATGACTAATAAGAACCTACTGTATGGCACAGGGACCTGAATGCACTGTGTGTGTGTGTTTGTATGTGTTAGTCACTCAGTTGTGTCCGACTCTATATGACCCCATGGATTGCAGCCTTGCCGGACTCCTCTGTCCATGGAATTCTCCAGGCAAGTATACTGGAGTGGGTTGCCATTCCCTTCACCAGAGGATGTTCTTGACCCAGGAATTGAACCAGGATCTCCTGCATTGCAGGCAGATTCTTTATGGTCTCAGCCATCAGGGAAGCCAACCCAATGTACTGTAGCAACCTAAATGGAAGGAAATTTTTTTAAAAAGCGAGGATATATGTATATATATAGCTGATTTATTTTGCTATACAGTAGAGTCTATCACAACACTGTATAGCAACTATACTTCGATAAAAAGTTAATAAAGAACAATCTAAGGCTATCTGAAACAAAGGGCTGCTCCAAGGATAGAGGACTATGTATTCCAAATATTTTCTAGGGCCATAATTCATGGGAATGAGATGATGAAAGTCATCTCGGCACTCTGGGAGGAGCTGCCTTCCCTGGTGAGCCACATGCAACAACCTGGAAAGTCCCATCAAAGTGATGGACTCCATCCACAGCAGCAGGGTGGGTGCATTTTTAAAATTCTGTACTAATCAGGAAAATGTATTAATGCACCTTCTCATTACTGATTCCAAAAGTACTGATTAGACATCTACCATGTGCCAGGGCCTGTTAACTCTTGAGGATATAGTGATGAATAACAATGGTTGGGGCCATATGGAACTGATTTCACTCCAGTCTGTCTAAACCATACCATGGATAATTTTTGAAAGGGAGGAAAAAAAAATCTTTTATTATTGTGGATGTTCCTAGGGTACTTAGGGCATGTTAGTTGCTTAGTCATGGCTGATTTTTTGCAACCCCATGGACTGACTGCAGTCCACTAGGACTACAGTCTTCTCTGTCCGTGGATTTCTCCAGGCAGGGACTGAACTCACATCTCCCACATTGCAGGCGGATTCTTTACCACCAGGGGCAAAAAAGTACTGCGGTGGGTAGCCATTCCCTCCAAAGATCTAAACAAGGGAATCTGTGATTATTCAGATCATTAACCACTGAAACACTAGTTAGGTGAGAATTTTGGCAGAACTAGGTCCATATTGAAGAAGGCAATGGCAACCCCACTCCAGTACTCTTGCCTAGAAACTCCCATGGATGGAGGAGCCTGGTAGGCTGCAGTCCATGGGGTTGCTGAGTCGGAAACGACTGAACGACTTCTCTTTCACTTTTCACTTTCATGCATTGGAGAAGGAAATGGCAACCCGCTCCAGTGTTTTTGCCTGGAGGATCCCAGGGATGGGGGAGCCTGGTGGGCTGCCGGCTGTGGGTCGCACAGAGTCGGACACGATTGAAGCGGCTTAGCAGCAGCCCCAGATCCACATTACAGAGAAAAGTGTGCTGCTTGGTTTCCCAACTAACAACTGACACTCAGTTTTCTGCCACAGAAAAATCCACCCAAGAGATCAATGGAATGGAAAGCTGAATGGAATGAGTCAAAGAGATACAATATCCTTCACTTATCAAGACTCATAGACCCCAACTCTGGACCACCAAGTCTTAATAATTTGCGCTCATGCTCAGTCACGAAGTTGTGTCAACTCCTTACAACCTCATGGACTGTATCTCATCTGGTTCTTCAGTCCATGGGATTCTCCAAGCAAGAATCCTGGAGTGGGTTGCCATTTTCTTCTCCTGGGGATCTTCCAGACCCAGGGATCAAACCCATTAGGATATTCCATAGTAAACTGAACTTGCCTTGAATGCTTTTGTGACATTTTTCAGAAAAGAGAGTTCAGGAAAATGTAATAATATGTTGATGGGAACGAAACAGAAGAAAGGAAAAGGAAAAAATAAATGCATCCCCCACAAGTTTTTATTTACTGTTGAGTAAAAGCCATTTTTGTTAAAATGCAGACAGTTAACATTGTAAATATGTAGTTAAGAGTATAACGTGGTTTGTAATATCCTTGACATTTTTGTGTTGCTCATTTGTTTCTTCACTATTTTCACAAGTGGCAGGAGTTCCAGCTGTTAGTACTTCTGTAAGTTTCTATATGATAGCTAATCATAGATTGATCTGCCTTTTCCTTGGATTTCACATTCATGGGGTTAAGAATCATCTTGTTTTTAGTCTTGAATCAGTTGTGATTACCATGGTACTGGCATGTAATGAAAAAGAGATAGCTATTTTATGAATGAGTGAGTGCATGAGTGCATGGATAGATGGTTGTAGAATGCACGGCTGATACAAGATCCAAAATGCATATGTTGCTGACACAGATGTGACTTCTAAGGAGGCTTTGTATCTTGTACCATTGCTTGCCATCTTCAATAAGTTCTTCAAAGATTCTTATTAAAAAGGAAAAAATGAAACTCAGAAAAAGAGACGGGAGCTTAAATCACATGTTATATTTCTTTTAGGACATTCTGTGTTAAGTCCCATGTCTCTTTTTGAAAGCACTAAGCATTTCTTTATTTTTTTTTAATTGAGATATAATTGGCACAAAGTACCATAAGTTAAAAGTGTGCAACCTAATGATTGAATATGTGTATATACTACAAAGGGATTCGGGGTAACTCAGCTGGTAAAGAATCTGTCTGCAATGCAGGAGACCCCAGTTCAATTCCTGGGTTGGGAAGTTTCCCTGGAGAAGGGATAGGCTACCCATTCCAGTATTCTTGGGCTTCCCTGTTGGTTCAGATGGTAAAGAATCTGCCTGAAATGCCGGAGACCTGGGTTCAATCCCTGGGTTGGGAAGATCCCCTGGATGAGGGCATGGCAACCCACTCCAGTACTTTTGCCTGGGTAATCCTCATGGGCAGAGGAGTCTGGGGGGCTACAGTCCATGAGGTCGTAAAGAATAGGGCATGACTGAGTGGCTACGCACAGCACAGCAGGATACCACAAAGTGTTTCCCTGCTGGCTCAGCAGTAAAGACACAGCCTGTCAATGCAGGAGATGCAGGTTTGACTCCTGGGTGAGAAGATCCCCTGGAGAAGATAATGGCAACCCATCCAGTATTCTTGTCTGGAGAATCCCATGGACAGAGAAGCCTGGTGGGCTACAGTCCACAGGGTCACAAAAGAGTCAGACCTGACTTAGCAATGAAACAACAACAACAATGTACTACAAAATGATAATCACAGTAAGTTTAGTTAACATCCATCCACTCGCCTAGTTACACCTTTTTTCCTTGTGATGAGCACCAAGCAAGTTTCAGCTTCCTAAAAGACAGGGAGAGGAGAAGATGCAAATCCACCTGTGACTTTCTAAAGGAAACTGGTCTTTGATGTGCACAGTTTCAATTTTCTGATGTGTTCATTCTAAACGCAGCCTGAGAAGGCAGCACAGACCTAAGCCTAATTCTGAGCAGCAGCCTGGGCAAGGCAGTGGTTGAACCAGACATCGGTGCTGCCATGCACGAAACCATTTGGAATGGAGATGGAATGAGCCAAGCCTGTAATCACCCAGCTTTACACAGAGGAAACATCATTTGAGACATGCATGACCTCCTGTGTGTCAGCTATTTATTCCTTTTGTTTTCAGTCATCCAGCAAATCAAAAGAATTAAGGGGATTAGAAGAAGAAAAACTCAGTGACTTTATACATCAACACGGGGGCAGTGTTGAATGAAATCATTTCTAGGAAGTGACTACACGAAATAGGACTGGGAAATGCAGTTTAAGGGGAAGAAACACCTCAAGCTTGTTTCCACCATTTACTCTGAACCAACACATAATTGAAGATCAGATACTTTGCAGGATAAAAGTCCAGAGGAAATTCAAGTCAAATCCACACAAGTTTTATTTTTAGTTGGAGGATAATTGCTTTATAATATTGTGTTGGTTTCTGTCATACATCAACATGAACCAACCATAAGTATGCATATGTCCCCTCCCTCTTAAACCTCCCTCCCACCTCCCACCCCATCCCAACCCCTATCCCATCCCATCCCTCTAGGTTGTCACAAAGCACTGGTTTGAGCTCCCTGCAGATTCTCATAGCTACAGAGGGATTTGGGAAGTGCATTTCTGACAGGCAAGAGGCTCGAAAGAACACTTTTGGAAACGTTTTGACAATATGAATCAAAAGCCTTAAAACTCCTTTGATCCATTAATTTAGTTTTTGGAAAGTATTCCTCAAAAATTATCTTATACACAAACCTTATGTGCATCAATGTGGGTCAAAACTGATGCATAATACAAATTAGAAAATAATATAAATATTCTCTAATTTAGGAAGTCTAGAAAGTTCATCAGAATAGTATACACCCCTTAAGATTAGTTCTGCACAAAGTTGGGTGGTGTAAAGTGAACCATGCATGATAGAAAAGTATAAGTGAAAATCAGGATGGGCCAGTCAACTTTGACTTGTTCATTAAATCATAAGGACATTGCACTCTCTAGAATGGAAAATTTGGGGTACCTTAATATGCAGTAGTCATTTGGATGACTTACCAAATGCTACCTTGTTAGTGTTAAAATCAAGGTCATTGCAGTCTTCAGTTACTAGGGAATTGCTTTTTTTCCTAACATAGTGTGACCAGGAAATGTGCAAGGGAGGAGAGCCTTTAATACTGGCATGGATAAAGTCGAAAAGAAGATGAGGATTTTAGGCTAATTCCCACTGTGCTTGTGGGGTGGGTGTGTCTTTCTGTCTGAGTGTTTGTTTTTTATCTAAACGCGCTAAATCAAAGTAAACAAATTTGGTTAAAAATGTAAAGTCTAGAGAATCCTAAGTTGTGACTGCTTCTTTCTGTTTTATGCTAAGGTTAAATGTGAGCAGCTCAGATTGGGAAACGCTAGCACATGCTGCCAATCACTAGAGGCCATGGTTATTCTATTTTCTGGAAGAGGTTGGGATAAAACATTTACATTTCTTTTATTTCTCAGTTTCCCAATAGAAAAATAATGGCTCATAATACCTGCACTTCATAACTCTTTATGTTGATCATGGGGACCCAAGATATACTATGCAGAAGAAACTCATAAACTTAGTCATTCTGAAATTCCATTAAAAGGAAAACTATAAGGCATTTAAGTGCCAGAAATAAATAAGTTTAGTAATCACAATACCAGTATTAAATAAAAAAATTCTTCATGTCAAAACTATAAGCTTGAAGTGTTCATCTATCCATTGTACTACCACTTTCCTTACTTGATTTGTAAATCAGTATCTAAACAATATCCCCAGGCTTCCCTGGTGGCTCAGCAGTAAAGAACCTGCCTGCAATGAAGGAAACACGGGTTCGACCCCTAGGTGGGGAAGATCCCCTGAGGAGAGAAATGGCAACCCACTCCAGTATCTGACTGGGAAATCCGATGGACAGAGGAGCCTGCAAGCTATAGTCCATGGGGTCGCAGAAGAGTCAGACATGGCTTAGTGGCTAAGCAATATCAACAATAACAAACACTACTCTAACTTTATCACTACATGAGTCACACAATATCTTGCTGTATTTCTTCGTTGATCTTAGTGTTTCATTTCAGTTCAGTCTCCTAGTTGTGTCCAACTCCTTGCAACCCCACAGACACAGCATGCCAGGCTTCTCTGTCCGTTACCAACTTCCAGAGCTTGCGCAAACTCATGTCCATCAAGTCGGTGATGCCATCCAACCACCTCATCCTCTGTTATCCCCTTCTCCTCCTGCCTTCAATCTTTCCTTGCATCAGGGTCTTTCTAATGAGTCAGTTCTTCACAACAGGTGGCCAAAGTATTGGAGCTTCAGCTTCAGCATCAGTCCCTTCAATGAATATTCAGAACTGATTTCTTTTAGGATTGACTGGTTTGATTTCCTTGCTGTCCAATGGACTCTCAAGAGTCTTCTCCAACACCACAGTTCAAATGCATCAGTTCTTCAGACTCAGCTTTCTTTACAGTCCAACTCTCACATCCATACATGACTACTAAAAAAAAAAAAAACATAGATTTGACTATATGGACCTTTGTCAGCAAAGTAATGTCTCTGCTTTTTAATATGCTGTCTAGGTTGATCATAGCTTTTCTTCCAAGGAGCAAGCATCTTTTAACTTCATGGCTGCAGTCACCATGTGTAGCTATTTTGGAGCCCAAGAAAATAAAGTGTGTCACTGTTTCCATTGTTTCCCCATCTATTTGCCATGAAATGATGGAACTGGATGCCATGATCTTAGTTTTTGAAATGTTGAATTTTAAACCAATTTTTTTACTCTGCTCTTTCACCCTCATCAAGAGACTCTTTAGTTCCTCTTCACTTTCTGCCATTACAGTGGTATCATCTGCATATCTGAGGTTATTGATATTTCTCTTGGCAATCTTTGATTCCAGCTTGTGCTTCATCCAGCCCAAAATTTTCCATGATGTACTCTGCATATAAATTAAATAAACAGGGTGACAATGTATAGTCTTGAAGTACTCCTTTCTCATTTCAGAACCAGTCCATTGTTCTATGTCCAGTTCTTACTGTTGCTTCTTGACCTGCATACAGATTTTTCCAGAGGCAGGACAGGTGAACTGGATTCCCATCTCTTAAGAATTTTCCATAGTTTGTTGTGATCCACATAGTCAAAGGCTTTGATGTAATCAGTGAAGTAGAAGTAGGTGTTTTTCTGGAATTCTCTTGCTTTTTCTATGATCCAGTGGATCACAGAATTTGATCTTTGGTTCCTCTACCATTTCCAAGTCCAGCTTGTGCATCTGGAAATTCTTGTTTCATGTATTGTTGAAACCTAGCTTGGAGAATTTTGAACATTACTCTATTAGCATATGAGATGAGTGAATTGTATGGTACTTTGAACATTCTTTGGCATTGCCTTTCTTTGGCATTGGAATGAAAACTGACTTTTTCCAGGCCTGTGGCCACTGTTGAGTTTTCCAGATTTGCTGGCATATTGACTGCAGCATTTTCACAGCATCATCTCTCAGGATTTGAAATAGCTCAGGTAGAATTCCATCACCTCCACTAGCTTTGTTCATAGTGATGCTTCATAAGACCCACTTGACTTCTCATTCCAGGATGTCTGGCTCTAGGTGGGTAATCACACCATTGTGGTTATCTGTGTCATTAAGATCTTTTTTTGTATTATTCTTCTGTGTATTCTTGATACCTCTTCTTAATATCTTCTGCTCCTGTTAGGTCCCTACCATTTCTGTCCCTTATTGAGCCCATCTTTGTATGAAATGTTCCCTTGGTATCTCTGATTTTCTTGAAGAGATCTCTAGTCTTTCCCATTCTATTGTTTTCCTCTACTTTTTTGCACTGATCATAGAGGAAGGCTTTCTTACCTCTCCTTGCTATTCTTTGGAACTCTGCATTCAGATGGATATATCTTAATGTTTATAAGTTATCAATTCATTCATTTTTAAGTTATTCATGAACATTTCATCCAGTAGTTTTAGCAGCCATGACTGATCACTGTCTATATTTATTACACTAATGGGTGGCTAAATCTGATATAGTAAATTCCCTATATATGAAGGAGTTCCATTCTGAGAACATATTTGTGAGTCCAATTCATTCATAAGTGCAACAAAGTTAGCCTAGGTACCCAACTAACACAATCAGCTATACCGTACTGTACTGTAACAGGTTTGTAATGCTTTCTACACAAATGAGGCATAAAAAATAAACATAAAAATAGAGAAAATATTTCTAATCAGACAGTACACTACCTTGAACAGTACAATAGTATAGTTCAACAGCTGACATATAAGAGCTGACATCCACATTTGCTTCTTTGAATGTTTGCAACTTGAAGGTTCATATGTTTTCTGTCACTACATCTACTCTTATGAGCTTGGGATTCTTCTATAAAGAACTTTTACTCTTCTGCAATTAAATTATCTTGAAACATAATTGGTATGGGAAAGGCAGGTGAGATACTTGATTTTACTCTCTTGGGTTTCTCTTGTGGCTCATCTGGTAAAGAATCTGCCTGTAATGTGGGAGAACTAAGTTTGATCCCTGAACTGTATAGTCTATGGGGTTGCAAAGAGTCAGACACGACCAAGTGACTTTCATTTTCATTTACTCTCCTACCTTTTCTTTAAATTGGTTTTCAGAATGAGTTTATGGCTTGACAGTTTCCTAAAGTGATTACTGAGATCTATTTTTGTATCACTGTGAACTTAAGGGTGATGAATTCTTTCAGTGATCTAAATGTTCATTATTTTTTTTAGTGAGATAATTGTCACAGTGATGCTTATGACCCTTTTGGGTATAATCCAGGTAGCCATTGATAGCTTTCTTGTTTTCTGGTATATATAGATTATGCCATATATATGCTATATGTAACAATATATTAAAATATACCACAATCAGTGACAATTATTCCAGGGATGCAAGCATATTTAAGCATATTTCTGTAACATAATAAAACTAGATATGCCTGTTTAGATAAGTGGATAGATGATATATAATGTAGAAATATAGATACATCATATTTATTTATACCAAAATATGAATTACATCCATATTTATATTAAACTGAGCTCCTAATTCAATATTTTTCTATACTTAAGGGCAAATTTTATATATCAACTTGGTAGACCATGGTGCACAATGATTTGCTCAAACACTGGTTTAGAGGTTTGTTGTGAAGGTATTCACAAAGATGCAATTAACACCTAAAGCATTAGACTTTGAGTAAAGCAGATTACCCCTTCATCATGCAATGGATCCCATCCAATCAATTGAAAGCCTTAAGTGAGAAAACGGAGGTCCCTCAAAGAGGAATGGATTTTGCCTGCGACCTGCATTGAGAATCATGACTGTTTCATCAACTCTTCCGTGTGTCTCCAGCCTCTCACCCTTCGCTGCAGATTGTGGACTTTCTAGTCTCTGAGACTGTGTGAGCCAATTCCTTAAAACAAACCAGTCTCTCTGTCTCTGTCCATCTATCTATCTCATATATAAATTATTATTCCTTTTTGTCTAGCTTCTTACAGCTCCATTCTGTAAAGATTTCATGACATATTTTATTTCACCAGTTCCAATAATAGCCATTGGGATATCTAAGTAGTTTTCAGTCATTTGATATATGAAACTGCTGCAATAAATAGTCTTGTGCATACTTTATTTCATATTCTTGTCAGCATATTTTAGGAGTCAATTTTTAGAAGAGAAATCCTGGTCCATATGATTTTTCCTAGGTATTTGCCAGGAATTTTAAGAATCACTATAAAGAATGCTTTTCAGTCACCTTTATTTGGGCATGATTTATCCTTTAAGTCATACTTTGAATCTGAAACAAAAGCCATTTTGTGTATATCAAATGTAGCACTGTATATCTGAAGGGTTCAGATGAGAAAATGAAGAATTCAAAAGTAAAGTTAAGTTGCATCCCAAAGGGTAAGAGTTATCAGCACAGAAAGGGGAGGAAATGTTTGCAATGAAAATCGTGTGTACGGAGAAGCAATAAGAATGAGGGTTCCAATTTAACTGGAGGTAGATCTGTACATCTGTGAAGAGAAAGCCCACTTCTTGGAAAAATGAACTAAGAGAAGATAAGCTGAAAGTCTATTTAAAACAAATGCTCCAAAACCAATAAACAACATTTTTCTTCTGCCTCCAACTAATGTGTTCATTGAGAACAACCAACTGTGTCTGTGGCTAGAGTAACTGACATATAATTGGATTGCAAACATCCTATGTTTCATGCTAATTTATTCAAAAAGAAGATGATTAGACAAGGAATTGTGGGAGTTAGTAACATGCCCCAATATGCCTGTATGACTTCAGGAGGAAGTGACAGAATATGAAGAACTGGAGTCATTGGAAAGCAGTAGGGTTTAGAGAGCATGAAAGGAAATAGGGAAAAGAATACCTAGTCTTTATCACACAGCTTGGTGACACTTTAACTCTTCATTTGATTCTGTAAAATATATTTCATATTTCACATGATCCCTGGATCTATTAATACTTCAGTGTTGCAACTTAAAACAATTTTCTGTAGTCTCATTTCAATAACTATCTCAAATCCTGTCCATAAAATGTTCTTGAACATCTAACCAATAAAAGGGTCCAAGAAAGTCCAGCGTATATGTATTTTCTTTACCAATTTCCAAGTTCCTCTCTCCTCCACTATCTCCCAGAGTTTGCTCAGATTAATTCTTTGAGTCGATGATGCTATCTAACCATCTCATTCTCTTCTATCCCCTTTCTCCTTTTGTAGCGAGTCTTTCCCAGCCATCAGGGTCTTTTCCAATGAGTTGGCTCTTTGCATCAGGTGGCCAAAGTATTGGAGCTTCAGCTGAAGAATCAGTCCTTCCAATGAATGTTCAAGGTTGATTTTCTTTTGGACTGACTGTTTTGATCTCCTTGCTGTCCAAGATGTTCTCAAGAGTCTTCTCCAGCACCACAATTTAAAAGCTTGAATTCTTCTGCATACAGCCTTCTTTATGGTCTAACTCTCACATCTGTGTGTAATTACCTAAGAAATCATAGCCTGAGATATAGTAGGTAGGTGATCAATAAAAATGGGTCAAATGAATGATTGAACCAATGGATTTAAATAAACACAATAACTAGCAGATCCATATGTCCTTGTAAGAGTCTGATCAATTGGTTAATGTTTGCTGAGTGACTCATGGACTTGGCAAACATCAGGATCTCCTTAAACATCCCATGGATGAGTATGACCCTCACCTCGATCTTCTTCTTAGGACCTAAGTGTTCCAGGAGGAATCCATTGGGCTTGCTAAACTCAGTCTGGTTGATATTTCTTTTTATGAGGGCCATCACACTGCATCTTTTGATCTTTTTCATTAACAAGATTGGAAATATTTTGAGGCACACATTTCCTTTCTTCATGTACTACCTTATATCCCAATTGTTGTCAAAAACAAACAAGGAGAGTCCTTTGACCTTGGGACTTTATCTGTTCATCAGTATGGGGAAGTGAAGAAACAACAAACCAGGCTGATGGAAACGTTCAGTTTCTTCATGTTTCTACAGTCTTAGTTCCTGCATTCTTTCTGTTTCCTTTCTCAGATGATATCTGCTATGGACTAAATGTTTGTGTTCCCCCAAATTTCAAAGGAGATTAAACCAGTCAGCCCTAAAGGAAATCAACCCTGAATATTCATTGGAAGGACTGATGCTGAAGCTGAAGCTCCAATACTTTGGCTACCTGACACGAAGAGCCAACTCATTGGAAAAGACTGATGCTGGGAAAGATTGAAGGCAGGCGGAGAAGGGGACAGAGGATGAGATAGTTGGATGGCATCACTAACTCAATGGACATGAGTTTGAGCAAATTCTGGGAGATGGTGAGAGACAGAGAAACCTAGCATTTTACAGTCCATGGGGTTGCAAAGAGTTAGACACAATTTAGCAACTGAACAACAACAAATTTCATTTGTTGAGATCCTAAAAACCACTGTGATTAGACACAATTTAGCAACTGAACAACAACAAATTTCATTTGTTGAGATCCTAAAAACCACTGTGATGGCATTTGGAAGTGATACCTTTGGGAGATAATTAGGTTTAGATTAGGTCATGAGTGTGGGATCCTTATGGTGAGCTTAAATCTCTGATAAGATAGGGATTTCTCTCTTAGTCGCTTGAGGATATACCAAGGAGGTAAGCATCTGCAAAGCAGAAAGAAGCTCTTGCCAGAATTCACCCATCCTGGCATCCTGATATTAGACCTCCCAGGCTCCACAGTGGAAATAAAGCTTTATTCTTCAAGTTTCCAGTCTATAATATTTTGCTATAGCTGCTGAACTGACCAGGATAATATCTTAATATTTCACTGGCTTTCAATGATACTTTAATCTCAGAATGGCTTCAACAAACTTTACTTCTTGAGACCCTGCTTTGTCCTTTATAAAGTGAAGTCCAGCTCATGGAGAATAACTCCTTTTATGAAGTCTCCTCTCTCTCGTAAAGAGGTCCAAAAGTACAATTCGGGTGAAATAGCTGTTGGGTTCCATTGTTCATTTACATTTGAAGCCTGAACGTGTGTTATACATTTGTGGAGACCTTCAGGCTAAATGACCCCCAGCTCCTCAATCCCCACCCACCTTCCCATCTCTGTAGGAGTGGATATTTTATGCCATTTTACAAATGCCTCTGACAAGCTAAAATTAGCAATAAAACTGTCTTCAATTACCTGCTTAAAAATAGTGCCTGAGCTTCCCTCATGCTGTTATAAAGTCATTTTAACATGCTAAGCAGATTTCACACATTAAAGTCAAAAGAGCACATACTAAGAGTCAAATAGAATTAGGTGGTTCATTCATGAATTCATCATCTCTGGTTCCCATACTCTTTTACTGTTACCGATATTTTTTCTGGCTACCCTTTCCCTTTCAACTTTGCCTCTTTTCCCCTCCGCCTTGTTTGCCCTTTAATATTTATTCTAGGTTCTCTACTGAGAATCTGCCTGCCAATGCAGGTAATGCGAGTTCGATGCCTGGGTCAGGAAGATACCTTGGAGAAGGAAATGGCAACCCAGTTCAGTTTTCTTGCCTGGGGAATCCCCTGGACAGAGGAGCCTGGTGGGTGCTAAAGTCCACGGAGTCACAAAAGAGTCAGACTGGACTCAGCAATTAAACAACAACTGTCTCCTTAGATGTTTTATCCAAGTCCATGCTTTCATGACCATTTACATGCCAATGAGAGTCAAGTATACGTCCTTAAGCCTGGAGTGCTCCTAAGATTTTTGACCTAAGCACAAGTACTTAGATGTTTCAAGGGTTCCACAACTGAGCACACCATATCCACCCACCAAACATGTTTCTCTTCCAGCATCCCGTGTCTTGATTTCCCATGGCTCAGTGGTAAAGAATCCGCCTGCCAACACAGGAGATGCTGGAGATGTGTGTTCGATCCCTTGCTTGGGAAGATCCCCTGGAGGAGGAAATGGAAACCCACTCCAGTATTCTTGCCTAAGAAGTCCCATGGACAGAGGCGCCTAGAGGACTGCAATCCACGGGGTTAGTCAGACACAACTGAGCACTCACATGCCTCCCTTGTCTTAGTGAATGGCAGTGCCCATGTTTCAAGTCAGAAATCTAGGAGATGTTGTTGTAAGTTTATATTTCTTTCTTTCTACCCACGTTCCACCTACCATAAGGTCCTATCAGTTTTGCAACTTCATCTCCTAAATATCTCTCTTATTTTTAGCATCCTATACCAAGCTACAATTATTCTACTTGGACTATGGCAATAGCCTCCAAGCTGTTTCATCAATGAGAATTCTATTCACCCCTTCAGCCCATCCTTTACACTGTAAGTTAAAGGGAACTTTTACAGCACAAATTGTTTATGCCCCACTTCTCAAACTATTTTAAATATAAAACTTCAAAAGCTTCTCTTTTTTCTCTTAGGGTAAAGACCAAGGAATATTCTGAACCATGCCTCTTTTTCCAGTTCCCTTTATTATCCTTTCTCCTCTTATCTATAGTGATTTTGGTTTCTTTTTAGAGTTTGTTGCTTTTCTTTTGCCATCCTACTTCCTACCACAGGATGCTTGCACGTGCTATTATTCCTTTAATATGGAAATTCCTTCTGTATTCTCTTGACCTATTAAATCAAGGCCTTGCTTCTTGTAGATGGGAAAGTGATTTAATGTACATCACAATCATTTGTATAAATAAACAATAATTACCATTACAGTGCCTTTTTATAAAGTGAAAAATTAAAAATATAAATATGCACTAATATTGGCATAACTAGACAAGTTACAATGCAACTTATGTTAGAATATTATACATTCATAAACTTAGAATATGCTTATAAACAAGGTGAATAATAAGAATGCACAATTATACAGAAATGAAATTCTAATTCCCTTAAACTCAAACAAATATGTGTTTGTGTATGTTTCAGTACATTTACACAGAAAAGCTGTGAATATATATCTACATATATGTAAATAGTAATATTATTGAAATGAAATCATAGTTGACTTTTATTGTCAAATGCTTGTTTTTTATATTTTGCATATCAACTATGTATTGTTATAGTCTTTATAAACATTAACCTCTGAAGCTGTTTTATAAAATGTAAATTTTTAAGTAACTTTTAAGAGATTAGTGGCAGAGGTGTTGGACAGGTAAAGAATGGTGAGTCAATGTCCCACTTCTTTACACAGGTGTAAAAAAGATTTTGAACTCTACATGGCAGGCTGGACAAGTATGGCAGTTGTATTATGGGTATGGTTATTATTTAATTCCCGTCCCTACCCTTTCTGAAATTAACATCAGGGAACCTTCTTATGGAGCATCCTGACTAAAAAAAAATGACAGCCTTTTAAAATAGGACAAATAAAAGAAAAACTACAAGTTAGTTCTTTTCTATTTTGGGCTAAATTCTTCTCTTAGCCCTATGATAACCCATAAACTTTGACCTTATAAGAGACAAAGTCTACCCTTTGAGACTAGATTTTATTTTATTTTTCTCATTTATTTTTATTAGTTGGAGGCTAATTACTTCACAATATTGCAGTGGGTTTTGTCATACATTGACATGAATCAGCCATGGAGTTACATGTATTCCTCATCCCGATCCCCCCGCCCACCTCCCTCTCCACCCGACTCCTCTGGGTCTTGACAGGGCACCAGGCCCGAGCACTTGTCTCATGCATCCCACCTGGGCTGGTGATCTGTTTCACTATAGATAATATACATGCTGTTCTCTCGAAACATCCCACCCTCACCTTCCCCCACAGAGTCCAAAAGTCTGTTCTGTACATGTGTCTCTTTTTCTGTTTTGCATATAGGGTTATCATTACCATCTTTCTAAATTCCATATATATGTGTTAGTATGCTGTAATGTTCTTTATCTTTCTGGCTTACTTCACTCTGTATAATGCCCATCAACAGATGAATGGATAAGGAAGCTGTGGTACATATACACCATGGAATATTACTCAGCCATTAAAAAGAATTCATTTGAATCAGTTCTAATAAGATGGATGAAACTGGAGCCCATTATACAGAAACTAGATTTTAAAAAGCAGGGTATGTGTTATGTCTGCCAAGATGTATACAGGATTAGTAATATTAGAAGAAGAGAAAGAGAGATAAAGAGATAGATGGAGATTATCAATATCCTTTTTTTAAAATCTTTAACTTATGACCAAAATTAATCATAAAACCTTTGGCCTTTGTAAAACCATATAAATATTTAAATAAACTATAGAGGTTTAAAAAAAAGAAAGTAAAAAAAAAAAGTTCAGAGATGTAATAATCGTTCGTCAGGAAATCAGCCATTGTGAATTTTTAGCAGGGATGACGGAGCAACCCAGACGGTGCTAGTGGTAAAGAACTTGCCTGCCAAAGCAAGAGATAACCTGCCAAAGCAAGAGAAAAAAGAGGTGTGGGTTTGATCCCTGGGCTGGGAAGATCCCCTGGAGGAGGGCATGAAAATCTACTCCAGTATTCTTGCCTGGAGAATCCCATGGACAGAGGAGCCTGCCAGGCTACAGTCCAAAGGTTCACAAAGAGTAGGGCACGATGGAAGTGACTTAGCACCCACATACTGAGCAACCGGTTTCCACAGTCAGAGAGACACAGGTTTGAAATAAGGCCCTTCTATTTCTTGTGCAAGTTTGGACAAACCACCTAATGTATTTCTCTATGCCTCTTTTCTATGTAACACTTATCATGAGGAGTTTTTTTAAACATGAGAAATACTATCTGCAACACAGATGAGTCTTTAATCATAATCATTTTTAACATAGGACTTTTACCTTAATCCAAACCTGATTGTTTAATGTTTAGGACTGGATTTTGCTGGACACAAGACATAATGACATGCCCTCCTCATCAGACTTTACAGCTTCAAACCCATGAACGTCAACAGTAACCCAGAGCTCTATAAGGCCGATGAGAAAGTTTTGAGTTTATATTAAAGTTATCTGGAGGGCAGGCAAGTGGCTCAGTCCTTTAGTTATTGAAAATCCATCCTTAGTTTAAGCTGGACAATCAAAGAAACATGGCTCTCTCTTCCCCACTCCTTTTCTCATCATCCATTCTTACAATGATGCCTTTAAATGAAGTGGCTATTTGGCATTACGGCCAATGCTTCCTTTGAGAAATAATAAAGAAGCACTCTAACAAGAGTTGTTGCTATACTTTTTGCAAATAGCATGTTGAGAACCAAGTCTGAGTCAATCCAAATTCTATCTATTCCTCTCTGATCTCAGCACCAAGATTATTCATACTTCTAATTAATGAGTTTGCTTTCATCTTATAGACAAATATGTAGTTGCTCATTTCCCCCTCTTTCCTTGCTACTGAAAAACACAGTGAAACATGCTAGAAAGAGTGGTGGACATTTGAAACACATTTTCTGAATTTACCTTTCACCTGGGCTCTTTGAATGTGTTTTTTCATTAGAAGGACTGGTGCTGAAGCTGAAGCTGAAGCTTCAGTACTTTGGTCACCTGATGCAAAGAGCCAGCTCATTAGAAAAGATCCTGATTCTGGGAAAGATTGGAGGCAGGAGGAGAAGAGGGTGACAAAGAACAAGATGGTTGGGTGGCATCACTGACTCAGTGGAGGTGAGTTTAAGCAAGCTCAGGAGATGGTGAAGGACAGGGAAGCCTGGCGTGCTATAGTCCATGGAGTCACAAAGAATCAGACATGACTGAGCGACTGAACAACAATAATCTTTTTGTAAATTTCACATTTCCTCTGCACCTCCTTGTAAGCCATCTTAAGGCAGTTTTTGAGGGAACATAGTGAAGAAAGAGGACAGAAAGAGAGGGAGGGAAGAAATAAGAATGGAAGCAAGCAAAGAAGGAAAATATAAATAAATGGTCAGTGTCTATTTCACTCATGTTTGTGGCAGAGTTGCAATGAAAAATTTTGATCATAATAAATTGAGAATTAGAAAACAGATATTCAAGAAAGACATAAAGTTATATGACGTAAAGTTATCACTTCAGAAATGGGTTCCCAACAAGGTTATTAGTCTTTCTTAAATGAGTGAATAGCAGCACTAAAGCCAGAGCTTGGACCTTTCCATAGTTAACTGCTAACACAGTTCAGAAGCAGCAAAAGCAAATCTTTGTTTTGCAGTCTGTTGTAGTCTCATTGCTTGTGCGTATCTCATTATTTTCTGCAACCTAAAGTAGGTATGGAGGGCAAAGATTTAGATTTGCCAGTCTTAAAGTCTGCAGGGTCTTTTGCCAGTCTAAAAGTCTGCACAGGTTCTGATGCTCCAACAGAGGAGAAAGAGCCAGCACACAAGCAAGCAAATAAAAGATACTAGATCAAAAAGATATGTTTAAAGACAGTACATACACCAGCCCCAGGGTACTTCAAATATTTATAATTCTCTACATATTTAATCTTTAAGAGTTCTTGAGATGCCATGTTCAGAATGTGATAGTAACACACTCAGCTCTGTGCTGATCCTATCAAAGTTGCTGAAGAAACAAGAGACAGTGAGAGATGAAGGAAATACATGAAAAAGACAAAATAATCAGAACTCCTAAGGCAGTCCACATGACTAGATTCACAGAATGACAGAAGTTAAACGGGACCTTGGAAATCCCCTCCCTGTGTTTCACAAAGAGAACACTAGGACATAGGGAGATTTCCCAGCATGGCCATATTATTCAGAGCTGGATATCTTTGGAGTAAAAGCACGGTGCTTTCCAATGAGATGAACAAATAATGGTTTGCCACAAATCAGAGAGTATTAACTCAAATGGCACAGGTCAGCCACAATATGGACTAGAGTAGCACATAACATATTATACTTCAAGGGGTGATACTAGTTACATTATTATTAATAATAATGTCAGCTATCAATCAGTATATAATTATTGTGGGTTCATCTTTGTGCCACACTAGAAGGAATGAAGGGGCTTCCTTGGTGACTTTGCAGCAAAGAACCCACCTGCAAAGCAGGAGACATGGGTTCAATCCCTGGGTTGGGAAGATCCCCTGGAGGAGGGCATGGCAACTCACTCCAGTATTCCTGCCTGGAGAATCCCATGGACAGAGGAGCCTGGGTGTCCATAGGGTCACAAAGAGTCGGACCCGACTGAAGCCACTGAGCATAGCACACGGAACAGAAGGAATGAAGAAAGTAGAGAAGAAACGTTTTCTAAGGACACCATCCCTGGCTTCAGTGAACTTCCATTTTAATTGGGAAGAGAGAAAAATCACTGAAAAAATACAACAAATAATTCATGGTTGTCCAACAATGTGCATGTTTTAGGGACTAAGATGTTGCAGCACTCATGGTCATGCCACAGTGCCTCTTGTCTCAGTTCAGTTCAGTTCAGTCGCTCAGTCATGTCCGACTCCTTGCAACCCCATGGACTGCAGCACGCCAGGCTTCCCTGTCTATCATCAACTCCCGGAACTTACTCAAACTCATGTCCATCAAGTTGGTGATGCAATCCGATCATCTCATCCTCTGTTGTCCCCTTCTCCTGCCTCCAATCTTTCCCAGCATCAGGGTCTTTTCTAATGAGTCAGTTCTCATCAGGTGGCCAAAGTATTGGAGTTTCAGCTTCCACATCAGTCCTTCCAGTGAATATTCAGGACTGATTTCCTTTAGGATTGACTGGTTTGATCTCCTTGCAGTCCAAGGGACTCTCAAGAGTCTTCTCCAACACCATAGTTTAAAAGCATTAATTCTTCGGCACTCAGCTTTCTTTATGGTCCGACTCTCACATCCATACATGACTACTGGAAGAACCATAGCTTTGACTAGATGGACCTTTGTTGACAAAGAAATGTCTCTGCTTTTGAGACATGCTGTCTAGGTTGGTCATAGCTTTTCTTCCAAGGAGCAAGCATCTTTTAATTTTATGGTTGCAGTCACCATGTGCAGTGATTTTGGAGCCCAAGAAAATAAATTATGTCACTATTTCCATTGTTTCCCCATCTGTTTGCCATGAAGTGATGCCATGACAGGCCTCTTTTCTAGCCCTGACTTATTGAAGGCATCAGTCTTCTCTTAAAAGCCCAATAGGTGATTGTCCAGAATCTGCTTAATTTGCTGATTGACAAATCATTTTTCCTAATGCAGCCCATTCTATTTAAGAACATTCCATATTATGAAAATATCCCCTTTATATTGATCCCAGATTCTCCTCCATTTCCTCAATGTATATAATCCTAGAGATAAACTTAAATTCTCCTTCTATGTGACAATCTTTTGGATATTTTAAGATACTAATTTTGGCTTTCTTCCATCCTGACTGTGAATTCCTTTAATCATTCCCCATATAGTATGGTTCCAGGTTCCTCCCCTACCTGAGAACTCCCCAGAATCTAATTCAACACTCCAGGTGTGGTCTCAGAATGGAGTGGGAAGATTGCCTCTTGTTCTGAAATGTGGATTCTATTTCTGTTCTTGTTGCCCAAAGTTGCATTAGTGTTTTGGCAACTACATCACACAGTTGACTCATACTGAACTTAGAGTCAATTAAAACCTCTGTCTTTTTCACATGTGTTATTGATAAACCCCCTCCCAATTATTCATGTGTGTGATTGTTGATGGTTTTTATTTTTAAATTTACATTTATGCCTGTTAAATTTCATGGTGTTATGTTCAGTCTGTCGTTGAAGCTTTTGGAACAATTTTTGGATCCCTTTTAAGCTTTCCTTCCTGGCTATGTGTTCACATACAGGTTGATTTAGCCATATGTGTTCTCATTTCTAAGTTAAGGCCGATTAGATGTAGGTCAAAGCCATAACTGGGGGTTCCCAGGTAGCTCAATAGAAAAGAATCTGCGTGCAATGATGGAGACTCCAGAGACGCAGGTTCGGTCCAGATCCCCTGGAGGAAGAAATTACAACCTAGTTCATTATTCTTGCCTAGAGAGCCCCTTGGACAGAGGAAACTGGTGGGCTACAGTCCATGGGGTCGTGGAGTCAGACACAACTGAAACACACTCACGCAAAGCCACAGTTAAAGAATGATGTTCTTTTAAGGTAAAACCTGTTCATTTGTTATCTGTCTTTGGGTCTTGTCGTAGTAAAGGTAGACTTGGACGTGAAGCATCCTGTGATTGGAGAGCTGTGTGAACACATGGATTTGGGAGGGATGCAAACTTTTGGTCCACACTCATAAATACCTGCCTGCCATTGCAGGAGACATGGGTTTGATCCTTGGATCTAGAAAATCCCCTGGAGAAGGAAATGGCAACCCACTCTTGCCTGGAGAATCCCATGGACAGAGGAGCCTGGCGGGCTGCAGTCTATGGAGATGCATTGTCAGACACAGCTTAGTGACTAAACAACAGGAAAACCCATATGTATTATATTTAAATCAGCATAGCCCTGATCTACAAACTTAACAGTACTATTAAGGAGGGAAAACAGACTGACATGAAGTTGGATTTACCTTACATTTTTTTAAACTGAAATACAGTTGATTTATAATATTGTACTTGTTTCAGGTATACAACAAAATGATTCAGGTATATATAGTTTTTCAGATCATCTTTCCATTATACATTATTACAAGTTATTTAATTAGTTCTTTGTGCTATAGAGTAAATCCTTGTTTCTTGTCTATTTTATGTGTAGGAATTTATATCTGATAATCCCATACTCCTAACTGAGCCCTCTCCCACCCCCTTGATAACCGTAAGTTTCTTTTTTTATGTCTATGAGTCTGTTTCTGTTTTGTATGTAGATTCATTTGTATTATATTTTAGCCTATATATGTGATAGCATATGATATTTGTCTTTTTCTGACTTACTTCCATGTTGATGCTGCCTTACTTATTTTTAATGCACTTCGTGACCCAAAACAAATGATCGAATCTCTCTGAACTGTAATTTTTCTATCTGCTAAATGGGCCTTTCTCAAGTTCCTTCAGTTGTTTCTCTTTGTGACCCCATGGGCTGTAGTCCACCAGGCTCCTGTCTCTGGTTTCTCCAGGCAAGAATATTGGGGTAGGTTGCCATTTCTTCCTCCAGGGGATCTTCCTGACCCTAGGATGGAAAACACGACTTTTTTTGTTTGTTTTTTTCATTTATTTTTATTAGTTGGAGGCTAATTACTTTACAGTATTGTAGTGGTTTTTGTCATACATTGACATGAATCAGCCATGGATTCACATGTGTTCCCCACCCCGATCCCCCCTCACACCTCCTTAGCTAAGGAAACCACGACTTTTACATCTCTTGCATTGGCAGGCAGGTTCTTTATGACTAGCGCCCCCTGGGAAGCTTCTAAATGGGTCTAATATTATCTAATTTGCAGAATTTAGTAGAGATGAAAATGACCAATAATACTCCCCTTGGCACATCACAGTCATTGAACTAACATTAGTCCTTACACACACCCACACAAACGAATGGCAAAAAGATAAATAAATAAAAATGAAACCAAAGATCACTGTCATGCCAAACCAGATTGACTAGAATAGTAGATAAAAATTATATATGGAAGTATTTTCAAAAGCCATTCTTCAGCCAAGCTTTCACCAGTCATCTGGATGTAAATAGTAAGCTTCTAAAAAATAACATTTTCTGGGTCTTTCACAGGCCTCCTTTCTGGCAACACTTCATTTGTTGGAAGTGTATGTTAAAACAGGTACGGATAGATTTCTTTAAAAATATTCTCAACTTGGATTTTCTCCTCATCCACACTCACTTTCAACCCTTCATTCCAAGTCAGTGAGGCTTGAGTTGTGTTTCACATCGCATACTCCTTTCCTTCATTTTGCACTCGAGGCGGGGAGAGTGTCGCAGTCCCTGTGGGTCCCAGGGAAAAAAGGAGATGGTGACAAGGCGAAGAGATCTTGGGTGGTTCCCTGATCATTTTTCATCTGCTCTTTTAGCATTGAGAGATGTGTGATAAAAGATGAAGTCTTGTGCCCCGTGCCCGCGGCTGTCTTCCTGATGATTAATATCCTGATGTAGATTAATATTTAAAAGTGCACCGGCAGTGGAGATAGGGGCCGGGGGGGGGGGGTAGTAATTCATGAGATGAGACGGAGATCGCCTCTTCCCTCTCATGAGCCTCTCAAAACGCTATTCAGAGCTAAGTTGTGTAAATGACGAAAAATTTAAAAAAAGAGGAAAAAAGGAAGAAAGTATATTCTGGTATAATAAAATTGAGCTTGTGCGCAAATCCTGGATACTTTCCCACCAGGATGATTTTATCTGGCATCTTTCTAGATCAGGCAGGAACAAGACCACGCCCCCCACTCTTGCCCCACCCCTTCCCCCCCACCCTGCCAAGTTCTATAGATTTTAAAATTAAATTAAGGAACTCGACACCAATAGTCCTGATACTGCATAGTAAGGACTCAGCACTCCTTGTGCTGTTGCTGAATGTTCACCGTAATGTATTATTAAGATTGCAAAAATTAGTGAAGATGTCCAGTTTCTTGTGATCCTGTTGCCCGGATGCCTGGCTCCCCAGCCTCGGTGAGGAAGCAGTCCTAAGTATCTGGCTGCTTTCCTGCCCCAGCGTCTTTCATCCAGCCTGGAATGAAGACTTGTCAGGCAGGCCCTGCATGCATGCACAGTTGCATTAGTCGTGTCTGCCTCTTTGTGACCTCACGGACTGTAGCCTGCCAGGCTCCTCTGTCCATGGGGTTTTCCAGGCAAGAATACTGGAGTGGGTTGTCATTCCCTTCTCCAGGGATCTTCCCGACACAGGGATCGAACCCAGGTCTCTTACCTTTCCTGTACTGGCAGATGTGTTCTTTACCCCTAGCGCCGCCTGTGCGATAAATTCATCTGAGAGTCAGGGTTGTGGGGCGAGCACTGATGTCGGGAAGGGCAACATTCACTTGGAAATGTGTTTGAAAGGAAGCGGCTGGGGTTTGGGGTGGAGGGAAGGCAGCCCAGAGAAGGCTGAGTCCTTTTGAGGGCTGGAAGGATCGGGCTGTCTCCTCTCTGTGGTGTTTGGGCAAGTGCCACCATGGCCAGAGGGCTACAGCTTGGGGACCGAGATGGAGCCAGAGCTTGTCTTCCTCCAGTTGGTTCTCTGTCCCATCCCTGTAAGCAGGAGCTGCTGAAGAGGAAACCCATTAGCAGCCTTCCCTTGGAGCGCCGAGGGCGGTAGCAGCCCTGTTAACCCCTGTTTCCCATTCACTCCAAACCAGTGCTCACTGAGGCAGCCAAAGGGAGCTGCCCACTTTGCGGTACCCACTGATTTGACTTATTAGTAAGATGGTAATTATGTTGGAAAGGGATGAAGAAGGGCAACGAGGGGGAGGTGATGGAGGCAATTTGTCAGAGATGGGATGACAGCCCGGCACCTCCGCCTCAGTGCCCAGGAGAGAGGGCGGGGCGGAGAGGAGGGAGAAGGTGGCTCCCTAATCACGACTGAGCCTTCGTGTGTGCCTTTTTAGAAACTTGCTTGCGGGGAGTGGCCTCACCCACTGGGCCTTATGAAATAACTACTCACAGCAAAGCTCAAAGACGGCCTTTGGAGGGTGCACTTCCTGATGGGTATTTCTCCGCGCCAGTTATAGCTGTCTATTGTTTTAAACTAGCTTACTGATATCTCTTTCAAGAGAGTTAAAGGTAAATTTAGATAAGCTAGTATGAAGTTTTGCCTAGCAGCTGGGATATTCAAAATGGGAAGCATCCTTTATGTGGTCCTTCAAGGAATATTTGTTGAGGACATACTATGTACTTGGCATAGATGCTGGGGACAGAGTCATGCATCAGACAGACATAGTTTGGTTGTTGACATGCCCATAGCGCTTACATTTTTGTAGGGTGCAGAAAATAAATCATCAAATAAATAAGTACTTTTAGATTGTACAAATTGTTACTGTGATGAAGAATGGGAGCATTTTTCATTGAGTGGGGAGTGAATGGTTCTGTGAGTAGTGGTGTTCTTGCTATGTAAAAGTTAGATAGAAATCTGGGGGGAAATAGTATCTCTAGCAGATGACTGAGCAATGTAAAGATCTTAAGTTGGAAGTGAACTGGCATTCTGAGGGCTGGTGCCAAGACAGGAGGGCTAGAAGCAAAGGAAACAAAAAGTGTCAAGGTCAGGGAGGAGGTGAGAGATGCAGCCAGGGGAGTCAATCACATGCCATGAGTCATTTCAATATTATTCCAAGAAGATGTTCAAGGATTTCCATCAAAAAGTTGACATGATCAAGTTCACATTTTCACAACATCTCTCCAATTGCTGAATGATGAATCAGTCATGTGCAAGCAAGAGAAACTAAGGAAAGTGGGGGTCTGTTGAGCCAGACAACAGATGATAAAAATGCCAGCATTCAAAGGAAACAAGTGGATTACAAAGGATGTGGTGTCATAGCCCCAAAGAAAGGAGGTGCTGGAATTCAGCAGCCATCCTGTGTACTTATTGTATTGCCCTTTGGCTTGACAATCTTGCAATGGGTTTTCCTTGTTGCCTATTGTACTCCTGATGGGTAAATATCCCCATTAAACAGATGATAACACAGAGATTTAAAGCGATATTTAAAATATAACTGAGCAATTCATCAGGAAGTAACACAACATTGTAAATGAACTATACATGGATAAAATTTTTAAAAAAATAAAGTGACTTGTCCTTCATTCCACATAATACTAGGTGGTAAAAACAGACCTTTATTTATTGGAATATACTTGCTTTACAATTCTCTGTCAGTTTCTGCTGTACAATGGAATGAATCATCTATATGGATACATATACCCTCCCTCTTGGATCTCCTTACCATGCCCACCCCATCCCACCTCTCTAGGACATCACAGAGCACTAAGCTGGGTTCCCTGTGTTTGATAGCACATCTCTATTAGCTATCTGTTTTACACATGATAGTATGCTCAGTTACTCAGTCATCCACACTTCTCTGTGACCACATAGACTGCAGCCCGCCAGGCTCCTCTGTCCACGGGATTTCCCAGGCAGAGATAGTGGAGTGGGTTGCCATTTCCTCCTCCAGGGGATTTCCCATCCCAGGGATCAAACCTGCACCTTCTACATTGACTGGCAGATTCTTTACCACTGAACCACTTGGGAAGCCCACATATGGTAGTGGTTAAGTGTGTGAGTATATATAAAATGTAATATATATTATATTATATATAGCCATGATATATATGTATATATGTATATATATATATATGTATATATGTATATATATATATATGCTTCCCTGGTGGCTCAGCAGTAAAGAATCTGCCTGCCAATGCAAGGTAACAAGGCAAAAATACAACCTTCAGAATAGGATAAAATATTTGCAAACAAAGCAACATATAAAGGATTAATCTCCAGAATATATAAAAAGCTTGAGGAGCTCAATATAGTTAAAAAAAAAAATCAAAAAATGTGTGGAGGACCTAAACAGATATCTCTCCAAAGAAGACATACAGATGGCCAAGAGGCACATGACAAGATTACTGGAAGTGAAAGTGAATTCGCTTAGCCATGTCCGACTCTTTGTGACCCCATGGACTGTAACCTATCAGGCTCCTCCGATCATGGTATTTTCCAGGCAAAAATGCTAGAGTGGGTTGCCATTTCTGAGCCACCAGGGAAGCTGAAAAAATTACTAGAGAAATGCAAATCAAAACTACAATGAGTTATCACTTCACACAGGTCAGAATGGCCATCATCAAAAAATTCTACAAACAATAAATGCTGGAGAGGGTGTGGCAAAAAGGGAACCCTCTTGAACTGTTGGTGGGAATGTAAATTGAAAGAGAATTTGAACCCAGATGAACATATCTGAAATATGTGTTGCCCCCAATATACTACACTGCCTGTCTTTTGGGGAGACACTCTCTCCCAGGCACCAGGGTAGATCTTAAGCACGGGACTCTAGTTTGGATTATCGCTTTGCCTCTCAACACCTAGAACAATGCCTGGGAAATAGCGGGTGCTCAGAAATATATCTGCATAAATGAATGGCTGAGTTAACAATTGCTGGATAGTAAATTAGACTATTTTGGCTCCTTCTGCATGGGGTGTAGATTGGTCCTACGCACCAGGTTGTCTAAAATGGAGGACAAGCAGTACCAGATATGCAGGAGGTGGGATGCTGAGATGGGGAAGTGGGGAAGGACTGTATCGATTAGGGAAATGACTTGTCTAAGATATAGGTCAATCAATGAGGTGTGGTCTCAGTACTCACCTCTCACTCTCAATCCCAAGAGGCTGCATGGACCCCACAGAGATGTCAAAGGACCTGGAAATAAATCCTGGAGATGATTATCCATAGACCTCAGCATTCTCCTTAGAAAAGAGGAATAATGTTACCCATCCTTCAGCAGTGTGGTGAGAAATACATGAACTAATTAAATAAGAAATGCCCCAAAACAAATCCTGGCCTGATAAAAATTCTGATGAGCTCATCAAATATCAGTTTTAGGGGTGATGCACTCTGATCATATACTCTTGAATATTAATAGCCAGTCCATGCAGAAGTATTAGAAATTACTCAGGTTTCTTAATCTGCTAAAAATATGTGCACCAACAAGAAACATATCCTGGGCAATTTCTTTGGAAAATTTGCTATTTATCAACTCACAGAAATTCCTAATACACTTATTAACTCAACCAAGATTTTCTTAAAACTATAAAAATGCAAGATGATTGATTGACCAACATTTAGGGAAACAGAGAATAGCACTGAGGATTCCAAGGGACACTTATCCACATGACTATTCCATATCTTGCAGTGTAGTGGGGGAGAGAGAGAAAATATGTATGGGTTGATAGAGGGAATTGTGAAAAATATTCTGGAAATATGGGAAGCCTTCACCCATTGTTGGCTGTTTTTTAGCTTGTAAAGACCACCCAAAGTCTACACATCTATCCCTTATTCTACACTTACCAAATAGTTCTCAGGTGGCCTGCTCAGCTTCGCTGGTGGCATAGCAGTAAAGAATCTGCCTGCCAAGGCAGGAGATGAAGGAAATGCCAGTTTGATCCCTGGGTCAGGAAGATCCTCTGGAGAAGGGCATGGCAACCCACTCCAGTATTCCTGCTTAGAGACTCCCAAGGACAGAGGAGCCGGGTGGGCTACAGTCCAGGGGTTGCAAAGAGTCAGACACAACTGAAAGACTGAGCACTGAGCTAAGGATGAATGTTGTTACATGGTTCATTAACTTCGTACATACACGACTGTCTCCTCAAATTGACAATGAGTTATACCTCCTACATTTATTCTTAGTGATTCTCTCAAGTTCAGTCAGTAAAGAATCTACCTGCAATGCAAAAGACCCAGGTTCAATTCCTGGGTTGGGAAGATCCCCTGGAGAAGGAAATGACAACCGGCTCCAATATTCTTGCCTGGAGAATCCCGTGGACAGAGGAGGCTGGCAGGCTATAGTCCATGGGGTCACAAGGGTCGGACATGACTTAGCAACTAAACCACCACCATCATTGTCATGGTCAAATCTTTACTGACACAACTTTAATGTCAGTCAAGTTGCTCCCTCAGACTTAAAATCTAGTGAGATTGGCTTGAAACCTCATTTTTGCATTTTGCATGTGAAAATTCAAAGCCAATTGATCCCATGATTTTTCTTTAAACTCCTTGAAGGCTTGAATTGGATCCTGTTTTTTTCTCTATGATATCTTCAGTTCTCCATATTGCTTCAATAAAGTGACTCCATCTTTTTACTACCTTTTCCAAAAGAAGATCGAACCCACCATTAAAATAACTAAGATCACAGAAAACTTCATAAAGGAGCTGAAAGGAGAGTTGGGGAAGAGTAGGGGACATGGAGAGAAAATACTGGATGCTAGAAAAGCAAGCAAAACAATGGCATATTATACAGATTTTTTCTCCAAAAGTCCTTTCTGTTCTCTCTGATGCCTACAGCTTCTCACTTAGCCCTTTATTTTGAAGTCCCCTATTCTTTCATTCCCTGATCCTTCCATCTTCTTCCACTCTCTTCTCTTCCACATATTTGCAAGAATGATGCATTTACTTATTCTTCATGCCTTCCTTAAAGTAATTTTGCTTATGTCTCTGAGATTGGTCAATGACGGACAAGACCTTGAATTTGTTTCTATACCGTGTTCATCAAGATACAATTTCAACCAAAGACAGCTTGTCTTCCTGTTGTAGCTACACATTCCAGAAAACAAACTCACTCAGAAGGACAATGCAGATAGTGGAGTGCAGTTTATTACATGGGTGGGCCCAAGGCAGAGTTTCCTCTTACCCAAAGACCCCAACCAGTTTTTGTGAAAACCTTATATACTCTAGGTTTACGTGTCCAAATCCACCTCCCCAAATTCCCTGAAACAAGTCTGAAGAAAGGAAAAGAAAGATACAACCAGAGTTAACCCGGGATTCATATGCCTTAAGCCTAGGTAGTTAACAGTGAACAATTATCAATAGGCCTGTGGTCATACCCCAATAAGCAAAATAGAATTTATGAATTCTATTCAGTTACACAGATAATTAGGGTATTCTTTTTGGTGATGGAGAGTCTAGGTATGAGCCCTGGGTCTCTTCCATCCGGGGGGCCTGGTTTTCCAGTTGGCATGTCGTTTCCATAGACACTGGGCATAGAGCTCAAAATCCACAGCCTGGCCCAAGATGGAGTCCTTCTTTCGAGATGGAGCCTGTTCTGTCTGTTTCCTCCTTCATTCCTAGCAGGAATTCAGGTGTCCATTGCTCAAATACTTGTTGGTTTTCAATAGAGTTGGGCTCTTGAGGGGTTACAGCCACTCTCTGCATCTCTTGTATCTCTGCTCCTGAAGGTTTCAGCCAGAATGAATTCTCTGTAGCCAGGGCTTGTGACACTTCTTTATATTTGCATATTCCAATTTCAAAGCCTTGAAAAAGTCAATTTCCCCCTTGCACAGATGAAAGAAGTGAAAGTGTTAGTTGCTCAATCATGACCAACTGTTTGTGACCCCATAGACTATAGCCTGCCAGGGTCCTCTGTCCATGGAATTCTCCAGGCAAGAATACTGGAGTGGGTTGCCATTTCTTCCTCCAGGGGATGTTCCTGACCCAAGGGTTGAACCCAGGTCTCTTGCATTGGAGGCAGATTCTTTGCCATTTGAAATCTTAACCTATTTTTCAAATCAGCTTAAAAAGTAGCCTTCTTTAAGAAGAATTCCCTATTGCTGAGCAAGTTCACCACCTCTTCCCCCAAATGTGGGGGTATTCCTGGCAAATCCCTGTGAACTTCTACAGTTGGCCTTATCATTTGCATTTTAAGTCTGCTCATTCTCATCTCATTTCCTTTCATCTCTGATTAACTGAAAACAAATTTAATTTCATCTCTTTATCCTCATCTCCACACATCATGTATTATTTATAAAATACATTAACTAGTTGCTGAATGAAAGAATTAATGATGAATCAATTCATGATCAATGAATGATGCTGTAAATGATTATCTCTATCACTGTCTGTAATAAATCTTATAAATATTAATAACTGTAATAAATATTACCACATGTATGTGGCATCTAGAAAAATGATACATATGAACCTATTTGCAAACCAGAAGTAGAGACACAGATATAGAGAACTAACATGTGGATACCAAGGGGAAACAGGGTCTGGTGGGAGGAGCTGAGAGATTGGGATTGACGTATATACACTATTGATGGGCTTCCCAGCTGGCCCTAGTGGTAAAGAAGCCGTCTGCCAATTCAGGAGACAGAAGATGCTTGGGTTTGATCCCTGGGATGGGAAGATCCCCTGGAGAAGGGAACGCAACCCACTCCAGTATTCTTGTCTGGGAAATCCTATGGACAGAGGAGCCTGGCGAGGTACAGTCCATGGGTTTGCAAAAGAGTTGGACACGACTTAGCACACACTATTGATACTATGTATTAATTAGATAACTGATGAGAACCTATCCTATAGCACGGAGAACACTACTCAGTGTTCTATGGTGATATAAATGAGAAGGAAATCCAAATAAGAGGGGGTATGTGTAAACATAGAGCTGATTCACTTTGCTGTGAGCAGAAACTAACCAATATTGTAAAGCAACTGTACTCCAATAAAATTTATATAAAAAGCAATGCCTCTTTTTCAAAGAGAAGTAAAAATGAAAATGCAACAACATTCTCTCTCTCTCTCTCTCCTCTCTTTTTTTTCTTTTCTCTTTGTGGAGTTGCCACAGGTTTGGCAGCAACTGGACTGGTTGGTTGCAAACACTGTGATGTGTTTTGGCCCCTGAATCCTATATATTATGGCATATGAAAACAAAAAACTTATAATTTCAAGATGATAATTTGAATGGAAACAGATGGTATTTCAGTAGTGATGCTCATAGATTCTTCCATCTTGTGGGTCATATTCCCTGCCTGCTTCCCTTGGGAAAATATTACATTTGCCACATTTCATTCTCCACCTCCCTATTCCCACCCCTCTGGCCATATGTTTCATCATGAGGGCACTTAAAATATCATAGAATTGGCCTAGCCTCATGATATTTAAAAATGAGATGTGACAATGTATTAAATATATTTCCAACACATGGGCTACATAAGAAGAAGGAAAAGGCACGAGAAAAAGTTCACACCATGTTATTTTGAGTGGAGGTCAGCAAGAAAGTAGGGGACATAATATAAGGGATTTCAGATAACAGAAAAACTGGCTACTCTGGCGTAATGCCTGAAAGATGGTGTTTGGCAAATGTGTGATCAATGTTTTCGAGAAACAGACCATCAATCTGAAAATGTGCATTTAAATTTATAGAAGCAAAAATCTCAGACCACCCAGAGAGCTTAACTGTCTGTCCTCTGGTCTGGAGAACGAGAAAGGGAAAGGTCACCCATCTGGTTCCCTGGACATGGGGCTGCTGCTTTGCTGGGATTGTCTGCCTCTTGGCCCACCATGTGCGGAACTTGGCTGGACTTAGCTGTGTTGGCAGCAGGTGAAATATCAAATAGGAAGATGATAAATAATAAATGGACCCATATTTCATACTTGGATGGAGGGAAATGTTAATGGAGTTAGGGCAAGTTTGGCTCCCTCATTTCAAACAGCCAGGCTTTGATTAATTCAGGGTTGATCATTCAATCTCCAGAGGCCTTGGGATGGTATTTCTCTCTTCCAGAATGGGTAGAAAAGCTGACCATGTTGGAGGGTCTGCATGATTCAACTCCTTCTAGAGGTTCAGCAATTAGAAGTCCAGCTGGCTTTTGATTTCCCACTTGCCCTTAAGACAAGCTTGATGTCAATGTATGACAAAAACCACTATAATGTTGTAAAGTAATTAGCCTCCAATTAAAATAAGTAAATTAATTTTAAAAATAAAAATAAGAGATTCTATCCCACCCATCCACCCACCCCCCAGAAGAGACAAGCTTGGTAGATATGAGAACTACCCTCTTTCTATGCTGCCTACTTGTGGGGAAAAAAAAAAAATCATCCTTCTTATACTTATTATACAGGGCTATGAGTACCCCAGGGGGCATAAGGATTTGCAGTGAGTATTCAACACCCTTGGGTTATCATGGCATGTCTTCTAGTGCATAAGCTTTACTCCAATGATCAGAAAGAATACATCACATTTGTATCAAAGTAAACATATATATGAAACTGAACATAAGACAAAAGTTCCTCATAATTCTAGAGATAAAACAAACATAAGATTAGAAAATAAAAACTTTAATGAAGAGCCTGGCCTTCCCACAGACTCTTTGTTTACATCTTCCCATCCCTACTAATATCTTCTCACTCCCCTCAGCTACTAGTGGGGAGTTGTGATGGAGGGCTGTACTGGAGCCTCTTCCTGCAAAAACACTGGCTGTTCTGTCGGAAACAGAAGAGCAAATTACTTCTCACTTTTCATCTTGTTGCTTTCCCTCTAAGGATCTATAGGACAGAAACCACAATACTCTCCCTGTCTTCAAGTAACTGATACTCATTAGGGTTTGGGACTAGGTAATACAGAGTTCAGACCCACAGTGGAATCAGCAGAGTATCTCTTGGACTTTCTGTTTACTAATAAGTAACTGGAGGAACTGGCGCTAGCTCCTACGTTCAGGCAAATGAGCTACTTTAGTGGTAACGGAGATGTTCAATAAGGTAGGACAGTTGTCATCATCACTGGCAATTGTGGAGACAGAAAAGAATATAGACTATTGACTCTTTGAGATCCGATGGACTGTAGCCCACCAGGCTCCTCTGTTCGTGGAATTCTCCAGGTAAGAATACTGGAGTGGCATGCCATTCCTTTCTCCAGGGGATCTTCCTCATCCAGGCATCGAACCTGGGTCTTCTGCATTGCAGGTAGATTCTTTACCATCTGAGCCACCAGGGAAATTCCATAGAATACTGAATATTGTGTAACTCAACTAATGTGCCTCCTTTGGAAGTTAATTGGGAAGAGATAGCTGGGAAGGATGATCATTATGGTGTCAGTCTCAGGACTTTCCTGCAGAAACTCTGCTCCTGTTCTTTTTCCCTTTGCAGTCCAAACTGTCTTCACTCAGGCTTGAGATAGCATTTTTAATTACTTCATATCTCCCATACCAGTTTCTTCCTTTCTAATTCCATAATTAGATCTACTTTCCAGGATCTACTTTTGTAGTTCCGGGATCTACTTTCATTCAGGCTCTCACTTTACACTTTAGATGTGCGACCAACTCAGTTCTCTTTTCCTCCTCTACATGCCACCTGAATGGTTTTTCTTAACTACCACTCTGATCTTGGCACTTTTGTAATCAGAAGTGGCTCCTTCCAATGGTTCCACATTGCCTATGAAACAAAGTTCAAGCTCTTTCAATTTGTACATAAAGGGCCCAATCTGTGTCACATCACCATCCCTCCTCACCCCCACCATAAAGCTATTCAGAGCAGATAGCTCCAGTTTTCATCCTCTGATATGCATGCCCTGTTTTGCCACCTGCCTTTTCCATTTATTCTTCCTGTATTGCTGGCTTCTACCAGTTCTAGCTAACATCATCTTGAAACTTTCAAAGAAGTCTTTCCTGATAATCTCAGCTTACAACATCCTGGCCTACTTAGGAAGCTTATAATGTAGGCAGAGTAACTACTATATACTGTCTTAAATTAGAAACTTGGACCCCAGTGTTCAAAGCAGCACTCTTTGTAATAGCCAGGACATGGAAACAACCTAAATATCTATCAGTGGGAGAGTGGATAAAGATTTCACTCACACATATGATGAAACATTAGTCGGTCATAAAAAGGAACAAAGCTGAGTTGTGTTTTGCAGAGATGTGAATGGGCCTAGAGACTGTCATACAGAATGAAGTCAATCAGGAAGAGAAAAATAAATGTTAGCGGTAAAGAATCCACGGGGCAAGCAGGAGACACAGGTTCAACCCCTGGATTGGGAAGATCCCCTAGAGAAGGAAATGGCAACTCACTCCGTTATTGTTACCTGGGAAACCCCATGGACAGAGGAGCATGGCAGCTATAGTCTGTTGGATTATAAAGAGAAATCCCATGGACAATGGAGCCCAGGGTAGCAGAGTCAGACATGACCTAGGGGCTGAGCAGCACCAGCGAACTGATCTACAAAGCAAAGATAGAGACGGGGGCTTAGAGAACAAACGTATGGGTGCCCGGGGAGAAAGGAGAGAGAGGGATGAATTAGGAGACTGACACACATTCACGACGATACAACTTATAAAATAGGTGACTAATGAGAACCTTCTGGAGAACACAGGGAGCTCTATGCAATGTTCCATGGGATACATGGGGAGGCGTCCCAACAAGAAGGGCCGTATGTGTATGTATGGCTGATTCCCTTTGCTGCAGGGCAGAGACTAACTCAGCACTGTAAAGCAACTACACCCCAGGAAAAATGAAAAAAAAAAAAAAAAAAACCACAGAGAAACATGCAGTTCTTTCCCCTTCCCAACTGCATAAGAAACACTAGAAGGGCAGGGAGCCTCAGCTTTGAAAGATCCTGATGCTTAGTGGAGTGCTTTGAATATAGTAGATGCTCAATAAATATGTGTTGAATGAACGATTGAATTTTAATTTCCTAAGTATGATCATGTAACTTCAACCCTTTAAGATGTAAATATTCCAAGCAACATACTGTCACTTACCGAATGAATTGTTTGCTTATAAATGCTGCCTGAAATAGAGATTAATCACACTGTGGAAATTACCCTGCATAAGTAGAGGTGAGGCTTCAGACACAGGACGGAGAACTAGTTTAAATTCATAAATTAAATTTCTGAAAGAAAAAACAAAAAAACAAAACACTGCTTTCTGTAAGAGATACATCAGCTTATAGACAAGTTCAAACCCAGTGCAAATCTCTAGCTATCTTTCAGGAACAAGTTTGTTTTCACCATAACAGCTATAGAAGCCAGCCAATAGGGGTGGATTAAGCCCTGGTTTCCATGAGCATCAAATGTCAAATCTAGTTATGCTGATAGATTTCAACTGGCAGGTTGAGAAGGTTTGGTTTCCCTGTATGGCAGCTAGTGTCATGTGCAGGGCAGCAAAGGACACACGGACATGAAGAACCGACTTTTGCACTCAGTAGGAGAAGGAGAGGGTAGGATGATTTGAGAGAACAGTACTGAAATATATACATTACCACATGTGAAATAGATAACAGTGCGAGTTTGATGTGAGACCCTGGGCACCCAAAACCAGTGCTCTGTGACAACCTGGAAAGATGGGGTGGGGAGGGAGATGGGAGGCGGCTTTAGAGTTGAGGGGACACATGGATGCCTATGGCTGATTCATACTGATGTATGGCAAAAACCATCACAATATTGTAATTATCCTCCAATTAAAACAAAACAAAGCAAAACAGTAAAGACAGGCTATTCTACTTCTAGTAGCCCAAGACAGAGGAACTGGTATGGCAGAGGTTAATGTAGAGCTGATAATACAAATAAATAAACACTAACAGAAGACATAATGCATGACTCTTGGTTGAAAGCCGTTTTTTAAAGAACTTAATTGAAGTTCCTATTTATTTGCATTAGATTTTACCTAATCCCCTATTTGTGTCCATCCAGGATAACACAAGATATGTCATTTACTCTTTGGCCAGTCTTAACTGTGATGGTTTCTCAGATATTTCTTGCTTTTGACCATCTTGACAATTTTGAGGATTAATTGTCAGATATTTTGTAGAATGGGCCTCCATGGTGGCACAGTTTTAAAGAACCCATCTGCCAATGCAGGAGACACAGGTTTGATCCCTAGGTTGGGAAGATCCCCTGGAGGAGGAAATGCTAATTCACTCCAGTATGCTTGCCTGGGAAATCCCATGGACAGAGGAGCCTGGTGGGCAGCAGTCCATGGGGTCTCAAACAGTTGGACATGACTTAAGGGCTAAACAACAACTAAGAATGTAATGGCATATTACTGTTATTTTTGCATATTCCTAATGACAAATGATATTGAGCAGCTCTGCATATGTTTATTTTCCATCTGTATATTTTATTTGGGTAAATATCTATTCAAATATTTTGCTCATTTTTAGTTGGGATATTTTTCTTTTTGAATCTTGACCTTTTTTTTGTATATTTTGAATACAGATTCTTTATCAGATAAGCATTTTGCAAACATTCCCTCCCAATCTAGTGCCTGTCTTTTGATTCTATTAAGAGTGTCATTCCCAGAGCAGAAGTTTACAATTTTTATAAAATCCAAAGTATCAGTTTTTTCCTTCAGGAGTCATATCAATGTCTTATATTTGAAAACTTATCACAAAACTCAAAATTCGGTAGATTTTTCTCCTATGTTTTCTTTAAGGTATTCCACATTTTACATTAAGTCAACAATCCATTCTGACTTAATTTTTTACTGAGATATAATTGGCATGTAACATTACATTAGTTTCAGGAACAGAACATGTTGATTTGATATTTGTATATCCCAGAATCCTTTCATGGATGCATTGTTCTCAATCTGTTTCTTTCAATCTCTGGACCCTAGTGGATATTTTCCCCTCTTAGGAGAGATGGGAAACCTGAAGGGGACTGGAATTGAAGGAATGTTCTTCCTGGTATAAGCCTTTAGCAAAGATTTTCTCCCTGGAGAGTGGGATTTGGTTAAATAGAAGTCTCTGAGCCTATTTCACAATGAGTATGCTTCCCCTTTCTCTGCCAGAACAAGGAAAGAGTCTTTATTAAAATTTCACCATGAGAACTGGATAGAGTTCTGGAGATAAAACCCATGAGTGTATGAGACCCCTCCTAAGACAATGGTTTTCAGGATCTTTCCCCTTTCAAGCTTATCCATAATCAGCCTCCTGCAATTTATCAAATCTGCTGCCTAAATGTTTCTGTCATGGGTTCCCACAACTACCCTAGGTTCAGTAATTCAGAATAAACACTCATAGGATTCAGAATATCATCATACAGCTAGGATTTATGACAGTAAAGTGACACAAAGCAAAATCCTCCAAGGAAGAATGCACATGGGTGAAATTTGGAGGGAACCAGCCACAAGCTTCCCCCAGTCTGGTCTCAGAGGAGGCACCCAGGATGCTCTAAATTCCTACAGCTAGGAGCTGTGACAATCCATGTTCAGTGCTGCCTGTCAGAGAATCTCATAGACTCAGTGCTCAAGGTTTTTATGAGGGTCACCTTCAGCCTGGCACATACCAAGCTTTCAGCCTCCCAGATGGGAAACAGGTGTCCGCTAAATCACATGGTTCATATAAACAACCTAGGCACCATGAGTGAACACTGTTCTCTGAACGGTGAGAACCGTTCCAAAATTTGAGTTGCCAGGAACCCGCTGACTTGCAAGCAGACGTCTCCAAGGAGAGGTCTCAGGCCTGCTATCTTACTGTTCTGCCCAGTGCTCCTACTAGTTTATGTTCCCAGTGCTTCTGTTTCCAGCAAGTAGATCTTAAGTGGCTCTATCTCCCTGGATGTGTCTGTGCTGTGCTTAGGCACTCAGTCGTGTCCGACGCTTTGCAACCCCGTGGCCTGCAGCCCGCCAGGCTCCTCTGTCCATGGGGATTCTCCAGGCAAGAATACTGGAGTGGGTTGCCATGCTTCCTCCAGGGGATCTTCCCAGCCCAGGGATTGAACCGCACTGCAGGTGAATTCTTTACCAGCTGAACCACCAGGGAAGTCCCCTAGATGTGTCTGTCTCTCCAGATTTCAGGGTAGCGGTTTATCCTGCAACCTCAGTTCTCTGAGAGGTCTAAGAGTAGTCATTGCTTTGCAATTTTTCCAGCTTTTTATTTTCTTTTTTAAAAAATTTGTTTGGCTATAACAGATCTTAATTGCAGCATGCTGGATCTTTAGTTGCAGCATGTGAACTCTTTTAGTTGTAGCATGGGAATTTTATTTGTGGCATGTGGGATAAAGTTCCCTGACCAGGGATTGAACCCAGGTCAATCCCCTGCACTGGGAGGATGGAGTCTTAACCACTGGACCACCAGGGAAGTCCCTCCAGCTTTGTCTTATTGGAAGAATGGGAATGATAACTTTTAAGCCATTTAAATAGCAAAGCTGAAATCAGAAGCTCCAAGGTAAAATTTTCGTATCACAAATTCTCTCTCAGAAAAATTCTTCCACAACTCTGTAGTTAACAACAGACAGGACTTTAAAGATTTTTAAAAAATGAAAAATTAAAAAAAGGATGTCTGTAGGATACATGTGTGAACATGTGTGTATGTATATGCCTGGCCAAAGAGCGATATCCAAAATAAACTGCTGAGGGACTGAATCAGTAATTCTTACTGTATATATATCAAAAACAAGGAGAGATAAAAAAGCCTTCCTCTGCAATCAATGCATAGAAATAGAGGACAACAATAGAATGGGAAAGACTAGAGATCTCTTCAAGAAAATTAGAGATACCAAGGGAACATTTCATGCAAAGATGGGCATAATAAAGGACAGAAATGATACGGACCTGACAGAAGCAGAAGATATTAAGAAGAGGTGGCAAGAATACACAGAAGAACTGTACAGAAAAGATCTTCATGACCCAGATAATCACAATGGTGCAATCACTCACCTAGAGCCAGACATCCTGGAATGTGAAGTCAAGTGGGCCTTAGGAAGCATCACTACGAACAAAGCTAGTGGAGGTGATGGAATTCCAGTTGAGCTATTTCAAATCTTGAAAGATGACACTGTGAAAGTGCTGCACTCAATAGGCCAGCAAGTTTGGAAAACTCAGCAGTGGCCACAGGACTGGAAAATGTCAGTTTTCATTCCAATCCCAAAGAAATGCAATCCCAAAGAATGCTCAAACTACTGCATAATTGCACTTATTTCACAGACTAGTAAAGTAATGCTTAAAATTCTCCAAGCCAGGCTTCAGCAATTTGTGAACCATGAACTTCCAGATCTTCAAGCTGGTTTTAGAAAAGGCAGAGGAACCAGAGATCAATTGCCAACATCTGCTGGATCATTGAAAAAGCAAGAAAGTTCCAGAAAAACATATATTTCTGCTTTATTGACTATGCCAAAGCCTTTGGCTGTGTGGATCACAATAAACTGTGGAAAATTCTGAAAGAGATGGGAATACCAGACCACCTGACCTGCCTCTTGAGAAACCTGTATGCAGGTCAGGAGGCAACAGTTAGAACTGGACATGGAACAACAGACTGGTTCCAAATAGGAAAAGGAGTACATCAAGGCCGTATATTGTCACCCTGCTTATTTAACTTATATGCAGAGTACATCATGAGAAACGCTGGGCTGGAAGAAGCACAAGCTGGAATCAAGATTGCCGGGAGAAATATCAATAACCTCAGATATGCATATGACACCACGCTTATGGCAGAAAGTGAAGAAGAATGAAAGAGCCTCTTGATGAAAGTGAAAGAAGAGAGTGAAAAAGTTGGCTGAAAGCTCAGCATTCAGAAAACTAAGATCATGACATCCGGTTCCATCACTTCATGGGAAATAGATGGGGAAACAGTGGAAACAGTGGCAACCTTTATTTTTCTGGGCTCCAAAATTACTGCAGATGGTGATTGCAGTCACGAAATTAAAAGATGCTTACTCCTTGGAAGGAAAGTTATGACCAACCTAGACAGCATATTAAAGAGCAGAGACATTGCTTTGCAAACAAAGGTCCATCTAGTCAAGGCTATGGTTTTTCCAGTTGTCATGTATGGATGTGAGAGTTGGACTATAAAGAAAGCTGAGAGCTGAAGAATTGATGCTTTTGAACTGTGGTGTTGGAGAAGACTCTTGAGAGTCCCTTGGACTGCAAGGAGATTCAACCAGTCCATCCTAAAGGAAATCATTCCTGGGTGTTCATTGGAAGGATGATGCTGAAGCTGAAACTCTAATACTTTGGCCACCTGATGCAAAGAGCTGACTCATTTGAGAAGACCCCAATGCTGGGAAAGATTGAGGGCAGGAGAAGAAGGGGATGAGAGAGGATGAGATGGTTGGATGGCATCACTGACACAATGGACATGGGTTTGGATGGACTCTGGGAGTTGGTGATGGACAGGGAGGCCTGGTGTGCTGCAGTTCATGGGGTCACGATGAGTTGGACATGACTAAGTGACTGAATGGAACTGAACTGAACATACCAAAATCCTATGGGGGGACATTCTGGAGGATACTATTACTCCAGACCCATCCCAAACCAAGAAAATAAAAATTTTTAAAAAGGCATGGAATTCAGGCAAGAAATTTTTTTTTTTTCTGACTCATGAATTAATTTTTTTTCTCATATAAAAAATGTTCAGTCACGTTAAAAGCAATAGCAACAATAACTCTGTCTTGCACGAGTGTTTTAAGATGTGATTTAAATTGTACTGCTTTCAAAAACTCATTAAATTGAGAATCACGGATGTTTCTTAAGACTACTAAACCATGATTTGGGGAGTAGGAATGAAAAGCCAAGTTTAAGAACCCATGGTATTAAGAACCCTCCAGGATATTATCATGTACACTCAAGTTTGAGAATCATTAATCTAATATTTTAAAGACATAGGTAGAAAATATTTTAAGTGACCCATCCATTATCTCTTCCATAGAGATTATAAAGATTTAACCAGGTTACCATGGCTTCCCTGGTCATTCATATGGAAAAGAATCTGCTTGCAATTCAGGAAATCTGGGTTTGATCCTTTGCTCAGGAAGATCCCCTGGAAAAGGGAATGGCTATACCTCCAGTATTCTTGCCTGGGAAATCCCATGGACAGAGGAGCCTGGTGGGCTACAGTCCATGGGGTCACACAGAGTCAGATGCTACTGAAGCCACTTAGCACATGCACACCTATTTAGAGGCTTTTGGGGAATCTACCCACACTCTAAGAAGATGGAAATATCCAAGAGTTGTCACAATAACTGACAAAATTGTCAGGGAAGCCAAGTCTTAATAAGGAAGGGGGGAAAATTTCTCAAGAATGAAACCACTGGTCTAAGATTGATTTCCTTCAAACTCAAATTAGACTAGGAGCTGGTAAGGTCTGCCAGTACAGCAAGGCTGGAGAGAGCGTATGCTGGCAATGACCTTCGCCCCCCCACTCACCCTAACCCCAGGACCACCTGGCTAGGTGCAGAAAGACAGATACCAAGCCTGTGTCTGAAATAATAATGATGTTAATCAAAGAAGAAAAGCAAGATCATCGGAGGCCATCAATCATCAAGAAGCAAGACGGTACCTGAGATGCAGCACCTACCATCAGATCGAGAAGAGAGAAACAAATATCAAGTCTGAGGTGGCCTGAATCAAATCCTTAGAAAGGAACTTAATTTACAGCATTTTTATACCTAAAGCACATACTGTGGGTAGATTAGGCACATGCATGTAGAACATATATTGTCTAACCTTACTTACATAAAATAATCTTAAGCAAACATTTCAAGAAAAAAAAAATTATTATCTAGGGACTTCCCTGACAGTCCAATGGTTACTGCTTTGCCTTACAATGCTGGGAGTGTGGGTTTGATCCCAGGTCAGAGACCTAAGATCCTACATGCCTCACAGCAAAAAACCCAACACATAAAACAAAAACTATTTTACAACAAATTCAATAAAGACTTTAAAAATGATCCACAACAAAAAAATTAAAAAAAAATTATCATCTATCAATCTGTCTACATATATATCAATTTACATATATTGGAATGTTAATTTTCATTGTGGTTATAGGCACTATTTCCCAAATTCTTCACCACTTTCAGCTTCCATGCTTTTTTCCATATTCTTTTTTTAAAAATTAATTTTTATTGGAGTATATTTGCTTAACAATGCTGTGTAACTATGGTTTTGCATTGTTGAAACTTGCTGTTTGATTCTGGAATACATTCTTAAATAAATGTGGTTATGTAATGTATCATTTTAATGCACATTTTTTACTTTATTTTTTTTGCTAATAACATACCACTTGCTGTGTATTTTATATTTATTTTAGACTGGGGAAATGTTAGACAAAAAAGCAAATTTGAGCTATTTTCTTACTCTAGTTCAAAACAGGCTGTAAAGCAGTGGAGACTAATCACAGCATCAACAACACATTTGGCCCTGGAAATGCTAACACATGTGCAGTTCAGTGGCTGGTCAAGAAATTTTGCAAAGGAGATGGGAGCCTTGAAGATGAGGTGCATGGTGGATAGCCATCAGAAGCTCAACTGAGAGGTTCACTGAAGCTGATCCTCTTACACCTATGTGGGAAGTTGCTGAAGAACTCAACATTGACCATCTTACAGTCATTAGACTGTGACGGGCAATAAGAAGTGGATTGTAAAGACAACCTGTGACAATCAGCTCAGCGATTGGACTGAGAAGCTTCAAAGCACTTCCCAAACCAAACTTGCCCCCAGAAAAGATCATGGTCACTGTTTAGTGGTCTGTTGCCCTTCTGATCCACTACAATTTTCTGAAGCCCAGTGAAACCATTGCATCTGAGAAGTATGCTCAGCAAATTGATGAGAGGCGCTGAAAACTGCAACTCCTGCAGCTGGCACTGGTCAACAGAAAGGGCCCAATTCTCCTCCAGGACAACACCTGAGTGCATGTCCCACCACCACCGCTTCAAAAGTTGAACGAGTTGGGCTATGAAGTTTTGCCTCATTTGTCATATTCAACTGACCTCTTGCCAACCAGCTACAACTTCTTCAAGCATCTCCGCAACTTTTTGCAGGGAAAATGTTTTCACAACCAGTAGGAGATAGAAAATGCCTTCCAAGAGTATGTCAAATCTCACAGCATGGGTTTTTATGCTAAAGGAATAAGCAAACTTATTTCTCACTGGCAAAAATGTATTGATTATAATAGTTTTGATTTTGATTTAAAAAGATGTGTTCAAGCCTAGTTATAGTGATTTATTTTTTTAATTTTTTTTCCATTTATTTTTATTTGTTGGAGGCTAATTACTTTACAATATTGTAGTGGTTTTTGCCATACACTGACATGAATCAGCCATGGATTTACATGTGTCCCGCATCCCGATCCCCCCTCCTGCCTCCCTCTCCATCCCATCCCTATGGGTCTTCCCAGTGCACCAGGCCTGAGCACCTGTCTCATGCATCTAACCTGGACTGGTGATCTCTTTCACCCTTGATCAGTGCTGTTCTTTCAGAACATCCCACCCTCGCCTTCTCCCACAGAGTCTAAAAGTCTGTTCTGTAAGTCTGTGTCTCTTTTTCTGTTTTGCATATAGGGTTATCATTACCATCTTTTTAAATTCCATATATATGCATTAGTATACTGTAATGGTGTTTATCTTTCTGGCTTACTTCACTCTGTATAATGGGCTCCAGTTTCATCCATCTCATTAGAACTGATTCAAATGAATTCTTTTTAATGGTTGAGTAATATTCCATAGTGTATACGTACCACATTGTATATATACCATAGTGTATATGTACCATAGCTTTCTTATCCTTATGCCCATAGCTGATGGGCATCTAGGTTGCTTCCATGTCCTGGCTATGGGAGAAAATAATAGCAAATGAAGAAACAGACAAAGGATTAATCTCAAAAATACACAGGCAACTCCTGCAGCTCAATTCCAGAAAAATAAATGACCCAATCAAAAAATGGGCCTAAGATCTAAACAGACATTTCTCCGAAGAAGACATACAGATGGCTAATAAACACATGAAAAGATGCTCAACATCACTCATTATCAGAGAAATGCAAATCAAAACCACAATGAGGTACCATTACACGCCAGTCAGAATGGCTGCTATCCAAAAGTCTACAAGCAATAAATGCTGGAGAGGGTGTGGAGAAAAGGGAACCCTCTTACACTGTTGGTGGGAATGCAAACTAGTACAGCCACTATGGAGAACAGTGTGGGGATTCCTTAAAAAACTAGAAATAGAACTGCCACATGACCCAGCAATCCCACTCCTGGGAATACACACCGAGGAAACCAGAACTGAAAGAGACACATGTACCCCAAAGTTATAGTGATTTAAAATTCACAGTCTGCAAGCACAATTATTTTTTCACCATCCTAAATAGTTTCCACAGTAAACAAAATGAATCAGCCATATGTATACATATATCCCCTCCCCTTCAGATTTCCTTCCCATAAAGTCACCAGGGTAGAGCCCCCTATGCTGCATAATATGTTCTCATTAGTTACCTATTTATACATAGTGTCAATAGTGTATATGCTTCAATCCCAGTCTCCCAACTCCTCCCACTCCTTCCTGTTCCCTTGAGGAAAGATGAAATATATTGATTTCTTTGGACTTGACTATGTGATCTATTTTGAACACTTGTTTATAGGCAGGTGTAATGTCAACAAGATTTTTGAATATGTTTGCAAAGTGGGGCTTATCTCTACTATTGCCATGGACATCATGTGCCCCAGTTAGCCTGACAGTTTGAGTGAAGACTCACACGGAGAAGATACTGTATTGTAGATTTGAAAAGAGAACCAGAGCTGCTGCTATGGCCAACAAGAAGAATGAATATAAAGATTATTTTAAGCCACCGAGTTTTGCAGGGGTTTGTTATCCAGCGTTATTTTAACAATAGCTGACTGATGTAATAGTATAACTTACAATTTTAAAATATAAAATCAAATTAAATATTCAAGTGTTGTTGTTTAGTCACTAAGTCATGTCTGACTCTGTTGTGACCTCATGGACTATAGCCTGCCAAGTTCCTCTGTCAATGGGATTTCCCAGGCAAGAATGTTGGAGTGGGTTTCCATTTCTTTCTCCAGGGAATCTTTCTGACCCAGGGATGGAACCTGCATCTCCTTCACTGCAGGTGGCTTCTTTACCACTGTGCCACCAGGGAAATTGTCTAAGTAAATGATGGTATATTCATGAAATGAATGTGCAATCACTAAAAATATTATTATAGAAAAATATCCATTGGCATATAAAATGCTCATAATAAACTTTCTAAGTGAACATGTGTCTATAACGTGAATATGTGGCTATAACATACTGTGCTTAGTACTTTTTTTTTTTGGTAGAAAATATGTGTGTAGATTTCTACCTGTATGCATCAATACATTTATATGTAAATTCAAATTTTTGCACAAGAAAGATTGACGAGTTAAAGATTAAAATATTGACAGTGGTTATTTAAGAATGCTGAAATAATAGATTTTCCTACCTTACACAGTTTCCTGTGTTTTCCAAATTTCAGAATTATAAGGGAAAGAGGGAGATCATCTTAAAATCTAAATATTCCTTGAAGATAGCTGTAGATTTCTCTCCAGTATTTCAGATATTGAGTTGGTCCTCCGCATGCTAATATTGATTGGAAACATCTGAGAGCATGTCTGTACATCTCAGTATTTGTAAAATCTGAATGGATAAACATTGGAATAAGAATGAAGATTTATTGGTGTCATTAAGTGTTTTTGTCAGCCTAGTGTGTCCTTTGCAATTTGTTATCAACTCTTCTTTCTTGATTCAGGGTGGAACTTCCTGCAAAACAAAAATGTTGACACAATAGGCATTTATTTATTTATTTATTTTTTTTTTTTTTAATATTATTTTATTAGTTGGAGGCCAATCACTTCACAACATTTCAGTGGGTTTTGTCATACATTGACATGAATCAGCCATACAGTTACATGTATTCCCCATCCCGATCCCCCCTCCCACCTCCCTCTCCACCCGACTCCTCAGGGTCCTCCCAGTGCACCAGGCCCGAGCACCTGACTCATGTATCCCACCTGGGCTGGTGGTCCGTTTCACCATAGATAATATACATGCTGTTCTTTCAAAACATCCCACCCTCACGTTCTCCCCCAGAGTTCAAAAGTCTGTTCTGTATTTCTGTGTCTCTTTTTCTGTTTTGCATATAGGGTTATCGCCACCATCTATCTAAATTCCGTATATATGTGTTAGTATACTGTAATGTTCTTTATCTTTCTGACTTACTTCACTCTGTATAATGGGCTCCAGTTTCATCCATCTCATTAGAACTGATTCAAATGAATTCTTTTTAACGGCTGAGTAATATTCCATGGTGTATATGTACCACAGCTTCCTTATCCATTCATCTGCTGATGGGCATCTAGGTTGCTTCCATGTCCTGGCTATTATAAACAGTGCTGCGATGAACATTGGGGTGCACGTGTCTCTTTCAGATCTGGATTCCTCAGTGTGTATGCCCAGAAGTGGTATTGCTGGGTCATATGGCAGTTCTATTTCCAGTTTTTTAAGAAATCTCCACACTGTTTTCCATAGTGGCTGTACTAGTTTGCATTCCCACCAACAGTGTAAGAGGGTTCCCTTTTCTCCACACCCTCTCCAGCATTTATTGCTTGTAGACTTTTGGATAGCAGCCATCCTGACTGGCGTGTAATGGTACCTCATTGTGGTTTTGATTTGCATTTCTCTGATGATGAGTGATGTTGAGCATCTTTTCATGTGTTTGTTAGCCATCTGTATGTCTTCTTTGGAGAAATGTCTGTTTAGTTCTTTGGCCCATTTTTTGATTGGGTCGTTTATTTTTCTGGAATTGAGCTTCAGGAGTTGCTTGTATATTTTTGAGATTAATCCTTTGTCTGTTTCCTCATTTGTTATTATTTTCTCCCAATCTGAGGGCTGTCTTTTCACCTTACTTATAGTTTCCTTTGTTGTGCAAAAGCTTTTAATTTTCATTAAGTCCCATTTGTTTATTTTTGCTTTTATTTCCAATATTCTGGGAGGTGGGTCATAGAAGATCTTGCTGTGATTTATGTCGGAGAGTGTTTTGCCTATGTTCTCCTCTAGGAGTTTTATAGTTTCTGGTCTTACATTTAGATCTTTAATCCATTTTGAGTTTATTTTTGTGTATGGTGTTAGGAAGTGTTCTAGTTTCATTCTTTTACAAGTGGTTAACCAGTTTTCCCAGCACCACTTGTTAAAGAGATTGTCTTTTTTCCATTGTATATCCTTGCCTCCTTTGTCAAAGATAAGCTAAAATCCTCTAAACCTTTGTGCCACTAGAATAGTCCCTTCAGAATAGTGTCTTCTTTTGGGACTTCCTTGGTGGTCTAGTGGTTAAGACTCTGTGCTTCCAATGCTAGGCATACAGGTTTGATCCCTGGTTGGAGAGATAAGATCCCACATGCCCTGGGGCAAAAAAGCCCACATGCCACAAGAGAGAGACCACACAGCCAAAAAAAAAAAAGTGCTTTCTTTAAGTGGATGTCTGAGCATGAAAATGTTTGGAAAAATACTTGGAATTAGCTCAAAACTATATGTCATCTAAAATAAACCAAATAATCTGAGAACTAAGAGAATCTTCCTATCTCCAACAGACTTGCCCACATTTTTACTAGGAGTGACCCGAGTTTGCAAGATCACCTGATCTCAGGACTTCAAAACAATCACAATCTTACAAACAACTCGTAGTAATGAAAATGCTATTTGATCCTGACCAAAGAAACAACTTCATGGTGACAGGGATCTGTAATCTACAGAGCATTTAGATTTTTCTGTATATATTTAATTTCCAAACCATATCAACTCTTCCTTGCTGTGCGATGTGGAAGGCTAGCTGAATTTTCTGGAGTTACCTAGTATGGTGCTGGGGAAATGCTGAATGAGATGAAGCTGGAAGAGCTACTTTGTATTCCTTAAGTGAGAGAATTAACTCAAGACTCCTAGTAAGTCAGATAAATTATGTAGACGCCTCTAAAAGGGGCTTGCCAGGTAACCCTAGTGGTAAAGAATCTCTGCCTGTTAATGCAGGAGACCCAAGAGACATGGGTTTGATCCCTAGGTCAGGAAGATCTCCTGTAGTAGGAAGTGGTAACTCATTCCACGATTCTTGCCTGGAAAATTCCATGGACAAAGAAGCCTAGTACAGAATCGAAGAATAATGATGCCTGGACTCTGTGAAAATGAATGAGATTAGTCATATAAAATGGCTGGCATGGATGTCTATTGCAGGCGGATTCTTTACCAACCAAGCCACCAGGGAAGCCCTGTCTGTGATGTAGTAAACGCTAAATAAGTATTAGCATTCTCCATGACTTTTACCCCACCTTTTCTCTGTCGCTACTCTGTCCCTCCCTATTCTTTCCTTATTTCTGTCACCTCATAAACTAGGAATTACAGAAGAATATGTATTTGATAAGGGAAACTCACATGTCTGGTGACAGAGATCCACGTGAACCACAATAGGATAAATAGAACTTAAGAACCATTGTTGCAAGTGGATTGAATAGATCTATGCTTAAATGAACACATTTCACTTGCACATAATTTCATTCTATTACCAGCCTCAGAAACTTCCCATTCCTGCAGCCACAACTTGTTAGGTAATATAAAGAAGGCATGAAATTGAGCAAACTCTGGGAGATAGTTGGAGAAGGGAATGGCAACCCACTCCAGTGTTCTTGCCTGGAGAATCCCAGGGACAGAGGAGCCTGATGGGCTGCCGTCTATGGGGTCGCACAGAGTCAGACACTACTGAAGCGACTTTGTGGCAGTGGAGGCTGGGAGATGGTGAAGGACAGGGGATCCTGGCATGCTGCAGTCCATGGGGTTGCAAAGAATCAGACACGACTTAGCGACTGAACAACAACAAAGAGAAGGCATGGAATGGTTTAGGTGGCAAGATTATAGGAGCATTTTTAGCCGCAAGATACAAATCTATGAGTTCTCCTTTTTCACAAAGGAAAATTTTAACAGAATTTTATACAAAAAGTGGTATGTAATAATACAATTTCTTCTCTAATCTTTTCCCAACTTAACTCTTCAAAGTGAAAGAGAAGTCGTTCAGTCATGTCTGACTCTTTGCAACCCCATGGGCTGTAGCCTACCAGGATTCTCTGTCCAGGGGATTTTCCAGGCAAGAACAATGGAGTGATTGCCATTTTCTTTTCCAGGGGATCTTCCCAAGCCAAGGATCAAATCCGGGTCTCCTGCATTGTAGGCAGACTCTACCATCTGAACCACCAGGAAAACCCAACTTAACTCTTCAGTTCAGCTCAGTTCAGTAGCTCAGTCGCGTCCGACTCTTTGCAACCCCATGAAACGCAGCATGTCAGGTCTCCCTGTCCATCACCAACTCCCAGAGTCCACCCAAACTCATGTCCATTGAGCCGGTGATGCATCTAACCATCTCATCCTCTGTCGTCCACTTCTCCTCCTGCCTTCAATCTGTCCCAGCAACAGGGTCTTTTCAAATGAGTCAGCTCTTTGCATCAGGAGGCCAGAGTATTGGAGTTTCAGCTTCAACATCAATCCTTCCAATGAACACCTAGGACTGATTTCCTTTAGGATGGACTGGTTGGATCTCCTTGCAGTCCAAGGGACTCTCAAGAGTCTTCTCCAACACCATGGTTCAAAAGCATCAATTCTTCTGCGTTCAACTTTTTTATAGGGCAGTTCTGACATCCATACATGACTACTGGAAAAACCATAGTCTTGACTAGACAGACCTTTGTTGACAATGTCTCTGCTTTTTATTTTTGTTATTTATTTATTTTTTTAAAATATTATTTTATTAGTTGGAGGCCAATCACTTCACAACATTTCAGTGGGTTTTGTCATACATTGACATGAATCAGCCATATAGTTACACATATTCCCCATCCCGATCCCCCCTCCCACCTCCCTCTCCACCCGACTCCTCAGGGTCCTCCCAGTGCACCAGGCCCGAGCACTTGACTCATGCATCCCACCTGGGCTGGTGGTCTGTTTCACCATAGATAATATACATGCTGTTCTTTCAAAACATCCCACCCTCACGTTCTCCCCCAGAGTTCAAAAGTCTGTTCTGTACTTCTGTGTCTCTTTTTCTGTTTTGCATATAGGGTTATCGCTACCATCTATCTAAATTCCGTATATATGTGTTAGTATACTGTAGTGTTCTTTATCTTTCTGGCTTACTTCACTCTGCTTTTTAATATGCTGTCTAGGTTGGTCATAACTTGTCTTCCAAGGAGTAAGCATCTTTTAATTTCATGGCTGCAATCACCACCTTCAGTGGTTTTGGAGCCCCAAAAATAAAGTCATCCCTGTTTCCACTGTTTCCCCGTCTATTTGCCATGAAGTGATGGGACCGGATGCCATGATCTTAGTTTTCTGAATCTTGAGCTTTCAGTCAACCTTTTCACTCTCCTCTTTCACTTTCATCAAGAGGCTCTTTACTTAACTCTTACTTACTGTCTAAATAATGCAACTATTTCACAACTGATAAAGGGTACCAGAAAAGAGACTTCTCTTCTGTGTCTGTTCTTCTTTAACATTCCAATGTCCACATCATCATCAATTTGAGCCTGAGTTCCAACTCCTGCAGAATACTTGGTGCCAATGTTGTGTATTTTCTGTGTCCAAATGTCCTTCCTATGAATCATGATATCCACCCAGCATTCCAAATTACATATATTTTTTTCCCCAGGAGAGAGAGATAAAATCATGTAGATAAGGGATGTGGAAGAACACACACACTCACATTACCATGTGGTTACAAAGACATCAACTCTAGGGCAAAAATGGCAGTTTCTACAGATTCCTGGATAGAACCCACATTAAAAGGAAGAAAATGAACAGTTTATAACATATTATAAAACCTCTTCCTAGCATTTCCCTCCAGTTCCATTTAACCTTCAACATCAACAGGACATTCCCCCAGGCACCATGATGTAGGAGACCCACCTACTCCTGCTATTCAGCTATGACAGCAGGCTTCGAGCTGTTCAATATCTTTTTTGCCAAGATTCATTAAGGACTCAGCAGAGTTGGTCTTTATTTGCAGTGTGGGCATATATCAGCGTTGCAATGCACACACACACATAAATATATACAACTACAAACAAATTCACTTGTGTGAAACTATAATTATTCTTTTTTATGAAATACTGCCTACATGTCATTGATTCTATTAATTCCATCTCAAAATCAATTCATTGTGTTTAAAAAGAACTAGCCATGAAATTGAACCTTTTATTGTGCTTTTTCATTGGTGTGGTGACTGTATACCGAAGAACACATACCTATAAATACATCCTTCTGGGGTCTCAGAACTCAGCAGAAATGAGAAAAAGAGGCAAAGGAGAAAATTAAAAGTTAAACAAAAGACAACCCTGAGGAATGAGCCAGAAAGGGGAGCAGAGAGGGATGATGTATTACAAAGGACACTGCAGAGCAGCCATCCTAAATAGAGGTCCGTTGAGCTTCCCATGTGGCACTAGTGGCAAAGAACCTGCCTGTCAATGCAGGATACTTAAGAGATGTGGGTTTGATCCCTGAGTCAGAAAGATCCCCTGGAGGAGGAAATGGGGACCCACTCCAGTTTTCTTGCCTGTAGAATACCATGGACATCAGAGACTAGTGGACTATAGTCCATAGGGTCGCACAGAGTAAGACACATCTGAAGTGACTCAGCACGCATGCATGCACAAGAGAAGGGTATTAGAGTAGGTCAATGGACCAAGCTTGTTGGTCCTACTATTATGAGCCAAGAACCCTTATAAGTTCATTATATACATATCAACTCATTTAACTTTCCCCTGACCTGATGAAGTAGTGCTATTATCATCCCATTGGTGAAGAAGAGAAAGCTGAGCCACGGTTGGGTTAAACATCTTGCCCCAGGTCATAAAATAATAAAAAGAGGCTGTGATCTCAGGGAGCACCGTGTGTGGCCCCCAGCCACCCCTTCTTCACAGTGCACAGGCAACTCCATGTGAAGTAAGGTGGTTAGATTCCGGGCATTGATCGTTTTGTGACTAGTTGAACTCAATATCCAGAAGAGGGCAGCTCCTCAATAATTCGATGTGTTTAAAACCTACCATGTACCTACTCCAGGTCAGATAGGGGCGATACAAAAATGTGATTCTTCAGTCTTTGGAGTCAGTTCAGAATCAAAACCCCAGGATCTGCCACTTACTGTGCATTGACTTTTTGGCAAATTTCTTCTTCTTCTTTTTTTTTTTTTTTCTTTATTGGCTGCAATGGGTCTTTGCTATGGTGCACCAGTGGATGGGGGGGCTTAGTTGTCCAGCAGCATGTGGGATCTTCGTTCCCCAACCAGGAATTGATCCCGGGTCCTGTGCATTAGAAGGTGTATTCTTAACCGCTGAACCATCAGGGAAGTCCCTCTTTGACAAATACCTTTATCTTCTCCCTTCATATTCTCTTGTCCCTGAAATATGACTAACAGTTGCTAGCATAGCACCTGTGGCATCCTAGCAGCTCAAAAGTGGGTAGTTGTTGAAGATGTTCTGTCCTGATTTTCATAATATTCTTGCACAGCCCATGACGCTGATGGAGTTCACAGCTTTATAAGGATGAGAAACGCATAAGCCGACAACCACCAGAGAGCATGCAGGACACCCTGATGGACGCAGGCATGAGCTCTAGAGGCAGATTGTGTTTCTTCCACCTGTAGGTTCAGATTCTGCCTCCTCATTTTCAGGAAGCTCTCCTTGGGGGTATCAACAAGGTTGAGGTGACAATTAAGCCTTCAGCTGCCTCAGCAAAGCCTGAGGAAGGATAAAAAGACACCACGAGAGAGTTCAAACTTGACTCTTAAAAATATCTGAGAAAATGGCAGGGTTGCATTGTGTGTTTAAATATAAATTTCATCAGAAGCCTAGAAAACAATTCTGAAGCTGGCAATTCAGGCTGCACACCTAAAAACAAATCTTTGTCAAACTAAGAACTCTCTCACAAAGCAGTTCCTCATGTTAGTTGGTATTCGTTTGTCACATGGTAATTATCCTATTAATCCAAATTAGACCCTTTTCTTGGGTTCTTCATTCTAATATGTGAATATAACAATTACTGTGGGATGGGTGGGGGGGGGAGTGAGAAGGAAGGTGATTTCAGAAACACGCCTTGTCATGAGAGCAATTTTTTTTTTTTTGGCAGTAGGAAGAAATACACTTTAACATCTATAAGAACTAAGATGCATGCGTGTATCTAAGACATTAAATAAAGTTTAGGTTTTTAAAGATCATCAGAGTTCTTACAGTGTTGTTGCTTAGTCGTTAAGTGGTGTCTGACTCTGTGGCTGCATGACTCCTCTGTCCATGGAATTTTCCAGGCCAGAATACTGGAGTGGGTTGCCATTCCCTTCTCCAGGGGATTTTCCTGACCCAGGGATTGAACCTGCATCTCCTGCACTGCAGGCGGATTCTTTACTGTTGAGGCACCATAGAAATCCCAGAGTAATCTATAGGGGGATTCAAAAAAGGCAAGCAGACTCAGTTACTGGGGATACCATGCCCTCTGCTACCTCATTCCAGAGGCTTCTAAGTCGATTAAGTCATCTATTAAAGACCTTCTTAATGCAGGGTTGTATGACTTAGACCCAAAGGACAATAGCAGTGACAGTCATGTGTGTGGGATTTTCCAGATGCCACTGAGGGGCTCTGTGTGTCTATTTGGCCGAATACAGTGGGCAGGGGAGTAATAAGGCAGATGCATGAGCTCCATTAGAAGAAATTTTATTCAGTAGGTTTACAGTAGGGTGCCAAATTCTGCAGGTTTTTACAAAGTTCTATAGGTGATTCTGAGAGCTAAGAGTAGAAACTATTGTATGTGTTGGAGGGGGGTGGGGAGGACGGGTGTGTGCTCAGGAGCACGTATTCAGTTGCTCAGTCAGGTCCGACTCTTTGTGACTGCCTGGACTCTAGCCCGTCAGGCTTCTCTTTCCATGAGATTTCCCAGGCAAGAATACTGGACTGGGTTGCCATTTCCTGATCCAGGGGACCTTCCTGATTCAGGGATCAAACCTCGTCTCCTTTACTGCAGAGAGTCTGGTGAATTGCAGGTGGATTCTCTACTACTGAGATACCCAAACTACTGCCAAATATAGATCAAGCGCTAATGATGAAAATCACCTGGGATATCAGTACAAAATGCCAATTCCCTGGTCACACTGCAGACCCACTGTACTGGAATTGCTGAATTCTGGGCCCAGATACTATATTTTAACTACTAACAGGTCAGTTTCAGCTTCTGGCCTGTTGCAAACCTATGCATCAATGCTTTGATGTCTACAAATCAATTTTCTAGCATTATCAGTTAGTTTCTAAAGGGAGACATTTCTGAGTTTTATTTCCGCTGTTTGACCTACTAGACTTGTAATTCAAGGCAATACCTTAAGCACACAAAATCTCAGGTGACTAATTTGAGAAATGATCAGAGTTTATCGAAAAGATTAAAAAGTAACAAATGTAAAATCTTTAGCAAACTGGCAGAGAGTGATTATTGAATATTCATTTTCTTTGCCATGTCTTTATCTACCTCTTTGTTTTGTTCTTTTTGGCCTGTAGGATACTAGTTCCTGGACCAGAGGTTGAACCCACACCCCTTACAGCGGAAGCCTGAGGTTTTATTGGACCCACCAGAAAAGTCCCTATACCTTGTAATATGAATGCAAATTCACAAATTAGAGGGGATATAAAATATAACATTCTGATCAAAGAATCATGATCAAAACAAACGTGAGGTCACATTTCATTTTTACTAAAAAATAATGATAACCCCAAATGACGTGAGGTTGAAATCAAAGTGGTACACTCATACATTGCTACGAGCAATGCAAGTTTCAGGTTCTTTTGAAGATTTGATATGCTTTTAAAATTATAATAAAATACTCAAGATTTTTTTAACTTGGCCATTTCCTATGGAAAGTAACCCTAAGGATGGAAAGCACTGTTTTTATCAGGATGTTTGTTTTGGCATTTTTCAAAATAGGAGAGATTTTTTTTTCCCATTTATTTTTATTTGTTGGAGGCTAATTACTTTACAGTATTGTAGTGGTTTTTGCCATACATTGACATGAATCAGCCATGGATTTACATGTGTTCCCCATCCTGATCCCCCCTCCTGCCTCCCTCCCCATCCCATCCCTCTGGGTCTTTCCCAGTGCACCAGCCCCGAGCACTTGTCTCATGCATCTAACCTGGGCTGGTGATCTGTTTCATTCTTGATAATATACATGTTTCAATGTTATTCTCTCAAAACATCCCACCCTCACCTTCTCCCACAGACTCCAAAAGTCTGTTCTGTACATCTATGTCTCTTTTTCTGTTTTGCATATAGGGTTGTTGTTACCATCTATTGGAGCCCATTACACAGAGTGAAGTAAGCCAGAAAGATAAAGACCAATACAGTATACTAACGCATATATTTGGAAAATAGGAGAGATTTTAAAACAGCCTGAATGTCCAACAATATTTAAGACAAGCTATGTGCATGCATGCTCAGTCTTGTCTGACTCTTAGCGACCACATGGACTGTAGCTTGCCAGGCTCCTCTCTCTGTGGGATTTTCCAGGCAAGAATACTGGAGTGTGTTGCTAGTTCCTCCTCCAGGGGATCTTCATGACCCAGGGACTGAACCCATGCCTCCTACATGACAGGCAGATTCTTTACTGCTGGGATGCTGGGGAAGCCCTTAAGAAAGGGTGCATTTTTTACATGTAATACTATGAAGCCACTAAGAGTAATTATTAAGATCACTGAGCAATAAAGAAAACCTTCTTCCTGTGATGTGAGAAAAACAGAGTAAAAATATATTTCTTATATGATTACAAGAGTAAAATACTTGGGTAAAATACAAGGGTAAATTATTTATGTATAGAAGATATGGAAGCTTAATAATTAAGTTGCTGTGGGATGAAGACCTTGATTTTTCTTCTTTTTATTTTATACTGCATTACCATTATAATGTTGCTGTATGTTCTATGACTACTTTAAAATATTGCTTGTCCTTTCTATGATTTGAAAGAAGGCAGCTCATAGGAATTGTTCCATCCACAGAAAGTCATAATATAAAACCACTTTGATGATCTCTGACCATTAAAGAAAAATCTAATTTGTATTACAGGGCCATCCTGGTTAGCCACGAGGTCCTAGGCAGGAAATCAGAATCCAGTGAAAGGAAACCACAAAATGTAACATGACAAGGGACATTCCAAGCTGGATGCAAGAAAATGAGCTAAGTCCAGAATGAATGGCCCAATGCAGGATGGGAAGAGGGTGTTGACTTAATAAGATGGCTTCACCTGGAGAGGCTCAGAGCTACAAACACTGACAGGTTTGTTAGCTCATGAAGAATGATGAGATTAATCTGGCTCAAGGGTCCAGAGTGGAGTCACAGACATACATTTTCATATATTTTAAAGAGTCTGGGTTCCTGTTATACAGAGTGAAGTAAGTCAGAAAGAATAACAAATACTGTATATTAAGGTATATATATGGAATCTAGAAAGATGGTACTGGTGAACCTATTTGTAGGGCAAAAATAGAGATGCAGCATAGAGAATGGACATGCCTGGGGTGGGGGGTAAGTGTGGGATGATGGGAGATTGGCATTTACATATATACACTACTGGGCTTCCCAAGAGGCTCAGTGGGGAAGAATCCACCTGCCACTGCAAGAGATGCAGAAGATGCGGGTTTGATCCCTGGATCAGAAGATCACCTAGAGAAGAGAATGGCAACCCACTCCAGTATTCTTGTCTGGAAAATCCCATGGACAAAGGAGCCTGGTGGGCTACAGTCCAGGTGGTCATAAAGATTCAGACACGCTGAGTGGCTGAGCACGCATGCACACATATACACTACCACGTGAAAACAGAGAGCTGGTGGAAAGCTGCTGCACAACACAGGGAGCTCAGATGGTGCCCTGTGATGCCCTAGAGGGGTGGGATGAGGGGTGGAAGGGAGGCTTGAGAGAGAGGAGATAGTGAAGGGAAGTCACTCAGTCGTGTCCGACTCTTTGCGACCCCATGAACTTGAGCCTACCAGCTTCTCTGTCCATGGGATTTTCCAGGCAAGGGTACTGGAATGGGTTGCCATTTCCTTCTCTAGGGGATCTTCCTGACCCAGGAATTGAACCCAGATCTCCCGCACTGCAGGCAGACGCTTTACCCTCTGAGCCACTAGGGAACCCTGAGAGGAGATATATGTATGCAAATATCTGAGTCACTTCATTGTATAGCAGAAACTAACACAACATTGTAAAGCAATTATCTTCCAATTAAAATAAAATTTGATAAATAAATAAATACAGTCTGAGTCATGCACTGACCCAAGCATTCGTTGGGCTGCCCCAGAAAAGGGACTGATCCAATCTTCCTGCTCATTCTCTCATCTGTATTCCCATTATGCTCCAAAGCTATGCCTGATTCCATGCGCAGAGTTTTGACCGCATTACACAATTGCTGTATGAATTGGCTAGTGTCACCATAACAAAGTAGCACAGACTGGGTGACTTAAACAACAGAAACAAGTCTTCCCAGCTCTGGAGGTTAGATGCACATAGTCAAGAGTTGGCAGAGTTGGTTTCTTCTGAGGTGTCTCTTCTTGGCTTGTAGATGACTGTCTTCACACTGTATCTTCACATGGTCTGTCCTCTGTGTCTCGGTCCAAATGTCCTCTTCGTAGAAGGACACCAATCATTTTACATTAGGACCTACCTAAATGACCTCATTTTAACCTAATCACATCTTTACAGAGCTTACCTCCAAATATAGTCACATTGTCAGGTACTAGAGATTGGCAATTCAACATAGAAATTTTGTAGAGACACAATTCACAATTCAACCATAATGGTTGTCATGCTTTATTGTTTAGTCACCAAGTCATGTCTGACCCTTAGTGACCCCATGGTCTGCAGCATGTCAGGCTTCCCTGTCCTTCACTATCTCCTGGAGTTTGCTCAAACTCATGTCCATTGAGTCAGTGATGCCATCAAACCATCTCATCCTCTGTTACCCCTTTCTCTTGCTGGCCTCAATCTTTCCCAGCATTAGGGTCTTTTCCAGTGAGTAGGCTCTTCCCATCAGATGGCCAAAGTATTGGAGCTTCAGCTTCAGCCTCAATCCTTGCCATGAATGTTCAGGGTTTGATCTCCTTGCTGTCCAAGGGACTCTCAGGAGTCTTCTCCAGCACCACAGTTCTAAAGCATCATTCTTCAGTATTCAGCCTTCTTTATTGTCCAACTCTCACATGCATACATGACTACTGGAAAAGCCTCACCCCAAATTGCTGAATAAACCAAGGGAATGAACCACACAAGAGAATGTTCATCATCTTATGGGTCTGTTCAGCCAGTGGGCAGATAATAGATTTGTGGGGCAAGCAGGGGTGATCCTGATTCTGTTCTTGAGTCACAAGTGTCTGCAGCAAATTGAGCATTCACATCACATACACAGAATGGTAGAGAAAGTATTTTCTTTCTAAAGTAGAATTTAATATCTAGTTTCAGTTCCTATTTTGACAGACAAAAACATTTACTCTCAATAGATTGAGAAGCATTTTTGTCAGTTAGGTCATGTCTCTCTTGTGTCAGGAAACAGTCAGAAGATGCCAAGCTTTGCTGGGGAATGAGGTGAAAAAGATCTATCATCATCCAATCTCCACAGATTGTTGCTTCTCATTCTGGAAACTGGAGGCCAGGTCACTGCCTTCCTTAGCCATGTTGTCATCCTGTCTTCATTGTATCCTAAAGAACATCCTAGGATGTTCTTCTGGAATCCTAGAACATCCTACAGACCCTGTGTGCTTGGAGACACCAAGAACTCTACTTTCCATTAGGGGCTCTGGGAAATCTGAGGCCCCAGAGGGGGCAGGGGCAGAACTCAAGTCTATGGAATCCTAAGACCCAGTCTAGACTCCAGGATACACGGCACCATATTTAGGGCTCCCAAGCAGCTGAGTTCTCCCTTTCATCACCTGACTGTCTCTTCTCCGCACAGTCCATAAACTTTCTACCTAATCTGACAGCAAGTTTGCCTGACTCTTTATCTCTTCACAATAGCCTGAGGTTTACGCCCTCACTGCTTTGTGGTTTAGTATTTTGAAGATAAACTCTTATGTTTTCCAGTTCCCAAAGTATTCCTCTTCAAAATCCATTTTGAAACTCAAAAGCCTGAAATTGATTTCTTTATTTTCTGGGCTCTGCAATAACAACTCCAACCCAAGGCAGTGGGTCCTTTGGAGTCTATTTTGAGTGGAGAAGAGCCATAAGGTTAAATAAAAAAAGAAGATATGAAGGAAAATGCACCATCAAAATAATGTCCTACTAGCTACCTTAACCAGTGAAGAAAACATGTGAAATTCATCTAAAACCCAATAATGTTGCTAACTATGAGTTCTTAGGCATGATCTCTACTGTGGAGAGCAGAGGAATAAAAAAGAATCTCGAGGCTTTACAGATGCAATTCAATTGTGCACCTTCTTACTTTCTGGCAAGGTTGTGTCTGTCAATGGCTGGAAACTCTATTTTTATTTTTATTATCTTTCCAACTAACCCATCAGCTATTGCACATCCTAGCCCAGGGCTTCTCAAACTCTAACATGCATGCAAGTAACCTGGAGAGCTTGTCAAAATGCAGATTTGAGTTTAGCAGATCTGCAGTGAAGCCTGAGATTCATTATCTGTAAAGCACTCCAAGGACAGGAAGTATATACTTCCTATTACTAATGCTGTCAAAGGGTCCCTGAGGATGGAGAATTAGATTCAACCACGAGTTTCAGCACAGAGTCAGAGCAGATGGTTCCAAACTGGAGCCTGTCCTCGAACTTCCAGTCCATAGATGGTGAATAGCACCAAGGTCATCGAAAGAGGCTCCAAAGTCTTCTAGAACAAGAGGCTCACTTTTGAACATGGACACAGTTCCCAAGATGTTGACTATAATACTCACCTTTAACTCACTCAGAAGCAATCTGCCAGAATGTTCATATTCGGAGAGGTATCCCTAAAGTTACTTGTCGCTGTCCCTAAAGTTACTCTGAGAGGTGACAGTTAGGACAGAAACAGCATACCCAAGAGTTTTATCTAAAAGTGACTTCTCAGAATGTATATTGGGCTTCCCAGGTGGCACCAGTGGTAAAGAACCTGCCTGCAAGTGCAGGAGATCTAAGAGATGTGGGTTCAATCCCCGGGTCAGAAAGATCCCCTGGAGGAGGGCTTGGCAATTCACTCCATAGAGTGGAAGTGGAATAGAATCCTATGAAAAGAGGACTCTGACAGGCTGCAGTCCATAGGGTTGCAAAGAGGCAGACACAACTGAAGTGACTTAGTGCATATGCATATATATATATATATATATATATAGAGAGAGAGAGAGAGAGAGAGAGAGAGATAGGCTTCCCTGGTGGCTCAGATGGTAAAGAATCTGCTTGTGATTTGGGAGACCTGGGTTCAATCCCTGGCTTGGGAAGATCCCCTGGGGAAGGAAACAGCAACCACTCCAGTATTCCTGCCTGGAAAATTCCATGGACAGAGGAGCCTAGTGGGCTACAGTCCATGGGGTTTCAAAGAGTCAGACCGTGACTGTGAGACTAACAGAGACAGATATATATGTACATACACACACACATATATAGATATATATACACATTGGAATATTGCTCAGCAATAAAAAATGAAATAATTTTTTTCAATAATTCACATTGTCATTTGCAGCGACATGGATGGACCTAGAGATGATCATAATAAGTGAAGTAAGCCAAACAAAGACAAATGTCATGCAATATCACTTACATGAGGACTCTGAAAAAATGATATTAATGAACTTATTTACAATAGAGAAATAGACACACAGACATAGAAAACAAATTTATGGTTACCAAAGGGGAGGTGGTGGGGGGAAGGGATAAATTAGAAATTTAGGATTACAATATGCACACTGCTATATATAAAATAGATAAATAACAAGGACCTGCTGTATAGTATAGGGAACTATATTCAATGTCTTTTAGTATCTATAATGGAAAAGAACAGGAAAAAATGTGTGTGTGTGTGTGTGTGTGTGTGTGTGTGTGTGTGTGTATGGGCTTCTCGGGTGGCTCAGAGAGTAAAGAGTCTGCCTGCAATGCAGGAGGCCTGGGTTCAATCCCCGGGTCAGAAAGATCCCCTAGAGAAAGGAATGGCAACCCACAGCAGTATTCTTGCCTGGAAAATTCCATGCCCAGACAATCCTGGTGGACTAGTCATATATATATATGATATAAACTGAATATATAAACTTTGCTGTACACTTGAAACTAACACAACATTGTTACTTAAATTGTTACTTTAGATTGTTACTTCAACTTAAAAATTAAAATTAAACAAATAGAAGTTAAAAATATAGAGTACCAGGGACTGCTGCTTATACTTAGAGCACAAATACTATAGCAGCATTATTTCAACTGCAATTTCTCCATATTCAGCTGACCCCACCTGCATGTAAAACACACGTACTCTCTATTTTTCTGTTCTGTTCATGCTGTTGTCCTCTGTCTGCAAGAACCACCCAGACTCTCTGTTTGCTTAGTTTTTTGTGGTTTTTAATCTTCAAGTCCAGCTCCCCATCCCTTGAGTTGTGTCTCATGTCAAGGGAGTTTTGATACAGGCGCTGTGTTGCAATTTTTGTTTGTTTGTTTTCTTTTACATCATATTAGGAGCTCTTAAGATAAATCATTTTTCTCCTTTCTCACCACCTATTATAGTGCATCGTCTAAAGAAGATAGCAGTAACCACTTGAATGAATGAGTGGCTTCCCATTTCGTATCCTGTCAAGAACAGATCAAGGATCTGTTCCTCCACCAGGTTCCTCCACCAGGGTCTGAAAAAGCATCAGAGATCATGATGAAATTGGGTTTTGTCACTAGTGAGAGAGTAATGAAGCGCTAGAGCTATCTACATGAAACGATCACTTTGTACCCCCAGTGCTCAGAGTCCAACAACTACTGAGAATAAAGACAAGCATATTTCTGTTGCCCAAGCCTTCCGGGGGAAACTCATTGCATCCTACAGATCACAAGGGGAGGCCCAGGGTGATTATTACCTTTTGAGGATGGTGGATTCATCTCTGCAAAAGCCAATTCCAGGTTTGTTCCTATTAATCCCCTGCTTGATGAGAACGGCGGGGTGTACTGCTAATGGTTTCTGGTTGCTTGTGGGCTGATGTGAAATGCATGTGATAATTAGCTAACTAAATTACTTCTGTTCTCATTATTTTTTATATAAAGCAGTTTTTTAAGGATGGCTTTTTACAGTGATTTCTGGTCTAATTTCTCATTATCACCATTGGAAAAAATAGATAATATTTTCTCCCCTTTCTCTGCAATCGCTCTCCCACTCACCGCTCTTAGTACCTTCCATATTCACCCATGGATGATCTACCGCATGTTAAGCACGAAACCCTGGGGTTGCCTCAGTCTTCTGTTTTGGATCACTGCACTGCCATCACTGTTGGATTTCCTCCTGGATATTCACAGATGAGTGCAGATTTTTTTTTTATGACTCTAAATGTGGAGAGGAACACGAGTGATTTACCCAGAGCTTTCTGCTACTATAAGCACTAAGGCTTCCACCCCACAGCATGTTAACATCCCAGATGTATGACATGAGTCGCTCTCTGGGAATTGGCCCATCTGTTCTAAGTCTCAGCCACCTGGTGATTGTACAGAAGGCGCAGCATGGAGCCTTTGTCCCGGAATGGCCATTAGGTTTTAGGGCTTTACAGATCCCTGCATATGCAACCTGCTCTGGAGAGCTCCCTGTAGGGTTTTCATAGTGCTTTGTGTTGTGTTCAATGAGCTTCCTTGGTAAAGAATCTGCATGCAATGCAGGAGACCTAGGTTCAATCCCTGGGTTGGAAAGATCCCCTGGAGAAGGGAATGGCTACCCACTCCAATGTTCTTTCCTGGAGAATTCCATGGAGACGACTGAGCAACCAACACTTTCATTTTCTTTTCTTTTCATGGGTTGAACTTTACCTCCTTTCTACAAGCAGTTTCTTATTTTTTAACAAATCAATGGGCAGCCTTATATGTGAAAGCTCCTAGAGAATGTTGTGAATTTGATTATAGGATTTTACCTATCTGTAGCTCAGCTATTTCATCAACAAAATAAAACATTCTCTTGGGTTCATTTACCCGAAATGTAATCAAATGGATACTACTGTATGGTAGATCAAGATTCAACTGTCGTCCTCAGTTATCATGGTATAACTTTTTAAGGATGACCAGAGACCCTTTGGGCTTCCCTGGTAGCTCAGCTGGTAAAGAATCTGCCTGCAATACAGGAGACCCTGGTTTGACTCCTTGATCAGGAAGATCTGACAGAGAAAGGATAGGCTGCCCACTCCAGTATTCTTGGTCTTCCCTGGTGGCTCAGCTGGTAAAGAATCTGCCTTCAATGTGGGAGACCTGGGTTCGATCCCTGGGTTGGGAAGATCACCTGGAGAAGGGAATGGCAACCCACTCTAGTATTCTTGCCTGGAGAATCCCTTAGACTGTATAGTCCATGGGGTCGCAAAGAGTCGAGGACTTGACTGAATGACTTTCACTTTCAGAGATCCTTTGACACTCCTTCCCATGACAGGTAGGGGTCACATTCTCCATTCTTTCATTTGAGTTGGGCTCAGTGACCTACTTTACCAAAAGAATTATACTTTTGAGATTTCTGAGGCCAAGATATAAAACACCTTTCAGCTCAGGCCTCTTGGCTTGCTCCCTATCCTTCCTGGAGGATGTCAGCCATCATGTAAAGAGTCTGACATTCTCACACCATCATGCATTCAAGAAGCCCATGCTCACCATGTGGAAGGTCACATGGAAGGAAAGAGAGAGATGCTTAGTTGGCCCCTCATGACCAAGCCATCTCAGTTCAGACACCAGACATGTGACTAAAGGTGTACCATCTTGGATGTTTAGCTCAGTTTTCAGATGACTTTAGGTCCAGTCTAGCATTAGAGAGCTGAAGCAAAAACCATCCAGCTGGGCCCTGTTACTCTATGTAGCCATGGGAAATCAGTAAAGCATTTGTATAGGCCATGAAGTTTCAGATTATTTGTTTTGTACCAAGAGGTAGCTAGAATATATGAGAAAACAGCTCTGTTTCCTTATGTATTAAACAGAAATATTTATGCTGAATTGCTGTGAATATTGAGAAAGTTTAAGTATAAACTGGTAAATCCTTAGCACATTACTTGGCAAGAGTAATATCTTTAGATCAGATATTAATCCCTGGTCTTGTCAGCTGGGGTAGGTTTGGGTGGCATAACATAAATCTTAATGACCTACCAGGGTTTCTCATGTAGCTCAGATTAAAGAATCTGCCTTCCAATGCAGGAGACACTGGTTCTGTCCCTGGGTTGAGCAGATCCTCTGGAGAAGGAAATGGCAACCCACTCCAGTATTCTTGCCTGAGAAATTCCATGGAAAGGAGCCTGGTGGGCTACAGTCCATGAGATCACAAAGAATTAGACATGACTTAGTGAGTAAGCAACAATATTGGGGAGGGATTCTCCTGAATAACAGGACAGTCATCTGAATGCCTGAGGAGGTACACAGTAACATCTAGACTACCTGAGGCTTAGTTCAAGTCCACCTAAAGTCTAGTAAGCTGCTGCTGTTCCCACCAACATTACTATTCCTGTTCCTGTATTAATCCAGCCTATAGAACTTAATTTCCTGATTTGTGGTCTGCTTTCTCCTGACAGGATGAACAATCTTCCTAGAATCTCAAGCCATTTGATTGGGGATTTGAAAATATTCCAAACTCTTGCCAATCCCAGTTCCTTTTCTCTGGAGCCTGGACTTTGTCCAAGCAACTACTGTCTGGAGTCTTAATTCATGTCAGAAACAGTGACTAGAACCAAAACATCACTAACATTGAATATCGCCACTCCCTTCAGACTCATAAGAAAAAAGGAACAAAACCAAATCTTGTATATGAGGGCAATGCAGAATGAGCCAAAGGTCATCTCCCTCTGGGCAACGCTGAACACTTATTAGCATAACCCCAATAACTCTAATAATGATTTCTAATATTCAGAGAATAACTCAACATGATCTATGCACAACTTAACCTTATGAGCTACATTCTAGTCTTACACATATTGCATACAGAAGAAATGGAGGCCAGAGGCTTGAGAGAACGTCCCAAATATACAGGAGTGAGGAGAGCCCAGATTCAAACTCCTTTAGCCACTTGACTCCAGAGCTTCAAAAAGTGCTAGCCCCACACCTGGTCTTGCCAGTCCTCCTTCTCTCTCTTTTTTATTTGCAATGCAAGGATGACAGCTTAAATGCATCATGAACCATGCTGTGTGTGTTGTCATGGAGTTGCAGCAAAGAAAGTGAAGTGTGAGAGGATGATCAAGTCCCAAGTTTCAGGCAAGTGTGAGTTCTTAGCTTCACCAAGGAAAAAATTCAAGAGCAAGCCATAGTAAAATGAAGGAAGGTAGACTCAGAAAGAAACACATCCCATTGATATAGTGTGGGCCATCTTGGAAAGCACCAGGGCATATGGGCTTATGAGTTCTTATGTGTGTGCATGCTCAGTCCTTTCCAACTCTTTGTGACCCATGGACTGTAGTCCACAAGATTCCTCTGTCCATGGAATTCTTCAGGGAAGAATACTGGAGTCGTTTGTCATGCTTTCCTCTAGTGGATCTCAAAGATTGAACTCAGGCCTCCTGAATTGAGGTGGATTCTCTACTGTCTGAGCCACCAGGAACCCCTCACTGTACGTTGGTCCCACCCAAATGGAGATGGTTTTACTTACCATTTTTATTAACTATAATATAGAGAGCCACTAAGTCTAAACTATGCCCCATCCTTTAATTAACTCCATCCTAACTGACAGCTACTTTGAAATCAGGTCCAATGAGACTCTTTATCACCACCTAGCAATCTTTTCTGTTGTTCCATGTCCAGTCTAACTGTTGTTTCCTGACCTGCATACAGGTTTCTCAAGAGGCAGGTCAGGTGGTCTGGTATTCCCATCTCTTTCAGAATTTACCACAGTATATTGTGATCCACACAGTCAAAGGCTTTGGCATAGTCAATAAAGCAGAAATAGATGTTTTTCTGGAACTCTCTTGTCTTTTCAATGATCCAGCAGATGTTGGCAATTTGATCTCTGGTTCCTGGGCCTTTTCTAAAACCAACTTGAACATCTGGAAGTTCATGGTTCACATATTGCTGAAGCCTGGGTTGGAGAATTTTGAGTATTACTTTACTAGTGTGTGAGATGAGTGCAATTGTGCGGTAGTTTGAGCATTCTTTGACATTGCCTTTCTTTGGGATTGGAATGAAAACTGACATTTTCCAGTCCTGTGACCACTGCTGAGTTTTCCAAATTTGCTGGCATATTGAGTGCAGCATTTTCACAGCATCATCTTTCAGGATTTGAAATAGCTCAACTGGAATTCCATCACCTCCACTAGCTTTGCTGGTAGTGATGCTTTCTAAGGCCCACCTGACTTCACATTCCAGGATGTCTGGCTCTAGGTGAGTGATCACACCATCGTGATTATCTGGGTCATGAAGATCTTTTTTGTACAGTTCTTCTGTGTATTCTTGCCACCTCTTAATGTCTTCTGCTTCTGTTAGGTCCATACCATTTTTGTCATTTATCGAGCCCATCTTTGCATGAAATGGTCCCTTGGTATCTCTAATTTTCTTGAAGAGATCTCTAGTCTTTCCCATTCTGTTATTTTCCTCTATTTCTCTGCATTGATCCCTGAGGAAGGCTTTTTTTAACCTTTCCTTGCTATTCTTTGGAACTCTGTATTCAGATGGGAATATCTTTCTTTTTCTCCTTTACTTTTCGCATCTCTTCTTTTCACAGCTATTTGTAAGGCCTCCTCAAGCAGCCATTTTGCCTTTTTGCATTTCTCTTCCGTGGGGATGGTCTTAATCCCTGTCTCCTGTACAATGTCACAAACCTCTATCCATAGTTCGTCAGGCACTCTGTCTATCATTTCTATCTATTTATATCTATTCTATCGTGTCTATCATGTCTATCTGTTTCTCACTTCCACTATATAATCATAAGGGATTTGATTGAATGGTCTAGTGGTTTTCCCTACTTTCTTCACTATAAGTCTGAATTTGGCAATAAGGAGTTCATGATCTGAGCCACAGTCAGCTCCTGGTCTTGTTTTTGCTGACTGTATAGAGCTTCTCCATCTTTGGCTGCAAAGAATATAATCAATCTGATTTTGGTCTTGACCATCTGGTGATGCCCATGTGTAGAGTCTTCTCTTGTGTTGTTGGAAGAGGGTGTTTGCTATGACCAGTGCGTTCTCTTGGCAAAACTCTATTAGCCATTGCTCTGCTTCATTCTGTACTCCAAGGCCAAATTTGCCTGTTACTCCAGGTGTTTCCTGACTACTACTTTTGCATTCCAGTCCCCTATAATGAAAAGAACTTCTTTTTTGGGTGTTAGTTCTAAAAGGGCTTGTATATCTTCATAGAACCATTAAACTTCAGCTTCTTCAGCATTACTGGTTGGGGTATAGGCTTAGATTACCATGATATTTAAGTGTTTGCCTTGGAAATGAACAGAGATCATTCTGTCATTTTTGAGATTGCATACGAGTACTGCATTTTGGACTCTTTTGTTGACCATGATGGCTACTCCATTTCTTCTAAGGGATTCTTGCCCACAGTAGTAGACATAATGGTCATCTGAGTTAAATTCACCTATTCCAGGCCATCTTAGTTCGCTGATTCCTAGAATGTCAATGTTCACTCTTGCCATCCCCTGTTTGACCACTTCCAATTTCCCTTGATTCATGGACCTAACATTCCAGGTTCCTATGAAATATTGCTCTTTACAGCATTGGACCTTGCTTCTATCACCAGTCACATCCACAACGGGGTGTTGTTTTTGCTTTGGCTCCATCCCTTCATTCTTTCTGGAGTTATTTCTCCATTGATCTCCAGTAGCATATTGGACACCTACCGTTGTGGGGAGTTCATCTTTCAGTGTCTTATTTTTTGCCTTTTCTTGCTGTTCATGGGGTTCTCAAGGCAAGAATACTGAAAAGGAGTATAGGAATAGAACAGAAAAAGGACAGGAAAAGGAGTACATCAAGGCTGTGTATTGTTACCCTGTTTATTTAACTTATGTGCAGAGTACATCATGAGAAACGCTGGGCTGGAAGAAGCACAAGCTGGAATCAAGATTGTCGAGGGAAATATCAATAACCTCAGATATGCAGATGACACCACCCTTATGGCAGAAAGTGAAGAGGAACTAAAAAGCCTCTTGATGAATGTGAAGGAGGAGAGTGAAAAAGTTGGCTTAAAGTTCAACATTCAGAAAACTAAGATCATGGCATCTTATCCCATCACTTCACGTGAAATAGATGGGGAAAGAGTGGAAACAGTGTTAGACTTTATTTTGGTGGGGCTCCGAAATCACTGCAGATGGTGATTGCAGTCATGAAATTAAAAGACACTTACTCCTTGGAAGGAAAGTTATGACCAACCTAGATAGCATATTTAAAAGCAGAGACATTACTTTGCCAATAAAGTTCCATCTAGTCAAGGCTATGGTTTTTCCAGTAGTCTTGTATGAATATGAGAGTTGGATTATGAAGAAAGCTGAGCGCCAAAGAATTGATGCTTTTGAACTGTGGTGTTGGAAAAGACTCTTGAGAGTGCTTTGGACTGCAAGAAGATCCAACCAGTCCAGCCTAAAGATCAGTCCTGGGTGTTCATTGGAAGGACTGATGTTGAAGCTGAACCTCTAATACTTTGGCCACCTCATACAAAGAGTTGACTCATTGGCAAAGACCCTAATGCTGGGAAGGATTGGGGGCAGGAGGAGAAGGGGATGACAGAGGATAAGATGGCTGGATGTCATCACCGACTCGATGGACATGGGTTTGGGTAGACTCCAGGAGTTGGTGATGGACAGGGAGGCTGGCATGCTGTGATTCATGGGGTTGCAAAGAGTCGGACATGACTGAGCAACTGAACTGAACTGGACAATCTTTACACTGCTTTCTCAATTAGAGTGGTATAGCCTGACTCCTTCCATTTCTTTCTCTTGGATCAGTTATATTCTGTATATTTGTGTAGCTCTCAGTAGCACTCCAGGATGATTATACTTGACCTCTCCATAAGCCATGACAACTCATGGCCATTCTTTACTTTAACCCTTTTCTTGTGTTCCCAAAGTTTGGTCTGCATCAGCTTTAAGCCTTGGGTAAGAAAAGCTAGATGACCTCAGAACAATCTTCTCCCTAGGCTAGCTTGTCCAGGAGATATTTCGCACATCCTTCCACATGATATTCTATTCTCTCAAATCACCAGGAGCTTATTTTTCAAAATACTTAGAAAAATTGCTATTTTCCAAGTATAGTTTTACTCATTTGATTAAAAACTCTCTCCCATCTTAAATTCCATAAGGGCAGAGTTCAAGCAAATTTTTATATCTCATGCCTAGAATGACCTCTGGCATGAAGCAAAGATGCAATAGTAATTTTTTAAGTGGATGAATACTGCATGCACAGCTGGAGTCATACAGACCTTTGTTCATACCCTAGTTCTTCACTTACCAGCAATGCAATTTTAAGTAAGTAATTTGCTCTTTTAGACTAGAATTTATCTATAAAAAGAAATGAAAGAAAGAAGGAAAGAAAACAAGGAGGGAAGGAAGGAAAGAAGGAAGAAATAAGGATAATAAAATTCCTAATCACACAGTTTTTCTGTGAGGATTAAAGGAGAAGATGTAATTAAAGTGCTTTGGGAACAGTGCGTGTTGTTGTGGTTTAGTCACTAAGTTGTGTCCCACTCTTTTGCGACCCCATGGACTGTTGCCCACCAGGTTCCTCTGTCCATGGGATTTCCCAGGCAGGAATACTGGAGTGGGTTGCCAGTTCCTTCTCCAGGGGATCTTCCCAGCCCAGAGAGAGAACCTGCATATCCTGTGTTGCAGGTGGGTTCTTTATCGCTGAGCCACGGGGGAAGCTCATGGAGCCCAGTGCCTGGAGGACAGTAAATTCTTGGTGTCCTGGCCTCATCTAGTGTGAATGTTTCATCTTAGGAGGAAAATCTAGACAGCATGACTTGCCCACCATCACACAGTTTATGGCAGAGACTGCATTGTATTTTTCCCATATCAGAACTTTCTTTTCCTCATTGCTTTTCTAGGTAACATACTAAAATTCCCATTTAGACAAGATTCCTGTGACTGTAATGTGTGTGTATGTGTGTGTGTGTCTGTGTGTGTGTGTTGGGTACAGCCCTCTCAAACCCCTTGATCAAACCACACCCTTAATACTTTCTCATCTTAGTGGAATCTGAGGTCCAGTGATCCCACAACCTATAAATGGAAGCTAGGAAAACATGATACAATTCACATATCTATTTATAAGGTTGGGTGGGGGAAGGTTATTATAATTCTAACTCACTGTTTTGCTCCATAAATTAAGTCAGTTAGTACCCGTGGATTTGCTTTGACATATTTTAAAACACTATCTATGTGTTTGTATTATTGTATTAATAATACAAGCCTGTCAAGCCTGGATGAGCTGCTTACATGCCTTAGGGTGCAGGCTGTTCGGTAAAAGACATCGCTTTTGCATGCCACCTGTGTGCAGTGGCTTAGTCACCCGCGTGTTTTCTCTCCCTTCATAACAAGGGCTTCTGAACTTGGGCTTGTTTTACAGGAATCTGAAATAACCAGAAAGCAGCAAAAGAGAGGTCCATGGGCTGCAGCTTTGGTTGGGAGGCTGGGAGTCTGTAATTCACAACTCCTTTTCCTGTGACGAAAGCAGCTGACTGACAGCCTGGGGAGGGAGCCTTTTTCTGGCTTGCACCTTGGGCTTCATTCACTTCTGTACTCTCCCTTAAAATATTCTTGTCTGGAAAATTCCATGGACAGAGGAGCCTGGTGGACTACAGTCCATGGGGTATCAAAGAGTCAGACATGACTGAGTGACTAACATTTTCATTTTCTCCCTGTAAAAGAAGGGAGAATAGCTGGTCTGAGATGGAGAAGGGGTTTTGGAAAGCTTCTCTCCCCAGTGCTGATAGCTGCCTACAAATGTAGTTATTCATCATGGTCTGAGCGGAGCTAGAGACCTAACTCTAATTTCTTGGCTTAAGTAGAATTTTCTCTCCCAGGTCTGACTTATTATCTTTTATTTTTAAAGGGGAAAAGAGCATCCTTGTCTAATTGAATCAAGACTCAGTGTTATGGACTGTATGTTTGGAACCCCAGAACTCATATGTTGCAGCCTTAAGTTCTAAGCTAACAGTATTTGTAGTTGGAGCCTTTGGGAGTTAGAGTTTGATGAGTTTATGAAGATGAGGGTTTCATGATGACATTACTATTCTTATAGAAAAGACAGCAGAATGAGATAAAGAGAGAGAGAGAGCTCTTTCTCTTCAAAAGGCACACACAGGGGAAAAGCCATGTGAAGATGCAGTGAGATGGTGGTCGTTCATTGCAGAAAAGAGCCTCAAAATGAAACCCACCTTGCTGACAACTTGATGCTGGGTTTCCAGACTCTAGAATTCTGAGAAATAAATTTCTGCTATTCAAGTCATCCAATCTTTGGTATTTTATTAAGGCAGCCCAAACTTCCCCAAGATAGTAAGTTACAGGCCCTCATCCAATGAAAGAGATTAAAAAGGTATCACTTTGGTGACTTCAGAGGAAACTGTGGTTACTTGGTGAATCTGGCAAAATGTCCTTTTATTTATCAGCTACAGAGGGCTAAGCTAGGGCCGGAGGGGTAGGATTTTTTGTTTGCTTTTCGTTAGCACTTCTCTCAGCTGCCTTACAGTCAAGCTCCTCTAGATTCAATACTGTGAGATGAAAATATTTCCTGCCGTATCGATAAACAAGAAATGTCACAACCATCAGCAATTTCTGGCCTCCAAATGTGAATGAGGGCTCCCAAAACTTCAATCCAGTGGATGCTGCCACTTCCCTAAGTGATTGCTGAGGAGCAAGCGGAATGCAAGAAGCAGCCATCTGCCACTCCCTAAGGTGAACAAAGAAACAGGATTTGGTCCCAGATAGTTGAGGTTCTGGAGAAGGCAATGACACCCCAACTCCAGTACTCTTGCCTGGAAAATCCCATGGACAGAGGAGTCTAGTGGTCTGCAGTTCATGGGGTCGCTAAGAGTTGGACACAACTGAACAACTTCACTTTCACTCACTGGAGAAGGAAATGGCAACCCACTTCAGTGTTCTTGCCTGGAGAATCCCAGGGACAGGGAAGCCTGGTGGGCTGCCGTCTATGGGGTTTCACAGAGTCAGAAATGACTGAAGTGACTTAGCAGCAGCAGCAGCAGATGAGGTTCATGAAAGAAAAGAATTCAGTGAGCCTAGAGGCTTGCATCTTCCCATACATAGAATGCTAAATTCCTTAGCTTGATATTTGACCTTTGAGACTGCCTGCTCCCTTTGTTGCAAACTTGCATATGGCCTTTCTCAGAGCTACTGAGATGCTGTCTCCTGGGTTCAGAGTCCAAAATATTCCATTAAATAAAATAGCTCTCTACTTTCAGTTTGTGACTAGTTTTTAGTCAACAAAACTCTCTTAATGACATCAGACTCCAGCAGAGGCCAATACAGTCTCACATTAATTTTTGCCATTTTTAACCCCCCGTGGGTGGTAACTTTCAATATTATTAATAGTCTCCATGTCCTTCAGATCACCCTGAAATCTGAAACTGAGCATGAGGACAAATGAACTCATCACTTCCTTAGATCCTTGCAGTTAATCTTTCGGTCCATCTTTGACTCAGTTCTCCAAGAGTATGCGTCCAACTGGAGTTACAAGCCTGCACTTTGGTGCTTTTATTTTCCAGAAATGATTAGGGACTTTTCTTCTTTCCTTAGACTTGGGACTTTGACAAAACCTCAAGTGCTAATATCTGCCCAGCAAGAAGAATGAAAGATCCATGTCTAAAACTAGAGAAGTCATGTATTTAAAATGGATAACCAACAAGATCCTACTGTACAGCACAGGGAACACTGCTTGATGTTATGTGGCAGCCTGGATGAGAGGGGAGTTTGGAGGAGAATGGATACAGGTATGTGGACACCTGAGTCCCTCTGCTGTCCACCTGAAACTATCACAACATTGTTAATTGGCTATACTCCAATACAAAATAAAACATTTTTAAAAAGTTTAAATGTAGTTCAGCCATCACTCAGTCTTCCCAGAACTCAAGGCCCTGGGTTTGTCAAAATGAAAACATTAAACAGTCTCATATAACAGGATATTTAGGCTCTCTCTGAAAATAAATGAGACTCGACATATTTCCCAGCCTCTTCATGACTTGGGAAAGGATTTTTAAATACATCTTTCTCGACACCAGCTGTTCACAAAGTATAAACCAGCAACATCAGCATTATTTGAAAATTCGTTAGAAATGGAGAATCTCACATCACCTCAATACTGATCAGAATGGCCATCTTGAAAAAATCCACAAACAACAAATGCTGGAGAGAGTGTGGAGAAAGAGGAACCCTCTTGCACTGCTGGTGTGAATGTAAAATGATACAGCCGCTAGGGAAACAGTATGGAAATTCCTTAAAAAACTAGGAATAAAACCACCATGTGACCCAGCAAAAACACTTCTAGGCATATGTCCTGAGGAATCCAAAACTGAAAAAGACACATGTGCCTCAGTGTTCATTGTGGCACTGTTTACAGTAGCTAGAATGTGGAAGCAACCTAGATACACATCAACAGATGAATGGAAACTGTAGCACAGGAAACTGTGCTACATATATGCAGTGGAGTATAACTCAGCCATAAAAAGGAGCACATCTGGGTCACTTCTAATGAGGTAGATGACCTAGAGCCTATTGTACAGAGTGAAATAAGTCAGAAGTTCAGTTCAGTTCAGTAGCTTGGTTGTGTCCAACTCTTTGCAACCCCATGGACTGCAGCACACCAGGCTTCCCTGTCTATCACCAACTCCTGGAGTTTACTCAAATCCATATCTATTGAGTCAGTGTTGCCATCCAACCATTTCATCCTCTGTCATACCCTTCTTCTCCCACCTTCAATCTTTCCCAGCATCAGGGTCTTTTCCAGTGAGTCAGCTCTTCACATCAGGTGGTCAAACTATTGGGAGTTTCAGTTTCAACATCAGTCCTTCCAATGAACACTCAGGACTGATTTCCTCTAGGATGGACTGGTTTGATCTCCTTGCAGTCCAATGGACTCTCAAGAGTCTTCTCCAACACTACAGTTCAAAAGCATCAATTCTTCAGCACTCAGCTTTCTTCACAGTTCAACTCTTACATCCATACATGACTACTGGGAAAACCATAGCTTTGACTGCATGGCTCTTATCCATAAATCTGTTCTCTATGTCAGCATCTCCATTGCTGCCCTGCAAATAGGTTCATCAGTACCAACTTTCTAGATTCCATATATATGTGTTAATATATATATATTATAATAGTAAAATGAGTATAATAATTATATCTTATAATAAATTATATAATAGTACTATATTATTATATAATATGTATATATATGTATATATGTATATATATGTGTATATATATATATATATATATGGAATCTAGAAAGTTGGTACTGATGAACGTATTTGCAGGGCAGCAATGGAGATGCCGACATAGAGAACAGATTTATGGATAAGGACCGGGGGGAGGAAGAAGAGGGTGAGATGAATGGAGAGAGTAGCATGGAAGCATATACAGTACCATATGCAGAATAGATAGCCAATGGAAATTTAGTGTATGACCCAGGGAATGCAAACTGGGGCTCTGTAACAACCTAGAGGGTTGGGAAAGGGTGGGAGGTACAAGAGGGAAGGGACATATGTACACCTAAGGCTAATTTATGTTGATGTATGACAAAAATCAAACCAATACTGTAAAGCAATCATCCTTCAATTAAAAATAAATACATTTAAAAAAAAGATATGGAGAAACTCAGGTCTCATCCAAAACCTACTATGTCAGAAATTCTTCAGGAGGAACCAGTGATCTGTGGTTTACAAGACCTCCTGGAGAATCTAACGCACATTCAACTTTGAGAAATATTCACCATCTTATTCACCTTATTTGTAAGGTGTTCTATTGGAACAAGCCATGTAGTATCATTATCACAGGCTTCCTGCCCAGGTGATGGGCTCTGGTTGGATCCACTGTTTTCAAGCTTGGGACTGCTGATTCCTATTTGGTGAATAAGATATCATTTCTCTATGCTTGAAAGTGAATGAGGAAGGCAGCAATGGAGACGAAGACAGAGAACAGACTTGTAGAAACAGTGGGGGAAGGAGAGGGTGGGACAAATTCAGAGAATAGCATGGAGACATATGCACTATCATATATACAATAGATCAGTTCAGTTCAGTTGCTCAGTCATGTCCGACTCTTTGTGATCCCATGAACCTCAGCACGCTAGGCCTCTCTGTCCATCACCAACTCCCGGAATCCACCCAAATCCATGTCCACCGAGTCAATGATGCCATCCAATCATCTCATCCTCTGTCGTCCCCTTCTCCTCCTGCCCCCAACCTTCCCAGCATCAGGGTTTTTCCAATGAGTCAGTGCTTTGCATCAGGTGGCCAAAGTAATGGAGCTTCAACATCAGCCCTTCCAATGAACAATACAATATATAGCAAGTAGAAATTTGCTGTGAGACATAAGGAGCTCAACCCAGTGTTCTGACAACCTACAGGGGTGGGATGGGGTGGGAGGTGGGAGGGAGGCTCAGGAGGGAGGGGACATACGTATACCTGTGACTGATTCATGTTAATGTGGGGCAGAAACTAGCACAGCATTGTAAAGCAATTATCCTCCAATAAAAAAATAAAATAACAGTACCGAAATGGACCTAGATTCCTGATACCTTCATGCCTAAAGTCTGAATTGCTGCTAGAATTTCTAATTAAATAATACAGAAAATTCTCCTTATCCCTTAGCCAGTTAGAGTTGACTAAGAGTTAGAGTTTTCTCTTATTTGCACCCCCCAAAGCACCCTGACTAATAGTGATAACAGAATCCAATTAGGAGGCTGTTGTAGAACCCAGGACTCAGTGTTGGCTTAGAGCAAGGGTGTGGTAGAAGTGGGAATAAAGATAAGTGAAATGTTCCTACATATTTGGAAATAAGAAGCTATGAAACTTAATTTTGAGTGGGAAAAGCTATAGACTAATATAAGAATCAGAAACAGAAATAAACCCCAGTTTTCTTTGCAATTTATTTATTTATTTGGTTGCATCAGGTCTTAGTTGCAGCATGCAAGATCTTTCTTTGTGGTGTGGCATGGGCTTAGTTGCCCCACAGCATGTGGGATTTTAATTCCCTGACTAGGGCGTAGACCTTCATTCCTTGCATTGGAAGGTGGATTCTTAATTACCAAACCACCACAGAAGTCCCAACTCCAGATCTTTTGATCTGGGGAGACTTTACTTGGGTGCCCCCCGCCTCCCAGCCTCCATCATGTATCTTACCCCCATGCCCCACTTTTCATTTCTACTATAATCCTCTTTTGTCTTTAATCCTTTCTTTATATCTCAACCTCACCTTTTATCCATTTCTAGCTCACATTGTTTTGCTGCCCTTCTCAGATTTACCCCCCATCTCATCTTCTGTTAAAAATAATCAAGCAAATATGCATAAATAAATCAAACCTTAATAATCTAAACAAAGAATTCAAGGAATATCCCTTCTTTTAATTCACTAATGCAAAGATAGTTTTTAAGCAACACTTATGACTGAAGTCTGCATATTCTGAGATAAGAAAGAAATGAGCTTGTCCTCTATGTTTTTATGATCAAGAACATGAACACAGGTCAGCAACCTTTGCTTCTAAAGTTTCATACAGTAAATATCTCCGTGTATCATACTATCTCTGTTCCAACTACTCAACACCACCATTGTGGAGTAAAAGGAGCCACAGACAACATGTAAGTGAGTGGGTGTGGCTGTGTTCCAATAAAATTTTACTTATAAAAACAGACCACAGGACAGATTTGACCATGGCTAGATAGATAGCTAGCCCCTGATTTAGACAGATAGTAATAAGAATGTGAGGATACAATATAGAGGAGACATTAATAGAGTATTTTTAAAGTGAACTCAGTACTTGCCCAGAACTTCTTTACTGACCTTGAGATACCCAAACCCTACAATGAATTTATAGATAAATTTACAAAGAATTGACTCTTCACAACGTTGAATCTTTATTATCTACAAGAAATGTGCCTTTCCTTTGTCTCAATTCTTCTTTTATGTCTCTCAGTAGGGTTTTACTATTTTCTTCCAACAGACACTGAACATTTTTCCAGCTTCTTTCCAGATTGTTTATTTTACGTTGCTCTTGTAAATAGGATCTTTCCTGAATTTGACTTTTTGACTTTACTGTTTGTGTCTAGGAAGCAACTGATTTTGTATATTAATTTTTTAACCAGACATCTTATACACTCCCTTACTGTTAAAATAGTTTATCAGTTGATTCTCTTCCCAAATATAAAATCATATCATGTCAAATATTAATAAATTTGCCTCCATTTTTTAATACTCAATACTTTGCTCCTTTTCTTATTGTTCTGATTAACATTAGCAAGATAATTTAAACAAAGGTGGTTTGTTTCCTTATCCTAATGATAAGACTTCTTAAATTTCACTTATCTGTCATGATAAGTGATTTACCTATGATTTCATGTATATGTATCAGATTAAAGATTTATAAATATATTTCAAATTTACTGAATTTTTATTGGTAAAATAAATTAGTATTCCAGAAGTAATCCTTGTATAAGTGTGAATTAATATAGGTATATGTATTCATGAAATCAATGGAAAATGATGGATTATTTAGTAATTGATACTAGTGGAATATTATCCATCACCAGAAATGTGTTTGGACTTCCATCTTATACCATTCCCCAAAGAAATTCCCAAGGAAATAAATATTCCAATGTACAGATAACATAGTATTGCTAGTAAAATATGTTATTCATAAATTCAATATATAATAAAAATAGATTTTTACCAAAGTTTTTTTTTCTTTCAGTGCAGATACCAGAGATAACAGATGAAGGATGCATATCTCTAATGCACAAAGAATATTTGCAAATTTAACAGAACATACATAGAGCCCAATAAAAATTTTGAGCTTCCTACTGCAACATTCAGAAACTCTGTCAGAATCCGTTTCCCAGGAAACTCAACCCACAACAGTGAAATACAGATATTTTACGATGCATCGTTTGTAGTGACAAAATGTGGAAACAATGTGAATTCCAATTATAGGTTGAATATTTTTATCTTATATCCACAGCATAGAATATTATACCAGAAATAAAATGCCTCAGAGCTGCAGAAATTTATGTGGAGAACTTTGCACTAGGTATTTTGCTGAGGGAGATAAGTAATATATAGAAAATTATGTATATTATAAAGATATTTTGATTAAATAGTGTCAAAACTCATAAACAATATTTGTGTATATGGATTTAAATATATGTCCTGGGCCTGTATGTGTATATGTTCATACACATATGTTTGTATGTAATTACATAAAGCAAAACTTAGAAAGAACCTGTGCTAGGTTACTTTATGGGAAAGATAAATGTGGAAGGGGAGGGAAGAAGAAAGAAGCAAGTAAAAAATAAATATTAAAAATTAAGCTTAGTTCATTTGTACCATTTTTTAGATTCCATATAAAAGCAATAATATAAGATGTGTGTCTTTCTCTGTCCTTACAAAAGAGATATAGAAAACAAACTTAGGGTTACCAAGGGGAAGTGGGGATGGGGGAAAGTGGGAAATCATGACTGACATATACACAACCCTATATACATATAGATAACTAATAAGAACCTACAGATACGGAACTCTATTCTTTCTGTAATGACTTTTATGGGGTAAGACTCTAAAGAAAAGTTGCTCATTGTTCAGTAGCTAAGTCGTGTCGGACTCTGTAACTCCATGAATTGCATCACACCAGGCTTCCCTGTCCCTCACTATCTCCCTGAGTTTGCTCACACTCATGTCCATTGAGTCAGTGATGTCATCCAGCCACCTCATCCTGTCGTCCCCTTCTACTCCTGCTCTCAATCTTTCCCAGCATCAGGGTTTCTCCAGTGAGTCAGTTCTTTTCATCAGGTGGCCAAAACTATAGGAGTTTCAGCTTCTGCATCAGTCCTTCTAATGAACATTCAGGACTGATTTCATATAGGACTGACTGGTTGGATTTCCTTGCTGTCCAAGGGACTTTTAAGAGTCTTCTCCAACACCACAGTTCAAAAGCATCAATTCTTCAGTGTTCAGGTTTCTTTATAGTCCTACTCTCACATCCATACATGACTACCAGAAAAAGCCATAGCTTTGACTAGATGGACCTTTGTTGGCAAAGTAATGTCTCTGTTTTTCAAAATGCTGTCTATGTTTATCATTGCTTTTCTTCCAAAGAGCAAGCATCTTTTAATTTCATGTCTACAGTCACCATCTGCAGTGATTTTGGAGCCCAAGAAAATAAAGTCTGTCACTGTTTCCATTGCTGCTGCCGCTAAGTCATTTCAGTCGTGTCGGACTCTGTGTGACCCCATAGACGGCAGCCCACCAGGCTCCTCTGTCCCTGGGATTCTCCAGGCAAGAACCCTGGAGTGGGCTGCCATTTCCTTCTCCAATGCATGCATGCATGCTAAGTTGCTTCAGTCAAGTCCCACTCTGTGTGACCCTATGAAGAGCAGCCCACCAGGCTCCTCTGTCCACATGATTCTCTAGGTTTCCATTGTTTCCCCATCTATTTGCCATGAAGTGATGGGACCGGATGCCATGATCTTAGTTTTCTGAATGTTGAATTTTAAACCAACCTTTTCACTCTCTTCCTTGACCTTCATCAAGAGGTTATTTAGTTCTTCTTCGCTTTCTGCCATAAGGGTGGTGTCATCTGTATATCTGAGGTTATTGATATTTCTCCTGGCAATGTTGATTCCAGCTTGTGCTTCATACAGTTGGACATTTCACATGATGTACTCTGCATATAAGTTAAATAAGCAGTGTGACAATATACAGCCTTGTCATACTCCTTCCCCGATTTGGAACCAGTCTGTTGTGCCATGTCCAGTTTTAACTGTTGCTTCTTGACCTGAATACAGATTTCTCAGAAGGTAAGTCAGGTGGCCTGGTATTCCCATCTCTTTCAGAATTTTCCAGTCTGTTGTGGTCTGCACAGTCAAAGGCTTTGGCATAGTCAATAAACCAGCAGTAAATGTTTTTCTGGAAATCTCTCGCTTTTCCTACAATCCAACAGATGTTGGCAATTTGATCTCTGATTCTTCTATCTTTTCTAAATCCAGCTTGAACATCTGGAAGTTCATGGTTCAGGTACTGTTGAAGCCTGAATTGGAGAATTTTGAGTATTACTTTGCTAGTGTGTAAGATGAGTGCAATTGTGGGATAGTTTGAACCTTCTTTGGCATTGCCTTTCTTTGGGATTGGAATGAAAACTGACATTTTTCAGTCCTGTGGCCACTGCTAGTGGTATGAGAATGGAGGTAAAAATATGAGAAATATGGTAGTACTAGCCAAAGGATTTGCCTGTGTGTGAATAGTGTTTGTAAACATCGATACCTGAAAATAAATTGTCTTCTAGTGCACAGTACAGAGGATGCTTCCCAGGCGGCACTATTTGTAAGGAATCCACATGCTAATGCAGGACATGTAAGAGACATGACTTAGATCCTGGGTTGGAAAGATCCCTGTGGAGGAGGTCATGGCAGCCCACTCCAGGATTCTTGCCTAGAGAACCCCATAAACAGAGGAGCTTGGTGCCCTACAGTCCATAGGGTCACCAAGAGTCAGACACAACTGAAGTGACTTAGCACATACAGTAGAGAAGATATTTTTCTTCTAAGTCTACCTTTTAAATTGCATTTTAAATCCTCTATGACATGGATTAGTCATGGGACAAGAGAGAAGCTAAACTATGCTAATTAATATTTTTCTATTCTTTTTCCTTTTACTGCCTGCAATTCTTGGTTACACATTTAAATTATTTTGTTATCTGGTACATGAAGACTCATGATAATTTGACCTTCTTTGCATTTGTGCCCTTTATCATGCTAAAACTATTTTGTTATTTATTTTTGTGTCTTGGATTTAACTTTGATTGATACTCATTTGGCAGTGCCATGAGACTTGTGTTGATCTAAGATCCAAGACCAGAGATGAACCCACACCCCCTGAATTGGAAGCTGTGGAATCTTAACCACTGAACCACAAGAGACATCCCTGCTTCCCATTTTCTACATCTTATAAGCCATGGTTCTTAGTATTATATTCAAGTCTTTACATCTATTTGTCTCTCTCTGCTTTTTAGCTTTACCTCCATCACTTCCTGCCTCAAAGTTTCTGTTTCACTTATGGAGTTACGATAGCTTACACATTTATCATATTGTTTTATGCTCCCTAACCTATACTCACATTTCAAATACTGAACTCTCCTTGCCTATTTTCTGATAAATATAATTCTTTCATAAAAACTCAGATCAGAATTTGTATACCAAGAACATTTTTATGAAAGTATAACTTACATGTAGAAAGTCACAAATAGTGAGTGTACAGCATGGTAATATTCACTCACAGATTGAAAAAAAAAATCATCACATACTTCAGTAATTCACTGTAGACAAGGTAGAAATTGATTTGCTTGCCATATCTCCCCTTTCTGCATTCTTAATCTCTATCTTACTCCCTTAAAGTTCCACTCTCCTAACTTATCACCACAAGTTGGTTTTATTATTTTTTTTGCAAATTTTTTTTTTACCATTTATATGCATGAAAAGATATTGTATGGGACTGTACTCAAAATTGTGTAATAATCTATAAGGGAAAGGAATGTGAAAAAGAAATCTATCTATCTATACACACACACACACACACACACACACACACACATATATATGTGTGGTTATATATGTGTGTGTGTATGTATATATGTATATGTATGTATATATATATACATATATATGTGGCTATATATATGTGTGTGTGTGTGTGTATGTATATAACTGAATTGCTGTACTGCACACCTATATTATTAAACTTACATTATATTGTAAGTCAACTATACTTCAATTGAAATTTTTTTAAAAAATTAAGGAAACGTAATGATAAGAAAGAATGACTTTCTATAGTTTGAACACTGTAGATTCAGTTCTCTGAAATCTTAACTGAGATCTGAACACTGTAGATCACTATAATTGGGAACCAGATGGAAAGAAAGCTTGTCCCATGTGTCCACTTCTGTAAGAGCAGAGTCTGCAAGTTTGAATTAAGAAGATGTGGAGTATACAATCATGAATATCCAATAAAATCCATTACATTTGGTGGTAAGAGCATGATTTGAGGGTGGTCTGGGGTTTCCCAGCTGGCTCAGTGGTAAAAGAATCCCCCTGCCAAAGCAGGAGCTGCAGGAGACGTGGGTTTGATCCATGAGTTGGGAAGATACTCTGTAGAAGGAAATGACAACCCACTGCAGTATTCTTGCCTGGAGAAATCCATGGACAGAAGAGCCTGGCAAGCTACAGTCCATGGGATCGCAAAGAGTTAGACACAGTTGAGAGTGAACTCTGTGGTGAAATGAGGGTACACATTTGGATTTTTCCAACACCCTAGTTTGACAAAATTACATTTTTTGCATATCTGTGTCTCACTAATGTGTAAGATTCATGAGGGCACAAATTGCATCTTCAAAAAAAAAAAAAAATCAAAGTCAAGTTTTAAAATATATGCTGTCAGTCAGTTCAGCCACTCAGTCATGTCCAACTCTTTGTGACCCCATGGACTGCAGCATGCCAGGCGTCCCTGTCCATCACCAACTCCTGGAGCTTGCTCAAACTCATGTCCATTGAGTCGGTGATGCCATCCAGCCATCTCATCCTCTGTCATCCCCTTCTCCTCCTGCCTTCAATCTTACCCAACATCAGGGTTTTTTCAAATGAGTCTTCTCTTCACATAATTGTCCAAAGTTTTGGAGTTACAGCTTCGACATCAGTCCTTCCAATGAACACCCAGGACTGATCTCCTTTAGGATGGACGGGTTGGATCTCCTTGCAGACCAAGGGACTCTCAAAGAGTCTTCTCCAACACCACAGTTCAAAAACATCAATTCTTCAGCACTCAGCTTTCTTTATAGTCCAACTCTCAATACATGACCACTGGAAAAACCATACCTTTGACCAGACGGACCTTTGCTGGCTAAGTTATGTCTCTGCGTTTTAATGTGCTGTCTAGTTGGTCGTAACTTTTCTTTCAAGGAATAAGCGTCTTTTAATTTCAGAGCCACAGTCACCATCTGCAGTGATTTTGGAGCCCCCCCCCCCCAAAATAAAGTCTGCCACTGTTTTCCCATCTACTTACCATGAAGTGATGGGACCAGATGCCATGATCTTAGTTTTCTGAAAGTTGAGTTTTAAGCCAACTTTTCCCCTCTCCTCTTTCACTTTCATCAAGAGGCTCTTTAGTTCTTCCTCACTTTCTGCCATAAGGTTGGTATCATCTGCATATCTGAAGTTATTGATATTTTTCCTGGAAATCTTGATTCCAGCTTGTGCTTCTTCCAGCCCAGCGTTTCTCATGATGTACTCTGCATATAAGTTAAATAAGCAGGGTGACAATATACAACCTTGATGTACTCCTTTTCTAATTTGGAACCGGTGTGTTGTTCCATGTCCATTTCTAACTGTTGCTTCCTGATCTGCATACAGATTTCTCAGGAGGCAGGTCAGGTGGTCTGCTATTCCCATCTCTTTCAGAATTTTCCACAGTTTACTGTGAACCACAGTCAAAGGCTTTGGCATAGTCAATAAAGCATAAATAGATGTTTTTCTGGAACTCTCTTGCTTTTTCGATGATCCACTGGATGGTGACAAATTTATCTCTGGTTCCTCTGCCTTTTTGAAAACCAGCTTAAATATCTGGAAGTTCATGGTCACATACCGTTGAAGCCTGGTTTAGAGAATTTTGAGCATCACTTTACTCAGACGTGACTGAGCGACTTCACTTACTAGTGTGTGAGATGAGTGCAGCTGTGAGATAGTTTGAGCATTCTTTAGCATTGCCTTTCTTAGGGATTGGGAGGAAAACTGACATTTTCCAGTCCTGTGGCCATTGATGTGTTTTCCAAATTTGCTGGCATATCGACTGCATCACTTTCACAGCAACATCTTTTAGGATTTGAAATAGTTCAACTGGAATTCCATCACCTCCACTAGCTTTGTTCTTAGTGATGCTTCCTAAGGCCTACTTCACTTCACATTCCAGGAATCAGGCTCTAGGTGAGTGATCACACCATCGTGGTTATTTGGATCATGAAGATTTTTTTATGTACAGTTCATCTGTGTATTCTTGCCACCTCTTCAGAGTATTTTCCGCTTCTGCTAGGTCCACACGTTTTCTGTCCTTTATTGTGCCCATCTTTGCATGAAATGTTCCCTTGGTATCTCTAATTTTCTTGAAGAGATCTCTAGTTTTTCCCATTTTATTGTTTTCCTCCAGTTCTTTGAATTGATCCCTGAGGAAGGCTTTTTATCTCTCCTTAAGACTCTTTGGAACTCTGCATTCAAATGGGCATATCTTTCCTTTCCTTTGTTTCTTGCTTCTCTTCTTTTCATAGCTATTTGTAAGGCCTCCTCAGACAACCATTTTGCTTTTTTGCATTTCTTTTTCTTGGGAATGGTCTTGATCCTTGTCTCCTGTACAATGTCATGAACATCTGCCCATAGTTCATCAGGCACTCTATCAGATCTAGTCCTATAAATATATTTGTTATTTTCACTATATAATTGTAAGGGATTTGATTTAGGTCATACCTGAATGGTTGAGTGGTTTTCCCTATTTTCTTCAATTTAAGTCTGAATTTGGCAGTAAGGAGTGCATGATCTGACACACATGAGCTCCTAGTCTTGTTTTTTTCTGACTGTATAGAGCTTCTCCATCTTTGGCTGCAAAGAATACAACAATCTGATTTCACTATTGAACATCTGGTGATGTCCATGTGTAGAGTCTTCTCTTGTGTTGTTGGAAGGGGGTGTTTTTTATGATCAGTGCATTCTCTTGGCAAAACTCTATTAGCCTTTTCTCTGCTTCATTCTGTACTCCAAGGCCAAATTTACCTGTTACTTCAGATATTTCTTGACTTCCTACATTTGCATTCTAATCCCCTATAATGAAAAGGACATCTTTTGTGGGTGTTAGTTGTAAAAGGTCTTGTAGGTCTTCATAGAGCCATAGTTGTAAAAGGTCTTGTAGGTCTTCATAGAACCATTCAACTTCAGCTTCATCAGCATTACTGGTTGGGACATAGACTTGGATTACCATGATACTGAGTGGTTTGCCTTGGAAACGAACAGAGATCATTCTGTTGTTTTTGAGATTGCCTCCAAGTACTGCATTTTGGACTCTTTTGTTGACTATGATGGCTAATCCATTTCTTCTAAGGGATTCTTATCCACAGTAGAAGATACAAAGATCATCTGAGTTAAATTCACCCATTCCAGTTCATTTTAGTTTGATGATTCCTAAAATGTTGATATTCATTCTTATCATCTCCTGTTTGACCACTTTCAATTTGCCCTGACTCATGGACCTAACATTCCAGGTTCCTATGCAATGTTGCTCTTGACAGAATCAGACCTTGCTTCCATCACCGGTCACATCCACAACTGGGTGTTGTTTTTGTTTTGGCTCCGTCTCTTCATTCTTCCTGGAGTTATTTCTCCACTATCTCCAGTAGCATATTGGACACCTACTGACAGGTGGAATTCATCTTTGTGTCCTATCTTTTTGTTTTTTCATGCTATTTGTGGGGTTCTCAAGGCAAGCATACTGAAGTGGTTTGCCATTCCCTTCTCCAGTGAACCATGTTTTGTCAGAACTCTTCACCATGACCTGTCCATCTTGGGCGGCCCTACACGGTATGATTCATAGTCTCATTGATTATTTAAATTGTATGCCTAAGAAATTCTTCAGTGCTTAATTGAACATTTACTTTGTCAATGTTTTCTTTCTTTCTGTTTCTTTTTTTATCTGTTAACATCAAACACATTGCGAATGAGTGCACTTCTCTAAGGAAATAGCTTGGAACAAAGTAGGTCCAGTCTAAGCTCTTATTGGACTTACTGTTTGATAGCATTTTCACTCAAATACTGTTTGTTTTGACACATTAGCACCTCTCTCCTAATAGTCCCCTGAAAAACTACAAATCTAAATACAGAGAAATCAGAAAGTATAGAGAAAATTAAGATTAAAATAAAATCTGCCTTATATTAGGGGTCATTTCATTTCCTCTCTAAGTTTGGGCTAATTTTTTTTTTCTTTAGGCCTGCTTTCTATATAAGTTTTTTGAAGCATTTCTGATGCATGGTGATTTGATTCCACGGGTGGTTCTTTCTCTTTCTTTCTAGTTTCTGTTTTCATTTGCTGAAACTATTTTTCTTTGAGAAAAATTATATGAGAAATAATTTTTTTGAGTCCTTCATATTTCAACATATGTTAAATTTATATTCACATTTGACTTCTTTTGATATGTGTAAAATTCTAAGGACAAAATTGTTTTCGCTTGAAGCTTTGAAAACATTAATTTGTTGTTTTTTAGTGTAGAGTGTTGCTGAAGAGAATGCTAAAAAGTCTTTGACTGTTTTTTTTTTTTTTTCCCCTTTGTGGGGAATAATTTTTTTTGCTTTTGCTTTCTGCTTGTTTGTGTGTTTTATAATGCTCTGACACTTTGGAACATTCTTTTCCTCATTTCTAGTATAGATGTGGCTTCTCTCATTCACACGATTTAGCACTTGTTGGGTTCCTAAAAACTGAAAACCTCTTTCTTTCTTAAATTCTGGTAATTTTTTTTTTTTTTTTTTTAGTTTATTTAATACATGCTCTCTTCATGCTTATTTTCTCTCCTGTAAACTTCTATTATAAAATTATCATATTCCTGGTTAATTCCCTCTCTTATTTTTTTCACAAATAATACATCCTTTTTCTCCTGCCAAACTATCTAGACTTAATTTTTTTTTTACCCATCTTCCCAAATAACTTTTAGCCTAAATGATATATTTTTATTTTCTCTTCATTATTACCTTCTGTGACAGTGCTAAATCATATTTTATGTAATTTCTTATTTAATCTCCATAATGAAAAAATCCTTTAAATATTTTTTTCTGTTAATGGTATGATTTACTTTCAGTTTCAAATAGTCCATTTCTAAAGAGTGTGTGTGTGTGCAATTGGATTTCTTTGTGTACTTGATATCTGGCTTGTTACTGCAGTTATATTGGAAAAACAGCATACTTTTATAAATTCGCCATGTAGGTAGCTCAATTACTAAATTGTCATACTTTTTTAATTCCCCCTTTTCTAAATAATATTCTTATTTCTTCTTTTTCTAAGTGTATTGGTTGGAATTTCCAGGAAAACTTGAATATAGTATGATGAACTTAAGGATACATACTATATAGAGAATACATGCAATAAAATATTATATATGTTATAGCATGTATAACATAAAATTTTATATCATTTGATCATATTGAAATAATCAGCTTTGAAGTATTCATCATGTAATGTTAGCATCTTTCTATTTATAGTTTGCTCAAAGTTTATCTTTTGTGGCCGCACCACTTGGCTTGCTGGATCTTAGTTCCCAGGGCAGGGACCTGCCCCCGGCCCCCTCAGAGGAGGTGCAGGCTCCCAACCACTGGACTGCCAGGGAAATCCCTGCACTAAGTTTTTTTTAAATGTTTTTGAATGTAAAGAAATAATATAAAACTTATTCCAATTATCTTTCACATCTACTAATATCTTCTCTGGAGCTTCCCACATGGTGCAGTGGTAAAGAATCCACCTGCCAGTGCAGGAGCTTCAAGAGACATGGATTTGATCCCCGGGTCAGGAAGATGCCCTGGAGGAGGAAATGGCAAACCACCCCAGTATTCTTGCCTGGAGAATCCCATGGACAGAGGAGCCTGGAGGGCTGCAGTCCATGAGGTTGCAAAGAATTTGAAACAACTGAGCGACTGAGCATGCACACACACACACACACACACACACACACACACACACAATATCTTCTCTGCTTATTAAATTGCATTTTAATATATTAATATATATCTTAATTTGGACTAGCCTCACATTCCTGTAAAGACTTTATTAAACTATATGTTAATATTTTAACAGGTTATTTTATATTTTTGTTTTATTAATAAATTTATATTCTTAAAAATTAGCCTGTAGGTTTTTATTGAATTATCTTCATGGTTTATTATGAGAACTATATTAATACTTGATTTATAAATTTAATTGAGAAAAAATACGTTGCTTTCTACAACACAGAAAAAATTAGCATAAGCATCATTTGTTCTTTGTTTTTAAGAACTTAAAACTCTTTGGATCCATCATTTTGGAAAAAATGAAAGCTGCTGAGTCACGTCTGACCCTTTGTGACCCCATGGAATATACAGTCCATGGAATTCTTCAGGCCAAAATACTGGAGTGGGTAGCCTTTCCCTTTTCCAGAGGATCTTCCCAATCAAGGGATCAAACCCAGGTCTCCTGCATTGCAGGTGGATTCTTTACCACCTGAGCCACAAGGGAAGCCCTCATTTTGGAGAAGGCCTTTAATAACATGGTAAGTTTCTTCCTTTTATAAATGCATCATGTCACATCTTATGTTTTAAAACAAAGTATAGACAATATCTATTTTATATAGCTTTTCAAAGTTATTCATATAATTTTATAGTGCTATTTCTTTTAAATGTTTAATCTCTTCCTCATTGTAGCCCCTTGTTAGCATATAAATTTATTTTTAATTTCCTGAAATTTGTTTGATTTATAAGAATTTTGACTATTATTAAAATTACTTGAAACATTAGCCTTATGTAAAAAATGTAAAAAGCCTTACATTTGGTTTTTAATTTTTTAAATTTTCTAATATTCAGACTTTTTGCTTAAATTCAGACTTTTTGCTTAAATTCAGATGTTTTGCTTAAAGCTTATTATATTTTTACCAAGATTTTCTTCTTTTTAAGTATTTATTTCATTTTTTATTTGAGAGGACTGGAGGAGGGAAATTGAGTTATCACTTGAAGAGTTAATTCTCATTTTCTTAGTTCAATAACTAATGAGTATGCTTCTAAAAATATTTTTTTGCCTCCTCTAAGTTTGCATGGGTATTAATTATTCTAATTGGCATTAATATCTAAGACTATAGTTGACATAATATATTGTCTTTGATCCTAGAGCTATCTAATAGACTGTTTTCATTGTTCTGTGACCAAAGTCATGTTTTGAAACTCATCCACTGACATACCTTCCCACAGTGGTGATGCTTTAGAAAATAAAGACCATTTTGCACTTGTGTTTTGTAATATCAAAAGCAACAGCAGCTTCTCTTTAGAATGCATTGTTCCAAAAGAAATTGAATATCTTCTCAAGAGACATGGCTCTATTTTCTATTTTCTCTATTTTCTATTTCAATTTCAAGTAGTTCTCTATTTTCTATTTCAAGTAGGTTTGTATTTTGTAAACATTCTCTAATGATCATATTTTCTTAATATTGAAGTACTTGAGTATCATTTTTAAATAATGTTTCATTTTTTCCTTTGCTATTATTAGGCCAATAATTCTTACCCAGCTACTATTATGATGTTCAAAAGTCAGTTATGCCTCTAGTCCTAAAAATTGTTTCTAACGTAACATAGTCTGAGAAGTCATATATTCAACTTACTGTATTAGTACCTAAATCAAACAACTTAGGAGATTTAGAGTTTTTCATAAGCCAAGGCTCATGAAAAATTTGGGAGTCAAGGCTAAGTAATATTCTGTAAACTTTTGTATCCCTCAGTTCAAAAGCAAGCCATAATCGAAAAATCTTTTAAAAATGAGAGCAACTGGGTCCATTTGCAGCAATGTGGATGGGCCTAAAGAGTGTCGTACTGAGTAAAGCCACACAGAGAAGTATAAGATCACATGACGTCCCTTAGATGTGGAGTCTAAAAAGAAATAATACAAATGAATTTACTTACAAAGCAGAAAGAGACCCACAGACTTAGAGAACAGACTTATGGTTGCCTGGAGGAAGGATGAGGGAAGGGATAGTTAGGGAGTTTGGGATGAACATGTGCACACTACTATATTTTAAATGGATAACCAACAAGGACCTATGGTACAGCACATGGAACACTGCTCAATGCTATGTGGCAGCCTGGATGAGAGGGGAGTTTGGGGGAGAATGGGTACATATACATGTATCACTGAGTACCTTTAGCTGTGCACTTGAAACTAGCACAACACTGATGGTTAATCAGCTATCCCTCAAGACAAAACAAAAAGTTTAAAAAAATCAGAGTGTTTGGGCCAGAACTAATAATGTGGTATAATGATAAATTAGTTCTGATTACAGCTGTGTCCTTTAGTCCTTTGAAATGACTAAGTGATCAAAGAAGGGAAATGAAGCTTAGCAGAATGTGATGGATAGAATTGTTTCAACACATCACACATATATGGAAAGTCTATACTGTTTCAAGGTACTCTGCCACTGATTTCCGTTTCGACCTTTCGGTAAAGAGCAGGCTCATATTCACCAGGAAGAACTCTCAGGACTTGGAATATGACAGCTGCTATCAAAAATCCTGTGGGTGTGTCAGAAGATATTCAACTTCTTTTGGAAAAATGTATTCTAAAGAGAAGCTGCTGTTGTTTTTGATATTATAAAACACAAGGGCAAAATGGTCTTTATTTTCTAAAGCATCACCACTGTGGGAAGGTATGTCTGTGGATGAGTTTCAAAACATGACTTTGGCCAGAGAACAATATTTTAGCCTTCACCAGATGAATCACTGAAAAAAATGTGTTAGTTGCTCAGTCGTGTCCAACTGTTTGTGACCCAGTGGACAGTAGACTGCCAGACTCCTATGTCAATGGGATTCTCCAGGCAAGAATACTGGAGTGGGTTGCCAGGCATTCCTCCCAGGGATCATCATGACCCAGGGCTTGAGCTTACATCTTTGCGTCTCCTGCATTGGCAGATGGATTCTTTACGACTGAGCCACCTGAGAAGCCGCATATTATCTTTATTTGGTCCCAAATAGCCAAAGCTGACCCTCCTTCTCACCTTTTGTCATCTAGCCTGCTTCCTATTTCCCACTACTTAAATTTTTCAGCACCTGGTTCCTATGTAAAACATCACCTAAAAAAAAAAAAAAAATCACCTCTTTGATTTATGAATGCATCTCCTCACACCTAGTTAACGTCAGTTTTTGTTCTAGTCTCTGTCTCATAGTAATAACAGGTTTCATGAGAAGTCCTTCTTTGTTCTGCAACAGCGGGGAGTATGTATGTTTAGCTACTCAAAATCACAGAAATGTTCCATTTGAGTAGGACTAAGATATTATTCCTGGTGGCTCCATGGTAAAGAATCTGGCTGCAATGCAGGAGACACAGGAGATGCGGGTTAGATCCCTGGATTGGAAAGATCCTCTGGAGGAGGAAATGGCATTCCACTCCAGTGTTCATGGGCTTCCCAGGTGCCGCTAGCAATAAAGAATCTGCCTGCCAATGCAGGAGACACAGGAGATGCAGGTTCTATCCCTGGATTTTGAAGATCCCTGATGAAGGAAATGGCAACCCACTCCAGTATTCTTGCCTGGAAAATTCCATGGACAGAGAAACTTGGCAGGTTGTAGTCCATGATGTTGCAAAGAGTTGGGCATGACTGAGCATGCACACACACAAGAGATGATTACTTTGTCAACCGTCTTACAAGTACAAGGTAGGAGCATGACATTCCTAAGTTTATACACGGTGGTTTACAGGTGATGTAGGGACTGAATCTAACTTTCCAGAATCAAGTCCTGTGTGTTTTCTCCTCTATCAGTTATTTTCCAACTTTGCAAAACCCCAATATGCTTATTTTGTTGAGTAAAAGAATAGAAAACTTATTAAAGAGAACTAAATTAAAATAAATGCTGGAAAATGAGACCTTGTCTGTGCAACTTTCCCAATTCTTATCCTTTAGAAAACCCAGAAGCAAGCCTGCAAACATGTAATTTAAAAACCACTGCTGTAGAAAAAATTAAACAACAGAAAGGGCAATCAGGAGTGCCAGGGGCTGAGGAAGTAGGCAGTGGGATAAGGATGTGGGGAAGAAATTGCAATTTTAAATATGATGCTCAAGGAAAACCTCATTGAGAAAGTGACACTTGAGCAATGACTAAAAACAAGCAAGGGAGTGATCCATGTGGCCATCTGGCAGACGAACATTCCTGGCAATGGAAACAACCATTGGAAACTCCTGAGTATGTCCAAACCACAGTAAGAAAGTGCATTTGAAAATATGAGAGAGAAAGGTTTAATCTTCTAGCTACCCAGATCAAATCAGGGAGCCCTGGTCATAACTGTGGTGACAGATGCATCTAAGTCACTTTTCATATCATCTTTATTGATAAGCCAAGTACTTCTGTCTCTCTTATCAGGCAAAGACTTTTCCAACCTTAATTTCTTTATAAAACTATTAGCAAAGAGCTTGTCAGTGGGTTGGTTCTAGGTGGTACCACTAATTGCTATTGGTTTTAGACACCAAATTACATGCTTCAGCACCAGTAAACTGAGAAAATGAAACATCTTGGACACAATCATTATGTGCATATCAAAGTGAAAGTGAAAGTTGCTTAGGCGCATCCGACTCTTTGCAACGCCATGGAGTATACAGTCCATGAAATTCTCCAGCACAGAATACTGAAGTGGGTAGCCTTTCCCTTCTCCAGTGGAACTTCCAAACCCAGGGATGAAACCCAGGTCTTCCACATGGCAGGCAGATTCTTAACCAATTGAGCTCTCAGGGAACTCCTTATGTGCATAAAAGATATATCATAAACAGAGCCTTTTCTAACTCAATGAAACTATGAGCCACGTCATGTAGGGCCACCCAGAGGAACAGGTTGTGGTGGAGATTTCTGACAAAATTTGGTCCACTGGAGAAGAGAATAGCCAACCACTTCAGTATGCATGCCTTGAGAACCACATGAAACACACGAAAAGGCAAAAAGATAGGACACTGAGAGAAGAACTCCCCAGGTCAGTAGGTGTCCAGTATGCTAATGGAGGTCAGTGGAGAAATAACTCCAGGAAAAATGAAAAGATGGAGGCAAAGCAAAAACAACACACAGTTGTGGATGGGACTGGTGATGGAAGCAAGGTCTGATGCTGTCAAGGGCAATACTGCATAGGAACCTGGAATGTTACTTCCATGAATTAAGGCAAATTGGAAGTGGTCAAACAGGAGATGGCAAGAGTGAACATCAACATTTTAGGAATCACTGAACTAAAATGGACTGGAAGGGGTTAATTTAACTCAGATGACCATTATATCTACTACTGTGGGCAAGAATCCCTTAGAAAAAATGGAGTAGCCCTCATAGTCAACAAAAGAGTCCAAAATGCAGTACTTGATGCAATCTCAAAAACAACAGAATGATCTCTGTTCATTTCCAAGGCAAACTGTTCAATATCATGGTAATCCAAGTCTATGTCCCGACCAATCATGCTGAAGAAGCTGAAGTTGAACTGTGCTATGAAGACCTACAAGACCTTTTACAACTAACATCCACAAAAGATATCCTTTTCATGAGAGGGGACTGGAATGCAAAAGTAGGAAGTCAAGAAATATCTGGAGTAACAGGCAAATTTGGCCTTGGAGTACAGAATGAAGCAAAGCAAAGGCTAATAGTGTTTTGCCAAGACAACTCACTGGTCATAGCAAACACCCTCTTCCAACAACAAAAGAGAAGACTCTACACATGGACATCACCAGATGGTCAACACCGAAATCAGATTGATTATATTCTTTGCAGCCAAAGATGGAGAAGCTCTATACAGTCAGCAAAAACAAGACCAGGAGCTGACTGTGGCTCAGATCATGAACTCTTTATTGCCAAATTCAGACTTGAACTGAAGAAAGTAGGAAAAACCACTTGACCATTCAGGTATGACCTAAATTGAATCCCTTACAATTATACAGTGGAAGTGAGAAATAGTTTGAAGGGACTAGATCTGATAGACAAAGTGTCTGATGAACTATCGATGGAGATTCTTGACATTGGACAGGAGACAGGGAGCAAGACCATCTCCAAAAAAAGAAATGCAAAAAAGCAAAATGGCTATCTGAGGAGGCCTTACAAATAGCTGTGAAAAGAAGAGAAGTGAAAGCAAAGGAGAAAAGGAAAGATATATCCATTTGAATGCAGAGTTCCAAAGAATAGCAAGGAGAGATAAGAAAGCCTTCCTCAGTGACCAGTGCAAAGAAATAGAGGAAAAAGGATAGAATGGGGAAGACTAGAGATCTCTTCAAGAAAATTAGAGATACCAAGGGAATATTTCATGCAAAGATGGGCTCAATAAAGGACAGAAATGGTATAGACCTAACAGAAGCAGATGATATTAAGAAGAGGTGACAAGAATACACAGAAGAGCTATACAAAAAATTTTCATGGACCAGATAATCATGATGGTGTGATCTCTCACCTAGAGTCAAACATCCTGAAATGTGAGGTCAAGTGGGCCTTATGAAGCATCACTAAAAACTAAGCTAGTGGAGGTGATGGAACTCCAGTTGAACTATTTCAATTCCTGAAAGATGATGCTGTGAAAGCGCTACACTCAATATGCCAGCAAATTTGGAAAATGAATCAGTGGCCACAGGACAGGAAAAAGTCAGTTTTCATTCCAATCCCAAAGAAAAGCAATGCCAAAGAATGCTCAAACTACCACACAGTTGCACTCATCTCACACGCTAGTAAAGTAATGCTCAAAATTATCCAAGCCAAGCTTCAAGAGTACATGAACTGTGAACTTCAAGATGTTCAAGCTCATTTTAGAAAAGGCAGAGGAACCAGAGATCAAATTGCCAACATCTGGCGGATCATAGAAAAAGCAAGAGAGTTCCAGAGAAACATCTGTTTGTGCTTTATTGACTATGTCAAAGTCTTTGACTGTGTGAATCACCACAAACTGTGGAAAATTCTGAAAGATGGGGATACCAGAGCACCTGACCTGCCTCTTGAGCGACCTGTATGCAGGTCAGGAGGCAACAGTTAGAACTGGACATGGTACAAGAGAATGGTTCCAAATAGGAAAAGGAGGATCTTAATGTTGTATTTTGTCACCCTGCTTATTCAACTTATATGCAGAGTACATCATGAGAAACTCTTGGCTGGATGAAGCACAAACTGGAATCAAACTGCAGGGAGAAATATCAATAAATATCAATATCAGATATGCAGATGGCACCACCCTCATGGCAGAAAGTGAAGAATATCTAAAGAGCCTCTTGATGAAAGTGAAGGAGGAGAGTGAAAAAGTTGGCTTAAAACTCAACATTCAGAAAACTAAGATCATGCCATCCAGTCCCATCACTTCAAGGCAAGTAGATGGGGAGACAGTGGAAACTGTGGCAGACTTTATTTTCTTGGGCTCCAAAATCACTGCACATGGTGACTGCAGCCATGAAATTAAAAGTCACTTGCTCCTTGAAAGAAAAGCTATGACCAACCTGGACAGCATATTAAAAAACAGAGGCATTACTTTGCCAACAAAGGTCCATCTAGCCAAGGCTATGGTTTCTCCAGTAGTCATGCATGGATGTGAGAGTTGGACTATAAAGATAGCTGAGTACCAAAGAAATGATGCTTTTGAACTGTGGTGTTGGAAAAGACTCTTGAGAGTCCCTTGAACTGCTAGGAGATCCAACCCGTCCATCCTGAAGGAAATCAGTTCTGAACATTCATTGGAAGGACTGATGCTAAAGTTGAAACTCCAATACTTTGGCCACCTGATGTGAAAAACTGACTCATTGGAAAAGCCCCTGATGCTGGGAAAGATTGAAGGTGGGAGGAGAAGGGGACTACAGAGGATGATATGTTTGGATGGCTTCACTGACTCAGTGGACATGAGTTTGAGTAAATTCTGGGAGTTGGTGATGGACTGGGAGGCCTGGCATGCTGCAGTCCATGGAGCCTGCACAACTCAGTCAGACACGACTGAGTGACTGAACTGAACAACATCTAGACATGTTGTCTTCAAAGATGCTGTCTCCACATATACCTGAATAAAACTATAATTCAAAGAGATGCATGCTATCTTTCTAAATTCCATATATATGTGTTAGTATGCTGTAATGTTCTTTATCTTTCTCTGTATAATGGGATCCAGTTTCAGAAAGAAATGGTAATGATAACCCTATATGCAAAACAGAAAAAGAGACACAGAAGTACAGAACAGACTTTTGAACTCTGTGGGAGAAGGTGAGGGTGGGATGTTTCAAAAGAATAGCATGTATATTATCTATAGTGAAACAGATCACCAGCTCAGGTGGGATGCATGAGACAAGTGCTCGGGCCTGGTGCACTGGGAAGACCCAGAGGAATCAGGTGGAGAGGGAGGTGGGAGGGGGGATCGGGATGGGGAATACGTGTAACTCTATGGCTGATTCATATCAATGTATGACAAAACCCACTGAAATGTTGTGAAGTAATTAACCTCCAACTAATAAAAAAAAAAATGCATGAACCCTTATATTCATAGCAGCACTATTTGCAACAGACAAGGAATGGAAACAATCTGAAAGTCCAATGACAGATAAATGAATAGAGAAAATGTGGAATATCGCTCAGCTATAAAAATAAAAGAATACAAAATATAACAGATAGGTGAATAAGAAGATATGAAATATTACTCAGCCATGAAAAGAATGAAATAAAGCCATTTGCAACAGCATGGATGGACCCAGAAATTATCATAGTGAGTCAGAAAGAGAAAGATAAATAGTATAGCATATCACTTATATGTGGAATCTGAAATATAATGCAAATGAACTTATCCAAGAAACAGGCTCACAACATAGAGAACAGACTTATGGTTGCCAAACTGGGGAGAAGGGGGAAGGAGAGGGTTGGACTGGTAGTTAGGGATTACCAGATGCAAACTATTATATATAGAATAGATACACAGCAAGATCTTATTTAATAACACCAGGAACTTTATTCAATGTCTGTAACAAACCATAAAGGAAAACAATAGGAAAAGGATAGTATATATATATATATATATATATATATATATATATATATATATATATATATATACATGCTGTTTAGTCACTTCAGTTGTGCCTGACTCTGTGATCCTATGGACTGTAGCCCTACAGGCTTCTCTGTCCATGGGATTATCTAGGCAGGAGTACTTGAGTGGGTTGCCAGGCCCTCCTCCAGGGGATCTTCCCAACCCAGGGAACAAACATGGGTCTCCTGCATTGTCTGCATTGCTGGCAGATTCTTTACTGCTGAGCCACCAGGGACCTGTGTATACACACACACACACACACACACACACACACACACACACGTGTACCTACATACATATATGCATATATATATACATATATGTATATACATACATATATGTATACATACATATATATAACTAAGCGATTCAGTTATATATATGTGTGTGTGTGTATGCGTATATACATGTGTACATGTGTATATATCAATTCAGTTCAGTTCAGTTGCTCAGTTGTGTCCAACTCTTTGCAACCCCATGAATCGCAGCATGCCAGGCCTCCCTGTCCATCACCAACTACTGGAGTTTACTCAAACTCATGCCCATCGAGTCGGTGATGCCATCCAGCCATCTCATCCTCTGTCGTCCCCTTCTCCTCCTGCCCCCAATCCCTCTCAGCATCAGGGTCTTTTCCAATGAGTCAACTCTTTGCATGAGGTGGCCAAAGTACTGGAGTTTCAGTTTCAGCATCAGTCCTTCCAATGAACACCCAGGACTGATCTCCTTTACGATGGACTGGTTGGATCTCCTTGCAGTCCAAGGGACTCTGAAGAGTCTTCTCCAACACCACAGTTCAAAAGCATCAATTCTCTGATGCTCAGCTTTCTTCACAGTCCAACTCTCACATCCATACCTGACCACTGAAAAAACCACACCTTTGACCAGACGGACTTTGCTGGTAAAGTAATGTCTCTACTTTTTAATATTCTATCTAGGTTGGTCATATCTTTCCTTCCAAGGAGTAAGTGTCTTTTAATTTCATGGCTGCAATCACCATCTGCAGTGATTTTGGAGCCCCCCCAAAATAAAGTCTAACACTCTTTCCACTGTTTCCCCATCTATTTCCCATGAAGTGATGGGACCAGATGCCATGATCTTAGTTTTCTGAAAGTTGAGCTTTAAGCCAACTTTTTCACTCTCCTTTTTTACTTTCACCAAGAGGCTTTTTAGTTCCTCTTCACTTTCTGCCATAAGGTTGTTGCCATCTGCATATCTGAGTTTATTGATATTTCTCCTGGCAATCTTGATTCCAGCTTGTGTTTCTTCCAGCCCAGCATTTCTCATGATGTACTCTGCATATAAGTTAAATAAGCAGGGTGACAATATACAGCCTTGATGTACTCCTTTTCCTATTTGGGACCAGTCTATTGTTCTATGTCCAGTTCTAACTGTTGCTTCCTGACCTGCATACAAGTTTCTCAAGAGGTAGATCAGGTGTCTGGTATTCCCATCTCTTGAAGAATTTTCCACAGTTTATTGTGAACCACACAGTCAAAGGCTTTGGCATAGTCAATAAAGCAGAAATAGATGTTTCTCTGGAACTCTCTTGCTTTTTTGATGATCCAAAGGATGTTGGCAATTTGGTCTCTGGTTCCTCTGCCCTTTTTAAAACCAGCTCGAACATCTGGAAGTTCACAGTTCATGTATTGCTGAAGCCTGGCTTGGAGAATTTTGAGCATTACTTTATTAGCATGTGAGATGAGTGTAATTGTGCAGTAGTTTGAGCATTCTTTGGGATTGCCTTTATGTGTGTATATATGTGTAAATTATATTTCAATTTAAAAAATTAAAAAAAAAAAAAACAAAGATGCTGCCTCCATAGTAGAATGAGTTGTTTTTTGGAGTCTAATAAGCTGTGTCTTTGTCTTTGACCAAAGATTCAGGGAGTTCATTCCCAAGAACTGAGTTTAATCAAGATATCCAGTATTCCACAAAACACTGTCCCAAGCTGAATTCCCCAGGTTCCTGGACCTCACCATTCCTTTCCCCATTGGTTTTCCCTGCCCAGAATTCCTTCCTCTGACCTTCCCTCCTTCATCATCCAGTCCACTAGGACAACTTGTGTTCTTCCTCCAAGGTCCAGTTCGTTGACCACCTCTTCCATGGCAGGCAGAGTGAGGGACTCTCCTCTGTGCTTCTTCAACATGGGCTCTTCCCGTCTTTGCAGTGCAGTCTGCATCCTACCATTGCTATAGAAATGTTCATGTCTTCATCGTATAGCAGATGGTGAGCTCCTTGTGGATGCATGCTGCAATTGATTCATTTCTGCATCCATGGGCCAAATCCATCTGATACACAGTAGGCTCTTAATAAATGTCAATCTAACAAATGTGTAAATGACTCATGCTACTTCAACCCTATTATACAGGTCCATGCTGTGGAAACTAAGAGTTTGGACATCCATGGAGACAATTTCTACATTGAAAATCGAAAATTGAAATCTCCTGCTATCACTTGTCATTGGGATGATATAAAAAAGCAGACCTCCTTGGGTCTCACCCCACATGAAGCAGACTTGCATTGAACCAGGTTTGATTCTATAGGTTATAGGTCCTGGAAACTAGAACAGTCACTCTCACTCAGAAGATGAGATTTATAGTTCAGGGGAATAAAATGCCTTACCAGAGCTGCATTCATTTATTTATTTATTCCATGCATGGTTATTGAGCTGCACACACTATGCTAGACACTTGAATATATCAGAGGAGGCCAAAAAAAAAAAAAAAAAAAAGACCAAGACTTTTGTTCTTAAAAAACTTGCATTTCATCTGCAGTTAACAGAAATAAGTCATTGACTTCTTTTTAAATAGAGTAGAATAAGGGAGATCGGTAAATGGAAGGAGTCAGGCAGCAGGTTTTAGTATTAATAGAGCCGTGAGCCTAATCAAGAAATATGACCTTTGGACGGATATTTAAAGGAATAGAGACCTCATGAGAAATTTCAGCTCAGCAGGGTCTTCTATGGATTAGAACCTCCTGTAGCAAGGAGCCCAGAAAAGCAAATGAAATAGCTAAGCAAATTCAGCAAACATTCCTGGCACCATTTGCTACATTATTCAAGTACCAGTAGCCTGTAGAAACGACAGCCATCAAATATTCTAATAGCATAGCCATCTTCAAGATGAATCTGGTCTATGCATTTTAAAGATAGAAAAATGCACAAAGACAGAAATATAGATCAATGGAACAGAATAGAAAGCCCAGAGATAAATCCACGAACCTATGGACAGCTTATCTTTGACAAAGGAGGCAAGGATATACAATGGAAAAAAGACAATCTCTTTAACAAGTGGTGCTGGGAAAACTGGTTAACCACTTGTAAAAGAATGAAACTAGAACACTTCCTAACACCATACACAAAAATAAACTCAAAATGGATTAAAGATCTAAATGTAAGACCAGAAACTATAAAACTCCTAGAGGAGAACATAGGCAAAACACTCTCCGACATAAATCACAGCAAGATCTTCTATGACCCACCTCCCAGAATATTGGAAATAAAAGCAAAAATAAACAAATGGGACCTAATGAAAATTAAAAGCTTTTGCACAACAAAGGAAACTACAAGTAAGGTGAAAAGACAGCCCTCAGATTGGGAGAAAATAATAGCAAATGAGGAAACAGACAAAGGATTAATCTCAAAAATATACAAGCAACTCCTGAAGCTCAATTCCAGAAAAATAAACGACCCAATCAAAAAATGGGCCAAAGAACTAAACAGACATTTCTCCAAAGAAGACATACAGATGGCTAACAAACACATGAAAAGATGCTCAACATCACTCATCATCAGAGAAATGCAAATCAAAACCACAATGAGGTACCATTACACGCCAGTCAGGATGGCTGCTATCCAAAAGTCTACAAGCAATAAATGCTGGAGAGGGTGTGGAGAAAAGGGAACCCTCTTACACTGTTGGTGGGAATGCAAACTAGTACAGCCACTATGGAAAACAGTGTGGAGATTTCTTAAAAAACTGGAAATAGAACTGCCATATGACCCAGCAATACCACTTCTGGGCATACACACTGAGGAATCCAGATCTGAAAGAGACACGTGCACCCCAATGTTCATCGCAGCACTGTTTATAATAGCCAGGACATGGAAGCAACCTAGATGCCCATCAGCAGATGAATGGATAAAGAAGCTGTGGTACATATACACCATGGAATATTACTCAGCCGTTAAAAAGAATTCATTTGAATCAGTTCTAATGAGATGGATGAAACTGGAGCCCATTATACAAAGTGAAGTAAGTCAGAAAGATAAAGAACATTACAGTATACTAACACATATATACGGAATTTAGATAGATGGTGGCGATAACCCTATATGCAAAACAGAAAAAGAGACACAGAAGTACAGAACAGACTTTTGAACTCTGGGGGAGAACGTGAGGGTGGGATGTTTTGAAAGAACAGCATGTATATTATCTATGGTGAAACGGACCACCAGCCCAGGTGGGATACATGAGTCAAGTGCTCGGGCCTGGTGCACTGGGAGGACCCTGAGGAGTCGGGTGGGGAGGGAGGTGGGAGGGGGGATCGGGATGGGGAATACATGTAACTATATGGCTGATTCATGTCAATGTATGACAAAACCCACTGAAATGTTGTAAAGTGATTGGCCTCCAACTAATAAAATAATATTTAAAAAAAAAAAAAAAAAAAAAAAAAAAAAAAAAAAAAGATAGAAAAATGTTTCCGTCACCACAGTGCTTTGCAAATATTTTTAAAGATCAAGGAAATTGGCCAATTTGAAAATGCTTTAAATGGAACATTTTTATATCACCTCCTATATTACCCATCCCTTAACAATACATTTTATGAAGCCTGCACAAGGGGTACAGTTATGTTCTACCATCACCTCATGGGATGAATGTGCTGAATAAATACTGTTGGTAAAAGGTGCCATGATGATAAGATTCATGATGAGTTCCCTGGTGACAGCTATGCTTCTGGTAGCCTGGTATCCTTTTACTTTGTGAGTTCCTATCATATTTTGCCACTTGGAGAAAATTGACTTGGACAGAGCTACCGTGATTATTACTATACTTTTATTCTTGTCAGAAGCTGCCATTTCAAAGTTCGTTCCTTTCTGGATTGAAAAACAAAATAATGAGCCCAGGTTTTATCTCCTGGGAGGCCACATTCATTTACATTCACTCATTGTTTACATTCTGCTGGTCTGTAATTTGAATGATGCTTGTGAATCGGCCTTATCAAGATAGCTAGGGCAAAGTGAGTTCCTAACGCAAGATGCATAGGTTGTGCTTATGTTAGCTCAGAGGTTCTAGTTCTTTCAGCACCATATCCATATACATGTGCCGAATCATTTAATAGGAAGCAGTCTGGATCCTTGCTTGTTGTGTTAAATTTCTGATGGGTCCATGCCTGTCTGCTCTTAGGTCTGTCATCATAGATCAAGCACCATAGTGCTCTCTGCCAGCTGAAACCTATCAGACCACTGACCTGTCAGATTTTTGTATCGTTTTGTTTTTCTTTTGTGATAACTCACATTTATATAGCTTTATCAGATGAAGAGTCTCTTTGATCAAGACTAAGCCAGATTATAGTAAGTCCCCTACATACGAATCTTCAAGTTGTGAACTTTCAAAGGATCTGTGTTAGTATGTCCAGTCAAGTAAAGTTAGTTCACATGTCTGGCATAAATTGCAACATGAGCACATCCTCTACAAATGTTTGAACTTTTGTTACTTCACTATACAGTACTGTATAGTGTACAGTAGTACAGTATCTTTATTTCAAGCCCAGGATGTTCAGAAACAAGTATAAAAGCAGTGGTGAAATAGCTGGTACTACTGTACTTTTCAAGGTATTGTTCTGTTAAGATTAAAAGTACTTATTTTGTGTGTTTGTTTGTTATGTATTGTTTGTGTGAAAAATATTATAAACTTATTACAGTACAATATTACATAGTTGACTGTGCTAGGTGAGTACCTAGGCTAACTTTGTTGGTCTCAAGAACAAATTGTCCTTTTGAAGCCCTCTTGGACTATAACTTGTTCATGTGAACTTACCATAGTGATAAGGTGACTTATTAACAAGATATTTCTAGTCTTTCTCTGACCGCATCTAGTCTGAGCATTCAGGCCTTCAGCCCATCATCCTCTGAGAATCCACAAGGAAATCTCAAAAGATACTTCTTGCCTACCAGCTGCTGTTCTCCTCTGCTTTATCCTGTGGGGATTTTTATCAGCTACTCAAATCATTAGTGCATCTAAATTAGACAAGGGTGGTTTCTCTTCTGGTTACATTTGTGTTGTTTTTGTTGTTCAGACTCTAAGTCATGTCTGACTCTTTGAAACTTCATGAACTGCAGTACGCCAGACTCCTCTGCCCTCCACTACCTCCCAAAGTTTGCTCAGATTCCTGCCCATTGAGTTGGTGATGCTATCTAATCATCTCATCCTCTGTCACCCCCTTCTCCTTTTGCCTTCAGACTTTCCCAGCTTCAGGGTCTTTCCAATGAGTCAGCTCTTCCCATCAGGTGGCCAAAGTATTGGAACTTCAGCAACAGTCCTTGCAGTGAATATTCAGGGTTGACTTCCTTTAGGATTGACTGGTTTGATCTCCTTACAGTCTAAGGGACTCTGCAAGGTTATCTATTGCTTCCTAACAAACACTCTGAAACTTCAGTTCAGTTCAGTTCAGTCACTCAGTCATGTCCAACTGTTTGTGACTCCATAGGCTGCAACATGCCAAGCTTCCCTGTCCATCACAACTCTCGAAGCTTGCTCAAACATGTCCATCAAGTTGATGATGCCATACAATCATCTCATCCTCTGTTGTCCCTTCTCCTGTTGCCTACAACCTTTCTCAGCATCAGAGTCTTTTCAAATGAGTCAGTTCTTCACATCAAGTAGCCAAAGTATTGGAGTTTCAGCTTCAGCATCAGTCCTTCCAATGAATATTCAGGACTGATCTCCTTTAGGATTGACTGGTTTGATCTCCATGCAGTCCAAGGGACTCTCAGAAGTCTTCTCCAACACCACAGTTTAAAAGCATCAATTCTTCAGTGCTTAACTTTCTTTAGAGTCCAACTCTCATACCCATACACGACTACTGGAAAAACCATAGCTTTGATGAGATGGACATTTGTTGGCAAAGTAATGTCTCTGCTTTTTAATATGCTGTCTAGGTTGGTCATAACTTTTCTTCCAAGAAACAAGTGTCTTTTAATTTCATGGCTGCAGTCACCATGTGCAATGATTTTGGAGCCCCCCAAATAAAGTATCATATCACTATGAAAAGGCAAAAAGATATGATAGTAAAACTTAGTGGCATAAAATAATCACTGTTTTATTTGCCCATGATTCTATTTTGTGGGCTGGGCTCAACTGATCTTGCCAGCACTCACTCCTGGGATTCCATTCAGCGGGCAGGTCAGTTGGGCCCTGGGCTCAGGTGGAATGCTGGCACATGGGCATCATGGCCTGTGTGGTCTCAAGCCCCTCCCATTCCATGGGAACCTCCACTTTGTCTCTCCATGTGCTTTTGACAGTGTGTGACTGGTCTCCTTGCACGGAGACACAAGGCCCAAGAGCACAAAAGCAGTAGCTTCCAAACACTGATAATGATTCACATTATCAGGAAACTTTCCACAGCCAAAATATACTCTCCTACCTTACTGCAGCCCAGAGTCAGACCCATTTTAACATCATGCTTGGACTGAAAGTCCAGAGTATTGTCTTCTAAATCAGACCCAGGTGTAAAGGGGTTTTCACTTGTGACTTCCTCAGGGTCAGTTTGGAGAAGGCAATGGCACCCCACTGCAGTACTCTTGCCTGGAAAATCCCATGGGTGGAGGAGCCTCGTAGGCTGCAGTCCATGGGGTCGCTAAGAGTCGGACACGACTGAACGACTTCACTTTCACTTTTCACTTTCATGCACTGGAGAAGGAAATGGCAACCCACTCCACTATTCTTGCCTAGAGAATCCCAGGGATGGGGGAGCCTGGTGGACTGCTGTCTATGGGGTCGCACAGAGTTGGACACGACTGAAGTGACTTAGAAGCAACAGCAGCAGCAGCAGGGTCAATTCAATAAGCACAAATCTTCTTAATCTGAAGACCTGAAAACTCACCCCATCCATCCAAAGATATGACACAGAATTAGATACAGCAGCAGGATAACAAGAGTAAAAGAAGTTGCCTATCAACCACTTGTTCATGGAAATTCTGAAATTCTACCTTAGCATGCATCTCCAATTCTTCTACCCCAGGAACAGAAAACATTCTTGTATAAGGGCCCAGTGGATTCAATTCTGGGCTTCCCAGGTGGCCCAGTGGTAAAGAACTCACTTGCTAATACAGGAGACACAAGAGTTAGGTGCTTGATCCCTGGTTGGGATGATCCCCTGCAGGAGGAAATAGCAACCCACTGCAGTATTCTTGCCTGGAGAATGCCATGGGTAGACAAGCCTGGCAGGCTACAGTCCATGGGGTCGTGGGGTCGCAAAGAGTCAGACACAACTGAGCACACACACACAGAGATTCAATTCTACTCCTTGGAACGTGTGTGTGTGTGTGTGTGTGTGTGTGTGTGTGTGTGTGTGTGGTGTGTGAGTGTGTGTGTGTGTGTCTTGGCTCTGCTCTCTGAGCTACTGGTCCTGACCTCTGCATCATCCTTCACTTTTCCTTTCAAAAATGAAGTAACCCATTTGTAGCTAAAGACCTTCTCATGCTACTACTCCCTGTCTACATAAGTTCAGATGTCCAACAACCTTTGCCATTTTGAAATGTCTCCGTTTCTTTTAGTGCAAGCTTCCTTTAATTATGTTTAAAAACTTGGTAGGTTTTCTACAGTCAGATCAGTGATTCCTTTGTCCCGTCTCTCCCCCTGCCAAATATCTTCAAGACAAGTCATACTCTACTTTGAGCTGCTGTGATAAAATACCTTTAATGTTCTTAGCAATTTTTTTTTTCATCCAGTTGAATCTATAAGGCACCACATTAAATCCTTCTGAAGTTTTAACAAAGGACTTTACACTTGAATTCTCATTTTACTCTTGACCCTAAGGAAACCTTTTATTGAAGAAGGCCTGGATTTGATTCTTGTGATGAAGCCATTTTCTTTAATTCATTCATATGTTTATTTTTGATTGCACTGGGTCTTTGTTGTCGCTTGAAGGATTTCTCTAGTTGCCAAAAGCGGGGCTACTCTTCATTGGGGTACACGGGCTTCTCATCCCATAGCTTCTCTTGTGGAGCACAGGCTCCAGGGCATGTGGGCTCAGTAGTTGTGGGATCGTCTTGGACCAGGGATTGAACAGGTATCTCATATATTGGCAGGCAGACTCTTAACCACTGGACCACCAGGAAGTTCCCTGTAGCCATTTCTTGCTTTGAGAATATTTTTTCAAACTAGGATCTGGAAATGAGAAACAGTTTTGCTTTCCAAGTTCAGATTTAATTTCTTAAAAATTCACATTCTGCTCAAAAGCTGAACCGTTTGTTCCTTAGTTTTCTGCTGCTGCTGCTGCTGCTGCTGCTAAGTCGCTTCAGTCATGTCTGACTCTGTGCGACCCCATAGACGGCTGCCCACCAGGCTCCCCCGCCCTTGGGATTCTCCAGGCAAGAACACTGGAGTGGGCTGCCATTTACTTCTCCAATGTATGAAAGTGAAAAGTGAAAATGAAGTTGCTCAGTCATGTCCGACTCTTTGCGACCCCATGGACTGCAGCCCACCAGGCTCCTCCATCCATGGGATTTTCCAGGCAAGAGTACTGGAGTGGGTTGCCATTGCCTTCTCCGATTCCCTAGTTTACCCACCTCTAATACAGCTACCAAAAGTCAGCTGGCACTTTTAACTTTTGATCTAGATATTTCCTCAGCTAGATGCACAAATTCATTGAATATATTTTCTGTATTACAAGTTACATAGGTGAGAGTGTTGCCAAATGTTTTGCTATTGATTAGCATGACTCTCTTTCCTTCCAACTTCCACTTAGAAATTTTTCCATTTCCTTTCTCGCCTCTGGCATGTGTAATACATATTTCTTATGGTGGCACTCCATTTAAAGTCACCAATGTCAGTTTTATATATTTATTATTGCATAACAAGGGCTTCTCTGGTGGCTCAGTGGTAAAGAATCCACCTGTAATGTGGGAGACGCAGGAGATGCCTGTCTGACTGTTCCACCCCTGGGTCAGGAAGATCCCCTGGATTAGGAAATGGCAACCCACTCCAGTATTCTTGCCTGAAGAATCCTATGGACAGAGGAGCCTGGCGAGCTACAGTCCATAGGGTCGTGAAGAGTTGGCAACAACTGAAGCAACTAAGCATGCACATGTACTCAAGGCCCAAAGAACCCTGGTGGTGGTGGTTTAGTCACTAATTTGTTTCTGACTCTTGCTACCCCATGGACTGTAGCCCACCAGGATCCTCTGTCCATGGGACTCTCAAAGCAAGAACGCTGGAATGGGTTGCCATTTCCTTCTCTAAACAAAGAACGTGAGAACATAGTGAATTCAAACAATATCATTGTGCTTGCATGCTTAGTTCTCAGTCCTGTCTGACTCTTTGCAACCCCATGGACTGTAGTCTGCCAGGGTCTGCTGTCCATAGGATTCTTTAGGCAAGAATACTGGAGTGGGTTGCCACTTCCTAATCCAGACGCTCTTCCCGACCCAGGAACCTGGGTCTCTTGCATTATAGGGAAATTCTTTACTGTCTGATAATCACGATGGTATGACCATTCACCTAGAGCTAGACATCCTGGAATGTGAGGTCAAGTGGGAGTTAGGAGGCATCACCACAAACAAACCTAGTGGAGGTGATGGAATTCCTGTTGAGCTATTTCAAATCCTAAAAGATGATACTGTGAAAGTGCTGCACTCAATATGTCAGCAAATTTGGAAAACTCAGCAGTGGCCCTAGGACTGAAAAAGGTCAGTTTTCATTCCAATCCCAAAGAAAGGCACTGCCAAAGAAAGCTCAAACTGCTACACAATTGCACTCATCTCACACGCTAGTAAAGTAATGCTCAAAATTCTCCAGGCCAGGCTTCAGCAATATGTGACTGTTAAAGCTGGTTTTAGAAAAGGCAGAAGAACCAGAGATCCAATTGCCAACATTCACTGGATCATCGAAAAAGCAATAGAGTTCCAGATAAGCATCTATTTCTGCTTTATTGACCATGCCAAAGCCTTTGACTGTGTGGTTCACAATAAACTTTGGAAAATTCTTCAAGAGAGGGGAATACCAGACCACCTGATCTGCCTCTTGAGAAAGCTGTATGCAGGTCAGGAAGCAACAGTTAGAACTGATCATGGAGCAACAGACTGGTTCCAAATAGGAAAAGGAGTATGTCAAGGCTCTATAGTGTCACCCTGCTTATTTAACTTATATGCAGCGTACATCATGAGAAATGCTGGACTGGATGCAGTAAAAGCTGGAATCAAGATTGCCGGGAGAAATATCAATAACCTCAGATATGCAGATGGCACCACCCTTATGTCAGAAAGTGAAGAGGAACTAAAAAAACCTCTTGATGAAAGTGAAAGAGGAGACTGAAAAAGTTGGCTTAAAGCTCAACATTCAGAAAACTAAGATCATGGCATCCAGTCCCATCACTTCATGGCAAATAGATGGGGAAACAGTGGCTAACTTTATATTTTTGAGCTCCAAAGTCACTGCAGATGGTGATTGCAGCCATGAAATTAAAAAATGCTTACTCCTTGGAAGGAAAGTGATGACCGACCTAGTCAGCATATTAAAAAGCAGAGACATTACTTTGTCAACAAAGGTCTGTCTAATCAAGGCTATGGTTTTTCCAGTAGTCATGTATGGATGTGAGAGTTGGACTATAAAGAAAGCTGAACGCAGAAGAATTGATGCTTTTGAGCTGTGGTTTGGAGAAGACCCTTGAGAGTCCCTTAGACTGCAAGGATATCCAACCAGTCCATCTTAAAAGAAATCAAGCCTGGGTGTTCATTGGAAGGACTGATGTTGAAGGTGAAACTCCAATATTTTGGCCACCTGATGAGAACTGACTCATTTGAAAAGACCCTGATGTTGGCAAAGGTTGAGGGCAGGAGGAGAAGGGGATGACAGAGGATGAGATGGCTAGATGGTATCACCGACTCAATGGACATGAGTTTGGGTGAACTCTGGGAGTTTGTGATGGACAGGGAAGCCTGGCGTGCGGCGATTCATGGGGTCACAGAGTCGGACACGACTGACTGACTGAACTGAACTTACTGTCTGAGCCATCACAAATACGTGGTCTTTGAAGGTTGGCTATATGCTGGGGCACTTCTCCAGCCCTTAGGCCATTTACGTCTCTTTGTTAGTTTTCCCTTCCTACTTGCTTTGAGTCTTGAGATTGTCCAGAGGTGACAGTTTGGGAAATTCTCAGGTCTTTTAAATGTACATCCTGTCCTGGATATTTCCAGGACTCTCCCATATTGCCAGTATATACAGGTGATTTTGAGGGATCTAATTTCCCAAAGAATTTCTCTTCCAAGATTGCTTTGCGCAGACTTTGGGTGCTCCATTGTTGCTTCAACCATTATCTTTTGCCCCAGGTGACTGTGGTTTCTTGAATTGCTTTACAATGTTTTTGGGGAATGCTTCCTGCTTTAACCCTACTTGACATCTGAGCTGGGTAAAACAAAGGCAAGTGACTTGTGTTCAGGCCTTGAGGCAGCCTCCAGGTAGATGAGAACAGACAAACACAATTCTTTTGCAAATAAAATCTATTCTGCTCCCTCCAAAATCAGTGACTAGGGTCCCACAATGAGAATCTAAACCTTGAACTGTCATCAACATCACTTCCAAAGGTAAAAGGGAGGGCACGACAAAAATGAGACATAGCTTTTCTTTTTAAGTTGCCCTTTTGTTGGTTCAGCAATCAGTCAGTTGTTATAAACCTTAATTATTTTCCAGAGTTCTGACCAACTTGATTCTGACAACTTTGCTCAATTTTTCTGTGTTTCCTTTGGTAAAACAGGCTCTTGGGACTGTCTACTATTTCATGCTTGCTGACGTCACCTCTATTTTTATTTATTTGATTTTTTTTTCTAAAATATCATCAGTAGACATTGAGAAAGAAATACAGATGTAACAGAGAAAGAAACATCTACTGCATTGTTGTTTTACCCATGGAATTCACTTAGAAATGAAGGTCAACCTGGACTTGCAAAATTCAGTGGTGAAAGGCAGGGAGAGGTGTCCTGAAAGGACTTGTGGCCAAGTTGTCATTCTCTCTGTTTCCTTCTAGACATCTCCATTCTAGCTGACATGATTCGACACTTTTCCATTCACCGTATTGATATCAGCAGCATAAAGAAGTCTAAAATATAATTTCCCCTGCAACGTAGCAGGGCTCTCAATTTTTTTTTTTTTTTTTTTGGGACCTCAGATAATTTATTTTGGAAGCATATGTTCATTATCCAACAAATATATAAGAAGTTCCTAATACATATAATACCTGGTTCAAATGTATACTAGTTTACATATCAGAGGGAAAAAGCAGAAAAAAAAAAAAGTCCCTGACGTCATGGAGCTTACTTCTTTGTAGTGCAAGAGGAGAAAAAAATAAGCAGAATGAATGCATGTATTATGTGGTGTATTAGTTTAAAAAAAAAAAAAAAGACTAGAGTAAAGGATAGTAGTGAATGGGATAATGGTTCCAATAGAACATGGTTATAATTTTAAGAGAATGGTCAGGGTAGACCTATTTCAGAGTCATATTTCAACCAAACTGAGGGCTGAATGGAAGTCAAGCCTCAGAGATATCAGAATCAGGACCTGGAAAGTCAGTGGGTACACAGATAATCCTCAAAAAGGTGAATGGTATTGTTTCCTTATTTCTCTTTCTGTTTTCTCATTGTTAGTGTATAGGAATGCAAAGGATTTCTGTGTGTTAATTTTATATCCTGCAACTTTATTATATTCATTGATTAGCTCTAGTAATTTTCTGGTAGAGTCTTTAGGGTTTTCTATCTAGAGAATCATGTCATCTGCAAACAGAGAGAATTTCACTTCTTTTCCTATCTGGATTCCTTTTACTTCTTTATCTGCTCTGATTGCTGTGGCCAAAACTTCCAAAACTATGTTGAATAGTAGTGGTGAGGGTGGGCACCCTTGTCTTATTCCTGATTTTAGGGGAAATGCTTTCAATTTCTCTCCATTGAGGGTAATGCTTGCTGTGGGTTTGTCATATATAGCTTTTATTATGTTGAGGTATGTTCCTTCTATTCCTGCTTTCTGGAGCGTTTTAATCATAAATGGATGTTGAATTTTGTCAAAGGCTTCTTCTGCATCTATTGAGATAATCATATGGTTTTTATCTTTCAATTTGCTAATGTGGTGTATTACATTGATTGATTTGTGGATATTAAATAATCCTTGAATTCCTGGGATAAAGCCCACTTGGTCATGACGTATGACTTTTTAAATATGTTGTTGGATTCTGCTAGAATTTTGTTAAGGATTTTAGCATCTATGTTCATCAGTGATATTGGCCTGTAGTTTTCTTTTTTTTGTGTGGCATCTTTGTCTGGTTTTGGAACTAGGGTGATGGTGGCCTCATAGAATGAGTTTGGAAGTTTACCTTCTTCTGCAATTTTCTGGAAGAGTTTGAGTAAGATAGGTGTTAGCTCTTCTCTAAATTTTTGGTAGAATTCAGCTGTGAAGCCATCTGATCCTGGGGTTTTGTTTGCTGGAAGATTTCTGATTACAGTTTCAATTTCCTTGCTTGTCATGGATCTGTTAATATTTTCTGCTTCTTTCTGGTTCAGTTAAGGAAACAATACCATTCACCATTGCAACAAAAAGAATAAAATACAATAGGAGTATATCTACCTAAAGAAACAAAAGACCTATACATAGTAAACTATAAAACACTGATGAAATAAATCAAAGTGGACACAAACAGATGGAGAAATATACCGTGTTCATGGATTGGAAGAATCAATATTGTCAAAATGACTATACTACCCAAAGCAGTCTATAGATTCAATGCAATCCCTATCAAGCTACCAATGGTATTTTTCACAGAACTAGAACAACTAATTTCACAATTTGTATGGAAATACAAAAAACCTTGACTAGTCAAAGTAATCTTGAGAAAGAAGAATGGAACTGGAGGAATCAACCTGCCTGACTTCAGACTCTACTACAAAGCCACAGTCATCAAGACAGTGTGGTACTGCCACAAAGACAGAAATATAGATCAGTGGAAGAATAGAACACCCAGAGATAAACTCACGAACCTATGGACACCTTATCTTTGACAAAGGAGGCAAGAATATACGATGGAAAAAAGACAACCTCTGTAACAAGTGGTGATGGGAAAACTGGTCAACCTCTTGTAAAAGAATGAAACTTTAACACTTTCTAACACCATACACAAAAATAAACTCGAAATGGATTAAAGATCTAAATGTAAGACCAGAAGCTATAAAACTCTTAGAGGAGAACATAGGGAAAACACTCTCTGACATAAATCACACCAGGACCGTCTATGACCCACCTCCCAGAATTTTGGAAATAAAAACAAAAATAGACAAATGGGACCTAATGAAACTTAAAAGCTTTTGCACAACAAAGGAAACTATAAGCAAGGAGAAAAGACAGCCCTCAGATTGGAGAAAATAATAGCAAACCAAGCAACAGACAAAGGATTAATCTCAAAAATATACAAGCAACTCCTGCAGCTCAATTCCAGAAAAACAAATGACCCAATCAAAAAATGGACCAAAGAACTAAACAGACATTTCTCCAAAGAAGACATACTGATGACTAACAAACACATGAAAAGATGCTCAACATCACTCATTATCAGAGAAATACAAATCAAAACCACAATGAGATACCATTACACGCCAGACAGGATGGCTGCTATCCAAAAGTCTACAAGCAATAAATGCTGGAGAGGGTGTGGAGAAAAGGGAACCCTCTTACACTGTTGGTGGGAATGCAAACTAGTAGAGCCGCTATGGAGAACAGTGTGGAGATTTCTTTAAAACCTGGAAATAGAACTGCCACATTACCCAGCAATCCCACTTCTGGGCATATACACCGAGGAAACCAGATCCAAAAGAGATACGTGCACCCCAATGTTCATCACAGCACTGTTTATAATAGCTAGGACATGGAAGCAACCTAGATGCCCATCAGCAGATGAATGGATAAGGAAGCTGTGGTACATATACACCATGGAATATTACTCAGCTGTTAAAAAGAATTCATTTGAATCAGTTCTAATGAGATGGATGAAACTGGAGCCCATTATACAGAGTGAAGTAAGCCAGAAAGATAAAGACCAATACAGTATACTAATGCATATACATGGAATTTAGAAAGATGGTAATGATAACCCTATATGCAAAACAGAAAAATAGACACAGATGTACAGAACAGACTTTTAGACTCTGTGGGAGAAGGCGAGGGTGGAATGTTTAGAGAGAATAGCATTGAAACAAGTATACTATCAAGGGTGAAACAGACCACCAGCCCAGGTTGGATGCAGGAGACAAGTGCTCAGGGCTGGTGGACTGGGAAGACCCAGAGGGATTGGGTGGAGAGGGAGGTTGGAGGAGGGATCGGGATGGAGAACACATGTAAATCCATGGCTGATTCATGTCAATGTATGGCAAAAACCACTACAATATTGTAAAGTAATTAGCCTCCAACTAATAAAAATAAATGGAAAAAAAAGTAATGTTAGGAAAGAAAATGTTCAGTGACTGTTGTGAAGATGTTGTTTTATTTATTTTTTATTTTTTTGAAGATGTTGTTTTAAAAAAACATGGCTCCTTGAATTGATTCCCTTTTTAAGAAAGTAAATATGTAAATTGACCCCAGTAAAGAAAAAAAAAAAACCAAAAACGGTGAATGGGATTGGGCCATCTGCGTATGTCATCAGATACAAAGATGACACAACCCTTATGGCAGAAAGCAAAGAAGAACTAAAGAACCTCTAGATGAAAGTGAAAGAGGAGAGTGAAAATTTGGCTTAAAATTCAGTATTCAAAAACTAAGATCTTAGCATCTGGTCCCATCACTTCGTGGCAAATAGATGGGGAAACAATGGAAATAGTGACAGATTTTATTTCTTGGGCTCCAAAATCACTGTACATGGTGACTGAAGCCATGAAATTAAAAGACCCTTGCCCCTTGGACGAAAATCTATGACTAACCTAGACAAGCATATTAAAAAGCAGAGACATTGTTTTGCTGACAAAAGTCTATCTGATCAAAGCTATGGTTTTCCCAGTAGTCATGTATGGGTATGAGAGTTGGTCTATAAAGAAAGTTGAGAGCTGAAGAATTGATGGTTTTGAATTGTGGTGTTGGAGAAGACTTTTGAGAGTCTCTTGGACTGCAAGGAGATCCAACCAGTCAATCCTAAAGGAAATCAATTCTGAATATTCATTGGAAGGACTGATGCTGAAGCTGAAACTCCAATATTTTGGCCACCTGATGTGAAGAACTGACTCATTGGAAAAGACCCTGATGCTGGGAAAGATTAAACGCAGGAGGAGAAGGGATGACAGAGGATGAGCTGGTTGTATGGCATCATCAACTTTATGTACATGAGTTTGAGCAAGCTTCACGAGTTAGTGATGGACAGGGAAGACTGGCATGCTGCAGTCAGTGGGGTCGCAAAGAGGTGGACACAACTGAGTGACTGAACTCAACTGAACTGGGTCAAACTGCCAGAATCTAAACACTTATGTGCAATCAGACAGTCACATTAAACAAAGGTAGTCACAGGGCCCCCTTATAGAAGGAATGGGGTATTTTCATGAAAGCAAAGGTGATTGAAGAGTTTTACTATTCTTATTGTAGAGAGCATATTATGAGTAGTGTGGCACAGAAACAACTTATTTCAAGTTTAACATTATTTTCTCTGACTATACCAGTCAGTAACAGCCCCAAAGATCAGCTCAAGAAACCAGCTACATCTGTGTTGTGGAAAACAGTAGCCCTTAGCCATATGTGGCTCTTCAACACCTTAAATAAGACTAGTCCAAAGCAAGATGTACAATAAGCACAAAATACACAATGGATTCTGAAGAACAAGTACAGAAAAGAATGTAGAATAGCTCATTGGCATGTTTTTATTATTACATGTATGGAAATACTGCATTGACTGAAATATATGATTGAAATTAATTGTGTCTTTTTTAACTTTCTGTAATGTGAATATTAGAAAAATTTAAGTTATTTAGCTCACATATTTCTATTGGATAGTACTGGACTAGACTCAGAGTACATTTTGACACTGAATGTACAGCAAAAAACATGTGTGCAAACATTGGGAGGAGAACACACGGTTTACAAACTCTGTCAATTCTCTTCCAAGTCCCCTTGGATCTCTGAATTTATCTCCACCTTCGTTGTACTTGGCCTTAATTGGCCTCTGTGTGTGTGCGTGTGCATGTGTGTACACTCAGTCATGTCCAACTCTTTGAGACCCCCATAGATTATAGCCTACCAGGCTCCTCTGTCCATGGGATTCTCCAGGCGATAATACTGGAGTGAGCTGCCATTTCCTCCTCCAGGGGATCTTCTTGACCCAGACAGCATGTCCATATCTCCTGAGGTTCCTGCATTGGCAGCCAGTTTCTTTACCCCCTGAGCTATCAGGGAAGCCATAAGTGCCAAGTACTTTTAGATAAATGTCTTTTGCCTATTGTAACCACCTTACCTTGTATGCCTGGGAGCTTCTATCCCTCCAGGAGAGCTTATAACTAAAGGCTGACTGTTACAGGATTAAGAAAGCCTAGCTTTCTTGAGTTTTGATAAACTGAGATGCAAACTGCAAACAATCCAGAGCCCTCATGGAATCAGGCTGAAATTAGACTTTGCCTGAAATCACCCTTGACTAACTTCTTCCCCTTCCCTCTCCTGTTTCTCCCAATCTTTTATCAGTTTACCTTGGAAGCACCACCATAAATCACTTGCAAGTGAATCCTCGTCTCAGGCTCTGCAGCTGGGGAGTTTAAGTAAGACACATGGTGACTTTTTTTAAGGGTGGTTGGACAGAATTTAGTAATCAGGGTATAATTCCTAATAAACCGCATTGTTTCCTATGCTCCAGAGAGTATTTTGCTTAGAGGCATGAAGTCTATGGAAGTCTACAACTGCAGGGTCTTAATCGATATCTCTGTTCTCCACACTGCTATATTTAAAATGGATAACTAATAAGGACCTACTGTATAGCACATGGAACGCTGCTCAATGTTACGTGGCAGCCTGGATGGGAGGAGAGTTTGGGGGAGAATGGATACACATATATGCATGTCTGAGTCTCTTCACTGTTCACCTGAAACTACCACAATTTTGTTAATCAGCTATACCTCAATATACAATAAAAAAGTTTTTTCTAAAGGTATCTTGTTCTCAAATGTCAGACAAGTAATAGTAAGTGCACCCAACTCTGAAGGGTGATGTTTAATTAGGAACTGCCTTTTCTCTGCCTACTGAGAAAAGTAACTTTATTCTAAAGCAGCCCAAATTGATCTGAAAAATAATCCTCTGTCTTAAGAGAAAAGTGCATTTGGACTATTCTTCTTCCAATGCCACGTGTAGATGTGTGCAGGGCAGGCACGGCGTGCCGTGAGACATCTTTGACTAATTATATAAGTGCCCCAGGGCTTGCCAGCTCTCTTTGTCAAATTAAATATGGATCCATTCACCAGTTAAACTCTGGCAAAAACAAAAGAAAGCGACAAAACAACAACAACAGCAGTAAGAGTAACAAATAAAGTCAAAATAATATAATAAACCATGCTGAAGTAAGCACAGAAATAAAAGGTATTGATAAAGAGTGGAACTTTAGTGAAAATCCTGAGAGGCAAGAAACATAGTAAATAATAAAATCCATTTATTTCCCCATGTTAAAAAAGGCCGTGATTTGAAATAAAGATCTAATTTTTTACCTTCTCTTAAGACTGTTCTTAGTCTTAGTCTAAGAGGTGAGCCATGGATCCCTGTTTGGTACAAATGTATATTTTCTATAAGAAATGTCTCTTTAGCCTATTAGTACATCTCCTTTCTCCAATTTTCTCACTGATTAATCCCTCACTTTGTCATTATGATTATATCAGGGCACTGTAGATATTAGCTAAAAAATATACTGAGAAGCAAATGATGCAAAATATCAGCAATATCAGGAAATGTTTAGAAAGTCACCTTCTTTAATATACAAAGTTGACACATAGAATGCTAAGGGAACGTTGAATTTTTTCTGGCTTACAGAAAGTCCAAGGTGTTGCAGCGGGAACCAAAGAAGTAGGCAAATATGTTTGCCTGGAAATGAAAAACCCCTTTTTTAACAACAGCAAATATTTGCCTTCAGTGGAGAGCAAATCAGTGTCACTCTTCTGGGAAGAAGTGCTGGTTATACAAAAAATGCGACCCTGAGATGCCATCCTCTGCCATCCCTCATCTCTATAGTAACGCATCATGTGGGAGCAGTGCTTCTAACTGTGGGAGGTGTTCGTACACGTGTGAGAGGCTGTGGCTCCGGCCAAGCAGAATGAAAGAAGTCAAGTAAACTGACAATAGAGAAATACATACCAGTGGAGGAATTGAGAGATTTTCCCAAGGAAAAAAAGAGTAAATTTTGTTTGTGAGGACACAGTACATTGGTGAATTTAACCCACATATTTAACAATGCCATTACACTGATACATTTATTTAAAACAAGGAAAAATGAATATGCTCAAAGTAGCCAGGCCCCTCTGTCCATGAGATTCTCCAGAGAAGAATATTGGAGTGAGTTGCCATGCCCTTCTCCAGGGAATGTTCTCAACTCAGGGATTGAACCCATACCTCTTGTGTCTCCTGCACTGGCAAGCAGGTTCTTTACCATTAGCACCACCTGGAAAGTCCATTACAAGATAAATTTATTTAACACAAGGAAAAATGAAGATGCTCAAAGTAGCTTGCTGCATATCTGGAAGCTACCAGCGGAAATTTTTGCTGAGCTTACTTGCAACACTTTTGCTTTCTCTGCTCATCCCTCAGGTGTTGGCCTTGATGGCAAAAGTGTCTTTGATTATTTTCAAATGCCAAACATCAGTGATTTTGTTAGTGATGTACTATATATCCATGCACAATTTTAAATATGATGAAGGGAAAGGAAGAACAACTTTATTACTAATTTTTCATAAATATTTCTATTTGAGACTTTTCAGTGGAAATAAAAGTAGTATCTGGATATTTGGACCTTAAAACCAGTTAACTATCTGGACATTGGTATTCATAGTTGAGCTTCCCAGGTGGCTCAGTGGTAAAGAATCCATCTGCCAATTCAGGAGCGCAGGAAATGCAGGTTCAATCTCTGAATAAGAAAGATTCCTTGGAGGAGGAAATAAAAATCCACTCCAGTATTCTTGCCTGGAAAATCCCATGGGCAGAGGAGCCTGGCAGGCTATGGTACATTGGGTCCCTTAAGGGGAAGATTGAAGGCAGGAGGAGAAGGGGACAACAGAGGATGAGATGGCTGGATGTCATCACTGACTCAATGGACATGAGTTTGAGTAAACTCCGGGAGTTGGTGATGGACAGGGAGGCCTGGCATGCTGCAGCCGATTGAGTCACAAAGAGTTGGACATGACAGAGCGACTGAACTGAACTGAAGAGTTGGACACGACTGAAGCAACTTAGCACAACACATACACACACAGACATCATAATCATCCTTAGCTTATAGATTTTGGGAGAAAGTGAAATAAGGAGTCGGATGCGGGTATATGCTCCCAAAGGGGTAGCTCTCCTCACTATTCTTGTTTTTGTTGCAATTATTGTTGTTATTTTTGTTGCTATTGTACAGGTCCTTTGAGGGAAGATCAAAGAACAACACACAAAGTCAAATCATGCAAGAACTCAGCACTTCTCTTTTTGCTACTCAGATTGACCTTATTCTGGGTCCTTCATTTCTGTCTATGTTTCAGTTAATGGATGCTCCTGGAAAGTGATCTCCAGATACTTGAGTTGTTTCTGTACCCTGTAAAGGACATTTGGCCCTAATGTTAGGGAAATGACTCATGGCTCTTTGATATAAGAAGAAAGACACTATTTCATACTGGATGAAGACTTAGAAGGAGAGCTTTTCTTTTCTTTTTTTTTTTAATTCATGAGTAGAAAATAGCCTGTCTATTGTGTGGCTTCTGGTTTCTCTTACAAGTGTGACAAAATGAGTGCTCTAATCAAGATATGAAATCCCTTTCACTCATCTATGAATTATAGATAATTATAACTGAATTTAGTTTAGAGATGGAATGATCTCTCCATTCTTCCATCAGAACATAAGCCTAGGAGGGCATGAATTTTTGTGTTTTGTTGTCTGCTCCATCCCCAGTGCCAAGAATAGTGCTTTACAACTAGAAAATGTTCAATAGATATTTGTTGAATGAGTGGGTGATCTAAAAATATGAAGTGGCTAGGCAAATTTCAAATATTTACATTTTTGGTATTATAATTATTATAATTAAAATATTGCTTTACATATGAAACTAACCTTTAACAGGTCTACCTGAAAGTGAACACTTGAATACAATTAATTCAATTCAGTTATATAATAAGCACATTTGAGTGCAAATGGACCAGGTAATTTAAAAGATAATATGAATACAAAAGTGAACAAGAAAGATAACCTCTACCTGCTTGACAGTTGGCGCTAGTGGTAAAGAACCCACTTATCAATGCAGGAGATGTAAGAGATACAAGTTCAGACCCTGGGTCAGGAAGATCCCCTGGAGAAGGGAATGGCAACCCACTCCAGTATTCTTGCCTGGAGAATCCCATGGGCAGAGGAGCCTGCCGGGCTACAGTCCATGGGGTCACAAAGAGACAGACATGACTGAAGCGACTTAGCAAGCATGTTAATAGAGCTTACCAAATTGTTTCCACTTTTTCTAGTAGAGAGAATTTCTCAAAAAGAAATTCTGACAAGTTACTACATTGAACTCTGAGGTGAATTAAGAAGCAAATAACATTGAAATTGCCCAGTTTCCAAAGTTATCACTGAAACAGAAGGCATCAGATGAGAAGGCATGCTTTTTAGTGTCTTCATTTCATAGATGAGGCAACATCTTGAAGATATGGATCTTGTTAAGATACCGTTTTCTGGGACCCTTTGCCCACCTTTGCTCAGCGTAGTAAGTCCCCATTCATTATTCAAGGCACAGATCAAATGTTCCTACAAGAAACCATTCCTAACTCCTTTAGACTGAGTTGGATGCTAAGCCTGCACTTAATTCTTGCTTTTATTACAGCAACTAGAGCAATCATCTGAAATTTGCCTAAACATAAGAATCATTTGATGCACTTATTAAAAGCCCAGATCCATGGGACCCATCTCGGTACAAATAGATCAGAGATTCTGATTCTATGTTTGTATTACTTGACAGTCCCTCTGTGTGTGTTTTTTTTTTATAATTTTTATTTTATATGGGAGTATAGGTGGCTCAGACAGTAAAAGAATCTTCTTGCTATGTGGGGAACCTGGGTTTGATCCCTGGGTTGAGAAGATCCCCTGGAGAAGGGGATGGCTACCCACACCAGTATTCTTGCCTGGAGAATTCCATTGAAAGAAGAGACTGGTGGGGTGTAGCCCATGGGGTCACAGAGAGTCAGACACAACTGAGCGTGCACACACACAAACACACACATGAATCACATAGATAGGTGGGGGCTGAGCTGGTAGACTCAAGTGGTTTGACTCATATCACAGTGCTCACCTGTACCCTGCAATAGAGGGAAGCTCCTTTAAGCAGACTCCTAATATGTGATACAGGGGAAGTGGGAAGGTGGAAATGATAATCAGGGCAGGTCTCCTTGTTCAGCCATCCCCCCACTGAGTCTGGCAGTGCCAATGATAAAATAACTTCTCTGCCTGAAATGTTCAGGACTGAGACACATTGAAATATCAGGGTGCTTTTCTGTACCTCTTCCTGATTCTGCCTTTGTAATGGACTTTATAATCACATATCTGTTAATCTGAACACTTCTTAAGAGGTAATCATAATAACTCGCCTAGATCTAATGTTGTAGAGAAACATTTTATGGCCCTAGGATACATTTTCATCCAAGTTATTAAAGTCCAATTACATCATGTTTTCTTCCAAGGAATGCCAAGTACTTGAGGGACAATATTACAGTCGCTCTCGTTCGTCTCTAGGAAATAATTTACACAGAGATAGCCTTGATATTGCAGATAAAGCCCTCTGCTTTCCCTCCCCAAAGAGATGGAAAAATGTACTTGCTTGAATAAGATCACACAATAGAATTAGACAGGGAATATTGGAAGGAGAATGCAAATTCTCTCTTTTTCATTAGCTATTACATGTAGCTTTCCTTTATGAAAATATCAGATCTGTATATTGTGCTTTTGCTGAATGAGAATCTACCATGTTGAGTGGTCTAGTAAATTTCCAGTAAAAGGGATAAAACTTAAGCTTTTCTAAATATAATTTCTGTACTATGACTATATTATGACTCATCGCACAAGTGCCAGCCTTAAACCAAGCAGCCCACTGGAAATAATAATGAGAGAAATACTGATAAGACTATTTGCTCTTTACTACTGTACCTCATATTTGGAGTAGATTAAAAGCATTTTTAAAGACTGACAATAGCCTCTGTAAGGTACACTTTATTTTTCTATCCAGGGCTGTGGAGCTCAGACGCTATTTTTATATGGAAGGTCATACAGTTAGTAAGGGGTAGTTTCCAGAATTTAAATCAAGTGTCTCTATGTCTAAAAATCAAGACCTTTTTGCTAGTCTATGCTATTCTAGTATACATGAACTGGGAATTAAGGAGAACTCTATTTTGCTGAATGAACAAGTAGCTTCATATCTCATTGAGTGAATTTTTAACTAAATATAACATCCTCCCCTCCAAATTCTACAGGAAACTTCATGCAACTCCTTTAGAAGAGAAATACTCCTAGAATGAGGAGCAAGCTCTTGTTATCCACTAGAACCAGATAAAGTATACAATTAGCATCACAAGACAATGCCTGTGCCTTGGGGCTTTGCTTACCTAGTTCTTCAATCAAAATAAATCCTCAGAAATCTTGTGAAAATTCCTCCAACAAAAAAGAAAAATCAGCTTAAAGTGAAAGTGTTAGTCACTCAGTCATGTCCAACTCTTTGCGACCCCATGGACTATAGCCCACCAAGCTCCTCTGTACACTGAATGCTCCAGGCAAGAATACTGGAGTGGGTACCCATTCCCTTCTCCAGGGAATCTTCCTGACCCAGGGATCAAACCTGAGTCTCGTGCATTGCCAACAGATTCTTTACCATCTGAACTACCAGGAAAGCATTTCTTTACTATAACTGGATTGCAGCACTTTCAATGTTGTTGGAAGGTTCAAGCCACCTCTAAACAGTAGCAATTTCGGATACAGTTGTTTTCAGTTAAAGCAGGACCCCAGCAGGCACATCTCTGGTGGCTCAGATGGTAAGGAGTCCATCTGATTCCTTAGGATGGATCTAACAATCCTAAGGATGCAGGTGACCCAGTTCTATCACTGAATCAGGAAGATCCCCTGGAGGAGAAAATGGCAACCCACTCTAGTATTCTTGCCTGGGAAATCCCATGGACAGAGGAGCCTGGTGGGCTATTACCCATGGAGTTGTAAAGAGTCAGACACCACTGAGTGACTTTCACTCCCTCACTCCACTAGGGACGGAACAGTATCTTATAGCAAATTAGAATACACTGAGCACCAATAGGAAATTCATGGAGAAAGCATGATGAGAGCATAGCCTTGGGTCAGTTTGACCCAGACTATCCAACATGCCAAACCTTTCAGATAACAGAGCACCCAATGTTGTTCAGTCATTAGGTCACATCCAACTCTTTGTGATTCCAGGAAAGACTTGCATCCAACTCTTTTCAAGCTCCAGGAGTTGGTGATGGACAGGGAAGCCTGGCATGCTGCAGTCCATGGGGTCTCAAAGAGTCAGACATGACTGAATGACTGAACTGGACTGGAACTCTTTGCGACGCCGTGAACTGCAGCATGCTAGATTTCCCTGTCCTTCACTATCTCTCAGTTTGCTCAAATTCATGTCCGTTGAGTCGGTGATGCCATCCAACCATCTGATCCTCTGTCACCCCTTTATCCCCTTGCCTTCAAACTTTCCCAGCATCAGAGTCTTTTCCAGTGAGTCAGCCCTTCGCATCAGGTGGCCAAAGTATTGGAGCTTCAACTTCAACGTCAGTCCCTCCAATGAATATTCAGGGTTGATTTCCTTTAGAATTGACAGGTTTGATCTCCTTGGGGCATACATATTTCAATTTGAAAGGATTTTTAAAAATGATTATTTAATAAAATGAGGATGAAGTCAGCAAATAATGGGTGAGAATTAACATTTAATTTCCAAGTGTGTCCTGGGAGAGAGATCAGGAGTGAAGCCATTGCAATTACTTGGGAATTCATTGTCAGAAACATTAAACTGATTCAGGCTACAGAAAAGTACCCATCAGTAATACAAAGAAAGCCTAAGTGCCCTATTCAGAAAATAAACAGTGTAGCAACACTATATAGGACCAAGGTTGAAGATTAGAAATTTCAAAATCAAAGGCAAAATATTCAGCCAATTACCTTCCAGCTCAGCATCAAAGTGTAGGGCCGGAAAGAGATTTGAGACGTCCTCAAGGGTAATAAACTCCCTCTAGGTAAGAATATTTTTCAACCCACACTGAACTGATGGATTTTGACATGTTTTTAATTTCAGGTTTCACTTTTTATTTAGATTCTAGCTTTCCATCTGGTCTTGTCTCCTGCTCCCAATGCCAAAAATTTTTTTTTTCATTGACCACCCTGGACATGTTTGGGTTGGGATTTTAACATGGCTCCTCCCATTTCAACACTAATATTGTAAAAGAGGAAATGGCAGGATACAGCTCCAGCTCACATTCAGCGTTGCCCCCGCCCTTGCTTCTCAACCCCTCAGCCTTCCCTTGTGCATCATTTGTACATAAATCCTTCTTACTTGCAGACTGTAAAACAAATTTCCTTCAAGCTAAGCCACTATGTCTTATTCAACCTCTACCTCATTAAGGGTATATTCAGTATTAAAGTTACACACATTTTATTAAATAATTTTCACACATACAATCACTGTTTCTCCCACCTCCAATGGGAAGAAAGTACCCCAGAAAAACAGTTAATATGGAAATGAGAAAAATCAAGAAATTAGTTTTATGTTACCACATTCTTGTTGGATATTTTTTTAACCTTGCTTGGGTTGAATACTGCCATACAAGGCAGTCATACAAATATCTATACATACAAATGTGTACAACACACACACACAATGTAAGAAACTAATTTAAAGGGTCACCTTGATTTAAAACAGCATTCCTGTGTCTGTTCTCTTTCTCAGCATTTATATTTCTAAATAGAGCTATCTCTATAAAAATTAGAGATAGTAGCCTCTATTGGGTCTTTTATAAACCTCAACAGAAGAAAATTAAATTGGCCATTGTTTTTTTTTTTTTCAAGTTTCATGGTGAGATAGTTCTATGGAAAATAAATGGAATATGTACCAGCTTGTTCTCATCTCGAAAACTTTGATGACTCTTTTATAGATTTTCTGCAAAGTAATTAAAGTCCAATTAATTGGGAAAATGTACACAATGGGTATTCCAAATGTATCTCCAACAAAAGCAACTTTTATTACCTCAAACGAAGTGGCTAAACCAATGTTGCAAGTTTAAATTCTGAGCTCCTTAGCAAATATCTCAGATATTTGCACTCTTGCACAGTGCTGGCTCCAAAATAAATGCCTCTACAGTAGGCAGGTCTCTCACCTCCTCTGGGAGTCGATTACATTTCAAGCAGCATACTGATAACCTCTTCCATAGCCAATGGCTATACACACAAAATTATGCTGTAAACACAATCACTATGAATGGACAAGAGAATCTGACCACTGATAGGAATCTAAAGGGAATATTTCTTTGATGCAAAGAATGACCAAGTCATTGGTCTGTTCTCCAAATCTCAACTTTTGCTTTCCAAACATACATAAAGTCAGCTACATAAGGTCCTCTTTTGCTTTTGTTTAGGCTCTATGCGTAAATAATACTAGCTACAGTCCCAATTCAGTATTCTCATTGAAATAACAGTAAAGGGTTTCTTTTAGTGGATCTTTTCTCTTTTTTATTGAAATATAATTCATATACTATAATACTGATGCTTTAAAGTGTACAATTCAGTGGTTTTTCAGATATTCACAAGTTGTACAACTCTTACCACTATCTAATTACAAAAAATTTTCATTAACACAGAAACAAACCTTTTCCCATTAGGGCTCTTTCCTCATCTACCACCTACCACTCCCCCAGAGACAGCCACTGGTGGTAAAGAACCTGCCTCCAATGCAGGAGACATAAGAGATGGAGTTTTGTTCCTTGGGTGGAGAAGATCCCAAAGATCCCCTGGAGAAGGGAATGGCAACCCATTCCAGTATTCTTGCCTGGAGAATCCCATGGACAGAGGAGCCTGGAGGGCTACAGTCCAGAAGGTTGCTATCAGTCAGACATGACTGAGCAACTTGGCTGGCACGCAGGCAATCTATCAATATTTCTATCTCTATGTACTTGCTTTCTTTGGACATTTCACATGAGCGGAATCATTATATGTAGATTTTTTTTTTTTTCTGGTTTCACTTAGCATAATAGTTTCAGGATTCATTCATCTTGTGGCATGAATCACTACTTCATTCCTTTTTAGGACTGAATAATACTTCATTGTTTAGGTATACCACATTGGTTTTTTTTTTTTTTTTTTTTTTCTACTGGATTACAGTTGCTTTACACTGCTGTATCAGTGTCTGCTCTTCAACAAAGTGAATCAGCCGTGCTTACACATATATCACCTTTGTTTTGGCTTTTCCCCCATTTAGGTCACCACAGAGCACCAAGTAGAGTTCCTCGGGCTATACAGCAGGTTCTCATTAGATATCTATTTTATACATAGGAGAAGGCAATGGCAACCCACTCTAGTACCCTTGCCTGGAAAATCCCATGGACGGAGAAGCCTGGAAGGCTACAGTCCCTGGGGTCGCAAAGAGTCCAACACGACTGAGCAACTTCACTTCACTTAATGTACATATGAAATTGTTCAATCTCCCAATTCACTCCATCCTTTCTCCTCCCAACTTGGTGTCCATATGCTTGTTCTCTATGACTTCTTTGCAAATAAGATCATCTGTACCATTTTTCTAGATTCCAAATATATGAGTTAATATTATATTTGTTTTTTCTCTTTCTGAGTTACTTCACTTTGTATGACAGTCTCTAGGTCCTTTCATTCATTTCCAGTTCAACATAAGCATTGTGGGGGTGGACCTCTGTGTCATTCAATTGCTCAGGGATTCAGGTCCTACTATGTGACGACTTTTCTTCTGTATACAGTTCAGGACTGCCCTGGCATAATCCAGCTAGCAGGCAGGAGGGAGAGAAGGGGAAAAGTGCATTTATTTACTTATAACTTGTGTTACTTAACTATAAACAAGTTACTTTCTCTCTCTATCCATCGGCAAGAACTTTTCACATGTCTCTCATGTGCAAAGGGGTCCTGTAAGAACCATCTTACAGGAAGGGAAAAGGAGCTTGGTAGGCATCTAGCCAGCCTTTCAACTGTTTCTAGGCTTTGCCTCTATTTGACCTTTTCTTCCTTCCTTCCTGGCTCTCCTTCCTTTGCCAAACTCATCTATCCTGGGGATGTGATATTCTAAATTTTCTTCTTTATGACTTTTATTCTTTCCCCCTAGGAAAGTAGCACATTCAGTTTCAGATTCAACAAACATCATTCAGCATCTACTATATGGCAGGCGTGATGCACGGAATTACCATCTGTGTTAGGCGATTTGATATAGAAAGAAACATTATCATTTGTTTTAAGATGAGAAATCTAAGACCCGGGAATTGACTAAACATACATAAGAAGTAATTTGTCGTGTCAGCATTTCTATTTGCTCCTGGGATGCATCTACTTATATATCTAACTGAGCTGATTCTCTTACCAGTAAGCATTTTACATATTTTTTTTTTCTTTTTGTATCCAGTAATTTCTTAATTCCTTTGTTGTTTGTATTCACCTTTCCAACTTATCTGGTTATTTCTAAACAAATCACCTCACTCTCTCTGTGTCCCTATTCATGCCTGTTATGAACAAGACTTGTGAAGGCAATATTTTTATATCAAGAAAAAGCATGAGGTTTTGTAAAGAAATCAGAAACAATAATATAGAGCTAGTAGTATCAATTTTTAAAGCTCTTACAAAAGCTCAGAGTCCTCACAGATTTTCCATTAAAAGTGATTTTCATGAGGAAATAATTTAGCTAAGTAACTTATTTTTCTACCTTATTGGGGTTCATTTGGCTGTTGTTGTCCAATGTGTTATTTCCAGAGTCTGGCATCCTGTGTTTTCATTATAAATGTGTAGTGTTTCAGCTGCATTATGGTTATAGATATTTCTAGCTAGGCTTAGAACCTGGTAGCAATGTAAAACATGACTTTCCTGGAAAAATTTGCTACATGTTTCAGATGACTACAAAAATCATTTTTCACATTAAACGTTTTTGTTTTTCTAGTTTTCAATGGGCATCATTTTCATGGCTCTTTTGTGAAATATTCTTTCTGTAATTTCATTTGTCAACTGACTCTTCTCCAGTTCAAGAGAATTTAAACTAATTTTCTACCCTCCCTAGGGTTTTATGTATATAGGTCATGACTTAGTTCTCCCTTACCTCGTGTCATATTCTCTGGTACTTTGGGGCCACCCACATACACTCTAGTTAAAGCTCAGGCCCCTATCTCATTCCTGACCCATGAAACCAAGATTCATATCTAGCCCTTTCCTTTTGTTCTTCCCATTCTCATTCTTCACAAGATCTAGTCTGGGTTTTGGAATGTTGGCTCTGTGTGATCTTTGGTAGGTTGGAATAAATCACCTGAACTTTTTCTTGGCCCCTAACTTGCAGTTTAAGGTCATTACTGTGTGTGTGTGTGATCAGTCACTTCAGTCATGTCTAACTCTTTGCAACCCTATGGATTGCAGCCCACCTAGCTCTTCTGTCCATGGGATTCTCCAGGCAAGAATACTGAAGTGGGTTGTTATGCCCTTCTCCAGATCTTCTCCAATCAGAGATCGAACCCAGGTCTCCTGCATTGCAGGCAGATTCTTTACCGCTGAGCCACCGGGGAAACCCAAAAGTCATCTCTATGTACCAGCTAATGACATACCTTGCAAAAAGGTTGCTAAGACTAAATGAGGTTCTTTGCTTCAGGTCCCTCTCTTCCAATGTCTAGTACAGAGTTGGTACTCTTTACTCCATAGATATGATCAAAACTATAATGAACAATGACTTAATACAGATTTATTAATTTATAGTTTCTGTGAATCAGAGTCTGGGTGTGGCTTAATTGCATTGGTCCTTTATCAGGGCCTCTAGAAGGCCATATTTAAAGTGCCAGTCGGGCCTGGAATCTCATCTGAAGGTAGAACTGTGTTTAGTCGCTCAGTTGTGTCTGACTCTTGCAACTCCATGGACTGTAGCCCACCAGGCTCCTCTGTCCATGGGGATTCTACAGGCAAGAATACTGGTGTGGGTTGCCATGCCCTTCTCCAGGGGATCTTCCCAACTCAGGGATCAAACCGGGGTCTCCCTTATTGTGAGCAGATTCTTTACCGTCTGAGTCACCGGGGAAGCCCAAAGGTACATCTGAGGAGGATCGATTCCCAAGTTGACGTAGTTACTGGCAGAACTCAGTTCTCCAAGGCCTGCTGGCCTGATGGCCTCAGTTCCTAGCTGGCTGTTAGAGGCTGCCCTTGATTCTTTGCCTCCTCAAGAAGACAGCTTTTTTGTCAAAGCCAGCATAGGTCAAAGAGAATCTGCTAGAAATATGGAGGTTGGGAGAGAGGCATTTGATCCCTCGGTTGGGAAGATCCCCTGGAGAAGGAAATGGCAAACCACTTTAGTATGCTTGCTTGGAAAATCCCATGGACAGAGGAGCCTGGTGGACTACAGTCCATAGAGGAGCAAAGAGTCAGACATGACTGAGCATTCACACACTCTCTCCAATCTCTCATAACCAATCACTAAGGCAGCTTCTCATCATCTTTGCTATATTATATTACTTAAGAGCAAGTCACTATACTAGCCCATCCTCAAAGGGAGGAGATTATACCTAGTATGGATATCAGGAAGCAGAGATCATTGAGGATAATTGAAGAAGCTGCTTGACACACTTCCCAATCACATTTCCCCCTAAATCACAGTAAGAGAGTTCTATATTGAGATTATATTATGCCTTAGCCAATATACTGAGAATTTAGTACATAAAGAGATATGAAGCACATGTCCTTGTCACTAAAGAACTCATTGTCCAGGGGTTTAGGTTTTTTGTTTTTTTGTTTTTTCATTAAAACTCTTTTACAAAAGGAACAGAGATATTAAGTGTGTGGGATTTACAAGTATGGTTGGTGGTTCTCTCTGTGTAATTGAATAATCAGGTTTTGAGAACCCAGGAGAAAAAAAAAATCCATCAAGCCCATCAATCATACAATCATAGACTCCAGGCTTGAAGGAGATAGTCTATTAACCGATCGATCAATATCTACTGTGTGCTTTCTGTTTTCAAAGTTTTTCCTAGTTGCCAAAGTCCAGGTTCTGAAGGGGGTCGAAAGAGTTACAGCAATTGAAAAGAAGCTTGAGAAATTGAAGCTGAGAATTAATTTAGCTTTCAATTATTTTGATATATAAACACATGTTGAAGCAGGTTCCTTAGGGATCAGAGAAATAGAAGGAGAAGATACTTTAGGGAGAGAGAGAGAAAAAAAATAAGGAATGAAGGGAAGAGAAGGCACTGCTGGGAGGTCTTCAGGACACAGCAAATCTAATTAGGGAAGTTGGCCATGCATTTGGTTATCTCTGAGATACAATGTATGGAAATCAGAGACAGGTATGCACAGTAAGACTCTAGAGTGCCAAGGGACCAGGAAATATGATTAGATCACATACAAATCATTTATGTTCAGAAGAAGGTTAGTGGATAAGGGACTAGTTCATTCAGAGATGTATAATTGAACAAATAAGAATGACAGCAAGTAAAAAGAAATGGCTATGGAATTATTTTTTCCTTTTTATTTTTGTTTTCAATTGCAGCCTTATACAGGTGATAAGGTTGGGATTTTAGAAAAGCATATTTAATAATGGATATTTTATATACCTGACTTTTTAATTTAATTTTATTTTTTAATTATTCTTTTATTAAAGGATAATTGCTTTACAGAATTTTGCTGTTTTCTGTCAAACCTCAACATGAATCAGTCATAGGTATACATATATCCCCTCCCTTTTGGACCTCCCTCCCATCTCCCACCCATCCCACCCCTCTAGGTTGATACAGAGCCCCTGTTTGAGTTTCCTGAGCCACACAGCAGATTCCCGTTGGCTATTTTACACATGCTAATGTAAGTTTCCATGTTACTCTTTCCATACATTTCACCCTCTCCTCCACCTCTCCATGACCATAAGTCTATTCTCTATGTCTGTTTCTTCATTGCTGCCCTGTAAATAAATTCTTCAGTACCATTTTTGCATTAGAATACATATATCTTTTTCTTTCTGACTCACTTTATTCTGTATAATAGGTTCTAGGTTCATCCATCTCATCAGAACTGACTCAAAAATTCATTCCTTTTTATAACTGAGTAGTATTCCATTGTGTAAATGTACCACAACTTCTTTATGCATTTATCTATTGATGGACATCTAGGTTGCTTCCATGTTCTCACTATTGTAAATAGTGCTGCAATGAACAAGGGATCCTTGTGTCTTTCTCAATTTTGGTTTCCTCAGGGTATATGCCTAGGAGTGGGATTGCTGGGTGATATGGTGGCCTTATTCCTAGTTTTTTAAGGAATCTCCAAACCATCTTCCATAGTATCTGTATCAATTTACAGTCCCACCAAGAGTGCAAGAGTGTTCTCTTTTTTTCCACACCCTCTCCAGCATTTACTGTTTGTAGACTTTTTGATGATGGCCATTCTGACTGGTGTGAGGTGATATCTTATTGTGGTTTTGAACTGCATTTCTCTAATAATGAGTGATGTTGAGCACCTTTTCATGTGTTTGATAGCCATCTGTATGCCTTCTTTGGAGAAATGTCTGTTTAAGTCTTTTTCACACTTTTTGATTGGGTAGTTTGTTTCTCTGTCATTGAGTTGTATAAACTGCTTGTATATTCTGGAAATTAATCCTTTGTCAGTTGTTTCATTTGCTATTATTTTTCCCATTCTAAGGGTTGTCTTTAAATCTTGCTTATAGTTTCCTTTGCTGTACAAAAGATTTTAAGCTTAATCAGGTCCCACTTGTTTACTTCTGCTTTTATTTCTGTTATTCTAGGAGGTGGATCATAGAGGATCTTGCTTTGATTTATGTCATCGAGCATTCTGCCTATGTTTTCCTCTAAGAGTTTTATAGTTTCCGACCTTACATTTAGGTCTTTAATACATTTTTAGTTTATCTCTGTATATGGTATTAGGACGTGTTCTAATTTCATTCTTTTACATGTAGCTGTCCAGTTTTCCCAGCACCACTTATTGAAGGGGCTGTCTCTGCCCTGTCATATATTCTTGCCACCTTTGTCAAAAATAAGGTACCCATAGGTGCCTGGGTTTATTTCTGGACTTTCTATCTTGTTCCATTGGTCTGTATTTCTGTTTTTGTGCCAGTACCATACTGTTCTGATGACTGTAGCTTTGTAGTATAATCTGCAGTCAGGAAGGTTGATTCCTCCAGCTCCAGTCTTCTTTCTCAGAACTGCTTTGGCTATTTGGGGTCTTTTGTATTTCCATATGAATTGTGAATTTTTTTATCTAGTTCTGTGAAAAATGTCATTGGTAATTTGATAAGGATCACATTGAATTTGTAGATTGCATTTGGTAGTATAGTCATTTTCACAATATTGATTCTTTCTACCAAGGAACATGGAATATCTCTCCCTCTGTTTATGTCATCTCTGATTTCTTTCATTAGTGTCTTATAATTTTCTGTGTACAGTTCTTTTGTCTCCTTAGGTAAGATTATTCCTAGATATTTATCTATTTTTTTACAATGGTGAATGGGGTTGCTTCCTTAATTTCTCTTTCTGATTTTTAATTGTTAATATATAAAAATGCAAGTGATTTCTGTGTATTGATTTTGTATCCTGCAATTTTGCTAAATTCACTGGTTAGTGCTAGCAATTTTCTGATACTATCTTTAGGGTTTTCTATGTACAGTATCATGTCATCTGCAAACAGTGAGAGCTTTACTTCTTGTTTTCCAACCTGGATTCCTTTTATTTCTTTTTCTTCTCTAATTGCTGTAGCTAGGACTTCCAGAAATATGTTGAATAACAGTGGTGGAAGTAGACACCCTTGTCTTGTTCCTGATCTTAAGAGGAATGTTTTCAGTTTTTCAGCATTGAGAATAAAGTTTGCTGTCAGCTGATTACATATGACCTTTACTGTGTTGAGGTTGGCTCCTTCTATGTCCATTTTTTGAAAAGTTTTAATCATATATGGGTGCTGAATTTTGTCAAAGGCATTTTCTGCATCTATTGAGATGGTCATATGGTTTTTATCTTTCAATTTGTTAATATGGTGCATCACATTGATTGATTTGCATATATTGAATAATCCTTGCATTCCTGGAATAAACCCAACTCAATCATGGTATATGAGCTTTTTGATGTGTTGCTGAATTCTGTTTGCTAAAATTTTGTTGAGCATTTTTGCATCTATGTTCATCAGTGATATTGGCCTGTAGTTTTTTGCATTGTCTTTGTCTTGTTTTGGTATCGGGGTCATGGTGGCCTCATAGAATGAGTTTGGAAGTGTTCCTTCCTCTGCAATTTTTTTTGAAAAAATTTTAGAAGGATAGGCATTACCTCTTCTCTAAATGTTTGATAGAATTCTCCTGTGAAGCCATCTGGTCCTGAGCTTTTGTTTTTTGGGAGATTTTGATCACAGCTTCAATTTCAGTGATTGTAATTGGGTTGTTCATAATTTCTGTTTCTTCCTGGTTCAGTCTGGAAGATTGAACTTTTCTAAGAATCTGTCCATTTCTTCCATGTTATCCATTTTATTGCCATATAGTTGTTCATAATAGTCTCTTATAATCCTTTGAGTTTCTGCATTTTCTATTGTTACCTCTCTTCTTTCATTTCTAATTTTGTTGATTTTATTCATCTCTCTTTTTTTCTTAATGAGTCTGGCTAAGGGTTTGTCAATTTTGTTTATCTTCTTAAAGAACCAGCTTTTAGTTTTATTAATCTTTACTATTGTTTCTTTCATTTCTTTCTCATTTATTTCTGTTCAGATCTTTGTGATTTCTTTCCTTCTATTAATTTTGGGTTTTTTTGTTCTTTTTCCAGTTGCTTTAGTAAAGTTGGGTTATCTATTTGATGCTTTTCTTGTTTCTTGAGGTAGGATTGTATTGTTATAATCTTCCCTCTTAGAAATGGTTTTACTGCACCCCATAGGTTTTGAGTTGTCATGTTCTCATTGTCATTTGTTTCTAGAAATTTTTTACTTCCCTTTTGATTTCTTCAGTAACTGTTGGTTATTTAGAAACGTGTTGTTTAACCTCCATGTGTTTGTGTTTCTTGCAGTTTTTTTCTTCTAATTGGTATCTAGTCTTATAGTGTTGTGATTGGAGAAGATGCTTGATATGATTTCAATTTTCTTAAATTTACTGAGGTTTGATTTGTGACCCAAGATGTAGTCTATCCTGGAGAATTTTCCATGTGCACTTGAGAAGAAGGTGTATTCTTCTGCATTTGGATGGAATGTCCTGAAGATATCAATGAGATCCATCTCATCTAACATATCATTTAAGACTGTATTTCCTTGTTAATTTACTGTTTTGGTGATCTGTCCGTGAGCTGTTAAAGTCTCCTACTATTATTGTGTTACTGTCAATTTCTCCTTTTATGTCTGTTCGTGTTTGTCTTATGTATTGAGGTGCTCCTATGTTGGGTACATAGATATTTACAATTGTTATGTCTTCCTCTTGGATTGATCCATTGACCATTATGTAGTGTCCTTCCTTATCTCTTGTAATCATCTTTATTTTAAGGTCAATTTTGTCTGATATGAGGATTGTTACTGCAGCTTTCTTTTGCTTTCCATTTGCATGAAATATAATTTTCCATCCTCTCACTTTCAGTCTACATGTGTCTTGAGGTCTAAAGTGGGTTTCTTGTAGACAGCATATATATAGGTCTTGTTTTTGTATCCATTAAGCCAGTCTGTGTCTTTTGGTTGGAGCATTTAATCCACTTACATTTAAAGTAATTATTGATATATATATGTTCCTATTGCCATTTTCTTAATTGCTTGGGGTTTATTTTGTAGATCTTTTTCCTTCTCTTGTATTTTTTGACTATATAAATCCCTTGTACATTTGTTCTAAAGTTTGTTTGGTAGTACTGAATTCTCTTAACTTTTGCTTGTGTGAAAAGCAAAAATTTGTGTAAGCTTTTTACAGGGTGAGATTAATGCTCAGTTTTGTTTGTCTTTCTTTTTATTTCTCCATCAATTTTGAATGAGGTCCTTGCCAGGTACAGTAATTTTTGTTGTAGATTTTTACATTTCAGTACTTTAGACATATCCTGCCATTCCCTTCTGGCCTGCAGAGTTTCTCCTGAAAGATCAGCTGTTAAGGATATGGGGTTTCCCTTGTATGCTACTTGTTCTTCTCCCTTGCTGTTTTTAATATTCCTTCTTTGTGTTTAGTCTTTGCTAGTTTGATTAGTATGTGTCTTGGCATGTTTCTCCTTGAGTTTATCCTGTATGGGACTCTTTGTACCTCTTGGACTTGATTATTTCCTTTTCCATGTTGGGGAAATTTTCAACTATAATCTCTTCAAAAATTTTCTCATACCCTTTCTTTTTCTTTTCTTCTGGGACCCATATAATTTGAATGTTGGTGTGTTTGATATTGTCCCAGAGGTCTCTGAGACTATCCTCAGTTCTTTTTATTTTTTTACTTTATTCTGCTCTTCAGAAGTTATTTCCACCATTTATATTCCAGCTCACTGATTCATTCTTCTGCTTCAGATATTCTGCTATTGATTCCTTCTAGAGTATTTTTAATTCAGTAATTGTGTTGTTTTGTCTCTGCATGTTTTTTCTTTAAATCTTCTAGGTCTTTGTTAATTGATTCTTACATTTTATCCATTTTGTTTGCAAGATTTTTGATCATCTTTACTATCATTATTCAGAATTCTTTTTCAGGTAGTTTGCCTATTTCCTCTTCTTTTATTTGGGCTTCTGTGTTTCTAGTTTGTTCCTTCATTTATGTAGCATTTCTCTGCTTTTTCATTATTCTTTTTTTTAAACTTATTGTGTTTGAGGTCTCCTTTTCCCAGGCTTCAAGGTTGAATTCTTTCTCCTTTTGGTTACTGCCCTCCTAGTGTTGTTCCAGTGGTTTGTGTAAGCTTTGTATAGGGTGAGATTTGTGCTGAGTTTCGTTTGTTTGTTTTTCTTTTTAGGCTGAGTGAGGTGGTAATCATGTCTGTTGATGATTGACTTTGTACTTTTTTTTTGTTTCTTGCTGAGATGAGTCGTTCTGCATAGGGTGCTACTGGTGATTGGGTGATACTGGGTCTTTTATTCAAGTGGTTTCCTTTATGTGAGTTCTCACTACGTGATACTCCTTAGGGTTAGTTCTTTGGTAGGTTAGGATCGTGGAGTCAGCGTTCCCACTCCAAAGGCTCAGGGCTTGATCTCTGGAAGGAACATGAATATTATCCAGTTCAGTGGTTCTCATCTGGAGGTGTAGGCTGACTGCTGTGGGGACGATGCTACTGGTGTCTTGTTGGGCCAGAAATGCCCAATCAGGCACGATAGTAGCCGTTTGCACAAGTTGTCTCTCACCAGGAGGTCCCAATAAGGAGCACAGTGCAGACAAGCTGCTGCCAGACCAGTGTACCCGATTTTCTTAAATAATGTTAAAATGTAAATATACATTGAAGTCTTGGGAAGGAATAAACAAGAATTTTCAGTGTTCACAATTTTTTGTGCCTTTTTTTTCTTTTCTTTTTTTTTAGTGTTCAACTCAAAGTTTTCTCATTCTGGTTTATATAAATCCGAAAAAAAGTGTGAACAAATATAACTAATTGTGGATTGTAAATGAGTCTATCAGTCAAAACCTTGCATTCATTTTTCAAGTTAAAGAGGGAAGACTGCTGCAATGAATTTATTTTCATTTGTTTTAAAATCTATGTCTATGACAATGGTGATGGACAGGGAGGCCTGGCATGCTGCAATTCATGGGGTTTCAAAGAGTCGGACACGACTGAGCGACTGAACTGAACTGAATTGATGACAACATATAAAGAAATCAAAACCAACAATTTGATTCCTAAGTATACACCTAACAAAAATGCATATATATATTCACAGTAATGGAGGAGGAAATAGAAACCCATTTCAGTATTCTTGCCTGGAAAATTCCATGGATAGAGAAACCTGGTGGGCTACAGTCCATGGGCTGCAAAGAGTCAGACATGACTGAAGCTACTTAGCACTCATGCACACACATTTGCAGTAAGTTCATACCAGCCCCATTTATAATAGACAAACTGGTTACTATCCAAATGTCCAGCAGCAATACAAAATATAGATGAATTGGATAGCAGTTGAATCTTGATGTTATATACAAAAATAAGAACAAATAAAGCACAAATGCTTGCAAAAACATAGGTGAATTTCCAAACACAATTGAATAAAAGTCAGACCCCAAACTAGAAATCTGCTTATATAAAGCACAGAAACAGACAAAACATATGATGTAAGAGGTCAGTATAGCAGATCATTTTGGGGAGGGGGCTTAATGATGGGAAAGGTACAGAAAGTGGGTTTCTTGAGATATTTAATATTATCTACTTTTTTCTCTGGGTGCTGATTACAAGTACACTCCATCAATGTATATATACAGAATCTAGAAAACTGGTAGAGATGAACCTATTTGCAGGGCAGGACAAGAGATGCAGGCATAGAGAACAGCCATGTGGACACAGTGGGGAAGGGGGGTGGGAGGAATTAGGAGAGCAGCATTGACAAATGCATGCATGAATGCTAAGTCATTTCAGTCATGTTCGACTCTGTGCCAACGCTATGGACTGTAGGCTTCCAGGCCCCACGCTACCAACTGTAAAATAGACAGCTGATGGGAGGCTGTTGTATAGGACAGGGAGCTCAGTTTAGTGCTCTGTGATGACCTGGAGGACTGGGATGGGGGTGGCGGTGCGAGGGAGGCTCCAGAGGGAGGGGGTATATGTAATACATACAACGGATTCACTTAGTTATGCAGCAGAAACTAACACCACATTGTAAAGTAATTATACTCCAATAATAAACTTCTAAAAAATAAAAAAAGGAATGCATTTGAGTCAGTTCTAACGAGGTGTATGAACCTAGAGCCTATTATACAGAGTGAAGTAAGTCAGAAAGAGAAAACCAAATATCGTATATTAAGGCATATATATATATAGAACCTAGAAAAATGGTACTGATGAATCTGTATGCAGGGCAGCAATGGAGACACTTTAAATTAAAGACACTTGTTCCTTGGAAGAAAAGCTGTGATGAACCTAGACAGCGTATTAAAAAAGCAGAGGTATCACTTTGCTGACAAGGGTCTGTATAGTCAAAGCTATGGTTTTTTCACTAGTCATGTACATATGTGAGAGTTGGGCCATACAGAAATCACAAGCTCTGAAGAATTGATGCTTTCAAACTGTGCTGCTGGAAAAGACTCTTGAGAGTCCCTTGGATTGCAAGGAGATCAAACCAGTCAATTTTAAAGGAAACTTTTAGATTCAGAAAACTCTGTGTCTCCCCTCTCCACACACACACCCAAGCTTTCATTGAAAAATAACATATGTAGAGAAAAGTGTGGATAGCACATATCATAATTGTAAAGCTTCCCAAAGTTCCACAAATTGAACATACCCATGTAATGAGCACCTAGATAAAAAATAGAATACCAACTCTGTCTCTTGACCTTCCCCTGCCAGACTTCCTTTAAATGACTACAACAACTCAACTACAACAGCTCTCCTGCTTGCTGCAGCAGAAATAACAGGTTGATTTGCTTTGAGACTTTGTTTCATAATGTCCCAATAATTAGGCTTAGGAATATTTAGCTAACATGTTGTTTCCCTTATCTGCTATGGGTGAGGGGGTAATACATATTTTATTGCCTAGGATAGTGCCTGGTACTAGTTGGAGCTCAGTAACAATCTGGAATAAAGCTTTAAAAGGAAAACAAGACTTGATAAACAAAACATTTTGGGAATAAACAGTGATTTGGAGAAGAGAAAATAGACATCAGACTACTGAAGACAGTTTGCATTCAGGGAACTGTGTCTGACCATTAACACTTCTAATTAATATCAGTTTAATATACTTCTGCTTGATAATACAGTTAGGGTTATAATGTTGATATTTTGAAACTAACTGTGTGGGATGTTCCATCACCTTTGCTTTTCATTTCAGGATAATAAAGAAGATGTTACAAATAATTATCATTAAAATGGTTGCTTATTCTCAGTGAGTTGAGGACCTCTGCTCTATGTAAATTTCTCCACCCACTCACTTTTCTTGGAACACTTTTGGAATGTTCATGCCTCTTTGCATTGTTCAAGCCATTACTTCCTTTTGGAAGGGCCAGGAAGGAAAAACTATGACTCAATAATAACATATTTGAAAAACCAAGGCAGGACAGAGGTGGTCCTGAAATGTGTGTTAGGCAGGCATTTTGCAACATCTGGCAGTTCAGACATGGTTCAAGCTGTCATTTACAACAGACAGGCTTAGAATTAGGGATGGCAGTGAAAATCACTACACAGAACACAAAAGAAGGCAAGAATGATTAGCAAGGAATATTCAAACTGAGACAGGCAGCTGTATTGTCCCCATGGTTGTTTGGCCATTCACTGAAAACTCTGGATGAAGGAGATGAACCTAAGCTAAGTGTGCTACCCAAACCTGCCCAATAGGCAGGACTTTAGTAAAAGACTATTTCCAGCAGGTTGTTTGTTGGTCAATGGGAAATAAATATATCTAGTACTGTGTTTAACATAATAGATCATACAGTGCTTTTCTGGGAGATGGGGAGGGGAATTAAAAAGATTTAAAGTAAAATAGGAAACTATTTTCACATTAATTAAACATTTACTGAGTGTCTAATATATATACCTGGTGTAGTAAAATGCAGGGAAAACAAAGTTAATACTCTTAAGCCTTTTTTTTCTTTAAAAAAATATTTATTATTTTACTTTACAATATTGTATTAGTTTTACCATACATTAACTTGAATCCTCCATGGGTGTACATGTGTTCCCCATCCTGAACCATCCTACCACCTCCCTCCCCATCCCATCCCTCTGAGTCATCCCAGTGCACCAGCCCTGAGCACTCTGTCTCATGCATCGAACCTGGGCTGGTGATTCATTTCACATATGATAATTTACATGTTTCAATGCCATTCTCCCATATTATCCCGCCCTTGCCCTCTCCCACAGGGTCCAAAAGACTGTTCAATATATCTATGTCTCTTTGGCTCTCTCGCATGCAGGGTTATCGTTACCATCTTTCTAAATTTCATATGTATGTGTTAGTATACTGTATCGGTCTTTATCTTTCTGGCTTACTTCACTCTGTATAATAGGCTCCAGTTTCACCCACCTCATTAAAACTGATTCAAATGTAGTCTTTTCAATGACTGAGTAATATTCTATTGTGTATATGTACCACAGCTTTCTTATCCATTCATCTGCTGATGGACATCTAGGTTGCTTCCATGTCCTAGCTATTATAAACAGTGCCATGATGAACATTGGGGTACACGTGTCTCTTTCAGATCTGGTTTCTTGGTGTGTATGCCCAGCAGTGGGATTGCTGGGTCATATGGCAGTTCTATTTCCAGTTTTTTAAGGAATCTCCACACTGTTCTCCATAGTGGCTGTACTAGTTTGCATTCCTAAGAGGGTTCCCTTTTCTCCACACCCTCTCCTACATTTATTACTTGTAGATTTTTGGATAGCAGCCATTCTGACTGGCATGAAATGGTAACTTATTGAGGTTTTGATTTGCATTTCTCTGATAATGAGTGATGTTGAGCACCTTTTCCACGTGTTTGTTAGCCATCTGTACGTCTTCTTTGGAGAAATGTCTGTTTAGTTCTTTGGCACACTTTTTGATTGGGTCTTTTACTTTTCTGGAATTGAGGTGTAGGTGTTGCTTGTATATTTTTGAGATTATTTCTTTGTCCGTTGCTTCGTTTGCTATTACTTTCTCCCATTCTGAAGGCTGTCTTTTCACCTTGCTTATAGTTTCTTTTGTTGTGCAGAAGCTTTTAATTTTCATTAGGTCCATTTGTTTATTTTTGCTTTTATTTCCAAAATTCTGGGAGGTGGGTCATAGAGGATCCTGCTGAGGTTTATGACGGAGAGGGTTTTGCCTATGTTTTCCTCTAGGAATTTAATAGTTTCTGCTCTTCTGTTTATATCTTTAATCCATTTTGAGTTTATTTTTGTGTATGGTGTTACAAAGTGTTCTAGTTTCATTCTTTCACAAGTGGTTGACCAGTTTTCCCAGCACCACTTGTTAAAGAGATTGTCTTTTCTCCATTGCATATTCTTGCCTCCTTTGTCAAAGATAAGGTGTCCATAGGTGCATGGATTTATCTCTGGGCTTTCTGTTCTGTTCCTTTGATCTATATTTCTGTCTTTGTGCCAGTACCATTCTGTCTTGATGACTGTGGCTTTGTAGTAGAGACTGAAGTCAGGTAGGTTGATTCCTCCAGTTTCATTCTTCTTTCTCAAGATTACTTTGACTAGTCGAGGTTTTTTGTATTTCCATACAAATTGTGAAATTATTTGCTCTAGTTCTTTGAAAAATACTGTTAGTAGCTTGATGGGGATTGCATTGAATCTATAGATTGCTTTGGTAGTATACTCATTTTCACTATATTGCTTCTTCTGACCCATGAGCACGGTATATTTCTCCATCTATTGTGTCCTCTTTGATTTCTTTCACCAGTGTTTTATAGTTTTCTATATATAGATCTTTTGTTTCTTTAGGTAGATATATTCCTAAGTATTTTATTTTTTTCATTGCAGTGGTGAATGGAATTGTTTCCTTAATTTATCTTTCTGTTTTCTCATTGTTAGTGTATAGGAATGCAAGGGATTTCCCTGCATTAATTTTATATCCTGCAACTTTACTATATTCATTGATTAGCTCTAGTAGTCTTAAGACTTTGTATACTCAGCTCATAAGAATTTTTTCAGTTGATTCTAAGTCCCTGGAGCAAGTTAAACTGAGATTGGGATTCTGGATCTCCGTGATAAGTGCTGAGGGACTGCTAGGGAGCAGGATATGTGGGGGAATCATAAGCAGATAAGTTGTGAGCTAATGGTAAAGAACTGTATGCATGTGTGTGTGCTAAGTTGCTGCAGTCATGTCCAACTCTTTGGGACCCTATGGATTGTAGCCCACCAGGCTCCTCTGTCCATGGGATTCTCCAGGTAAGAATACTGGAGTGGGTTGCCATGCCCTTCTCCAGAGGATCTTCCCCACCCAGGAATCAAGCCCACATTTCTTATGTTTCCTGCATTGCCAGGCAGGCCCTTTAATGCTGAGCCACCAGGGAAGCCCTAAGGATAAAGAACAGATATAGATCTAAACAGCCATGCACCTTCATCCCTGTCCATAAATACTGTATAAAACATATACCAAATAAAGTCAGACAAAGAAACATATCACATGATATCACTGATATGTGGAATCTAAAACATGACACAAATGAACTTATCTACAAAACAGAAACAGACTTATAAACATAGAGAACTGACTTATGGTTACCATAGGGAAAAGTTGCAGGAAGGGATAAATGAGGAGTTTGAGATTAGCAGATGCACACTGCTATATATAAACCAGACAAACAACAAGGTCCTAGTGTATGGAACAAGAAACTAGATTCAATATCTTACAATAAAGGACAATGGGAAAATATGAAATATTCTGAATATTTTAGAATAACTCATTTTGCTGTATACTGGAAACTAAACCAACATTATAAATTAACTCTGTGTATATGTGTGTGTGTTCAGTAGCTCAGTTGTCACTGACTCTTGAGACCCCATGGACTGTAGCCCACCAGGCTCCTATGTCCATGGAATTTCCCAGGCAAGAATACTGGAGTCAGTTGCCATTTCCTTCTCCAGGGGATCTCCCTGACCCAGGGATTGAACCTTTGTCTCCTATGTCTTCTGGATTGGCAGGTGGATTCTTTACCACTGAGCCACCAGGAAACCCCATTTATATGTATGTGTATATACATATATGAAAATACTAGTATATACATATGTTTTGTGTACATATGCATTATTTTTATACACATGTAATTTCATATATATGCAATATTTTCTTCTCTACTTCCGTTCTGTCTTTTCTTCTCATAAACTTTGGTTTCCTAAGCATCTGAAACACCAATTTTCAAAAAACTAACAAAAGATATATCTGAGATGAACAAAAAGTACCTAAGGGGCTTGAAGGATTTCACCCTTGGGAAAAGATGGAAATGACCAAGCATGTGAAAGCAGCTGGGATGCTGAGGGATTCTCAGAGGTGTATGATTGACAGTTTTCTGCAAGGAATAATAGCTTGGTCTTCTGTGCCACCACACTAACAATGCAGGAAGCTTTATTTAGGAAAAGAAAAAAACAGGACAGGAAGAAAAGGATTTTTCTATCATTCAGCCAAGAAAATTCCAATTCAGCTCTCGAGTATTAAGGAATGGTCATTCAGGATAAGCAGGATAGGTGAGGACAGCAAGGATCTCAGACTCCCTACTTTTTTGCCCTTTTGTCTGTCAACACTAGAGTTCTCTGAGGCTCTCAGATTCAAGGAAACTAGGTATCCTTTGGGGGGGGGTTGGGGGAGAATGGATACATTCCTATGTATGACTGAGTCCCTTCACTCTTCACCTGAAATAATCACAACTTTGTTTGTTAATCAGCTACACCCCAATACGAAATACAATGTTTTAAAAAATAAAACTAAAATTAAAAAAAATAAAGTAGCAATAGTAACAGAAAAGTTACATAAGTCTTCCCCTCCTGCACTAATTTGTAAGGGGATACTCTTGTATCTTTCCAAAGAACTGAGATTTCTGGCTTAAGCAACAAACACATCCTAGAATCATAGGTGATTATTAAAGTGTCTCTGGAACTCTCTAGTGGGGTCTCAGGCAGCTTGTAAACCTGCCTCTACTGACTTACCATATGTCAAGGAACTGCCTTGCCCTTGCTCTTGGACACTTTGGATACCTACCCGGTTCCATCTTTAGAGGTAGATTTCATTGTACCAGGGTTCCCAGTCAATCCTCTGACCCTTTTAAAACAACCCCAGGGACAGGGAAGCCTGACGTGCTGCAGATCATGGGACCACAAAGGGTTGGACATGACTTAGTGATCGAACAACAGAGATATTTCACCTCTTGGTACCTCAGTTTCTTTGTGTGAAATGGAAGTAAGAATAGTATTTATCTTCTGAGGGTTTTGTGAGTGAATGAAACAGGTACATATTTACACATCCCTTGAAGGACTTGGCAAATTATGCTGTAAATGATAGTATTTGCTATCATGTATATTCAGTATATGCACTGAATCATAATCTTTTCCACTCCTTCAAGCCACCATTTTCTCTAATCTGGAGTTTTGCCTCAGCCTTCTGATCACCTATTTGCTTTTACAATATCTTTGCTGTCTTGCTTTCCACCATCTTCCACAAAGGAACTAGAGTATTCTATTTAAAACGAAATCATGCCCAAAGTTTCCAGGGTTTTATCCACTTCAGAAGAGAAGTCAGGTTCTGGCCATGTTCATCAAGACCACATAATAAAACATCTGATTATTTGGAACTGCATAATCCAACATACAGCTGCCTCTTTGTCTATTTATTATGGAACACTGCGTCTTGCTCCTCCCCAGTCACACCTCCCAACTAGTTCTCTGTGGTTCTGCCACAGGACCTTTGCACAAGTCATTTACGTCACCTGGAAAGCTCTTCCTGCATGTATCCACATAGTTCCTTTTCCCCCTTCCTTCTAGTTTCTGCTTTAATGTCATTTTTTAATCATTTTTTAAAATCAGACAGAACATTCTTAAACATCTTAGAGATGGGGAGTCAGGGTGAAATCCTATGGTCTGAATTCCTCAGAATTCGTATGTTGAAATCCCAACTGGCAAAGATGATGGTATTAGGAGGTGGGATCTTTGGGAGGTACTTAAGTTATGAGAGTGGGGCATTCATGAATGGATTAATGCCCTTAGAAAAGTGATCCCACAGAGTGTGTTAGTCCCTACCACCATTTGAGGACACAGCAAGAAGGTCCCAGCTATGAACCAACAAGAAGGCCCGCACCATGATACACCTTGAGCTTGAACTGCTGATCTGTGAGAATTAAAATGCTGCTGTTGATAAGCTAACAGGCTCCTACTTTGTTATACCTGAATGAAGACAAGCACCATGCAATCTCTATCTCATTTTATTTGTATATAAAACACTATTGCCATGTCATATTATATATTTATTTGTTTCTTAAAAATACAATTAAGGCTTTAATTATTATTCTTTCTTTCTTAATTGTTATAAACTTATCTCTAAATCCTAGCAAAATACCAGACACAAAGCTAGACTTAATGAATATCTGTGAGTGGAGAAGCAAATTCAATATTTTTGCTTAATTTTAGAAAATATTTTAATAGTTTTCCTATGTGGACAGATTAAAAGGGAAAGCCTTTACAGTGTCTTCAATAGAAGGAGGGGTTGATAAAACTTAGCTTCTATACAAAATAATAGTTAAAACTCTCTTCAGACTTAAAGCTAAAGGAAACTCTCTTATCTTAATAAAAATGTCTACCAAAATCCCATCAGACTCTACAGTAAATGCTTAGGAGCCCTGTTTTTAAAATCCTAAACAAACAAAAATGATGCTAACAATCACCACTTCTATTCAAATTTTAATTTGCAGTCTTCACACATAAAGAAAGAAAAAAAGCAAATAAATATTGGTTATAAAGGAGAATAAAAGAAGCAAGGGAATCCAATGCCAATTTATTAAAATTAATAATTTTAAAACTATAGCTAGGTGTTTAGATATAAAGTCAAACTAAAAAATAAAGTGAATTCTTATGCACTAGCAATACAGAGCAATAAAGTATAATTTTAATGCAGCAATTGCATTGCCAAAATATTAAAAACTTAACCTTCAGAAAAAGCTAACAAAAAAAGATACATGGAGAAAATGACAAATCTTTATTTGATGGCACTAAGAAAGGCAAAATTAAAGAACTTTTAGTAGGTGTAGTCAATATTTTAAACAATTTTCTCCAAATTCATCCATCAAACTTAATGCCATTGGAGTCTACATTAAACAAATATGAGCAGGTAATTCAAAGAGAAACAAGAATCAAAAGTAAGCAAAAAAACAAAACAAAACAAAACAAAACACCACACCTGTATCCAGGAGATGTTAGTGTTTGTTTACCAACAAATAAAACCACAAAGGGATACCAATGTGCACCAACCACATTGAAAACAACATAAGGCAGACACCACTGGACATTTTCATGCATAAGGAATAGCTAGCCATTTCATGCATTTGTGAAAATGTAAACTGGTGCAACTACTTTGGAAAAGTTGTCATTGTCTTGTAAAGCTGAAAGAATATATTGTTTGTGTAAATATGTAATATTTACATATTTACAAGTGAATGGTACATTCACTTATAAATGAATATTTATAAGTGAATGGTACATTCACTTATAAATGAATATTTATAAGTGAATGGTACAGGTCAGCGACAATAAATGCACCATAGCGAATGGCAACCCACTCCAGTATTCTTTCCTGGAGAATCCCATGCACAGAGGAGCCTGTCAGGCTACAATCCATGGGGTGGCAAAGTGTCGGAGTAGACTGAACAACTACACTACTAGTACTACTATGACCTCTACTATCACAGACAAATTGCTTCCCAGATGGCTCAGTGGGTAAAGAATCTGCCTGAGATGCAGGAGATATAGGAGATGTGGGTTTGATCCCTGTGTCAGGAAGATCCTCTGGAGAAGGAAATGGGAATACACTCCAGTATTTTTGACTGAAAAATACCATGGATAGAGGAGTCTGGCAGACTACAGTCCAAAGGGTTGTAAAGAGTTGGGCATGACTGAGTGACTATACATAACACATAAGCACATCACAACTAAATAGATATAGATCTTAAAACACATTGTTGACTGGAAAAACAGATTTCAATAAAGTAACTATGGTTTGACACCCATAATATGAAGTCAAACACACATACTCACAATACATGGTTTTTGGAAATATAAAAATGTATGATAAAACATAATGGTTGAAGAATATGATAAAAATAAAAAAATAGAAAAATAGTTATCATTGGCAGAAATGTATCTCACCATATTTACAAGAGAAAGAAGAGGGAAAACATGATCATATCAATAGATGCAAAAAGACCAGTTGATAAATTTTAACTCCCATTCATGATGAAATCTGTCAATAAACTAGAAATAAAAGGGGAACTTTCTCAACCTAATAAAAGGCAATGATGAAAATCTAACCAAATCCTACCATATCTATTGAACAGTATTTATAGAAAATTCAACAAGTATAATAAAGCAAGAAAAAGTTAAAAGACAAATAAATTGGAAAATGTTAAACTGTCTTATTTGCAGAGAATAAAATCATAAATGTAGAAAATTCCTAAGAAATCTACAAAAAAATTTTTTTGCTGCAACGAATAAGTGAATTTATCTGTGTGGTTAAGATGGAAAAATTAACATATAAAAATCAATTGCATTTTATATACTAGCAACAATAATTGAAAATATAATGTAAGTAATATTATCATCAACTACAAATCTTACTATTGAAACTTGCCAACTACCTCTGCAAGGATTAAATCACGTGCTGCCTCAGCTGTTGATTTTCAATAACCTCTGAAAGGGGTTCAGGGTGGAGAGCAGAAATGAGGCACTCTGTGCTCTGGGAAAAACTGGCAGGACAGGTTTTCAGACAGATATTTTCAGGAGCCAATGTTATCAGCACAATACTTGTATCTGCTCATATCTAGAAAAGCACTAAAATCTTTCATGATGACAATTGCTCCTCATGATTAGTAGCAGGAGCAGTTGTGTCTGACTCTTTGTGACCCCATGGACAATAGCCCGCCAGGTTCCTCTGTTCATGGAATTCTCTAGGCAAGAATACTGGAGTGGATTGCCATTTCCTTCTCCAGGGGATCTTCTGACCCAGGATTGAACCGGAGTCTCCTGCATTGCAGGCAGATTCTTTACCATCTGAGCCACAAGGAAAGCCCAACAATAATGTTCTGCAAAAATATATGTGGTTGATTGCATGGACTTCCCCTTTACCAAAATCACATATATATTGACCTTCTGCCCTATCTCTTTGGAGAAGTTTTTTGGAGTTATCTGAAAGGTTGTCTCCAGGGCTGTAGTCCTCATTTTGCCACAAATAAAACTTAACTCCTAACTCACATTGTTCATGTTTCGTTAAGTCAGCACTATTGGTAGTGCCATCAAGAAAATATAAAGCATTTAAGGATAAACTTGCTATAAAGTAATCAAGATAGTAAGGTGTTAGCAAAAGTATAGACATACAGATCAATGGGTCTGAATAGTGAGTCCAGAAATATATCCAAACATATATGGTCAACTGATTCTCATAAAATGCACCTAGGTAAATAGAGGAACTTATGGTTTTGTTGTGGTTGTTTTTAAGCAAATGATGCTGAACCATTGGTGTGTTTGTATGCTCAGTCATGTCCAACTCTTTGCGACCGTATGTATTGCAGGTCACCAGGCTCCTCTGTCCATGGGGTTTTCCCAGCAAGAATCATTGCAGTGGGTTGCCATTTCTTCCTCCAGGGGATCTTCCCCACCCAGGGATCGAATCCAGGTCTCCTGTGGCTTCTGCATTGGTAAGTGGACTTTTTTTTTTTTAACCGCTGAGCCACCGGGGAACCACTGATATCCACATGGAAAAGTCTGAATCGCAACATATAACTTTCATACAGTAATGAACTCAAAATGAAACACAGGACTAAGAGTAAAAACTAAAACTATAAAACTTCTAGATGCAAACATAGGAGGAAATTTTTAAAGCCTACACCATCAACACAATTAACCATAATAGAAAAAGTTGTTAGACTTCATTTAAATTAAAACCTTTTCCTCTTTGAAATACACCACTTGAAAAATTAAAAAGGAAGCTATAGAAGAGGAGCAAATACTGACAAAAGATACATATGATAAAGAATTATATCCAAAATAAAGAAAAAACTTCCAAACACAATAAAAACACAATTGACTCTAATAAATGGGGCAAACTCTTGAAAAGACACCCCACCAAAAAGTTTTAGAGATGGCAAATAGCATATGAAAAGATGCTCAGTAGCCTCAGTCATCAGGGAAAAGCTAATTATAAACACAATAAGATGCCACAGCATACACATTAGCAAGAAAATTAAAAAGACTGGTGATTGTAAATGCTGGTGAGATAAGGGATAACTTAAATTTTCACATCATTCCTGGTAGGAGTGCAAAATGACTCAGTCATTAGAAAATCATTAGGCAGTTTAGGGGTTAAACATACATGCCCATATAAACCTCAACCATTCCATTCCGAGATACTTACCCAAGCAGAATGAAAATAGACATCCACATGAAAACTGGTACCACAATAGTTTTATACAGATGCAATCCAAATGCTCAGCAACCAGAGGATGGATAAACACAATGTAGCCTAACTATGCAATAGAGTACTATTTCATAATAAAAGGCAGCAAGCTACTAAAACAGGTAACAGCTGGATCAGTCTTCACGGATGAAGCATGATGCTGAATGAAAGAGGTCAGATATAAACACTGCATGTTTTCATTCATATAAAATCTAGAAAATGCAAACTAACCTCTTTTGGCAGAAGGCAGATTAGCAGTTGTCTGTCAACAGCCAGGAGTGGAGGCAAGGATAGACTACAAAGAGGAAGAGAAAACAAATATTATGTAAATTTATTGTTGTATGCATCTTACTCATCACACGTGCACTTAAAATGGATGCTCTTTATTGTATACATATTATACTGTAGTAAATTTGAGTAAAAGGGCATCATTAAGAAAATGAAAAGGCATCCACTGACTGGTAAAAATATTTCTAACATATAAAGGTGATTATAATTCATTTATATATAAATATTATAGAATCTATAAGCATATATGCTAAAATACATAGTACCTGTATATATAATAAATATATGTATTTCTAATATACATTATATATAAACATATTATAGGAATGACATATACATATGTATACATAAATACATAATGTGATGTATAAATGTATATGCACATATGTCTATATTATTTATATTTATCTATGCTATAGAAAATAAATATTATAGGAATGATTTATCACATATATATATATATATATATATATACACAAAAAAAAATCTTGTATCTGAAATATGTGAAGGACACTTAATTCCATGATAAAAAGACAAGCTAATATGAAAATAGAATGGACATAAGATGTCAACAGATGAGTTACAAAGAGTATATAGGAATGAATGACCAATAAGTACAAGAAAAGTTGCTCAACAGCATTGATCCTTCCGGAATACTTTTTAAAATCACAGTAGCTAAAACGAAACAATCAAAAACAAAACCACTAAACTAAACTTACCTGGTGGTTATGGATTAAATAAAACATTCATGCATTTCTGGTATGAATGTAGCATAGTACAAATTGCTTTGGAAATGCTAAGAATTTAGACCTGTATACAACAATTTTTACATACAACCCAACAATTTCTTGCCTACCTATACACCCAAGAGAAATAACAGCAAACATCCACATGAAGTATATGCTCCTACTTTTACATAAATATATTTTTAGTAGTGATATTAGCAACTAAATATAATGGAAACAATTCAGCTGTCTCTCAACAGGAGAGTGGGCACGCAAATTGTGGTAAACAATGCAATACTACTCAGAGCTAAACAGTAACTTCCTACATACACGTGACGCAACATAGATAAATCTCAACATTATTGCTGTGCAAAAAACCAGAGACACCAAGTGCATAGACAATGCAGGATTATATTTATATCAAATTTTAGGACATTTAAGACTAATCTTTAGTGACAGCTTATATTGGTTATCTGGAGCATGGGGTGAGGAGAATGGCCATTGATTGCAAAAGAGCACATGGGAACATTTTGGAAGTAACGAACATGATCTTTATCTAGATAATAGACATATATAGTTGTCAATATATACTCTTGGAGGGCAGAAACAAAACCTTGTGTGCACTAGGACCCAGGAGAAAGGAGCAGTGACCCCACAAGAAACTGATCCAGACTTGCCTGGGAGTGTCCAGGAGTCTCAGGGGAGGTGTGGGTCGGCGGTGGCCAGCTGCAGGCTTGGGGGCACTGAGTGCAGCAGCGTGTGCATGGGACCTTTTGAAGGAGGTCACCATTCTCTTCATTACCTCCACCATAGTTTGGCCTCAGATCAAATAAGAGAGAGGGAACACAGCACCCCGCCCCCATCAAAAGAAAATTGGATTAAAGATTTACCGAGCATGGCCCCGCCTATCAGAACAAGACCCAATTTCCCCCTCAGTCAATCTCTCCCATCAGGAAGATTCCATAAGCCTCATCCTTCTCCATTAGAGGTCAGACAGACTGAAAACCACAATCACAGAAAACTAACCAATCTGATCACATGGACCACAGCCTTGTCTCATTCAATGAAACTATGAGCCATGCCTTGTAGGGCCAGCCAAGATGGACAGGTCATGGTGGAGAGTTCTGACAAAATGTGGTCCACTGGAGAAGGGAATGGCAAACCACTTCAGTATTCTTTCCTTGAGAACACCATGAACAGTATGAAAAGGCAAAAAGAACACTGAAAGATGAACCCCCAAGGTTGGTAGGTGCCCAATATGCTACTGGAGATCAGTGGAGAAATAACTCCAGAAAGAATGAAGAGATGGAACCAAAGCAAAAACAACACCCAGTTGTGGATGTGACTGGTGATGGAAGTACAGCCCAATGCTGTAAAGACCAATATTACATAGGAATCTAAAATGTTAAGGTCCATAAATCAAGGCAAATTGGTAGTGGTCAAACAGAAGATGGCAAGAGAGAACACTGACATTGTAGGAATCAGAGAACTAAACTGGACTGGAATGGGTGAATTTAACTCAGATGACCATTATATCTACTACTGTGGGCAAGAATCCCTTAGAAGCAATGGATAGCCATCATAGTCACAAAAGAGTCCGAAATGCAGTGTTTGGATGCAGTCTCAAAAACGACAGAATGATCTCTGTTCATTTCCAAGGGAAACCATTCAATATCACAGTAATCCAAGTCTATGCCCTGACAATTAATGCTGAAGAAGCTGACGTTGAATGGATCTATGAAGACCTACAAGGCCTTCTAGAACTAACACCCCCCAAAAGATGTCCTATTCATTATAGGGGACTGGAATGCAAAAGTAAGAAGTCAAGAAATACCTGGAGTAACAGGCAAATTTGTCCTTGGAGTACAGAATGAAGCAGAGCAAATGCTAACAGAGTTTTGCCAAGAGAATGCACTGGTCATAGCAAACACCCTCTTCCAACAACACAAGAGAAAACTCTACACATGGACATCACCAGATGTTCAATACTGAAATAAGATTGATTGTATTCTTTGCAGCCAAAGATGGAGAAGCTCTATACAGCCAGCAAAAACAAGACTGGGATCTGACTGTGGCTCAGATCATGAACTCCTTATTGCCAAATTCAGCCTAAATTAAAGAAAGTAGGGAAAACCACTAGACCATTCAGGTATGACCTAATTCAAATCCTTTATGATTATACAGTGGAAGTGACAAATATATTTAAGGGATTAGATCTGATAGACAGAGTACATGAAGAACTATGGATGGAGATTCATGACATTGTACAGGAGGCAGTGATTAAGACCATTTCCAAGAAAAAGAAATGCAAAAAGGCAAAATGGCTGTCTAAAGAGGCCTTACAAATACCTGTGAAAAGAAGAAAAGCTAAAGGCAAAGGAGAAAAGGAAAGATATACTCATTTGAATGCAGAATTCCAAATAACAGCAAGGAGAGATAATAAAGACCTCCTCAGTGATCAATGCAAAGAAATAGAGGGAAATAATAGTGGGAAAGGCTGGAGATCTATTAAAGAAAATTAGAGATACCAAGGGAAGATTTCATGCAAAGATGGGCACAATAAAAGACAAAAAAGGTATGGACCGAACAGAAGCAGAGCATATTAAGAAGGGGTGGAAAGAACACACAGAAGAACTATACAAAAAAGATCTTCATGACTGAGATAATCACGATGGTGTAAACATTCATCTAGAGCCAGACATCCTGGAATGTGAAGTCAAGTGGGCCTTAGGAAGCATCACTATGAACAAAGCTAGTGGAAGTGATGGAATTCCATTTAGCCATTTCAAATCCTTAAAGATGATGCTGTGAAAGTGCTGCACTCAATATGCCAGCAAATTTGGAAAACTCAGCAGTGGCCACAGGACTGGAAAAGGTCAGCTTTCATTCTGATCTCAAAGAAAGTCAATGCAAAACAATGTTCAAACTACTGTGCAATTGCAATCATCTCACATGCCAGCAAAGTAATGCTCAAAATTCTCCAAGCTAGGCGTCAGCAGTATGTGAACAATGAACTTCCAGCTGTTCAAGCTGGTTTTAGGAAAGGCAGAGGAACCAGAGATCAAATTGCCAACATCCATTGGATCATAGAAAAAGCAAGCGAGTTCCAGAAAAACATCTTCTGCTTTACTGACTATGCCAAATCCTTTGACTGTGTGGATCATAACAAACTGTGGAAAATTCTTCAAGAGATGGGAATACCAGACCACCTGACCTGCCTCCTGAGAAATCTGTATGCAGAACAAGAAGCAACAGTTGTAACTATATATGGAACAACAGACTGGCTCCAAATTGGGAAAGGATTACATCAAGGCTATATATTATCACCCTGCTTATTTAACTTATATGCAGAGTACATCATGAGAAATGTTGGACTGGATGAAGTACAAGCTGGAAACAAGATTGCTGGGAGAAATAACAACAACCTTAAATATGTAGATGACACCACACTATGGCAGAAAATGAAGAACTAAAGAGTGTCTTGATGAAGGTCAAAGAAGAGAGTGAAAAAGTTGGCTCAAAACTCAACATTCAAAAAACTAAGATTATGGCATCTGGTCCCATCACTTCATGGCAATAGATAGGGAAACAATGGAAACAGTGAGAGACTTTATTTTTTAGGGCTCCAAAATCACTGCAGATTGTGACTGCAGCCATGAAATTAAAAGAGGATTCCTTCTTGGAAGAAAAGTTATGACCAACCTAGATAGCATATTAAAAAGCAGAGACATTACTTTGCCAACAAATGTCCATCTAGTCAAAGCCTTGGTTTTTCCAGTAGTCATGTATGGATATGAGAGTTGGACCATAAAGAAAGCTGAGTGCCGAAAAATTGATGGTTTTGGACTGTGGTGTTGGAGAAGACTCTTGAGAGTTTCTTGGACTGCAAGGAGATCCAACCAGTCCATCCTAGAGGAAATCAGTCCTAAATATTCATTGGAAGGACTGATGCTGAAGCTGAGACTCCAATACTTTGACCACCTGATGCGAAGAATTGACTCATTGGAAAAGACCCTGATGCTGGGAAAGATGGAGGGCAGGAGAATGGGAGGACAGAGGATGAGATGGTTGGATGGCAACACGGACTCAATAGAGATGATTTTGAGTAAACTCTGGGAGTTGGTGATAGACAGGGAAGTCTGGCGTGCTGCAGTCCATGGTTCTCAGAATCAGACACAAGTGAGCAACTGAACTGAACTGAACTGACACTTGTCAAAGGATGTCAAATAATAGACTTAAAATGTGTGCCTTTTATACTATGTAACTGTGACTCAATAGAATTGAGTTTAAAAATATCAAAAGTGGGGTTACCATAGGACATCCTGAGGACTGGTAGTAATGATATTTTACTTACCAGGTGATATGATATGTGTGTGCAGGACAAGAGCATTTTTTAAATTGTATTTTAATCCTTCTATATGTATACAGTACATGAGTGTTTATTATGAAGGACATGGATGATGTGGGGAACTGTCTGGAGCCAGGAAGCAGAATTTTGGTGAATAACATGCTTAAACTCGGCCTTCCCTTAATAAAACTCCACTCATCTAACTCCATGGGACCAATGGTTTGAAATGGTGATAGATGCTGTTTTGTTCCAAAAGATCTTCAGTTCTCCTGGGCACAGAAGCTAGTGTTCATACGAAGCAGATGTATTATATTGGGATTCAAATTAAAAGCAGTTAAATCCCATGAGGACAATTCTATCAAATTCACAAAGTATAACTCTCCTGGAAGCTTGAGCTTCCCAGGTGGCTCTAGCGGTAAAGAACCCGCCAGCCAATGCAGGAGACATGACAGACATGTGCCTGACCCCTGGGTCGGGAGGATCCCCTGGAGGAGCGCATGGCAACCTACTCCCCTATTCTTCAGCCTGGAGAATCCCACAGAAAGAGGAGGCTGGAGGGCTGTGGTCCATGGGATCACAAAGAGTCAGACACGACAGAGCAACTTATCATACAAGTCACAGAGAGAGAACTAATGCCAAGAAGATACACAGAAAAAAAAAAAAATCCTGAACAAAATACTCATAAAACAGACTCAAAGAGTTGAGAAGCATAAAAACATTTATTATAAGTAATTAATGAATTGCAAATAAAATAAAAGTTTTTCTTCCTAATCAAACAGAGTGCACTTAGAATGACACTGTCCAATGAAGTTAAGAAAAAATAAATAAATTTTTTTTGGAAAGCACTTTGTTAAAATATATTAATAATTTTAAGTTTTCATGGGTTCTGTTCAAGCAATTAATATTGTAGAATATTTCCTAAGGAGATAGTAAGAAGTGTGAATAAAGGTTTATTTGCTCTTGAGTCTAACTTGCATGTTATACACTTTAAAATATATTGGGTATATTTGAAGGAAATGTTTAGGGAAATGAGAAAAGGGCTAGGTGGGGATGAACAAAGATTTTCAAAAAGGACTCTCCCTTTGCAGGTTAATATTAAAAAGAAATGGAGAATATATATTTATGAAGACATTTTCAAGCATGATTTATATTTAATCATTAGAGAAAGCTTACATGTTCATCAGAAAAATAAATTATGCTTATGCAGTCATATAGCAAACCCATAATGTAAAATTAAAAGGGATCAACTGATTGAGAAAATGTAACATACTGAAAATGTAGTATTATAAATTTGAAAAAAAACAGATACTTATACATGTCTGAGAAAAAGATAAACATCTTAAGTGTGAAAATCAACAGATATGTACAAAACAGGAACAAAATAAGATATTTAGAAAATAATAAATGTATGTAAAATGTATATGTGTAAATTCAACAGATGCTTATAAAATGAATAAAATATGATATTTATCAATGATAAATATTCATATATATGCATTATGCATGTGTTTATGAATAAATTCAATCCTATTTGTAATCAAAAAGCTACAAATTGAAATAAAATACAAATGTTGTCTGTCAACTTGGAAGAGTTTAAGAGGAGAAGAGAAATCATATTGTTGAGATGAGTATGACTAGATATTCTTACATCCCACTAGTGTGAGAGAGTTCTGCTTTTCTTTTTAAAACAGTCTGGCAGCATGCATAAAAATATGAGATGGGATAATTCCTTATTTAGAAACTTACCCTAGAAAAAGGCATGAGAAAATTGGTGAAACAACTGTTTATTCCATCACTGTTTATAATAAAATATTTAAAAGTCTAAATGCCAACAATAAGCTATTAGTTAAATAAATTCTTGACAAAAGGCCATGATGTTACTTAGCTATTTAAAATCATTTTGGTGAAGAATATTTAATGGTTTTGAAAATTTTCATGGTATTGTTAAACTATAAGCAATGTATGCCTGGTCATCTATCTGTCTATCTCCAAAGTTGCCCAGTGACTCTAACAGTAAAGAATCTGTCTCCAATGCCACAGACCCAGGTTCAATCCCTGGATCAGGAAGATTACCTGGAGAAGGGAATGGCTACCCACTTCAGCATTCTTGCCTGGACAATTCCATAGACAGAGGATCCTGGGGGTTACAACCCATGGGGTCATAAAGAGTTGGACATGACTGAATGATTAACACTTTCACTTTCATATATATCCACACATATACATTATCTACATGCATTCATATTTAAGTGGAAGGATTATAATAAATAACTTACTGATACATTAATAATGCTAGGTAAAATAATAAATGGATATAATTTTAAGAAATTACCAGTCCTATGTGACAGAAATAAAATATTTTATCCTATTTATAACAGTATTTTTGAAATTTTCTACTTTGAATATGTGTAAACATTAGAATAATAAAACATATTTTGTAACTTTAAAGTGTTCAGTTTCTTTCTTCATTTATTCAGTTATTCATAAGCACATTTAGCAATTATTATTGAACAGCTTGCAAACCTTTTATTAGGTACCAAAAGCACTGAGCAAAATTCCCTCTTTTGTGGGTGCACAGTTATGTAAGTAATTCAAGTATAGTGAAGCCCTGCAAGATAATACAGAAATTTCCAACATTTTAAACACTTTGGCCATACGGGATAAGAACTGACTTGGAATCCTTGAGAACTTGTAACAGGGATCCAAATTAGGCTAAGATACTCAGAGGATGTTTTCCTGAGGCTAAAGTTTAAAGGCTGAGGATGGGTTAACTAAGCAAAGAGGTAGAGAAAGATTTAAGAGTGAGAGACCATCATTTGCAACAGTCCCTTGTGGCTGGAGGAAGCCTGGTCCATTAGAAAACTTACAAAAATGTTGTGATTGAGTCTGGAGCATTAACAGCCATGGGGATATTTGCAGATAGAGTCTCAAGTTATAAAACAAGATAGAAAGAGATTGTTTCTTAAGAGCAATCAGAAGCCATTGGGGATTTTTATCTTAATGCTGCTGTCAAAGGCTCTTTGGGAGAGGAGGCATTATATACTTTGTCTTGCCTCCAGAACCTCAGAGCATCATGACGAGAAATGAGTATCTGGAGTCTTCCAAGAACCACTTCTCCTAGAGGCCTCTTAATCCTTTGCCTAAGCTTCCTAACACCATGAATAGTCCCATATTCCCATAAAAAAGTCTTTTATTTCAGATCCCTGCTCAGCTGATACAAAACAAGTACCTAGAAGTCTGATTTCTTGGTCTTCAACTCACTATATGTTCCTGCTAACCAATGTGGAGTAATTTCCAGCCCAGTTCCCAGCTAACTTGCTTGAGATTGTGTTTTTGTTCTGGCCCAGAGTGGAAATTAAAATAATGATACCTCTAATTATCTACTGTTGCTCATCTCCTCTCTGTTCTGATCAGCTTGTTATTATTATTTTTATTTTTGCAGAAAAGTGTTATATAAATATTCATGGCACATCGCAGATGTTTTCACAGCATTTAGAACCCTGGGAGGTGGGTGGATTTATAATTCCACTTTTCAATGAGGAAACAGACTCAGAGATGTAAAAGGAATTGCTGAAGTACAAACCTGGGAAAAGTAGGCCTCTAGACACTGCAATGAAAACCCCTTCCAGTACAACACACCCTTTCTCGTTATGAGTCAAGTTGCTGTTAGTTAGTCGCTAAGTTCTGTCCAACTCTTTGCAACCCCATGAACTACAGCACACCATGCTTCCCTGTCCTTCACTAACTCTTGGAGTTTGCTCAAACTCATGTCCAGGATGAAAAATACAGGCTTTAAAAGGTGTCTTTCCAGCTCTGTGACCGACAGATTAGGCCTCAGGCTAGAACTTTTCTAGTCATAACCACAGCTAGGCATTTATTTTTTTTTTTTTTGTGGTCATGCCATCTATTTCCTTTTTTCAGTCTCCTAACTAGGAGGAAAAAACATTGGTTTTATGGGATTTAGCAGGAAGGTGATGTCATCCAACCATCTCATCCTCTGTGGTCCCATTCTCCCCCTGCCCTCAATCTTTCCCAGCATCAGAGTCTTTCCCAATGAGTTGACTCTTCACATCAGGTGGCCAAAGGATTGGACCTTCAGCTCTGGTATCAGTCCTTCCAGTGAATATTCAGGACTGATTTCCTTTATGACAGACTGGCTTGATCTCCTTGCTGTCCAAGCCCTCTCATTCTCTCCAGAAAAGAAAAGGGCTTTGTTCAATATAAGGTCCTAGATTGCTGCAGCTACATCTGTGTAATTTATTCTGCACAGTAGTTATCAGAGCATATGCTTTTTAGGTGCCTGGAATGCCTTTGAATAATGTGATATTTTTCCTATGATTGTGGTAGACCAACCTGACATGAGAAAGCTTGGGAGACACTAGTTCCCTGAAGAGCAGTTGGGCTTTCTGACGCTGAGTGACTAAGAAATGGCATGAAGTCAGGTGAAATTGCTACGGTAGTTAAAATGTCCTTTTAAGTAATTATATGGAAAGTAGATTTCTCACCATCAAGAAGCTTCCACAGTTGATGGGATAGCAACGAACAATGGTTGATTAAGTTCAAAAAGTAAGCTTAGGTCTCACGGGTATAAAATTATTAGGGACCTGATGCTATGAACATGTCATCAAATTCCTCATGTGGTAATTTATGCCATTGAAATTAGAAAGAAGAAATCATGACAATAGCTAATATACACTGAGTACTAACTAATGGGACTCCTAAGTGCATCTCTTCAACATTTTATTTAATCTGTACAAGAAGCTTACAGCACTAATAAATCCTATTATTACTATTTCACAAGCACAAACTGTTTTAGAAAGATTTTGAAGTTCACCGAAGGTCACACAAGAAGAAAGTTGTAATTCTAACTTGTCTGATCCAAATTCTTTGCTTAATCACTAGCTATTCTGTTTACTTGAATTATAATAAAAGGGACAGATGACTACTCCAGAAAACTGATCCTTTTTATTGAGACACTATATCTACCATTATCAGGGGGGGAAAAAAAGAATCAGGGAAATTACTTGCAGGACTGTGCAAAATTTACTTTTAAGGGAATGAAGAGAATTAGAATTTCAATATGTTCATGTAGAATACAAGTGAGAAGCCTAACTTTTATAAATCAGCATACTTGCATTAGCAAGATCAGGACATTTTTTTTTTCCTGTAGGGAAAGGGAACCAAGCATACACAAATATTTGGTTATCATGGAATCAAAGAAATGCAAATGAGCTTTATGAATCAAACATTTAATGGCACGTGTCCTAAAGCTCCATATGTCTATGTATAAAACAAGGATATACATGGACAATAACATGATATAGCAAAAGTACAGTGGACAAAACTCCCTATTTCAAATCAGTGCGCACATGCTCAGTTGTGTCCGACTTTTGTGACTCCATGGGTCTGTAGCCCACCAGGCTCCTCTGTCCATGGGATTTGCCAGGCAAGAATACTGGAGTGGGTTGCCAATTTCTACTTCAGGGGATCTTCCTGACCCAGGAATCTGTGTTTCTTGTATCTCCTGCATTGACAAGTGGATTCTTTATCATTGGTGCCACCTGGGAAGCATTTAATGATGTAAGTTAAAATGCATTAATTAAAATAGGCATCTTTATTTCTGATAGACCATTAATCACCTAAGTCTAGTTGACTCTAAGTCTAGCTCTGGAACTACACCAAAAAACAATGTCACTACTTTGTGGGAGTTTCCAGATTTTCATCTTTTCACCAGGTCGTATGCCAGGTCATCCACATTCAAGGATGTCAACTATTGAACCTGTGAAACTACTTTCTTCTTCTCTCCTCAGCATGACAGAGTTGATAAGTAGAGTTCATACAGTGATAATCATCTGTCAATAGCAGATTTTTGATATACTGTGCTAAGAAGGATTCTGAGGTCTTATCCAAGATGAACAGTAACTATTATGATCAGCCAGTGCAATTGGTCAGGGTGCAAGGGGAGAGGACTGACCAGTTTCCAGATATTTGTCATCTCTGAACTAAAAGGTGTAAGTTTAACTTTTATGGATTTAAGAAACTTCCATGATTTTGGAACCAAATTAAATGAATAGTATTTGATTGGGTTCTTGTTTCTAAGAACTATCTGTAAAAGATATTTGGGGAGAAGTAAGGAAATTTGACATGGACTGACTGTTAAATGATTTTATAGAATTGTTAACTTCATGTGGAAAGTGGTATTATGGATACATGCTTTAAAATTAAAATATTTAAAAAAATTTTAAGTATTTTAAAGTACTTGTAAATAAGTATTAAAGTATTTTAAAATGCTTTTTAAAAAGTAGTCTTCATTTCAAAAAAATGTGTGCTAAAGTGTTTAGAAATAAATTGTCATGCTGCTTGTGATTTACTTTTAAATACTTTACCAAAATAAATAGCAAATATGACAAAAACAAATTTAAAAATATGGAGGTTTAATAACCTAAGTAAGTTAGGAAGATAAGAAGACCATATATTTTACTTTCTTAGTAGCTGGGAAACTAAGATGCTGGGAAGCCAATAATTTCTTTTTTCCATTTTTTTTTTTCTTTTTCATTTTTAATTAATCCAGGAGCTTAGTCAGTTTTTCTATTTTTTTTCTTTTTTGGCTTAAGTCTATTCAGTTCAAAAGCACAGACCTCTCCCCCACTTCCACATATCTAGTTTAGTAAGAATAGTGTTAAGTGAGGCAGGATCCAGCATTTATGTCAAACAGTGACATTGAAGCTATTCCTCTTAACAGGATTTTAGCTTGATTGCAGGTGCCCTTGGAAACAATTTACCTAAGAAAATCTTTTCATTATTATTGTTGCCTTGTCTTAGAAAAGCAGTCCTCATGTTGGTATTCATAGGATCCCAATGGTGGGTCTCAGAGGGATCCAGGACTTCCCTGGTGGCCCAGTGATTAAAACTCTGAACTTCCAATGCAGGGGGTGCAGGTTTGATCCCAATCAGGAAACTAGGATCCCACATGCCTCATGCCACAGCCAAAAAAAAAAAAAAAAGGTTCAGATCCATACCAGATAAGGTCCATAATAGCAAAGGCAATCAGAATGGGTTTGCTTAAATAAGGAGCATCTCCAGCCAAACTCAAATGGCCCTGTATTTCCAGTGTAGAACTCAGATGCTACATTTCAAGGAAATGACAAGCTTAATTTGATCTTTGATGTCTTTTAGGATGGGGACAGGAAGGGAGGAAGGGTTTTGATTCAATGAGATAAAGAATGAGAGTGTCCTAGAGCATAAACAGCAAAACTTTGGAGCTGAGAGATAAGGAAAAGTATGTTCACATTTCAAAGAAAAAAACCCAAAAAACTCCATTATGGTCCCATGGTCTGGCCTCACAGATGATGGGACCTGCCCATTTCTTCTTCAGTCTTCTCCCTTTTCTCTTGGCTATTTTCTTTTTCTTTCTATTTCTCTTTACCTTCCTCTTCCCCTCCCCTCCCCTTTCTCCTTATTTACTCTCTCAATCATGCCTTGGTTCTAATGAGATATGATACTGACATTTCTCATACAAAATGTTAGTCTTTATCCCTGCCCAGCCTGGCTTGATTTCCTGCCTGTTCCAGTAAATAAAGCTGCAACATGTAAAAGGAAAATTGAGAATCCATATGCTTTTTTTTAACTTGAACTCCAAGAAGGCAAAATAATTGGTCTCCTGGCTCCTTTTTGAAGGGGTTATGTTAGAATACACTCTTGATTTTCCAGAATTAAGGGTTTTTCCAACACAGAATCATGTCAAACTCTTAAAATGAATGTGACAAAACAGTTTACTTTATAACCTCCCCCCACAAGCTTAAGAAAATTCTCCTATACACCTTTATAGCCACATTGCATTTGTAACTACTTCTCTGCACTTCCGCTCCAGCAGGGGTCATTCATTCTAATCCATGATGCTTTTTATCTCCTGTGTACTTAAATATTGTCTTTCACATCACCCTGCTACTTTATCTCCATGGAAAGTGACTTGATTTATAACCTAATCATCTCCTACTGGTTTATTGACATCGTCTGTTCTCTATGTGTCAGACATCATATTCTGTATCTTTGGGACCATTCTTAACTGAGTTATTTTTTATCTTTTTTCTAAATCCTAACAAATATGATTATAATACTAGCAAAGTTTTTTATAAATGAACGGATCTTTTCTCCACTTAACACAGATATCATCAGCCAAATTTACTTAAGATGACCCTTTCCTTCTATTTTGGTTACCTCCAATCTAGGGAGCAGCTCTTAAACCAAAATTGGGGGACCTTTACAAGACTTCCTTGAGTAACACGGGATTATTTTTAAAATAGAAAAGGGCTGACTCTTAGTTGGTTCTCTGGCCTAAGTGTTTATATTGGGTTGGGAAAGGGGTTGAGGTGGGATTTCAGGATAGGAACGTGTTTCTTTCTTAAGGTTATGACATTTAGAGTCCCTTGTCTATTAAATTCTGTTAGTGGGGATTCTTTGGTTATAAGAAAGCAAACCAGAAAGCAAACCCAACTAGTTTAAGTATAAATAAAGTTTTATTGAAAAAAACATCTGAAAAGCCTACAGAGTCAAGGTGGAGATAAACCACAAAGCCACAGGATATTGAGTAGAGGGATGATAGACCTGAGATATGAAAACCATAAGTTCTTATTTCTTCCCACTGACATCATTCTTTAGTCAAATCTTTCCCAGGCTGTTTCTTAGCTCTCACACAAACCGTCTTCACCGAGGAGGAAAGGAGCCAGAAAAGACCCTGATTCTCACTTTGGTCATATTTCTGTCATGAGACTTGGAGATGGCAGGGGAAAAAATATAATTATTTGTCTTTGCCAGAGCTACATGGCTAAAAATGAGGACAAATAAGTTTCCTAAAACAAAATGAAAGCAACCATAGGCAACCTGCTAAAGCATCTACATTAATCAAGTTGTAACAGTGGCCCACGTTCATTAGATGATTTATTGCAAAACACTTACACATTCAGGATCCCAGGGACTTACTATGAATAGAACAGTCATTTTTAAGTAGGGATAATTTTCCTCCAGAGGACATCTGGCAATGTCTGGAGATATTTCTGGCTACCACAACTGGGGGATAAAGGGAAGGGGACAGATGTGTACTGGTATTCAGTAGGTAAAAATGCTTCTAAATGCTCTACGATACACAGAATAATCCCCACAATGAAGAGTTATCCTGCCCCAATGACAGTGGTGTTGAGGTTAAGAAACCCTGGAATAAAGGTTAAGAGCCTAGTTTTACATGTTTGTTTTCTTATTCTGCTGCTACTAGCTCTGAACTTAACCTCTCTGGGCATATCTTTCCTCAACTGTAAAATTAATATAATGATACTGAGTCTTCCAAGTTGTTTGAAGTAACATACATTCACACACATGCATACACACTTGTCTACACACACAACACATTTTCTGGCTCAGATATTCCATTAGCTTGATTGCTTGCAAAGATGGCTTTCTCTTTTTTTTACCCTTAAATCACTCATAACTATTTCTGCAGGATCTCTTATTCCTGACTTTAGAGGTAAGAACTCTGAGCCCTTTCACTGGGAAGCTATCGTCTTCAGAGAGCCATTGTTCAGAAAAATCATTGAATGGTAATTTAATGAGGAAAGCAGTAAGTCAAAAAGGACTAACAACAGAGACTTGGCAATCTTACTCCTCTAACCTATACAGTACACTAATTCTCCACTAACTCCCAGTGATATGAAAACACACAGATAAATAATGAGGTGGAGGCTTTTTCCAAATCCTTAATCCAAATCCCAGATCCTCTGGTACCTAACATTTGTCATGTATGTTTCTGATAAATGAAACTCCTTGCTATAACCTTATAATGTGCATGTATTCAAAATGGGAGATTATTTCTAATACATCTAATATACTGGATTATGTGCCCATCTCCAGTATTCTTTCCTAGTAAATCCCATGGACAGAGGAGCCTGGCAGGCTAGAGTTCATGGGGTTGCAGAGTTGGACACAGCTAAGCATGAGCATGAGAGAGAGATAAGAAACAGAGACACAGACCTAGAGAATGAATGGGTGAACACATGGACACCAAGAGGGAAGAGATGAATTGGGAGATTGGGATTGATGTGCATACACTACCATTATAAAATAGATAACTAACAAGAACCTATGACAAACCTAAACAGCATATTAAAAAGCAGAGACATCACTTTGCCATCAAAGGTTCGTCTAGTCAAAGCTATGGCTTTTCCAGTAGTCATGTACAGATGTGACAGCTGGACCACAAAGAAGGCTAAGCACTGAAGAAGTTATGCTTTTGAACTGTGGTATTGGAGAAGACTCTTGAGAGCCCTTGGGACAGCAAGGAGATCAAATCAGTCAATCCTAAAGGAAATCAACCCTGAATATTCATTGGAAGGACTGATACCAAAGTTGAAGCTCCAATACTTTGGCCACCTGATATAAAGAGCTGACTCTTTGCCAAAGACCCTGATGCTGGGAAAGATTGAAGGCAGGAGGAGAAGGGAACAACAGAGGATGAGATGGTTGGATGGCATCACTAACTCAATGAACATGAGTTTGAACAAGCTCCAGGAGATGGTGAAGGACAGGGAAGCCTGGCAGCTGCAGTTCGTAAAGTCACAAGAATCAATCATGACTTATGGACTAAGCAATAACAACTATACACATACATATATATATATGGCAAAGTTATCTACATGTATATATATGTAGAGCTATATGTATATATATATCACTTTGCTGTATACATGAAACACAATATTGCAAATCAACTATATTCCAATAAAAATTTAAAAACATGTGGATTCTGCATATAATGTGTCAATATGACTATATTGCATATATGCTATTAAGTACCTTTCCTTTCTCACAAGTAAATTGCTTTAAGTCCTAAACAGGTGAGAGTTGAGTCTTTGCTCTGGTTTTGCGGTGCCTCCTGCTATCCCCTTGTTTCATAATACATACCAACCTAGTTGTTTTGATTCAAATTCAATCCTAATATGTGTTCATTCAAATTGGCCACCTATTCAAGGTTGACATGATATTTTAACACTTTTTTCTCTCTAAAATTGCTCAGTGCTCAACTTTAAAAATATAAATGTCATGAACCTTGGTGTTCATTCTAGTTCATTTCCCAATCTTTATGTAGAAAGGGATACAATTTGTGTATTTTAGAAAGAATGTCTCCTAAAATAGTCTTCCTTAAACTTTTTTTTTTTTTTTTTTTTTTGGTGAACAGGAATCAACTGGGGCTCCTGCATATGATGCAAGATTTTGATTCAATAGCTCTGAGGCAGGGCCAGAGTTGTGCATTTCTAATAAGCTTAATGGGTGGAGGAGGTGGGGGAGGGTCCCATGCTGCTGTTCTAAGAAGCATACTTGGAATACCAAGGTCCTAAATAGGCTGGCCACAAAATATGTTTTGTAAATGTCTGTGGATGTTCATGGGAAGAGCTTATCTTGAGATATGAGTCATATTTTCAACAGTATGTTCTCCACAATTTGAAGTATGTTTATTCTGCATCATTGTTTTGCAAAGTGAATTTGTGAAATGAAAGTTCCAAGAACTGCCAATAAGGATTCTTAAGAAAAGTGCTTTATGGTCAAAGGTGAGGAGTGCTAAGTAAACAAAGTAAAATATTTCTTTATTTCTGGAATCTTAGATGTGCCAGTATGCCTTAAAAATTTGTAGGCATGAGGGACATTATGCAGTTTTTCCCAAGTCTCGTGAATGCTAAGTCATTTCAGTCATGTCTGACTCTGTGACCCCATGCCCATCAGGCTCCTCTGTCCATGGGATTCTTCAAGCAAGAATACTGGAGTGGGTTGCCATGCCTTCCTCCAGGGATCTTTCCAACCCAGGGATCCAACATGCATCTCTTATGTCTCCTGCATTGGCAGGCAGGTTCTTTGCCAATAGGGCCATCTGGGAAGCCCTTTCCCAGGTCTAATTGGTTACACACACAAAGAAAGTGTCCCTCATGGAGTATCATTTTGGAATACTGTTCCAGAGAACACACAAATCCAAGTCTGTCATAAATCTTCTCATATAAAACCTTCTCCCTGACTCTTACCCCAGTCCAGAGTTGAAATTGACTATTTTCAGTTTTGCCAAGGCTAAAATGTTTTGTACCTATATATGTGTTTATAAACCTGGGTGTTACTTGTCTTTCTTTTCAAACACTGTGAAGTTGTTTGGTCGACTGTTTCTGGGATAATTGAATTTGAAAACTGAATTTGCGATTTGTAATAGAAAATGGTACAGCTTCCCTGGTGGCTCAGTGGTAAAGAATCTGGCTGCAACACAAGAAAATCAGGAGATGTGGGTTCAATCCCTGGGTTGGGAAGATCCCTTAGAGGAGGAAATGGCAACCCACTCCAGTATCCTTGCCTGAAAAATCCCATGGACAGAGGAGCCTGGTGGGCTACAGTCCATAAAGCCGCAAAGAGTTGGACATGACTGAGCTTAACAGAGAGAGAGAAAATCAAAAAAGGTAACAGCCTCTGACTGCAAATAAGGACTCACCAACATATCACAAAAGGTCTGTTCAGTGTTTTATGGGGAGAATTGAAACACATGATGGATTTATCCTCACTTTGAGGCTTTCTGTAAGCTTGGCATCAGATCTTTCTCAAAGGCCATGATTCTTCTACCGCTGTCTCTAGGAACACTGAGTCGAGACCTTGGTCTCCATAGCGATAGAGCTCTGTTGGTCAGGAATCCGACCATAAAGTTGCAGTATGGACACTCGTTGGCTCCATTTTGCTTCTGAGAGAGACAAAGGCAATTCAGACTCTGGGTGGATTACAAGTACTTCCACAGAGGCCGTGGCAATGACCCTCTTATTGTCAAATCCCACTCGAACCTGACCTGTACCCTATGGAAACAAAGCATTTCCTAAGAGAGTGTTGAATTGGCTTCATTTCAGCCAGAGAATTCATACTTGTAAAGGGTACGGCGTTGCCTACTGTTTATAGATCTGAGTCAGAAAATAATATAAGGAAAGAGAAGCTCCAAAACAGAGTGGCAACAATTTGAGTGAATATGAGGTTTAGAAGACAAGCCTGAATAGAAAAAAAAACCACAAACTGGAGACATCAACTAGAGTCTTGTGTCTGCATCTACTTAATGAATAAGGAGGTGTTAACTCAGACTGTGGAAAGCAAGATAAACAGTACTCTGTTTTTTCTTATTTTGCTTTATTTTGTTTTCAATTTAATATAAAAAAAGTTAAGGAAGTTGGAGGCCTCCTGTTGAAACATTTTTAAAAATATTTTGAAATATTATCCATGATCCACTATATATTTTCCTCAAACCTTAAAAGAGTTCTTGTTATCTTTAGAGATGACACAATTAAAGTAGAACTAATCCCATTTTCCCTGAATAAGATAAATGAATAGAGCAATAAAGATCCAGTGTGGCTGTGTAAACATCTAATCAATGACCCACTGGTTAAGTTAAATCTGTTCTGGAAATAGAGACTGGGGAGAGACCCAGATAAGAATAATGTGCATCATTATTTTGGCTTTGGAAGAGAAAGATAAGGCTGGTGAAAGGATGCTAAAGCAAATGAGAACAGAGAGGAATGGGTTGAGGTGAGAAAAAGAAGGGAAGAGTGAAGAGAAAGAGAAGAAGAGAGGGAAAACTCATTAATAAACCGGGAAGTAAAATAGCATTGACATATCCATTATCTGTAATGTAGAAATTAAATTTTAATTTATCCTAGCCTAAAAGTCACACAATTTTCATTCATCCTAGCCTAAAAGTCACACAACAAAACAGAAAAAGGCTTTGAGAGCATGTATTGTAATAATGATCTTACAAGCAAATCTCTTCAAAACAAGAAAAGGCAAATCCACATGTAATCAGTTCATATTGAGGCATGTGGAAATCCTATTAGTAAAACCAGAGAACATCCTGCCTCCATGCAAGGACAATTTTATATGGGGAAGAATGCAGATGGAAAACCATCATTGGAGGTTATGAATGGCCTTTCAGTCACTAATTTTAGTTATTTTTTATTTCTATAGATAGATTTATTTTATCCCTTTGTTATCGTTCAATCGCTAAGCCATGTCCAACTTTTTGTGGCCCCATGAACTGCAGTACACCAGGCTTCCCGGTCTTTTACTATCTTCTGGAGTTTGCTCAAACTCATGTCCATTGAGTCGGTGATGCCATCCAACCATCTCATCCTCTGTCGTTCCCTTCTCCTCCCGCCTTCAACCTTTCCCAGAATCAGGGTCGTTTCCAATGAATCAGCCCTTCACATCAGGTGACCAAAGTACTGGAGTTTCAGTTTCAGCAATAGTCCTTCCAATGAATATTCAAGGTTGATTTCCTTTAGCATTGACTGGTTTGATCTCTTTACTGTCCAAGAGACTGTCAAGAGTCTCTTCCAGCACAATTTGAAAGCATGAATTCATGCTTTCAATTCAAAATTGAAAGCATGAATCAGACTCTCAGATCCATACATGACCACTCGAAAAACAATAGCTTTGACTATATGGACCTTTGTTGGCAAAGTCATGTCTCTGCATTTTAATATGCTGTCTAGGTTCCTCATAGCTTTCCTTCCATTAGACATTAAAAATATATTTAATCAATATGACAGACCAATAATGCTTTTTTATTTTTAACAGCACATTTTCATATATAGAAATATAAATTTTAATGTTTGATGTCAAGTACTAACATCTATTAAAATGTTACCACCTTTTATTCAGGACTCCTTTTTTTTAAATTGTAGACTTCTATAAGTGTGTAATTAAAATCCCATATCATCTCATTGCCTTCCCTCCCTTCTCAGAAAGGTAAGAAGTTTCCTTTCTGGGGTTCTATATATTTAATACATTTGTTAGCAACTATATACAATATATATTACTGTTTTGAAGGTTTTAACATTTTAAATATACAATTTCTTATTCTAAGTATCACTTTGCAACGTGCTTTCTGTTCTTGGTATTATATGTTTGAGGTTTATTCATGGTGGTAATTTTAGATCCAGCTATTTCATTTTAACAGATACATAGTATTGAATGACATATGAAGTTTATTTCTCTTAATTATAGAGAGTAAAACTGTTTGCATATTTTTGCAATGACAGACTATACCAAAGTAAATATATTTTTAAATGTCTTCTTAAATATATGTCTGAAATGTTGCTTTATAGAAATGAAAATACTGGTTAATGTTTGTGTACTGCTTTAATTTTACATTCAAATCTTCACAAAATTTTTTTTAAACAACCAGGGATTTATTTTTATGTAGAAGGCAGAAATCTATGTGATTTATCATTTTCTATAAATTTCTAATTGTTGCAGTATTCTGTACTAAATTTTCCCCATTAACTTGTAATAGCACTTCTATATATCCCAAATTTCTCTGTAGGTTGGTCTGATTATTCTTTCCTCTTTGCAATGATAATTAATTTGCTTGTCCACACCGATGCTAGTATTAAATGGTTTTAATTATTTCCCAGGTTGTGCTCGTGGTGAAGAATCCTCCAATGCAGGAGACTTAAGAGACTCGGGTTTGATCCCTGAGTTGGAAAGATCCCTTGGAGGGGGGCATGACAACCCACTCCAGTATTCTTACCTGGAGAATCCCAAGGACAGAGGAGCCTGGCAGGCTACAGTCATGGGTTTACAAAGAGTTGTAGCGACTTAGTATAGCACCACAGCACAATGATGCTCAATCAGTGTGATTTCCCCCCTCAGGGAGCATTTGGCAATGTTTGGAGACATTTTTGGTTGTCATCACTGCAGAAGTAGAAGCCAAGGATACTACTAAACATTCTATAATGCATAGGACACTTTGCCCCCAACAAGGAATTATCTGGTCCAAAATGTTACAAGTATCAACGTTGAAAAATCCTGATGTAACATGATAAGTTGAGAGATTGAGCATCATGCATATTTGAAATCTTAACTATCCGTCACTCCATTGCCTTTTAACCTTTTTACTGTTTTCAGAAGTATATTGGGTGCTTGTTTTTTTATTTCTTTTTATGAATTTTAAGACTAGATTCTTAAATCCTAAGAAAAACCCTTTTGACATTTAACAGTAATTAAGTTTACTTTTAACTTTTGGAATAATATGGTAAGAATTGACCGTTTTGTTATATTGATTCTTCCAATTTACTATGGTATAGATCTATGCTTATTTTGGTCTTTTTAAAAGCCCTTTAGTTAAATTTTATATTTTTACTCTGAAAGATCATTCATAGTTTTGTTAAATATATTACAAGATCATTACCTGATTTATTTTTGCTGTTTCATATGTAAACTTTGTTTTTCCCCGGTGCTATACAATAGGTCCTTGTTGGTTTTCCATTTTGAAATAGCAGTGCATACATGACCATCCCAAACTGCCAAACTATCCCTCCCACCCCCAGCAACCATAAGATGCAATCTTTCTAATTGCATAAACTATTGTTATTGCTGATCTATAGGACTCTGATTGTTTTCAATTATTATTTTATATTATGTTATATGCCAGTCTAATCTTGTTGAGCTTGTTCATCCTTTTAAATAATTTTCTGTAGAGATTTCATCATCTGAAAATAACAAGGATCTTTGAACTTTTTTCAGTCATTAATGTATTATAAATAATCTTGTTCGTCAAGGCTGTATATTGTCGTATTGCTTATTTAACTTATATGCAGAGTACATTATGTGAAATGCCAGATGGATGACTCTTAAGCTGGAATCAGGATTGCTGGGAGAAATATCTATTACCTCAGATATGCAGATGAAACCACTCTAATGGCAGAAAGCAAAGAGGAACTAAAGAGTCTCTTGATGAGGGTGAAAGAGGAGAATGAAAAAGCTGCCTTAAAACTTAGCATTCAAACAACTAAGATCATGGCATCCATCCCCATCACTTCATTGCAAATAGATGGGAAAAAGTGGAAACAGTGACAGATTTTATCTTCTTGGGCTTCAGAATCACTGTGGATGGTGACTGCAGACATGAAATTAAAAGACTGTTACTCCTTGGAAGAAAAGCTATGACCAACCTAGATATTATGACCAAAAGATATGACCAACCAGCATATTAAAAAACAAAGACATTACTTTGCTGACAAAGGTCCATGCAGACAAAGCTATGGCTTTTCCAGCAGTCATGTATGGATGTATGAACACTGAAATGGGCTGCCATCCCCCCCCTCCAGGGGGTTGTCTGAATCCAGGGATCAAACCTGTGTGTCCTGCATCTCTCCAGTAAAGTGGATTCTTTACTGTTAAGCCACTGGGGAAGACTTCCATATTTATGTATGCAATGCCATTTAAGTACATGTGTATTTGATTTTATTTAAAATAATAGATTATTTTCTAAAACCATGACTTCCAACTCTCACTTCCACCATAAATACATGAAGGTACGTGTTACTCCACAGCCACAATAACATTTATGTTGTTGAATTTAAAATTTTTTACTTTCTTTGTCATGGTGGTAGGAGGTAAGGCTTGGGATTCCATTTCAGCATATTAAAATATAATCTAATGGATTTTTAAATTTTCCTCTTCAAAATCTAGTGTTTAATATATTTTGAAAGTTAATTCATTTGATCAAGTTTTAAGGATTTAATCATGTTTAACACTTTTAAAACCTCTGTTAAATTTGTCAGTGTACCTACCTTACATTCAGTGTTTATTTTCATTTTTCTTTTTCTTCATCATACATCTCAGAGTTTTGTTTATAGTGTCCTTTTAGAAACTAGTCTTTAGTTTTATGTTCAAATCTTTTCTTTCAATCAGTTTTTACTTTTTCTCATTGCTTTTATCAATTATTTCTGTTGCTTTATTTGGGTTTACTAACTTCTATTTCTCACTCCTTGAACTGAATTCTTAGTTCCTTTGTTTCTGACTGGTACTTTGGTTTCTGATAAGTGTAGTTGGGCTTCTGTTACAATTGTAGGTTTCACTTTAAATGCTGTTTTGTTAGCAAGCTATCTGTTTTCACATGAAGGGCTTTCATTTGATTATGTGATTCAGTTTTAAGTATTTGCTGATTTTTCTTAGCTTTCCTGGTGGCTCAGTGGTAAAGCACCTACCTGACAAACAGGAGACATGGGTTCATTCCCTGGGTCTCTCAGGAAGATCCCCTGGGGAAGGAAATGGGAACCGCTCCAGTATTCTTGCCTGAAAAATATCACTGACAGAGGAGCCTGAAGGGCTACAATCCATGGGGCTCACAAAAGAGTTGAACATGAATTAGCAACTAAACAACCATTTTTCTTAGAACTTTAAAATATTTTAACCACAATGGATTTTTAATAAAATTGATTTTAACTTTAGATATATGTGATATTAAAGGTTTCTCTCATTTTGGTAAACTTTTTACCAGAATAAATATATTTATAAGATTTGCATAAATCTTAAGGCAAAAATAGTAATAGGATTGTGGGGTTTATAATATATGTAGCAATAAAATGTATGACAGCAAAAGCACAAAGACCAGGAGAGGAAAATTTACAGTATATTTTTGTATGAGTTTTCTATTACATGAGAAGTAATTTTAGTAGGGTTTAGACTGTGAAAAGTGAAACATATGTAAATAAAGATGTATAAACCCTAAAAAAGCCTCTGATATACTAACAAGAATAAGTACTATGTTGATATTAGTTAAGTAGTGCATAAATAAAGATATAATAAAAACACAATATTCAATTAATCCATAAAAGTGAGACAAACAGGGAAAATGGAATAAAGAACATAATAAGACAAGTGGAAAAAAATAGCAAAATGGTAAACACAATCATATCAATGATCATATTAAGTGTAAATCATCTAAAAATTATATTAAAAATGCAGAAATTGTTAAATTAACAACACATCAAGACCTTACTATAGATTGCTTGCAAGAAACACACTTTAAAGAAGCAAACAGGTTAAAAGAAAAATGATGGAAAAAGATGTATCACGCTCATAACAGCCAAAAGAAATAAAGGTTGTCTGTTTTTAATATCAAAGTAAATTTCAAACTAAATAGTGTTACTGAAAATAAAGAGCATCATTTCATGATGGTTACAGGCCATAAAAAGGGCATACAAATCCTAAACTCCCATACATCTAATGACAGAGTTTCAAGTATAAGAAGCCAGAATCGATAGACCTGCAAGGAACAATAACAAAAATTGTCCCAATAATAAGTGCACAGTTGACTAAATGTTCACAGTTTTCACTATCTTCAGGTCAATTTATATGATATCACTTGCATTTCAGAAGTTCCCTTTCTGCCTCTTCTCAGTAAATTATTTTCCCAAAGTAATCACTTTTATGAATTCTAATGCTGTCAATACATTGCACCTTCTTTTAAAATTATTCTAGGAGGAGGAGCTAAGATGGTGGAGGAATAGGATGGGGAGACCACTTTTCTCCTCACAAATTCATTGAAAGAACATTTGAATGCTGAGCAAACTCCACAAAACAACTTCTGAACGCTAGCAGAGGACATCAGGCACCCAGAAAAGCAGTCCATTGTCTTTGAAAGGAGGTAGGATAAAATATAAAAGATAAAAAGAGAGACAAAAGAGTTAGGGATGGAGATCCGTTCAGGGAAGGGAGTCTTAAAAGAGCAGTTTCCAAACACCAGGAAACCCTCTCACTGGCAGGTCTGGGGGAAGTTTTTGAATCTCAGAGGGAAACCTAACTGGGAGGAAAAATAAATAAAACCCATAGATCACATGCCTAAAAGCAACTCCCAGCAGAAAAGTACCCCAGATGCTCACATCCGCCACCAGCAAGTGGGGGCTGAACGGAGAGGAGCAGGTGGCATTGCTTAGGGTAAGGACCGGGCAGAAAGCCCTGAGGGCAATCGGAGGGAGCTAACGTGAGATAGCAACTTAAACTGTGGAAGAGAGAGAGAGAGAGAGAGAGAGAGAGAGAGAGAATTAACCCGCGAAAAGCCCTAACCTAAGGCACTGCCGACCCGTTCATAGAACAAAGGGCTGAGCAAATACCAGAGAAGAGATGAACTCACTTGCGGAGGACCGGCCCATCCCCCACTGGAGGCAGGAGGCAGGGGGGAGGGGAAAGGGGCAAACTCGGCCCCAGAGATGGCACCCCCTACCAAACTGCGAACAGGCTTCCAGTCTCTATACAAAGACTTACCGAGATTCTGGATGGTTGACATCCGCTGGGACTGTCGCAGCCAGAGATCAGCTCCCCAGAAGAGACACAAGGCTGCACGCTCGGAAACTGAGGCTGGAACCATGGAGGGGAGAAGTCGCGCTGCACCTGGAGAGGAGTCTCGCTCATCAAGCTCCTGATTCCCTGAACCGCTCAGATGGGAAGGCACAAAACGCAAGCCCAACCGAGTCTGCACCTTTGTGTACTACCCAAAAACCTGAACCTGAGCGACTTAGGCCTTGGAAGTGCACGCAACTCAGGGCCCACTCCCTGTAGAGCAGCGTGGAGCCTGGGCAGTGTAGACGGGTGTCAGGAAGCATTTAACAGAAGGCTTCCCGTGTGCTGTTATGGATCTGTCAGGAAACCTTTGGCCCTTATTAATTCCTGAATATTCAGGGATTATTCACACCTTTCCCAGGGCTGAGGAATCCAGGCATTTCCTTTGTTAGTTTCTCATTATGGTGATAAGTACCATCTTCTCTCTTTAATAGGCATCTCCTTGTGTTTTGTAAATCTGGAATTTTAATCCCTATCTTTGCTGAGAATAACTACAGTATATATGTCCATGCCATGTTGATCAAAACACTTTTGCTCCATCAGAGCTTTGGTCCCCGTGTCTTTCTTTCTGTCTTTTTTTTTTTTTCTCTCTATCTCTATCTATTTCTGGCTGATTTCCTGGAACGCAGAAGCTGGCTGCATAACCCAGGGAATACGAGCCTCTTTACTTCTTTCACTCTCTCATCATTGGCTCCGGACCACCAGGTTCTGGTCTATTAAAGGACAAATGGATGGGGAAAGCATACACACCGTGAGCGGGAGCAAACCCAGTGTGGCCGAACACTGCGAGTGCTCCCCACACAGGCCAGTGACATTTGTCTGCAGCGCCCCTCCCTCCCCACAGCACGACTGAACAAGCAAACCTAAACAAGAGACCACCTCTGCCCAATTGTGTCAGGGCGGAAATTAGACACTCCAGAGACCTGCAAACAGAAGCCAAATAAACAAAGGGAACCACTTTAGAAGTGACAGGTGAAACAGATTAAAATCTCTGTAGTTAACAACCACTACACCGGAAGGGGCCTTGAGAAGCATAAGCTGGAACAAGGAACCATCTGCAACTGAACTGAACCCATACTGCCCGCAACAGCTCCAGAGAAATTCCTACATATACTTTTACTATTATTAATTTTTTATATTTTTTTATTAAATATTTTTTCTTTTCTAAGTCCTTTATTACTCCTTAATTTTCATTTTTATAATCCATTATGACATTTCAAAAAAAAAAGGACTATTTTTAAAGCAAACTTCAAATAGATTTCTTAAATTTTTTGTGTTTTTTTTTCAATATTTTATTTTTAAGAGTCTAACCTCTACTCTAGATTTTTAATCTTTGTTTTTCAGTATTTGATATCAATTTTGGACATTTAAGAATCCAATCTTCAGTACCCATTTTTACTCAGGAGTGTGATTCCTAGTTTGATTACTCTCTTCCCCTTTTGACTCTCCTTTTTTCCCCCAGATCACATCTATTTCCCCTCCCCCTTCTCTTCCCAATCCAATCCTGTGAATCTCTGTGTGTGCTCTGGGCTGCAGAGAACACTTAGGGAACAGAGTATTGCGTAGATCTGTCTCTCTCCTCTTGAGTCCCCCCTTTTCTCCTCCTGTTCACCTCTATTTTCGTCCTCCCTCTCCTCTTCTTCATGTAACTCTGTGAACCTCTCTGAATGTCCCTCACTCTGGAGAATCTTTTCACCATTAACCTAGAAGTTTTATTATCAGTGCTGTTTGGAGGAAGAAGTCTTGAGGCTACTGGAAGAACAAGACTGAAATCCAGAGGCAGGAGGCTTAAGCCCAAAACCTGAGAACTTCTGACTGTAGGGAACATTAGGTAATAAGAGATCATCCAAAAGCCCCCATACCTACACTGAAACCAACCACCACCCAAGAGCCAATAAGGTCCAGAGCAAGACGTACCATGCAAATTCTCCAGCAACGCAGGAACATGGCCCAAAGTGTCAATATACAGGCTGCCCAAAGTCACACCTAACACATAGACCCATCTCAAAACTCACTACTGGGCACTTCATTGCACTCCAGAGAAAAGAAATCCAGCTCCATCCACCAGACCACTGATGCAAGCTTCCCTAACCAGGAAACCCTGACAAGCCAATCATCCAAACCCACCCACTGGGAGAAACCTCCACAATAAAAAGGAACCACAAGCTACCAGAATACAGAAAGGTCACCCCAAACACAGCAATCTAAATAAGAAGAAAAGGCAGAAAAATACCCAACAGGTAAAGGAACATGAAAAATGCCCACCAAGTCAAACAAAAGAGGAGGAGATAGGGAATCTACCTGAAAAAGAATTTAGAATAATGACAATAAAAATGATCCAAAATCTTGAAAACAAAATGGAGTTACAGATAAATAGCCTGGAGACAAGGGTTGAGTAGATACAAGAAATGTTTAACAAGGACCTAGAAGAAATAAAAGAGTCAATTAAAAATGAATAATGCAATAAATGAGACCAAAAACACCCTGGAGGGAACCAACAGTAGAATAACAGAGGCAGAAGACAGGATGAGTGAGGTAGAAGAAAAAATAGTGGAAATAAATGAAACAGAGAGGAAAAAAGAAAAAAAATCAAAAGAAATTAGAACAACCTCAGGGAACTCTGGGACAACATGAAACGCCCCAACATTCAAATCATAGGAGTCCCAGAAGAAGAAGACAAAAAGAAAGGTCATAGGAAACTACTCGAGGAGATAATAGCTGAAAAGTTCACCAAAATGGGGAAGGAAATAGTCACACAAGTCCAAGAAACCCAGAGAGTCCCAAACAAGATAAACCCAAGGTGAAACACCCCAAGACACATATTAATCAAATTAACAAAGATCAAACACAAAGAACAAATATTAAAAGCAACAAGGAGAAACAACAAATAACACACAAGGGGATTACCATTAGGATAAGAGCTGATCTATCAATAGAAACTCTTCAGGCCAGAAGCAAATGGCAGGACATACTTAAAGTAATGAAAGAGAATAACATACAACCCAGATTACTGTACCCAGCAAGGATCTCACTCAAATATGAAGGAGAATTCAAAAGCTTTACAGACAAGCAAAAGTTGAGAGAATTCAGCACCACCAAACCAGCTCTTCAACAAATGCTAAAGGATCTTCTCTAGACAGGAAACACAGGAAGGGTGTATAAACTCGAACCCAAAACAATAAAGTAAATGGTAAAGTAAATGGCAACAGGATCATACTTATCAATAATTACCTTAAATGTAAATAGGTTGAATGCCCCAACCAAAAGACAAAGACTGGCTGAATGGATACAAAAACAAGAACCCTATATATGCTGTCTACAAGAGACACATCTCAAAACAAGGGACACATCTCAAAACAAGGGACACATACAGACTGAAAGTAAAGGCCTGGAAAAAAATATTTCATGCCAACAGAAAACAAAAGAAGGCAGGAGTCGCAATACTCATATAAGATAAAACAGACTCTAAAATAAAGGCTGTGAAAAGAGACAAAGAAGGACACTACATAATGATCAAAGGATCAATTCAAGATGAAGATATAAGAGTTATAAATATATATGCACCCAACATAGGAGCACTGCAATATGTAAGGCAAATGTTAACAAGTATAAAAGGGGAAATTATAGTAACACAATAATAGTGGGAGACTTTAATACCCCACTCACAACTATGGATACATCAAGTAAACAAAAAATTAACAAGAAAACACAAACTTTAAATGACACAATGGACCAGCTAGACCTAATTGATATCTATAGGACATTTCACCCTAAAACAATCAATTTCACCTTTTTCTCAAGTGCACATGGAACCTTCTCCAGAATAAATCACATCCTGGGCCATAAATCTAGCCTTGGGAAATTCAAAAAAATTGAAATCATTCCTGTCATCTTTTCTGACCATGATGCAGTAAGATTAGATCTCAATTACAGGGGGGAAAAAAAAACTATTAAAAATTCCAACATATGGAGGCTAAATGACACACTTCTCAATAACCAACAAATCATACAAGAAATCAAAAAACAAATCAAAACATGAATAGAAACGAATGAAAATGAAAATACAACAACCCAAAACCTATGGGACACTGTAAAAGCAGTGCGAAGGGGAAGGTTCATAGAAATACAGGCTTACCTCAAGAAACAAGAAAAAAGTTAAATAAATAACCTAACTCCACACCTAAAGCAACCAGAGAAGAAAGACATGAAGAACAACAGAGCTAGTAGAAGGAAAGAAATCTTAAAAATTAGGGCTGAAATAAATGCAAAAGAAACAAAAGAGACCACAAAAAAATCAACAAAGCTAAAAACTGGTTTTTTGAAAAGATAAATAAAATTGACAAACTGTTAGCTAGACTCATCAGGAAACAAAGGGAGAAGAACCAAATCAACAAAATTGGAAATGAAAATGGAGAGATCACAACAGACAACACTGAAATACAAAGGATCATAAGAGACTACTACCAGAAGCTCTATGCCAACAAAATGGACAACATGGAAGAAATGGACAAATTCTTAGAAAAGTATAACTTTCCAAAACTGAACCAGGAAGAAATAGAAGCTCTTAACAGGCCAATCACAAGCACGGAAATCAAAACTGTAATCAGAAATCTTCCAGCAAACAAAAGCACAAGACCAGATGGCTTCACAGCTGAATTCTACCAAAATTTAGAGAAGAGCCAGCATCTATCTTACTCAAACTCTTCCAGAAAATTGCAGAAGTAGGTAAACTTCCAAACTCATTCTATGAGGCCACCATCACCCTAATTCCAAAACCAGACAAAGGTGCCACGAAAAAAGAAAACCACAGGCCAATATCACTGATGAACATAGATGCAAAAATCCTAAACAAAATTCTAGCAAAGAGAATCCAACAACATATTTTAAAAAATCATACATCATGACCAAGTGTGCTTTATCCCAGGAATGCAAGGATTCTTTAATATCCACAAATCAATCAATGTAATACATATTAACAATTGAAAGATAAAAACCATATGATTATCTCCATAGATGCAGAAAAAGCCTTTGACAAAATTCAACATCCATTTATGATAAAAACTCTTCAGAAAGGAGGCATAGAAGGAACATACTTCAACATAATAAAAGCTATATATGACAAACCCACAGCAAACATTATCCTCAATTGTGAAAAATTGAAAGCATTTCCCCTAAAGTTAGGAACAAGGCAACGGTGCCCACTCTCACCACTACTATTCAACATAGCTTTGGAAGTTTTGGCCACAGCAATCAGAGCAGAAAAAGAAATAAAAGGAATCCAGATAGGAAAAGAAGAAGTGAAACTCTCACTGTTTGCGGATGACATGATCCTCTACATAGAAAACCCTAAATACTCCACCAGAAAATTGCCACAGCTAATCAATGAATATATTAAAGTTGCAGGATATAAAATTAACACACAGAAATCCCTTGCATTCCTATACACTAACAATGAGAAAACAGAAACAGAAATTAGGGAAACAATACCATTCACCATTGCAACAAAAAGAATAAAATACTTAGGAGTATATCTATCTAAAGAAACAAAAGACCTATACATAGAAAACTATAAAACACTGATGAAAGAAGTCAAAGAGGACACAAATAGATGGAGAAATATACCGTGTTCATGGATTGGAAGAATTAATATTATGAAAATTAGTATACTACCCAAAACAATTTATAGATTCAATGCAATTCCTATCAAGCTATCAATGGTATTTTTCACAGAACTAGAACAAATAATTTCACAATTTGTATGGAAATAGAAATATACCCCAATAGCCAAAGCAATCTTGAGAAAGAAGAATGGAACTGGAGGAATCAACCTGCCTGACTTCAGGCTCAACTACAAAGCAACAATCATCAAGACAGTATGGTACTGGCACAAAGACAAAAATATAGATCAATGGAACAGAATAGAAAACCCAGAGATAAATCCATGTACCTAGGGGCACCTTATCTTCAATGAAGAAGGCAAGAATATGCAATGGAAAAAAGACAACCTCTTTAACAAGTGGTGCTGGGAAAACTGATCAACCACTTGTAAAAGAATGAAACTAGAACACTTTCTAACACCATACACAAAAAGAAACTCAAAATGGATAAAGATCTAAATGTAAGACCAGAAATTATAAAACTCTTAGAGGAGAACATAGGGAAAACACTCTCTGACATAAATCACAGCAGGATCCTCTATGACCCCCCTCCCAGAATATTGGAAATAAAAGCAAAAATAAACAAATGGGACCTAATGAAACTTAAAAGCTTCTGCACAACAAAGGAAACTATAAGCAAGGTGAAAAGACAGACTTCAGAATGGGAGAAAATAATAGCAAACAAAGCAACAGACCAGGGATTAATCTCAAAAATATACAAGTAACTTCTGCAGCTCAATTCTAGAAAAATAAAAGACCCAATCAAAAATGGGCAAAAGAACTAAACAGACATTTCTCCAAAGAAGACATACAGATGGCTAAGACACATGAAGAGATGCTCCACATCACTCATTATCAGAGAAATGCAAATCAAAACCACAGTTAGGTACCATTACACACCAGTCAGAATGGCTGCTATCCAAAAGTCTACAAGCAATAAATGCTGGGGAGGGTGTGGAGAAAAGGGAACCCTTTTACACTGTTGGTGGGAATGCAAACTAGTACAGTCACTATGGAGAACAGTGTGGAGATTCCTTAAAAACCTGGAACTAGAACTGCCATATGACCCAGCAATCCCACTCCTGGGCATACACACCGAGGTAACCAGATCTGAAAGAGACACAAGCACCCCAATGTTCATCACAACACTGCTTACAATAGACAGGACATGGAAGCAACCTAGATGCCCAGCAGCAGACGAATGGATAAGGAAGCTGTGGTACATATACAGTATGGCTCAGCCATTAAAAAGAATATATTTGAATCAGTTCTAATGAGATGGATGAAACTGGAGCCCATTATACAGAGTGAAGTAAACCAGGAAGATAAAGACCAATACAGTATACTAACGCATATGTATGGAATTTAGAAAGATGGTAACAATAACCCTATATGCAAGACAGAAAAAGAGACACAGATGTATAGAACAGAATTTTGGACTCTATGGGAGAAGGCGAGGGTGGGATGATCTGAGAGAATAGCATTGAAATATGTATATTATCAGGTGTGAAACAGATCACCAGTCCAGGTTGGATGCATGAGACAAGTGCTCAGGGCTGGTATACTGGGCTGACCCAGGGGGATGGGATGGGGAGGGAGGTGGGAGGGGGGTTCAGGATAGGGAATACATGTAAATCCATGGCTGATTCATGTCAATGTATGGCAAAACCCACTACAATACTGTAAAGCAATTAGCCTCCAACTAATAAATATAAATGGGAAAAAAAGGAAAACAACACTGAATATTCACTGCAAGTACTGATGCTGAAGCTCCGATATTTTGGCTACTTAATGCAAAGAGCCGACTCATTGGAAAAGACCCTGATGCTGGGAAAAATTGAAGACATAAAGAGAAGAGGGTGCAGAGGATGAGATGGTTAGATAGCATCTCCGACTCAATACCGACACAATGGACATGAATTTGAGCAAACTCCAGGAGATAGTGGAAGACAGAGTAGCCTGGCATGATGCAGTCCATGGGCTCTCAATTCAACTAAGCAAAGAGGAAGACAGACATGAAAAAAACATAAACTATGAACTTTAAAAATAAAAAGTCCTTCAGTTCCGTTTCAGTTCAGTAACTCAGTCGTGTCTGACTTTTTGCGACCCCATGAATCGCAGCACTCCAGGCTTCCCTGTCCATCACCAACTCCTGGAGTTCATTCAAACTCATGCCCATCGAGTCAGTGATGCCATCCAGCCATCTCATCCTCTGTCTCTCCCTTCTCCTCCTGCCCCCAATCCCTCCCAGCATTAGGGTCTTTTCCAATGAATCAACTCTTCACATGAGGTGGCCAAAGTACTGGAGTTTCAGCTTCAGCATCAGTCCTTCCAATGAACACCCAGGACTGATCTCCTTTAGGATGGACTGGTTGGATCTCCTTGCAGCCCAAGGGACTCTCAAGAGTCTTCTCCAACACCACAGTTCAAAAGCATCAATTCTTCTGTGCACAGCTTTCTTCACATTCCAACTCTCACATCCATACATGACCACTGGAAAAAGTCCTTAGAAAGTGGCAAGAGCTTGTGGAGTAATAAAACATATGTGTAAACAATCTTCTCTGACAACTACCCACCCTTGTGATGGAATACCTGTGCCTGCACTAGCCCTGTTCCTTGGATACAAGAGAATTCCTCACAGCTCCATGGGCTATAAGAGAGCTTCCTAGATGTCCATCAGCAGACAAATGAATAAGAAAGCTGTGGTGCATATACACAATGGAATATTATTCAGCTATTAAAAAGAATGCATTTGAATCAACTTTAATGAGGTGGATGAAACTGAAGCCTATTATACAGAGTGAAGTAAGTCAGAAAGGAAAACACCAGTACAGTTTGCTAACACATATATATGGAATTTAGAAAGATGGTAATGATGACCCTATATGCGAGATAGCAAAAGAGACACAGATGTAAAGAACAGACTTCTGGACTGTGGGAAAAGGTGAGGGTGGGATGATTTGAGGGAACAGCATTGAAACACGTATATTACCATATGTGAAATAGATCACCAGTTCAGGTTTGATGCATGAGACAAGGTGCTCAGGGCTGATGCACTGAGATGACCCTGAGGGATGGGATGGGCCAGGGAGGTGGGAGGGGGGTTCAGGATGGGGAACACATGTACACCCATGACTGATTCATGTCAATGTATGGCAAAAACCACTACAATATTGTAAAGTAATTAGCCTTCATTTAAAATAAATTAATTTAAAAAATAAATAAAATTATTCTAAATCGATAAATATGATCCATTGTGTTTGTCTGCTTTCACTCAACATTTTATTTGTGAGATTTACTCTACAGATGAGGCCGTGTCTAGTTGCATTTTACTCATTTTCATCATTGAATATTATTCCATTGAACTATCACACAAAAGTGTATTTACATATTCTTCTTTTGATGAATATTACATTTGTTTTTTGGAAACATTACATTTTGTTTTAGAAATTTTGCTGTCATGAGAATCCTCATACTTGACGTTTGAGAAACACAAATTAGTTTGTCTTGAGAATAATAAAAGGTAGGCTAGCTATCTGGAGGAGGTCATGGGAACCCACTCCAGTATTCTTGCCTGGAGAATCCTCATGGACAGAGGAGTCCATGAGGTCACAAAGAGCTGGACACGACTGAGTGACTAAGCACAGTACAGACTAGCTATGTCATTGGTATGCAGATATGTATCTTTAGTAAATATGTCAAAAATTTTATCAAGGTGGTTGTGTCAATGAATTACTTCCACTGAAAATACTTCCAATGAAATAATTCCTATCCTCATAATGCTCAGAATCAGGGTCACAAGCGGGTAGAGGCAACTAGGGATGAAAACTTAAGAAAGTGCTCACTCTCATTGAATTTTGCACTCTAATCTATTGCATGAACCTAAGAGGGTTTCTTCTTAAGATTTAGATGCCAAGAGTACAAAATGAAAGGAGGCACTCGCCTTCAGATTTGTGCAGACTGTGCATTGATCAGATATAAAAGTACACTATTCCTTAAAATTTGCACCTTAGATGTCTCACCTCACTCTTAGCCCTACTTGATATTTGTTTTTCATTTGTTCAGTGCAAGTGCAGTAGTCTTAAGTTATAGTTTTATTTACATTTCCCTGATGATTAATGAAACTGAGTACATTTTCATATGTTTATATACCATTTTGATATACTCTTCTGTGAACTATCTGTTCAAGTCTTTTTTCCAATTTAAACTTAATTAGCTTTCTCGTGTTATTAATTATTTGTAGTTATTTTTATATATTCTGCCTGGGTCGTTTGTCGTTGTGGTTTTTTCTATTGTAGATATGTTCCCTTACTCTGACTTTTTACCCTTGAATAGTTTCTTCTAACAAACACTGCTTCTAAATTTTAATTGAGATTAATTTATTACTATTTTTCCTTTCTTGGTTACTGCTTTTCTGTCCTACCACAAGGTCACTAATGCATTGCTTTTCCTTTTAAAAGCTTTATTGTTTTGCGTTTCAAATGTAGATCTACAATTTACTGGGAACCGATGTTAGTGCTTAATGTGAGATAAGGTCAACGTTACATTTTTTATATATGGGTATCAGTTAACTGAGCATCATTTATTAAAGTTATCATCCTCTTCCTTTTAACTATAGTGTCATCTTGTCTCATATGAGATAAACTTATGACTATGATCTCTCTAATCTGTTCCAGTGGTCTGTTTTTAAAAGCTCTAAATGAATTTCTATGATATTAAATGTCTTGCTTTCTGGTTTTGCAACTTCTTTAATCCTGTTTTTCCTCAAGATTGTTTTAAATATTCTTGTCTCTTTTTATTTCCATGTACATTTTAAAACATAAACTTTCTTCACTCTTCCCTAATACAAAAAATCCCTATAATAAATTATAATTTTTTTCTAATTGGAAATGTATTTAATCCATAAATCAGTTTGGAGATAATTAATACCTATATAAAGAAAAAAAGTGAAGTCGCTCAGTTGTGTCCAACTCTTTGTGACCCCATGGACTGTAGCCTACCAGACTCCTCTGTCCATGAGATTTTCCAGGTAAGAATACTGGACTGGGTTGTCATTTCCTTCTCCAGGAGACCTTTCCAACCCAGGGACTGAACCCAGGTCTCCTGCACTGTAGACAGATGCTTTACTATCTGAGCCACCAGAGAAGCCCATTATTATAATTTATAAACATAATGTGACTCCATTTATTTAATTCTTTAAAAATTCTTCCATAGTTTTGTAGATTTCAGAGTAGGAGTCTTGAAATCTTTTATTAGAGTTATTACTAAAGATTTGGTGTTTAGCAGCCAGCATAAAAAGTATCATTATTCAAATTTTCTTTTTCATTTGTTACTGGTACAGAGAAATACAATGGATGTTTTTTAAGAGCCTTGTATCAAGCAACTTTGATACATTTACTTATTAGTTTTAATATTTTGTAGATTTTTTGAATTACAATTATGTAACTGTAAATAATTATGTCAACTGTAAATAAAATTGTAATTTCTACCTCCAATCCTTACACTGTGAATGCCTTTCCCTTAACATCATTGCATTAGCAAGTAGCTTCAGTAGTGATGACAGCAAGTCTCCTCTGCTGACCTAGTCTCTGGGGTGGGAGCTTTTAAGATTTTATTATTAAGTATATTTCCTACAGATCTTTTTTAGATATTGCTTAACACAGATTACAGTTTGTTTGTTTACTTGTTCTATCACTTATTCAATAAAGTGTACTAATAATCTCTAACCACATTGTGTATTTTTCTATTTTTTTAGTTCTTACAAATTTCTTTTATGAATTTTAGAGCAATATTTTTATAGAAGTTTAATATGATATAGGTGGACTAAACCTTTTATTATTGTGTGAGCCACCTTTTTTGATTCTAGCAAAACTTTTCTCTTAGACTGCAGTATATTAAAATAGGCTTCCCAGGTGTCACTAGTGTTAAAGAATCTGCCTGCCAATGCAGGAGATGCAAGAGACATAGGTTTGATATCTGTGTTGAGAAGATTCCCTGGAGAAAGAAATGGCAAGTTACTTCAGTATTCTTGCCAGAGGAGCCTGGCAGGCTATAGTCCATTGGTCTGCAATGAGTTGGACATGACTGAACAACTGACCACACACACAACTATTAATATATTTAAGCCAACTCTCTTTTAGTTCAGTTCAGTTCAGTTACTCAATCATATCTGACTCTTCATGACTACATGGACTGCAGCACACCAGGCTTCCCTGGTGTTCATCACCAACACCTGTAGCTTGCTCAAACTCAAGTCCATTGAGTCAGTGATGCCATCGAACCATCTCATCCTCTGTCGTCCCCTTCTCCTCCAGCCTTCAATCTTTCCCAGCATCAGGGTCTTATCCAATAACTCCGTTCTTCATATTAGGTGGCCAAAGTATTGGGAATTTCAGCTTCAGTGTCAGTCCTTCTAATAAATATTCAGGACTCATTTCCTTTAGGATGGACTGGTTGGATCTCCTTGCAGTCCAAGGGACTCTCAAGAGTCTTCTCCAACACCACAGTTCAAAAGCATCAGTTCTTCAATGCTCAGCTTTCTTTATAGTCCAATTCTCACATCCATACAAGACTAATAGAAAAACCACAGTTTTGACTAGATGGACTTTGTCAGCAAAAGAATGTCTCTGCTTTTTAATATGCTATCTAGGTTGGTCATAGCTTTCCTTCCAAGGAGCATATGTCTTTTAAATTCATGGCTGCAGTCACCATCTGCAATGATTTTGGAGCCCTAAAAAATAAAGTCTCTCACTGCTCCCAATGTTTCCCCATCTATTTGCCATGAAATAATGGGACCGGATGCCATGATCTTAGTTTTCTGAATGTTAAAATTTGTTAAGCCAAATTTTTCAGTCTCGTCTTTCACTTTTACCAAGAGGTTCTTAAGTTCTTCTTCACTTTCTGCCATAAGCGTGGTATCATCTGCATATCTGAGGTTATTAATATTTCTCCCGGGAATTCCTCTTTGTGACTCGTCCAGTCTGGCATTTCTCATGATATACTTTGCATATAAGTTAAATAAGTTAGTGACAATATACAGCCTTAACATATTCCTTTCCCAATTTGTAACCAATCCATTATTCCATGTCCGGTTCAAACTGTTCCTTCTTGACCTGCATATAGATTTCCCAGGAGGCAGGTCAGGTGGTCTGGTATTCTCATCTATTTAAGAATTTTCCACAGTTTGCTGTGATCCACACAGTCAAAGGCTTTGGTATAGTCAAAAAAGCAGAAGTAGATTCTTTTCTGGATTCTCTTTTTCTATGATCCAATAGATGTTGACAATTGGATCTCTGACTCCTTTGACTTTTCTAAGTCCAGCTTGAACATTTGGAAGTTCACGGTTTACATACTGTTGAAGCCTGGCTTGGAGAATTTTGAGCATTATTTTGCTATTGTGTGAGATGAGTGAAATTGTGTGGTAGTTTGAACATTCTTTGAGATTGGAAAGAAAACTAACTTTTTCCAGTACTGTGGTCACTGCTGAGTTTTTCAAATTTGCTGGCAGATTGAGTGCAGCACCCTAACAGCATCATCTTTTAGGATTTGAAATAGCTCAGCTGTAATTCCATCATCTCCACTAGTTTTATTTGTAGTGATGCTTCCTAAGGCCCACTTGACTTTGCATTCCCAGGATGCTGACTCAAGGTGAGTGATCACATCATTGTGGTTATCTGGGTCATGAAGATCTTTTTGTACAGTTCTTCTGTGTATTCTTGCCACCTCTTCTTAATATCTACAGCTTCTGTTAGGTCCACATAATTTTTGCCCTTTATTGTGCCCATCTTTGCATGAAATGTTCCCTTGGTATCTCTAATTCTCTTGAAGAGATCTCTAGTCTTTCCCATTCTATTGTTTTCCTCTGTTCCTTTGCATTGATCACTGAGGAAGACTTTCTAATCTCTTCTTGCTAGTCTTTGGAACTCTGTGTTCAAATGTGTATATCCTTTTCTCCTTTGCCTTTAGCTTCTCTTCTCTTTTCAGTATTTGTAAGGCCTGCCTCCTTGGACAGCCATTTTGCCTTTTTGTATTTCTTTTTCTTGGGTATGGTCTTGATCACTGCCTCCTGTACAATGTCTCAAACCTCCGTCCATAGTTTCTCAGGCACTCTGTCTATCAGATCTAATTCCTTGAAACTATTTGTCACTTCCACTGTATAATCATAAGGGATTTGATTTAGGTCATTCCTGGATGGACTAGTGGTTTTCCCTACTTTCTCCAATTTAATTCTGAATTTGGCAATAAGGAGTTCATGATCTGAGCCACAGTCAGCTCGTCTTGTTCTTGCTGGCTCTATAGAGCTTCTCCACCTTTGGTTGCAGAGAACATAATCAATCTGATGTTGCCATTGACCGTCTGATGATGTCCTCATGTAGAGTCTTCTCTGTGTTGTTGGAAGAGGGTATTTGCTATGACCAGTGCATTCTCTTGGCAATACTCTGTTAGCCATTGCCTTGGTTCATTTTGTGCTCCAAAGCTAAATTTCCCTGTTACTCCAGGTGTCTCTTGCATTCCAGCCCCCTATAATGAAGATGACATCTTTCAGGGGTGTAAGTTCTAGAAGGTCTTGTAGGTCTTCATAGAACCATTCAACTTCAGCTTTTTCAGCATTACTGGTCAGGGCACAGGCTTGGATTACTGTGACATTGAATGGTTTTCCTTGGAAACAGAGATCATTTTGTCATTTTTGAGATTGCACCTAAGTACTTCATTTCGGACTCTTTTGTTGACTATGAGGGCTACTCCATTTTGTTTAAGGGATTCTTAAGACAGTAGTAGATATAATGGTTATCTGAGTTAAATTCACCCATTCCAGTCCATTTTAGTTCACTGATTCCTAAAATGTCAATGGTCACTCTTTAAGTTCCTGGCATGTATTTTTCATCCATTAAATTGCTGTTTTTCATGTTCTCACATTAAAAATGCATGTCTGATAAGCAACATGTGCTTCCTTTTTCTTTAATTCAATTTTTTTTTTTTGGGGGGGGAATTTTAACTGGAGTATTTGGACCATTTATTGCACTACAACAATCATTACAATTTAGTGTATACCTAGTATATAATTTATTTTTATTTTAGTTTATCTTGCTTTATATTCTTTTTTTCTCCTTGCTTTGTAATTTTATGTTAACCACTAGACCTTATTGTAATAGCTATTAGAACTTCTATCTAGTCTATCTTTCTCCATTGTAGGTTTCTCCTCTATTAAGCATAGTAGTAGCAGATAAAATTATTTCAATCATAAGGGGAGCTTTTAAAATTCTGGGTTGCAAGTATTATGAGTCTTTTTTTATTGTATACTTCACCTGCAATTGGTGTTTAACTTTCTAGGTCTTAGAGTGTCAGACTAGGTTTTAAGGTGTCAGTCCATGTCAGACTCTTTGCAACCCAAAGAACTGTATCCCACGAGGCTTCTATGTTCATGGGATTTTTCTGGCAAGAATACTGGAGTGGGTTGCCTTTTCCTTCTCCCAGGGATCTTCCTAGCACAGGGGCTAAGACTGCCTCTTCTGTGAATCCTGCATTGCAGGCAGGCTCTTGACTGCTGAACCACTGGAAGAGGCCTCTGCTACAATGTACACTATCATAAAGGGAAACGTAGTTCTTGTTGCTATTAACTTTTTATTTTTTAATTTAATAAAATTATCTTCTATTATTTCTATGCTTTTTGTTTCTTGAAAATCATCACCTGTTGGAAATTTTACAAGATTTTTGATAGTTTTTGTTCTCTCCATTTTTTTAAACAGTGAATTTAGGCTGCTCAGTTCAGTTTAGTTCAGTCATTCAGTCATGTCCGACTCTTTGTGATTCCATGGACTTCAGCATGCCAGGCTTCAAAGGTGAGTAAACCTTTCTTTCTTACCGAAGTACAATAGACATACAATGTTACACTAGTTTCAGGAGTACAACACACAGTGATACAACATATATATATATAATCTTTTTCATAAAGAAACGGGCATATTAGGGATTGTTGGCCATATAATACCTCTTGCAACTATTAAACTCTGCTATTATAGCATAATAGAAGCTGTTTGTTGCTAATCAGTAGCTAAGACATGTCTGACTCTTTGCAACCCCATGGACTGCAGTCCACCAGACTCATTTGTTCATGGCATTCTCCAGGTAAGAATACTGGAGTGGGTTACTATGCCCTCCTCCAGGGGATCTTCCCAACCCAGTGATTGAACCTGCGACTTTTATGTCTCCTGCATTGACAGGAAGGATCTTTACTGCTAGCAACACATGGGAAAACAACTTCACAAAATAGGTCTTTTTATTTATTTATTTATTTTTCCATTTATTTTTATTAGTCAGAGGCTAATTACTTTACAAAAGTCTGTTCTGTACATCTGTGTCTATTTTCTGTTTTGCATATAGGGTTATCGTTACCGTCTTTCTAAATTCCATATATATGCATTAGTATACTGTATTGGTCTTTATCTTTCTGGCTTACTTCCCTCTGTATAAGGGGCTCCAGTTTCATCCATCTCATTAGAACTGATTCAAATGAATTCTTTTTAATGGCTGAGTAATATTCTATGGTGTATATGTACCACAGCTTCCTTATCCATTCGTCTGCTGATGGACATCTAGGTTGCTTCCATGTCTTGGCTATTATAAAGAGTGCAGCGATGAACATTGGGGGTGCACGTGTGTCTTTCAGATCTGGTTTCCTCAGTGTGTATGCCCAAAAGTGGGATTGCTGGGTCATATGGCAGTTCTAGTTCCAGTTTTTTCAGGAATCTCCACACTGTTCTCCATAGTGGCTCTACTAGTTTGCATTCCCACCAACAGTGTAAGAGGGTTCCCTTTTCTCCACACCCTCTCCAGCATTTATTGCTTGTAGACTTTTGGATAGCAGCCATCCTGACTGGCTTGTAATGGTACCTCATTGTAGTTTTGATTTGCATTTCTCTGATAATGACTGATGTTGAGCATCTTTTCATGTGTTTGTTAGCCATCTATATGTCTTCTTTGGAGAAATGTCTGTTTAGTTCTTTGGACCATTTTTTTTTTGATTGGGTCATTTATTTTTCTGGAATTGAGCTGCAGGAGTTGCTTGTATATTTTTGAGATTAATCCTTTGTCTGTTTCTTCATTTGCTATTATTTTCTCCCATTCTGAAGGCTGTCTTTTCACCTTGCTTATAGTTTCATTTGTTGTGCAAAAGCTTTTAAGTTTAATTAGACCACATTTGTTTATTTTTGCTTTTATTTCCAATATTCTGGGAGGTGAGTCACAGAGGATCCTGTTGTGATTTATGTAGGAGAGTGTTTTGCCTATGTTCTCCTCTAGGAGTTTTCTAGTTTCTCATCTTATATTTAGATCTTTAATCCATTTTGAGTTTATTTTTGTGTATGGTGTTAGAAAGTGTTCTAGTTTCACTCTTTTACCAGTGGTTGACCAGTTTTCCCAGCACCTCTTTAACAGAGGTTGTCTTTTTTCTATTGTATATCCCTGCCTCCTTTGTCGAAGGTAAGGTGTCCATAGGTTTGTGGATTTATCTCTGGGCTTTCTATTCTGTTCCATTGATCTATATTTCTGTCTTTGTGCCAGTACCATACTGTCTTGATGACTGTGGCTTTGTAGTAGAACCTGAAGTCAGGCAGGTTCATTTCTCCAGTTCCATTCTTCTTTCTCAAGACTACTTTGGCTATTCGAGGTTTTTTGTATTTCCATACAAATTGTGAAATTAGTTGTTCTAGTTCTGTGAAAAATACCGTTGGTAGCTTGATAGGGATTGCATTGAATCTATAGACTGCTTAGGGTAGTATACTCATTTTCACAATATTGATTCTTCCAATCCATGAACACGGTATATTTCTCCATCTCTTTGTGTTCTCTTTGATTTCTTTCATCAGTGTTTTATAGTTTTCTATGTATGTATGTCTTTTCTATGTCTTTTCTATGTCTTTTCTATGTCTTTTTTTCTTTAGGTAGATATACTCCTAAGTATTTTATTCTTTTTTTTTTTTTTTTTTTTTGCAATGTTGAATGATATTGCTTCCTTAATTTCTCTTTCTGTTTTCTCATTGTTAGTGTATAGGAATGCAAGGGATTTCTGTGTGTTAATTTTATATCCTGCAACTTTACTATATTCATTGATTAGCTCTAGTAATTTTCTGGTGGAGTATCTAGGGTTTTCTATGTAGAGAATCATGTCATCTGCAAACAGAGAGTTTCACTTCTTCTTTTCCTATCTGGATTTCTTTTATTTATTTTTTTTTTCTGCTCTGATTGCTGCGGCCAAAACTTCCAAAACTATGTTGAATAGTAGTGGTGAGAGTGGGCACCCTTGTCTTGTTCCTGATTTTAGGGGAAATGCTTTCATTTTTTCACCATTGAGGGTAATGCTTGCTGTGGGTTTGTCATATGTAGCTTTTATTATGTTGAGGTACCTTCCTTCTATTCCTATTTTCTGGAGATTTTTTTTTTTTTTTTTTATCATAAATGGATGTTGGAGTTTGTCAAAGACTTTTTCTGCATCTATTGAGATAATCATATGGTTTTTATCTTTCAATTTGCTAATGTGGTGTATTACATTGATTGATTTGTGGATATTAAAGAATCCTTGTATTCCTGGGATAAAGCCCACTTGGTCATGATGTATGATTTTTTAAAATATGTTGCTAGATTCTGTTTGCTAGAATTTTGTTAAGGATTTTTGCATCTATGTTCATCAGTGATATTTGCCTGAAGTTTTCTTTTATTGTGGCATCTTTGTCTGGTTTTGGAATTAGGGTGATGGTGGCCTCATAGAATGAGTTTGGAAGTTTACCTTCATCAGCATTTTTCTGGAAGAGTTTGAGTAAGATAGGTGTTAGCTCTTCTCTAAATTTTGGTAGAACACAGCTGTGAAGCCATCTGGTCCTGGGCTTATGTTTTCTGGAATATTTCTGATTACAGTTTTGATTTCCTTGCTTGTGATGAGTCTGTTAAGATCTTCTATTTCTTTCTGGTTCAGTTTTGGAAAGTTACAGTTTTCTAAGAATTTGTCCACTTCTTCCAAGTTGTCCATTTTATTGGCATAGAGCTTCTGGTAATAGTCTCTTATGATTCTTTGTATTTCAGTGTTGTCTGTTGTGATCTCTCCATTTTCATTTCCAATTTTGTTGATTTGGTTCTTCTCCCTTTGTTTCTTAATGAGTTTTGCTGACGGTTTGTCAATTTTATTTATTTTTTCAAAAAACCAGCTTTTAGCTTTGTTGATTTTTGCTATGGTCTCTTTAGTTTCTTTTGCATTTATTTCAGCCCTAATTTTTAAGATTTCTTTCCTTCTGCTAACCCTGGGGTTCTTCATTTTTTCCTTCTCCATTTGCTTTAGTTGTAGAGTTAGGTTATTTATTTGAATTTTTTCTTGTTTCTTGAGGTAAGCCTGTAATGCTATGAACCTTCCCCTTAGCACTGCTTTTACGGTGTCCCATTGGTTTTGTGTTGTTGTGTTTTCATTTTCATTCATTTCTATGCATATTTTTATTTCTTTTTTGATCTCTTCTATGATCTGTTGGTTATTCAGAAGCGTGTTATTTAGCCTCCATATGTTTGAATTTTTAATATATTTTTTCCTGTAGTTGAGGTCTAATCTTTCTGCACTGTGGTCAGAAAAGATGACAGGAATGATTTCAATTTTTTTGAATTTCCCAAGGCTAGATTTATGGCCCAGGATGTGATCTATTCTGGAGAAGGTTCCATGTGCACTTGAGAAAAAGGTGAAATTGATTGTTTTGGGGTGAAATATCCTATAGATATCAATTAGGTCTAGCTGGTCCATTGTGTCATTTAAAGTTTGTGTTTCCTTGTTAATTTTCTGTTTGGTTGATCTGTCCATAGTTGTGAGTCGGGTATTAAAGTCTCCCACTATTATTGTGTTACTATTAATTTCCTCTTTCATACTCGTTAGCGTTTGCCTTACATATTGTGGTGCTCCTATCTTGGGTGCATATATATTTATAATTGTTATATCTTCTTCTTGGATTGATCCTTTGATGGTTAAGTAGTGTCCTTCTTTATCTCTTTTCACAGCCTTTATTTTAAAGTCTATTTTATCTTATGTGAGTATTTCGACTCCTGCTTTCTTTTGGTCTCCGTTTGCGTGAGATACTTTTTCCCAGGCCTTCACTTTCAGTCTGTATGTGTCCCTTGTTTTGAGATGGGTCTCTTGTAGACAGCATATATAGGGTTCTTGTTTTTGTATCCATTCAGCCAGTCTTTGTCTTTTGGTTGGGGCATTCAACCTATTTACATTTAAGGTAATTATTGATAGGTATGGTCCCGTTGCCATTTACTTTGTTGTTTTGGGTTCACGTTTATACAACCTTTCTGTGTTTCCTGTCTAGAGAATATCCTTTAGCATTTGTTGAAGAGCTGGTTTGGTGGTGCTGAATTCTCTCAGCTTTTGCTTGTCTGTAAAGCTTTTGAATTCTCCTTCATATCTGAATGAGATCTTTGCTGGGTACAGTAATCTAGGTTGTAGGTTATTCCCTCATTACTTGAAATATGTCCTGCCATTCTCTTCTGGCCAGAAGGGCTTCTATTGATAGATCAGCTGTTATCCGTATGGGAATCCCTTTGTGTTTTATTTGTTGTTTCTCTCTTGCTGCTTTTAATATTTGTTCTTTGTGTTTGAACTTTGTTAATTTGATTAATATGTGTCTTGGGGTGTTTCACCTTGGGTTTATCCTGTTTGGGACTCTTTGGGTTTCTTGGACCTGTGTAACTATTTCCTTCCCCATTTTAGGGAAGTTTTCAGCTATTGTCTCCTCGAGTAGTTTCCTATGGCCTTTCTTTTTGTCTTCTTCTTCTTCTGGTACTTCTATGATTCAAATGTTGGGGCGTTTCACATTATTCCAGAGGTCCCTGAGGTTGTCCTCATTTCTTTTGATTCTTCTTTTCTTTTTTCCTCTCTGCTTCATTTGTTTTCACCATTTTATATTCTACCTCACTTATACTATCTTGTCTCTTTTATTCTACTGTTGGTTCCCTCCAGAGTGTTTTTGATCTTATTTATTGCATTATTCATTTTTAATTGACTCTTTTTTATTTCTTCTAGTTCCTTATTAAACATTTCTTGCATCTTCTCAATCCTTGTCTCCAGGCTATTTATCTGTAACTCATTTTGTTTTCAAGATTTTGGATCATTTTTAATATCTTTATTCTAAATTCTTTTTCAGGTAGATTCCCTATCTCCTCCTCTTTTGTTTGACTTGGTGGGCATTTTTCATGTTCCTTTACCTGTTGGGTATTTCTCTGCCTTTTCATCTTGTTTAGATTTCTGTGTCTGAAGTGATCTTTCTGTATTCTGGTGGCCTGTGATTCCTTTTTATTGTGGAGGTTTCACCCAGTGGTGGGCTTGGACAATTGGCTTGTCAAGGTGTCCTGGTTAGGGAAGCTCGCGTCGGTGTTCTGGTGCATGGAACTGGACTTCTTCTCTCTGGAGTGCAATGGAGTGTCTAGTAGTGAGTTTTGAGATGGGTCTATGTGCTAGCTGTGACTTTGGGCAGCCTGTGTGTTGACACTCAGGGCTATGTTCCCGTGTTGCTGGAGAATTTGTGTGGTATGTCTTGCTCTGGTACTTATTGGCTCTTGGGTGGTGGTTGTTTTCAGTGTAGGTATGGAGGCTTTTGGATGGTCTCTTATTACCTAATGTTCCCTGTAGTCAGGAGTTTTCTGGTGTTCTCAAGTTTTGGGCTTAAGTCTCCTGCCTCTGGCTTTCAGTCTTATTCTTCCAGTAGTCTCAAGACTTCTCCAACTTTACAGCACTGATAATAAAACTTCTAGGTTAATGGTGAAGAGAGTCTCCACCATAAGAGACACCCAGAGAGGTTCACAGAGTTACATGAATAAGAGGAGAGGGAGGAAGTAGATAGAGATGAGCAAGAAGAGAGAAAGGGGGACTCAAGAGGAGAGAGACAGATCTATGTAGTACTCTGTTCCCAAAGTGTTCTCCATAGCCCAGACACCCACAGAGATTCACGGAATTGAATTGGGAAGAGAAGGGGGAGGGAGGAAATAGAGGTGATCTGAGGGAGAAAGCAGAGAGTCAAAAGGGGGATAGGGTAATCAACACACTCCTGAGTAAAAATGGGTACTGAAGATTGGTTTCTTAAATGTCCAAAATTGATATCAAATACTGAAAAACAAAGGTTAAAAATCTAGAGTAGAGGTTAGACTCTTAAAAATACAATATTAAAAACAGAAACACAAAAAATTTTAGAAATATATATGAAGTTCGGTTTAAAATTAGGGCCTCTTCTTTTTTGTTGTTGCAAGGTTATAGTGAAATGAAAATGAAAATGAAGGAGTAATGGAGGAGTAATAGAGAACTTCAAAAGAAAATAAGAGAAAAAAAAATAACAAAAGAAAAAAAAAATTCTAATTAAAAAATAGTAAAAATAAATGAAACTGAAAATGAAAGTTAAGGAGTAATGGGGGAGTAATAGGGAATTTTAAAAGAAAATAAAAGAGAAAAAAGGGAGAAAAAGAATAGAAAAATTTTTTATTAAAAAAAAAGTAAAAATATATCTAGGAACATCTCTGGAGCTGTTTTGGTTAGTGTGGATTCAGTTCAGTTTCAGATAGCTCCTTGTTCCAGCTTACACTTCTCGATATCTATAGGCCCCTTCCGGAGTTCGGTGTTATCTACAGGGATTTTAATCTGTTGCACTGGTCCCCTCTGAAGCAGTACCCTTTGTTTATTTGGCTTCTGTTTGCCGGTCTGTTCAGTGTCTAATTTCCGCCCTGACCACAGGAGGTGGTCTCTTGTTCAGGTTCCCTTGTTCAGTCGCGCTGCGGGGAGGGAGGGGCGCTGCAGACAGAAATCCCTGGCGTGTTTGGGGAGGACCCGCAGTGTTCTGGCCACACTGGGTTTGCCCCCCGCTCGCGGCAGGTGCTTTCCCCGGCTACACTGCTCAGGCACCCGGCTACTCTACATGGAGTGGGCCCTGCGTTGCGTGTGGTTCCAGTTTTTGGGTATTCCATAAAAGCATGGACTTGGTTGTGCCTGCATTTTGTGCCTTCCCCTCCGGAGCAGCTCAGGCAGCCAGGAGCTGGGGGCACTCTTCCCGGGTGCGATGCGCCTTCTCCCCTCCGCTGGGCCCAGCCTCAGTTTCCATGCAGGCCTGTCGGGTGTGTGCACCTTGTGTTCTCGGGAGCTGGCCTCTAGCCGTGACCCTCCCGGCTGATGTCGATCATTCAGAATCTCAGGAAGTCTTTGGTTAGAAGCTGGAAGCCTGTTTGCAGGTTGGTAGGGGTGCCTCTCTGGGGCCGAGTTTGCCCCTTGCCCCTCCCCCCTGCCCCCTGCCTCCCGCAGGGGATGGGCTGGTCCACTGCCACCGGCTAGCTCTTCTCTGGAATTGATCAGTCCCTTTGTTCTGCGAACAGCCAGCAGTGTGTTCGGCTGGTTAATTTTCTCTTTCTCGCTATCCCACAGTTTAAGTTGCTATCTCACGTTAGCTTCCTCCAATTGCCCTCAGAGCTTTCAGCCCGGTCCTTACCCTAAGCAATGCCGCCCGCTCCTCTCCGTTCTGCCCCCACTTGCTGGTGGTGGATGCAGGCATCTGGGGTACTTTTCTGCTGGGAGTTGCTTTTAGGCATGTAATCTATGGGTTTTATTTATTTTTCCTCCCAGTTAGGTTTCCCTCTGAGATTTGAAAACTTCCCCCAGATCCCCCAGTGTGAGGGTTTCCTGGTGTTTGGAAACTTCCTCTATTACGACTCCCTTCCCGGGACGGGTTTCCATCCCTAGCTCTTTTGTCTCTCCTTTTATCTTTTATATTTTGTCCTACCTCCTTTTGAAGACGAAGGGCTGCTTTTCTGGGCACCTGATATCTTCTGCTAGTGGTCAGTTGTTTTGTGAAGTTTGCTCAGCATTCAATGTTCTTTCAATGAATTTGTAGGGGAGAAAGTGGTCTCCCCGTCCTATTCCTCTGCCATGTTCTGTGTCCAACTGAAATAGGTCTTTTTAAAATTAGGAAATCAAACAAGATATATAAGACTAATTTGCCCTAATGTATTCATCTGCTAATTGGGGAAGCTGAGATTTGAACCATGATGCTCAGTCAAGATTTATACACTTTTGCCTATTGCATCCACATTTCTTTGCTTCATGTTGTAAAACAAAATCTGATTTTATTTGTTTACTATTGGCAAATGAAAAGACAACAAAATATCAAAAATAAGTACATAAATTAATAGAAAAACTTCCCTGGAATTAGCTCACAAAGTCCTCTCCCTTCCCACCTGAATCCATGGTCAGACAACCATTTTAAATGCCATCTGCAAATTATAAGGTCTCAGAACAACATAAACTATTAAGTACCTGACATAAAGTCTGCTGAGAATAATTTATGAAATACTTGCTATAAATTTCAAAGGAATACTAAATATTAAACATCAACAACATAAATTGAGGCCAGGTCTCTGAGACTAGGTTGTCAGATTTCAAGACTAGAAATTATGGAGATGTGAGTGACTGTCCTTTAATTCTGTGATTATTCAAAGCAATTATTTAAATATGAAATTAAGTGTCTGCTCTAACTCAAAAATATACATAATTGACAGGAGTCAGGAAACTTTATATTCATTAGAATAAACATCAGGAAACATATATTAAGGATTTATCCCATAACTCTTCCATCACTCACAAATTTAGCATTTAACTTCCAAAGAAACAATAATGGCAGATCTTTATGTTTCTAACTGATTAATTAAATATTCCTGGCTAGATTTGAGCCCTGACAGGAAGTATTGCTCTCAAACCCAAATGAGAAGATGCACATTTCTGTGTCATAAGCAGAGGGTGTGCAAAGGCTAAATTAATGCTTACGTGTGTGCCTGCCTTTTCAGTTGCTCAGTCATGTCCAACTCTTTGTGACCTCATGGACTGTAGCCAGCCAGTCTATTCTGTCCATGGAATTTCTGAGGCAAGAATACTGGAGTCAGTTGACATTTCCTCTTCCAGTGGATCTCCCCCATCCAGGGACTGAACTGGTATCTCCTGCATCTCCTGCATTGCAGGCCAGTTCTTTACAGCTGAGCCATCAACGAAGGCAAACTAATGCTTAACTCCTTTCAACCAACCACACACGCTTTATGAACATCTCCTAAGATACATTAATAATGATAGCAAGTTTATTATAAATGAATAGAAAGCTTGTGACCCTGTGTTTTTGGTTAAGGGGGAAAAGTTAAGCTAATACTTTAAACTATATAAAATAGAATTGGAGTAAATTCTACCAGGAAGAAAAATAAAATCTTAAATGTTACATCATTCAGACACAATCAAGTCTTCAGATTATGTGACTAGCATTTGAAATTTTATTAAATTCAGTGTTTTAATTTTCTGGTGATCCGACAAGACCCAATCTGCTAAGTACATCAGTAATGCATATGAATTTTCAAGACAAATTTTTCAGAGACCCCCTCTAACCCAATAGCAGCCCCTCAGTGCTGTCTGTAATAAAATTTCAGGTCACAACCAGCGAGCCAGGAGGTCGCCACGAATCTACCTTTGAAAGAAATTTGGACTCAGTGTTGAGAGACAGGAACTTTATTCCCACCTTACCTCCAAACATCTTTTTGACTTTGGGCAATTAAGTTAATCTTTCAGAAATTCCAAATCTGAAACTGTAAAATGAAAATTATAATACCTGTCTGCTGTTGAGTAGATCAAATCAGATAATGCACATGAAAGCACTTTAAAGTGAAAGTGCTATACGTTTGGGAAGAATTATTATTCTTTGACTCTGAGCTGCCCTTCAGCTGAATCCACTAGTTAAAAACCTTGGTCAAGTCCAAAAGTAACTTTTTAAAGACTTTTTACAGGACTCCCTAAACTGCTGACTAGTAAGAATGAATCAAGCTAGAAAATGTGATTAAGTAAAGGAAAAGTTCACACATACCGCCACGCATGCATTCTGCCATTCAGCGTTTCACGCCAAACAGTGTCAATCAGCTGTAAGAGTCTGCACTGTGTTCCTCCACACTATGAATAGAAACAAAATTTTAACCTTTCTCATATCTTAACATATTGTGAACTCTTTCCATGGTATCTACTGTTTTATTTATAACTCCATTTATCAACTGTGCATTAGATCATAATTTTATGAGAATTAGAATACCTATTTGTTTATTAATATCATACTTTTTACTTTTACATTATAAATATGGATGTGACACATTTCATGATTTTTATAGAAATTCCATGACACCATATATCCCTGTTTTCACAGAATATGATTGATTAACACTTGTTGCCCTACTGTATTTATAGCATAGCCTTTCACTCACAAAAGTGTTCAAGTTTGGTCAATAAATTATATTGTCATTTTATCTTAGTGATCCATAATGATTGCCCTTGTAGCAACTCCTGAAGGCAGAACTAAGTGAAAGATAATAATTAATTGAACTTATTTTCTAAGTAATGTGAAACACGTATATTCATCTCTGAAAGTGAAGGCATTAAAAATATTCTAGTTCTAATAAATGCTGGAGAGGGTGTGGAGAAAAGTGAACCCACTTACATTGTTGGTGGGAATGCAAATTGACAAAACCATTATGGAGAACAGTATGGAGATACCTTAAAAATAACTAGGAATAAAACTAATACATGATGCAAGAATTCCACTACTGGGCATTTACACTTAGGAAACCATAATCAAAAGATATGCATGTACCCCAATGTCCACTGCAGCAGTATTTACAATGGCAAGGAAGTGGATATACCCTAGATGTCCACTGACAGATGAATGGATGAAGAAATTGTGGTATATATACACAATGGAATATTACTCAGCCATGAAAAAGAACACATTTGAGTAAGTTCTAATGTGGATGAACCAAGAGCCTATTACACAGAGTGAAGTAAATCAGAGAGAGAAAGACAAATGCTATATATTAACACATATATATGGAATCTAGAAAGGTGGTACTGATGAACCTATCTGTAAGGCAGTAATGGAGATGTAGACACAGAAAATGGACTTGTGAACATGGGGGCAGGGGGTTGGGGAGGAAAGGGTGGCAAGAATTGAAAGAGTAGCACTGATACATGACCATTACCATGTGTAAAATTAGATGGCCAGTGGAAATTTGCTGCATGATGCAGGCAATTCAAATTTGATGCTCTGTGACCTCTAGAGATGGGATGGGGTGGGAGGTGGGAGAGAGGTTCAAGAGGGAGGGGACATGTGTTTACCTCCAGCTGATTTATGTCTATATAGGGCAGAAATCAACACAATATTGTAAAGCAATTATCCCCCAATTAAAAATAAATAATGAATATGAAAAATAAAAAACAAAAGTTAGACAAAAAATATTCTGTTCCTGTCTGTAGGTACTCATGTTCTTGCAATATTTCAAATACTGTATTTCTGTCCCTCCCTATTCCAGTCCTCCTATGAATTCCATATGTCCTCAAAATTGCTAAAAGCCAGAACAAAAAGAAGTCCAGAGTAATGATATCTTGGAATGTATCTTTTCATCATCAAAAACAATTTTGAGTTAGTCCCTTGACCCTTAACTTAAAATTTGCTTTCTCTGCACATGTCGATCCTTCAATCTAAAACATCCTTGCCTTGACTCTATCTTGAGAAGACATTTTTTGTGGGTTTTTGTGGTTTTGTTACTGAAGTTTAGTTGATTTACAATAGTGTGTTAGTTTCTAGAGTACTGTAAAGTAATCCAATTATATACATAACATGTAGTACATACATATAAATTACATACATAATAGATATTAATTTCTGATTATTTTCATTAGAGTTTACTATAAGATATTGAATGTACTTCCCTGTTAGATATGGTAAAATCTTGTTACAAGATCTACTTTATGCATAGTAGTTTGTATCTGCTAACCCCAAACTCCTGATTTATCCCTCCCTTTGCCCCTTTCCCCTTTCGTAACCTTAAGTTTGTTTCCTATGATGGTGAGTCTGTTTATTTTTGGTAAATTAACTCAAGTGTATCACTTTTTAGTTTCCACATGATATTATATGATATTTGTCTTCCTCTGCCTGAATTAGTTGACTTAGTATGACAGTCTCTAGGTTCATCTATATTCTACAAATGGCATTATTTATTTCTTTTAAATGGCTGAGTAGTATTTAATTGTATTATCATATCTTTTTTTAGCCGTTCCTCTGTTGATAGACACTTAGGTTGCTTCCATGCCTTGCCTATTGTAAACAGTGCTGCTTTGAATATTGGGGTGCATGTATCTTTTCAAATTATAATTTTCTTCATATATATGCCCAGAAGTAGGATTGAAGGATTGATTATATGGTAACTCTGCTTTTAGTTTTTAAAGGAACCTCAACACTGTCTCCATAGAGGCTGCACCAATTTACATCCCCACCAACAGTGTGCGTGGGGTCTTTTCCCTTTTCAAGAAGCTAGACAAAATGTTTCTTCTCCTCTTCTGCCATGCTGATCTTGAAGACTGTGTGTTTCAGATGTGTAACCTGGGGAAGCAAGAAGGTTGTTTCATCTGTATCTTACCTGAATTAAATGAAAAATAATCATTTATTCTGTTAAGTCATGGAGATTTGAAGGTTGGTATGCTTCAACAGCAAAACTTACTTATCCTAATTAAAATGAATATCATTTCCAAAAATAGGGTATCACGTGACAGAAGCTTGATGTATGTGGCATTGTTAAGGACATAAACTGTAAGCAATGAAGAACATGGTTCGGCAGGCTGAAAAGATGATCCATGCTCAACAATGAAAACATTGAGAACAGAACATTTCCCCTAGTTTCAATGCTAGGGAATTTTTTTTTTTTAAATAACTGTTATTAGTGATGTATTAGCTACTACTGTGAATTTAGAAAGGTTGTTATAAGAAAGACACGAGCTGAATAAATTAACCTGTGTACAAGCAGAAATGAGGTGGAATGAAACAGAAAGAGCCTGGAAATTTGGATCCTTGTAGGGTTGGAAAACTATTTCTGAAGCTCAAACTGTAAAAGAAGAGATTGGAAAAGACTTTGAATGACAAATATCCAGACTAACCTTGTAGAGGGATAAAATGATTCAGGGCAAAGATCAGATGGAATCTGAGAGCTTTAAGGTAATTTTAATTAAGTTGAGAGAGAGGTATGAGGGCAAAAATAAGTAGGCTAATGACTCTAATATATAATATATCTGAAGCTATCAAGGCCCGATTACTAGCACATGGAGCTGGGTGAAAGTCAATGAATTGGAATCCAGCTACATTTTGGAAGGAATGAATCTAAGAAGATACAAGTTTGCAAAATGGCTCTGTCTGAAACTGGAGACAATTCTAGGACCTCTGAAGAACCCCTCCTACAGCATAGGAGGGAATAGAGAGGAAATGGACAAATGAAACTTTCTAGAGAGCATGTGCAAGGCTTGACTAGAACTCCACTTCACCAGGGGTTAAAAAGCTTCACAGTTTTCAAGCAGAATCACTATGACCAGTATCTGCTGCCTTCCTCACCTTCCTTTATCCAAGTGTGTTCACTATTGTCATCTTATTCTGGTTACACCATTCTGTACTGAGAGAGGAGTGTGTGTGTGAGTGTGTGTGTGAGTTGCATGAGTGTGTGTGTGTGAGTCTGTGTGCATGAGTGTGTGTGCATGAGTGTGTGTGCGTGAGTGTGTGTGTGTGAGTGTGTGTGGGGTGAGTGTGTGTGTGCATGTGTGTGTCTGTGTGTGCACACGTGTGTGTGCATGTGTGTGTGAGTGTGTGTGTGGGTGAGTGTGTGCATGTGTGTGTGCGCGTATGTGCACATGTGTGAGTGTATGTATGAGTGTGAGTGTATGTGCGAGTGTGTGTGTGCATGCATGTGTGTGTGAGTGTGTGTGGGGGTGAATGTGTTTGTGTGTGTGTGAGTGTGTGTGTGCATGTGTGTGTCTGTGTGTGTGAGAGCGTGTGTGTGTGCATGTGTGTGTCTCTGTGTGTATGTGTGTGTGAATGTATGCATGTGCATGTGCACATGTGTGTATGTGTGTGTGCATGTGTGTGTGTCTGTGCATGCATGTGTGTGTCTGTGTGCATGTGTGTGCACGCATGTGTGTGTGAGAGTGTATGTGTGTGTTTAGCGGGAGGAGCTTAAAGAGGAGCGTAGCATTTGTGTTACCAGTTCTCTGGGTTCAGAGTTGGCACTGCTACCTTAGAGAAGAGAATAGGGTACGTGGCCTAGTGTGAGATGGAGGCTTGTGCTGTTTATTGCCCATGCAGCACAACTACTGAGTCTGCGCTCCAGAGCCCGTGCGCTGCCACCACTGAGGCCTGTGTGCCTTAGAGCCCTTGCTCTACAAGAAGAGAAGGCACCACAGTGAGAAACCCAAGTACCACACCTAAAGAGTAGCCCACACTTACCACAGCTAGAGAAAGGGCCATGAAGCAACAAGGATCCAGCACAGCCAATACATAAATAAAGCTCTAAAAGAAACGCTGCACCTCCATGGCATCAAGAGTCAGCCTGAATGGAGGCTAGCACATTCGGTTGGCTTTCCTCACTGTTGTGGAATTCAGTATTCCCAACTCAGGCAGAGTAAAGGCTTCCCGGGTGGCGCTAGTGGTAAAGAACCCACCTGCCGGAGACATAAGAAATGCGGGTTTGATTTCTGGGTAGGAAGATCCCCTGGAGGGCATGGCAACCCACTCCAGTAATTTTTCCTGGAGAATGCCATGGACAGAGGAATCTAGTGGGCTACAGTCCATGGGGATCACACAGAGTCAGACATGACTGAAATGACTTAGCAGGCAAAGCATTGAGGCAGTACTTCTGTAGGGAGTCACTATACTAGGCTCAAGGGGAGAAATATGTTCCTAGAATGGCTATGTAGAAGTGCAAACAGGAGAATGTGGAAATGTCAGAAGTGGCAAGAAGCAAGAGCCAGGTGGAGAGAGAGGGAAGCATAAGGGATGGCATGAGAAACAGCCTTTACACTTGGGCTCTTTACAGCAGACCAACGCTGGATTTCCTCTTTCACCTGAAAATGACTCGTTCCCTGAGGTCCTCAGAGAAGACAGTTTTGTTTTGTTTGTTTTTTATTGTCTTTGTTTTGTTTTAGTGCAGTTCCCCAGAAAAATGAAGCCAAATTAGTGTAGAAGCTCAGTCTTCTTTTGTCAGTAAGATCATCTACACCATTTTCCGAGATTCCACATATATGTGTTAATAATATACAACATATTTTTTCTCTGACTTACTTCATTCTGTATGACAGACTTATTGGCAAAGCAGAAATAAAGACAGAGACGTAAAGAACTAACATATGGACACCAAGAGGGGAAGGGGGGATGGGATGAACTGGGATTGACATATATACACTATGATGTATAAAATAGGTAATTAATGAGAAACTGGGGTTCCCGGGTGGTGCGAGTGGTAAAGAACCCTCCTGCCAATGCAGGAGATGTAAGAGATGCAGGTTCAATCCCTGGGTCAGGAAGATCTCCTGGGGGAGGTCATGGCAACCCACTCCAGTATTCTTGCCTGGAAAATCCCCGAGGACAGAGGAAGCCCTACAGTTCATGGGACTGCAAAGAGTCAGACAAGACTGAAGTGATGTAGCAGGCACACAATGAGAACCTAACATATAGCATGGGGAACTCTACTGTGTTATGTGAGGACCTGAATGAGAAATAAATCCAAAAAATAAGAGAAGATATTTGTACAGGTATGGCTGAGTCACTTTTCTGTACAGTACAAACTAAATCAACATTCTAGAGTAACTGTAAAATGAAGATTTTTTGTAAAATCCATTTTTTTTTTAAAGATCAGTCTTTCTTCTTGGATCTGTTAATCTCTACCAGGACAGAGTCTGCTTTTATACACCCTGACCTAAGCAGCCAGAGTATCCCTAAAAGATTTGTGGTGCTTCAACTTTGATTTCCACCCATTCAGAGAACTCCACCATCTGCTTCAAGACTTCACATCTGCTTTGCCCAAATTCCCAAAAAGTGATAATTACTTGGGTCAATCTCAATTTGGTTATACATCTTAGACTATGTGCTTACAATTGCCGAATCTTCCTCCAGTGATAAAGGACAGTTCCATCCTTTTACAACATGAATAGGAAATGTTTAGCTTTCTATAATGTAAAACCTGATTACACAGGCTTTAAAAAACAAGCCTTTGCTTTTCTCTCACAACAACAGAAGTAGTCAATTACTGTCATTTCAGTGAGTCAGCTACAGGTCTACTGTGTCTGCCACTTTTATAGCCTTTATCTCTGATCACAGAAAGGTTGCTGCAGCTCCATCCATCGTATCTGAGTACAGGACAGGAAGTCTATGAAAGGAGTAAAAGTTGTTGGAAACCACATCCATTTTTGTTCATCAGGAAAGCAAGAATTCTAAAGATTACTTCTTCCCACCCCTTTCCCAGCAGACTTCCATTTCAATTTTATTGACCAGATTTGGGTTACAAGTCTTCCCACAGATGCTAGGAAACTGGGAATCAGGTTTATTGGGGTTGCCTTTGAATAGCCTTGTCTTTAGCTGGGATCCCCAAAAGTTGAATTTCTCACAACAAGGAATGCTAGGAGACTAAATGATCCAACTCCTGCCCTGCCCCCTATGGAGCTGCGTGTAACAAATAGACATAATAGGGGCTTCTCTGATGGCTTGGCAGTGAAGAATCCACCTGCCAATGTGGCAGATGTGGGTTCAATCCCTGGGTTGGGAAGATCCTCTGAGAATGAAATGGCAACCCACTCCAGTATTCTTGCTTGGGAAATGCCAGGGACAGAGGAGCCCATGGGGCCACAAAAGAGACATGGCTTAGCCATGAAGCAGTAACAACAACAAGTAGTAGATGGCATATGATACTTCACAGGTTGAAAGAAAAGAAAATGTTAGTAGTCCTGCTAACATTCTTCCTATACTTAAGTACTTAAGTGAAAGTGCTGGCATAAAGCCTAGTATATAGTATGATGCTGAGTCTGGATTCCTTGGAGTTGTTCAGCTCAGAGAACTGTGCCAAAATGCACCAGATAATAGCCAGTTTGCCACAAGAATAAAGAGGTCTAGAATTCCCACCTGCTACTACAAGGCTTGCGATAGAGTGAGGGCTTTGCTGCTGCTTCTTACTTTTTTCTACTTCTTTTTTTCTTTTCTTTTCTTCCTTTTGTCATTTTTTAAAACAAGTTGTTCTGTTTACAGTTTGGAATCTGTCCTTTCAGAAGCACTTGTTGACAGAGTGGGGCTACAGCGAGGGTGGCTGACACGCTCTGGATTAATCAGCGCGACAGGAACCCGAGCTGGAGCACCTGCTCAGCGGATGCACCGCGCATCGGACACATCCATCACCATCTGTCTCGCCTCCCGCCTGCTCAGTCGCTTCCCATCGCCTTCGGTCCCGCGCTGGTGGCCAGGGCTCTTCAAATGCCAGAAAGGACGGGACATGAGGTTGCTTTCGTCCAAGCTCTTTCTGAGCTTCCCACCGCTAAAATTAGGACTCTTTTGCTTATATTTGTAAGCTAAGTGGATGTGACATGAGAGTCGCGGAAGAGAAATAAATCTGGAAGGTTGAAATGCCTTTTTAGAGTCACATTTCTAATCATACCTGCCCTTTAAAACCCACGTACAATCATCACGGTAAGTTTCTCTGTTTACCAGTCTCCGACTGCTCTCTGCAATCCCCCAGCGTGACAGGAACAAGATTTCATTATCACTCAGACCTGACGTGGGGCTAAACACAAACATAGGGCTCTCCGTGTTTCCATAAACTCTCTCCTTAACAGAGCTGAGGATGGAGCCTGGGCGACTCAGAAACATGGTGAGGTTAGAGAGCACCGCTGCTGCCGTGAGGGTGGTGAGGTCCCAGAGATTTTATGGAAGGCAGAGTAACAGCAGGAGGTGGTCAACCCCAGCTTGCCCCTGGAGGAGTTCAGCACCTCTGCTCCCACCCTGATCATAGCAGCCGAGAAGCTTCTCCCATCAGCAGCTTGTTTCCAGGCCTAGAATGGGCCTTGTCCTCACTACCTTCTTCCCGGCTATGCCTTTCTGAGTAGATCAGGCCGCCTTACAGTGCAGCCCCTGGATTCAAGCCTACACTTAATTTTTTTTCCCCACCATAAGTGTTTAATGAATGGTTAAATAAGGTCCCCATCGGAAAGATCCCCATCTCAAGTAAAGGCCAACTGCAATAATATTTCAGAGTTGCAACCATGCTTCCGTCACGCTAGGAGGTCCCTTGTCATTTACTGAAACCAAACAAAAATCAAACAGGGCCACCACATTTGTGAATAACTGCAGTTTGTTAAAGTTCTCTTAAAAAATATGGGTGAGGGGGAAGTAAAGATAATCAGAGGATCACTGTAGGAAAAACCTTTATGTCTGGCACCTGGGAGACCCCTGGAGAGGAAAAGAATAATATAGTATATTAACCTATATATGTGGAATGTAGGAAAACAGTACAGGTAAACCTATTTGCAAAGCAGAAATAGAGATACAGACCTAGAGAATGAACGGATGAACACATGGACACCAAGAAAGGGGAGATGAATTGGGAGATTGGGATTGATATTTGTACACCACTGTTATAAAATAGATAACTAACCAGAACCTGACAAACCTAGACAGCATATTAAAAAGCAGAGACATCACTTTGCTGACAAAGGTCCGTATAGTCAAAGCTGTGATTTTTCCAGTAGTCATGTATGGATGTAAGAGTTGGTCTATAAAGAAGGATGGATGCTGAAGAATTGATGCTTTTGAACTGTGGTGTTGGAGAAGAATCTTGAGAATCTCTTGGATTGCAAGGAAATCAAATCAGTCCATCCTAAAGGAAATCAGTCCTGAATATTCATTGTAAGGACTGATGCTGAAGCTGAAACTCCAATACTTTGGCTACCTGATGTGAAGAACGGACTCATTGGAAAAGACTGTGATGTTGTGAAAGATTGAAGGAGGGAGGACAAGGGATGACAGAGGATGAGATGGCATCATCAACTCTATAGACATGAGTTTGAGCAAGCTGCAGGAGTTGATAATGGACAGGGAAGCCTGGCGTGCTGCAGTCCATGGGGTCACAAAGAGTCAGACATGACTGAGAGACTGAACTGAGCTGAACAAGAACCTACTATATAGCACCAGTAATCATGTATGGATGTGACAGTTGGACCGTAAAGAAGTCTGGACACCAAAGAATTGATGCTTTCAAACTGTGGTGCTGGAGAATACTGTTGAGAGTCCCTTGGACTGCAAGGAGATCAAACCAGTCAATCCTAAAGGAAATCAACCCTGAATATTCATTGGAAGGACTAATGCTGAAGCTCCAATACTTAGGACACCTGATGAGAAGAGCCGACTCATTGGAAAAGACCCTGATGCTGATAAAGATTGAGGGTAGGTGGAGAAAGGGTTGATAGGATAAGATGGTTGGATGGCATCACTGACTCAATGAACATGAATTTGAGCAAACTCTAGGAGATAGTCAAGGACAAAGAGGCCTCACGTGCTGCATTTCATGGGGCCACAAAGCATTGCACACAACTTAACCATTGAGCAACAACAACTGTATAGGACAAGGGACAAAAAGGAGGTACAATGTGTTTGTAGGACATATATTAAGCATACACTTAATTTCAATGTCATGTGTAAAACCACTTTCTTCCCCAAGGTAACTCACAGCATCCACATTATCGTCTAAGCCAGTTAACTTTTAAAACACTGCAGGACCCTCTAGTTCTTCTCTGCTGTCACCCAAGACATGAGGAGGGGGCTCAATAAAGGATAGGATGCAGGTGTCTAGAAGGTAGGAAGCTTGAGGAGTCAGGAGAAAACTAGCTAGGTTCATTTTCATGCCCATAATGAAGAGAAGTCTTTTTCGGCTTGGAGGACCGATGCTACCCAGGTTACAGTGTAACTGTATTCTATGCCTTTTACATTTTAATGTAAAACCAATGTCTGTTCAATTTATAATTACATAAGCTTGGGAAATGTGGTGGGCGGTACCAAAGGAAGAACAGTCCAGAATGTTGAACTACATTTTATCCTTTTAACCACAATTTTTTTCAAACATGGTGTTTTTGAAGTATTTATTAATGTAGGTAGGTTTGTCTATGAAGGCAGAATCCTTATTATCTCCTTCAATTTGTATCTGTGCCCAGCAAGGATCAACAACAACTATTAATCCTATTAAACATTTATTGTTAGCTACCTATGAGACATGCAGTATTTTAAGTACTGTATTAACTGGCTCCTGACCAGTTAATTCTGACCTCCGCACAATACTGACCTCATAACATATAGATTAAAACATACTAGCACTCAACAAATACCTTTTCAGCAATGCATGACTTGAGGGAGAGCTTTCAGGGGGAGTTTGCTTTCTGCTTACGCCCTTTTTACCTATGTATAGCTTAACACGGAGGAACATGTAAGAGAAGAAAAATGTTAAAAGCACAACACCAGCAGGCTCATTCACTCTCCCCTCGGTCCATTTGGTGACTCACCCACTCTGGCCTATTGTCCTAAATGGATGACCTCCTAAAAATAACTTACTTATTCTTGGCCAATGATGATTTATTAGAATTTTTCTTGTTTTAACTGTTTTCTGGATTCTTAAAGAAAGAAAATAAAAAATAAATCATGTGATATCTCCACTTTGCCACTGGTAACATGTGGTTAACAGCGCTCTCAGCCTGCAGACCCATTCTGCAAGTTTATCAGAATAGGCATCTTCTCAGAGAGGTGAATTCACTTCTTCCTCTCATTAGCTCACAGCACCTTTTGGTTACATTTCATATTTCTGAACTTGAAGCACATGTTTGAAAAGACAATGGATGAAAACTATTCGGTTAAAAAGATGGAGCAAGAAAACAGTGCTCTCTGATGATTGAATTATTTTGTTTCTGTGACTGAGATTCATCATAAAATGTACAGATGAAGGACATTGAAAATGATCTGGCCCAACTCTTTGGACTTTTAGACCGAGAAACTTAAATAAAACCATACAGCATGTTTTGACAGTTAAAACTGAGGTCTCCTGATATTCAAAACAGAATTCTTTCCAGTGTATTGATTCCTAGGGCAAGGGAGCCTATGTTTCGTGAATTGCATAAAATAAGAAGGATTACAATGAAACAGATTTAAGGAAAAAACCCAGGAGTGGGTGGAATAGAGCTGCTCTTTAAAGAACAAGATATACAGTGCAGTGAAAGAAAACACAACTGCCTGGCTAGAACAACATGATTGAGGAAGGGCAACCTTTAAGGTCATGCTGAGAAACCAATTTGAAGATCAGTTATGAGCAAGTCTGCAGAAAGTCTCAAACACCAGAATTAAAGGCAATGCTGTATTGTTGATGATTCTATTATTATTCATTCAATTGCATTCACAAATTATGCCTCAATATTTAGAAGATTGATTCAAACTTGGCCTTAAAAAAATCACCATGGAGACCATAGCTAACAATTTTGTTTCCACCAGGAAGCCTCTCATAGACAGTCAAGCCCAGAGCCCTTAAATACTGGCTAAAAAAAAACCCCTTCCCATCTGAAAGAAAATCAGTCTGGATTCATGTAACTAGACTTAATGGAAGGAAATTTCTCCAAAAGGTTAATTTCTGCCTTCAGCAAAGCCTTCATAATGGGCCATTATATGGTAAACAGTGGAACAGAAGAATGGGGAGTGTGCATATTTGATGTCTTTGCAAAGCAATTTGGAGATAAAATACAACACAAAGGTCCAGTCCCTGAGAAGCAACCCTATCCTTGCCACATGAGGTGATCTATACGTGACCTAATTGATTGTTTTTCTCTAAAGACTTGTGATTTGATTTACTCTCAGGATTCTCTTTCCTAACAATTCTCTGGCCTCTACTCCCAAGCAAATCTACACAGCAAGAAGAAAAGGAATGCATTTCCATATACCCTTTGTACAAAGCCCAATTCACTGTCCAATCAGCTCCCTGTCCACGCAGTCATCCATCTCAGAACCTGAAAGATCTGGACTATTGACATTAATCAAACGATTTAGTAATGGCCCAAAGTCGCCTACCCACTGCTAAAGGTGTTGACAAAGCCTAAAGTTAACTGTCGGATCTGTTGTGGATGTAACACTGGGTTTAGACAATTGCTTGGTTGTTTATAAGCACGATAGGGAAATTCACAGGATGCATAAGCAATAGTGGATATAAAACGGCTCTTAAAGGGAGTGTGTTGGAAGGAGCTTTGAACTAGGTCTTTGGAATCCTGGGTATGAGCCCTATTTCTTTCTAGCTTAGTGACCTCAGGGTTCATCATCTTTCACTTCAGTTTCTTCATCAGTAAAGTGTACAAGCTAGATAAGACTCACTTTAAATTCCTTCCATCTTGATAGTTCTGCAATTTCACAGTTACATTCATTGTGTCCCTTAGAATGTCAAACACAATCACAAATAGGCATTTAATAAACGTTCCTAGATAGCATCACATATGATTTTTTTTTACTTGTGTGTATTCCCCCAAACCATTCCATATTTTAAAGTACTCAGCTAAACACTCTGCAAATTGCACATTTCATTTCATTTATATATTTAGGCAACTATGATGCCTTCAGGGTTATGGTTATAAATGATGGTATTGACTTGTTTTAAGAAGCAAATAACTCCAGGAAAATGTGTCCCAATAGAATTTAAAGCATTTCCACCCAAAGTTCTCCTCCTCAACCACACACACACACAAACACACACACACACACACACACACATACTCTCTTAATGTAAAGTTTCAAAATGTGCAAAATTTTAGAAATTCATGTTAGCATGAGAGAATACAACAAACCAACAACAACATCAGAAAACACTGTTAGTCATTTTGTTGGTGTATTTTTTCTATTAAAGTAATTAACACTTTTTTATGTGGATGCCTATAAAAATAATGTTGAATTATCATGGATAATTCCTCTGTTATCACTTTATTTCCTAGATTCCAAAATCCTAGAATGCAAACACCAGTTTGATGTCATAGCATGTGGATGTGTTCCTTTAAGATGCCAAAAATTACACTGTAATAATTGCTTATTTTTTGAAGATATTTATCTATAAGAGAAAATATTTTTTAAACAAAAGGATCAAACCAAACTGATTATTTCTAAGTAAACATCAGAGGCCCACCTTGTTTTTTGGGAATTATAAAATAAACGTATCTCTTAAAATAGCACCCCCTATTCAATGTATCGCCTCTCAATGCTAATTGCAAACCTGACATTCTTCTTTCATTCGTAGGCAGACCCCTTCTATTTATTTAAGTGTTAAGTATGTTGCTACATGCATCATCCCATCTGTTCAGAGTTGTCTGAACTGAAAGGCATGACAGAGTTTTTCTTTTCACTCTGGAAGGTCTTTCAGAGATTAAATTACTTGTCTAAAGTCACACTCTCAGCAATTAAACTGGAACAAGAAACTACATCTCCTAATTCACATCTCAGCAATATTTTCACTGTATTCGGCATGATGAAAAGGAGTGAGTCACACTTATTGTATTATTCTTTGTCATTTATTTGTGATCTTTTTATTAGATCTGAGGGCAAGATAAATACAAGTTTGATGGTATGGTTCCTTGTAAGCATAGTAGAAAAGTGAAAAGGATAATGCATAATAGATTGTTCAGATTCGAGAAAGCCAAATTACACATACACATACCTTTGCCTATCTGCTTACCAAAGTATTATTCAGCTAAAGGTTATATATTGGGGAACTGGGGAAAGGCATGTAGGTGGTCTCAAGGCAGAGGCATCTCGTGGTTTACAGAGTCCTGAGACAATGCTCTGTGTATCTGTGAATATGATATATAAGGCTTCAACTGAACATCAGAAATGAATATTGATGGCCATAAGTATGTATATTTTTAGAAGTTTGCCAGTTATATTTAAAGCTGAAACAATAGCTGTGTGGACACCTGAATTCCTTCAAAGAGCACCAAGCTGACTGGTAATACCAAGCAGTTCTTGGATTTTAGAAACTCCTGAGTTTTAACTGGTTATCTGAAAGGGATTTCTGGACTCTTCTCTCATGTAATTTTGTGACTTTTTAGTCTGGGAATCTCATGTAAAATATAAGTAGAAAATGTAAGTTCATTTATTCTAGTAAAATACTCGATTGCCAGAAACTTTGTGATTGAAAAAGTTTGCGATAAATGAGATAGAGGAGCACTTTCTAAATCATCAAAAGAAGCCTATAATTGGGCTTCCCTGGTGAATAAGCATCCAAGCGCCAGTGCAGGGGGCATGGGTTTGATCCTTGGTCCAGGAAGATCCCATATGCCGCAGAACAACTCAGCCTGTACACCTTAACTACTGAGCCCCTGCCTGAGAGCCCGAGCTCCATGACAAGAGGAGCCACCACAATGAGACACTCATGGGCAGCAAGAAAGTGTAATCCCTGCTCACTACAACTAGAGAAAGCTGGCATGCAGCAATGAAGACCCAATGCAGCCAAAAATTTTAAAAAGGAGCCTATAATCCACATACGCAAACACACACGTGGGGAAAAAAAAAAAGACTGAGTGATAGATCACACACACATTGATCTTTAAGACTTATACCTTCTTCCACGTATGTAAAGGCTCCACTACACAATACCATGTGCTGGAAAAAACAAAAGCAGTGGGTCAAGCCATTCTGGATTGAAATACCCACTCCCTCCGTGTTCACTGGATGATCTCAAGCAACTGGCTCAACATCTCTGAGTCTCAAGGAAAACCAGAGTTATTGTCAAGATTGACACAGACTACAACTGGGTCAGAATTCGTTTTTTGTTTTTTCTTTTTACAATCAAGGCATCTCTTGGACCAGAAGCTCTCTCCTCCTCCTGTGTGAGCTGTATGCTTTCTCTGTCTTTGGTTCTCTCTGTCTCTCTTCTCTGCCTACATTTCCTCAGCATCACACTTTCTACCAAAACAGGGGCTCAACATCTTGACACCTTCAGTTTTCATACCATCCTTCTTGGGCCCAACTTGGCCTTGTAATTTTTCAGACTGCTGTTGCCTGAACTAAAAAAATCATTATCTCAATTCTCTTAGTTTAACTGACCCATAAATGGGTCTGATTGGCCTAGCTCATTTTTGAAGGGTTTATTTTTATTTCATAAGCTATAATTACATGAAATAAAAATATAAAGTTCTTAAGTTTATAGATGTGTGTGTGTGTGTGTGTGTGTGTGTGTGTGTGTGTTAGTCACTCAGTCATGTCTGACTTTTTGTGATCCCATGGACTGTAGCCGACCAGGCTCCTCTGTCTATGGAATTCTCCAGGAAAGAAAACTGGAGTGGGTAGCCATTCCCTTCTCCGGGGGATCTTCCTGACCCAGGGTTCAAACCTGGATGCGTGCATGTGCACACACACACACACACACACACACACACACACACACACACACACCTGCTCCTTTTGAAGTATTTGTTCACCTTTGGCTTAATAATGTCAGTGGGAAGCCTCAAGTGAAGTTGTGCAGTATTCAGTTAGACTTCTCTTTCCATCAGTGGCTTTGAGAGGAGTAATTGCCCCAGAGGTCTGTCATAGGCACATAGACACAATGACTGAAATTTCTAGTACACTGGAGCTTTGAAATTTTCTTATCAGTGACTGCTACTGATTATGATGATCAATCCTGGATTCTACTACTGACCTCTAATCTATGTACTATGTACCTCTCATTGATGCCTTCTGTCTAGATCTTAGTCTTAAAATAACTTGCTCTGCTGTTTGTAAATTCAGCTTCTGTAGGGCATAAGGAATAGAGATTCTTAGCTTATCTCAAACAATTTGTTAAAATGATATGCAACCAGGCTTCCTAGAGATGGAAAGTTTGTTCAGGTCTTGATAATAGTTCAAAGAATGATGATGCAGAGACGTTTTAGTGGCTGCCCCATGACTTACTATCCTTCAGACTACTGCTTCGGTGCTTTGGTAGTTCTTTACTTCAACTCCTATTGTTAGCACTGTTTTTATGTGTATCTCGAAGTAAACTCTTCAGCAAAGAAAAATCTGATTAGCTTGGAGAGTCACCATCAGGCAAAGGGCACTCTTGTTAGTACTGGCTAGAGCTTGTACACCAGGTCACTTCATGAGCCTAAGGACTGCCTATAAACAGGCTGTGTTGGGGTCAGGAGTTAAACCCATGTATTCAGGACCATGATGCTACTGTACAAAAATAAAGCAATCTATACATTATTGAGACTCGTAGGAAGAGGTTGTGTACAAGGTGGGTGCACTAAGATATTCAGAAGAGGTCATTATAACCATCAAACATCTTGCTTGGCCTGAAAGTTTCAAAGACTAAACACGTTTCAAGGTTCAGAAATAATTGTATTCATTTTGTCCAGAAAAAATATTTATATACTGAGGATAAAGTAAGAAGAAATAAGGTCATGGAGATGGAAGTTGGCAGGGCAGATCATAACGAACTCATTCAACTAACTTCTGTAGGAGAAAGGGGATAGAGAAATACTTACAAACCTAGAGGAAACAAAAGGGGATAGATTAACAGAAAAGAAGCATGAGAAGAAAGTGAGGGCAGAGGAAACAGAAAAAAAGAAAAATAGAAGGAAAAGAGGGGAGAAGAAGCAGATATTAGTGAGTGTTTCCTTCCTTTAGAGATTAGAGTCTTTCTGTTCTCCTTCGTCCCGTGAAATCAAACTCTTTTCTCAAGAAAAGAAAATCTCCCATCAGTGACAATAAGCCTGTCAGTACTGGTTTGGTGGAGAGCAGCTGAGCTTTGGTAAGAACAAGACATGAGATAGCATGAACATGAGTATAATGTAGCAAACATGCTCTGAGATAAAAGAAAGAATACTGGTGTTGGTGTAGAGAAAATATTTAGGTTTGGTGTTGGAAAAAGTTTCTAACTATTAGCATTATAATACATTTTCTTAAAAGGACCAGATGTTCCTATGATCACCTGGTAAGTCTTATGATCACACACCATGTCTGTTAGGACAGTGATTCTCAAAATGTGTTCCATGGACTAGCAGTATCATTATCACCTGGGAACATGTTAGAAATACAAATCATTGGACCCCATCATATACCAACTGAATCAGAATCTCCAGAATTTGAGCTCAGCACTGTGTTTCAAGTCATTGAGGTGACTTTTAAGTGGCTAAAGTACGAGAGACACACAAGAAGGAAATGTTATGACTGTTTTCTTTATGCACTTGGTGAATGTCCGATGCTGAGAAGTGAAGTCCAGGGAACCTATGAACAACTGGACTCTGGTTTCTTGCCTCCCACAGTTCCCCTCTCTTTGTCAGGCTTCTTCCCACTTCTGAACCCTAATAAGTTCCAGAGATATCATGCCTGTCTCTCTTTAACAGAGAACAAGCCAGAAACCTGAAAATACCACCAGTCTGCTAAGCTCCCTTTCCACTCATTAGATTTTCTGGGATCATGATTAACAATGAATGGATACAGATCTTTTAAATAGAGGAGCTCTTCAAAAGTAATATCACAAGGAACAGATCTCTACTTCAAAGTAATATGCTAGCCACAAACCTAATCAAGAAGCTCTGGGCACTCTTGCAATAAAACTGAGGCTTGAAGCATTCTGCTAAGGTTTTACCCCTTTCTACCTTAAATGGGATTAAAAGTTTTCCATGTCCTTGCCAATGAAGATCATTCATTTCGCTATTGAAAAAGCAATGTCCTTTCAGGGAAATCTGTCGGCAGCATTGATCAGCTGATTTATCATGGTGCAAACATCGTGTGTATGTGTAAGCACATGTTTGTGTGTACATGTTACATGTGAATAGGCATTCTGTCTAGGCAGACAGAATGATTTAATTTTCTAGATTTAATAATTTTCTAGATCTAATCTAGAAATCCTATGTCCCTGCTACAAATGTACAAATCAAATGCAAATCACCTGCAGTAACTGAAATACTCTTATGGAAAAACCTCTTCTGTATATGTAAATGTTATAAGTACTTTAGTGTGAAGTACCATCTGGGCTGATAACTCCAGGAAGGCATAATGACATTACAGCCTTGTTGGGAAAAGTAGAAGGTCTTTGTTCAATTCACATGGATTCAAATTTTGATTATGCCACTTAGTTACATGAGGCAGGGCATATTTTTGAACTTCTCTGAGTTTCCATTACCTGGTCTGTACAATGAAGAAAGTAATAGTTAACCTTAAGTTTTATAGTGAGTATTTTTGTGAGGTAATATTGATAAAAAATTTGAAATTAGAGAATGGTAAATGATGAACGCTATGATAAAAAGACATGGCCTGGCTCTCAAGAATCAAATACTGTACTTGTAGAGAAATGACAGACACATGTGAAGCATCAAACCTCCATAAAAGAGATAAATGGCCAATCAGTGGAGCATGAAATGATATGGATAATTGTATAATAAATGGTTTAAGGGGTCATAGATGGAGGAATAGAGCGAACAGGAGTTATAGGAGAAGATATTCAGATGAGGGGCAATTTAAACTGGCCCTTGAAAGGGGGGAGGAAGAGCAAGACAAGGTGATAACACACAGGATAAACTTAGGAGATGGTGAATAGCCCACTTTGGCTGAAAAGCTGGCTCTGGGGCCATGTGTATTTGAAGATAAGCCTAGAAAGGCAGGCTGGAGTGGACTAAGAAACCTCTGAATGTCAAGCTAATGCATCATATGGACAACTGAAGGAGACTGTCGTTTCAATCCATTTTAATCTGTCCTAAACCCACATAATTCAATAGATGTAGTTATCCCTTCTCCCTATTTATCATGTTTTCAAAGTTACCTTGTATAAGAGGGAAGCAAGGGGCAGGAGATAAGATGTGGGCACATCACCTCATGACTGATGTTGAGCTCGGATGGTCCTATGACTTTGTTCCTCAACCCTCAGGCCTGAAGCCTGTGGCTTCTTTCTGCTGCCATGTTCTGGGGAGGAATCCTTTTGCATTTTTTGTGTTTTTACTTTTCATATGCTTTGGGCACATTTCCCCAGTGAGATCAGAAAGGCGCTTTTTCACCCAGGTCTTTTATCATCGCTCTAATAATAAACTCGTTCATATTTCTTGGGCTTCTCTGGTGGGTCAGATGTAAAGAATCTGTCTGCAACACAGGAGACCCAGGTTCAATCCCTGGGGGGAATGGCAATCTGCACCAGTATTCTTGCCTAGAGAATTCCATGGACAGAGGAGCCTGGCAGGCTACAGTCTTCTTACCATTCCTAAATCAGTCCTAAATCTCACCTCTTTACTCCAGGCTTCAGTTTTTGCATTTATAATTCTTCTCACTGGTAATGATTCCCTAGAAGTTTTTATTCATTACCTCTTTTCCACACTAGCTTGTTTCGTTATGAATATTTTATTTAGTTTTATATAATAAATAAAAATAGCTAGATTCCCTTTTTGATCCTAGTAGATATTCTGTGTCACTTAGTGGCATAATTTATAGCATTTACATTTATAACTACAATTATTAAATGCTGTCAGTCTTGTTTCTGTTTAGTTTTTTTTTACTGTTTAATTTCTTGGTTTTGTTTTCTTGTTATGCCTCTTGTTATGTGAACTGAACACTTTTACTGTAGCTTTATTGGTTGATTTCCAATGTTAATACTATTACTTATGACATTAAGGCATTCCAAAATAAAATACTATTATTAAAATCAGCATTATTTTATATTTATTAAACTTTGTCCTTACTAAATTTCTGATTATAAGCTAATTTTGTCTTTAAGGATTTATCTCAATTCCTAACTAACCAAAATACATAGTCCAATCAATGGAAGGTTGAAAACTATTGAAAACTATAAAATTAGCTCAATCCCTCCTTGTGACTGAGTATAGGTGCTTTCAAATAAGCCTATATGGAGACTTCAATGAAGAGCCTCTTGATGAAAGTGAAAGAAGAGAGTGAAAAAGTTGGCTTAAAGCTCAACATTTAGAAAACTAAGATCATGGCATCCAGTCCCATTACTTCATGGCAAGTAGATGGAGAAACAATGGAAACAGTGAGAGGCTTTATTGTTTTGGGCTCCAAAATCACTGCAAATGGTGACTTCAGCCATGAAATTAAAAGACACCTGTTCCTTCGAAGAAAAGTTATGAACAACCTAGACATCATATTAAGAAGCAAAGACATTACTTTGCCAACAAAGGTCTGTCTAGTCAAAGTTATGGTTTTTCCAGTAGTCATGTATGGATGCAAGAGTTGCACCATAAAGAAAGGTGAGCACTGAATAATTGATGCTTTTGAACTGTGGTGTTGGAGAAGACTCTTGAGAGTCCCTTGGATTGCAGGAAGATCCAACGAGTCAATCCTAAAGGAAATGAGTCCTGAATATTCATGGATAGGACTGATGTTGAAGCTGAAACTCTAATACTTTGGCCACCTGATTCGAAGAACTGACTCATTGGAAAAGACCCTGATGCTGGGAAAGATTGAAGGCAGGAGGAGAAGGGGACAATGGAGGATGAGATGGTTGGATGGCATCACTGACTCAATGGACATGAGTTTGAGTAAGCTCCAGGAGTTAGTCACGGACAGGGAAGCCTGGTATGCTTCAGTCCATGGGGGTCACAAAGCATCAGACACAACTGAGTGACTGAACTGAACTGGAGGCTTCACTGCTGGTCCAACGGTTAAGACTCTGCACTTGCAATGCAGAGGGCACAGGTTTGACCCCTGGTCAGGGAACTAAGGATTTTGAGCTCAGGCGGTAAATAGTCTGCTTGCAGTGCGGGAGACCCAGGTTCAATCCCTGGGCCAGGAAGATCCCCTGGAGAAGGAAACAGCAACCTACTCCAGTCTTCTTGTCTAGAAAATCCCATGGATGGAGGAGCCTGGTAGGTTACAGTCCAAGGGGTTGCAAAGAGTTGGACACAACTGAGCGACTTCACTTTCGTATTCAGGGAACTAAGCTCCCACATGCCACATGGTGGGGCCAAAAAAAGCCCAAATAAGCCTATGTGGAGTGAGCATTGGTTTATTAAGTTAATTTTCCATATAGACCCGAGCACTCGCACAGCACAGCCTTCAATTCAGGTGGGAAAAAGAGACCCAGGAACATGGGCGTGGAAGTCTATTTCATGAACATTTCATTGTGTCTCAAGTCCATCAGCAGACATTGCTAGATCCACTGCTCTTGATGGATACATGCGGAGGGAACACTCTGAGAGTGGGAGAGGCAGCTGCTATCTGCTTCTCCTTGGTCCCACTCTGAGCCCACTGGTACCTTTGACAGTGAGGCTACTTCCTGAGCTAGAGGTAATCCTGTTGCACCATCTTTGCCCTATTATATGGAATAAGGTGTCATGACATCAATTACAAAGCACTGGAAGAGAAGTAGCTCCTCTAACTTCTATTTATAAACTTCTTCCTCTTACCATGAAAACTCTGCTCTCTGCAGTGGCTACCAAATCAGTGTCCTTGAAGGCTCCATCCATCCTGTAATTTTTAAAGATTATATTATTGCAGTTTAATTGCTTCACAGTTTTGTGTTGGTTTCCACTGTAGAACAAAGTGAATCAGTCACATGCACGTATATATCCCCTTCTTCTTGAGCCTCCTTTGAACTATATGAGAGTTTTTCCTTAGGAATTAATGTGCACTTGTGTATTTGTGTGTGTGTGTGTGTGTGTGTGTGTGTGTGTGTGTGTGTGTGAACGTGGGGTAGGCAGCCAATCACTAACCGTCTTAGGGTTTCAGTGTGGACTTTAACTTTTAGGATCTTGATTTTTCTTGCCAAGTGTCTCTAGTTCTGCCATCCTATAGTCACTGCAAATGAGTAACATATCAACCAACTGACCAACAGAAATAAAAAGCATTCAAAAGAAGATCAGGAAGACTCTGGTCAAGTTTCTTTGTGGAAGAAACTTTGGCTTATACCAAATGACATGGAAATCCATGCCCAACAGAGGGAAGAGAAGATAAGAGGACAAAAAGTGTTTCTCCTGTTGCCATTTACTGAGTCACCTTGTTGAGGTGATTGGCTCCCTGAAAACCCTGGTAAATAGAAGTTAAGTGAAATTGAGAGGCATGACAGTTTAAGATTTGGAAATCAGAGACCCTGATCTAATAAACAAAATTAAGTATTTCTTAAAATGAGGCCATGGTTATATGGTGCTCATAGGTCTCTGGGGGCTTCCCAGGTGACTCAGTGGTAAAGAATTCACCTGCCAGTGCAGGAGACACAGGAGACAAAGGTTCAATCTCTGCATTGGGAAGAGCCCCTGGAGGAGGAAATGGCAACCCTCTACAATATTCTTGCCTGGAAAATCCCATGGACAGAGGAGCCTGGTGGACTATGGCTCATAGTGTTGCAAAGAGTCCAACACAATTGAGCGATTGAGCACTATCGGTCTCTGAATAAAAGTTCACAATGAACTCTGAACCCTGTATTCCAGGGTGGCTGCAAAATAAACTCTAACAAGAAAAAAAAATAGTCACTGTGAATCCCTTACATTGTTCAGAACATTCATAGACATGGTAGAAACCTGAGTAACCATTTTCTGACTCACAGTAGACACTTTAAGGAAAATCCTGCTGATTGGCACCCCAACCTAATTTTGTTTGGATGGGACCATATTCATCCATGAATATGTCATTTACCTTTAAAAACATCTCTCTCAAGATTTCAGTGTGCTTCATATACTCCACACACACATCACCACCCATCACCATCAACCCACTGAGAGAGTCCTTCAGACGATCACACGGATTTTTAACCTAGAACGATGGAAGGAAGATGGAGCAACAGGAAGGTTCATGGGTGTACTGAGAGAGGATAAGTCTTGAAGAAGTTTGAAAATAAGATGCTGAAAATGAATTTGAGGAAGAAAGCAAGAAGACAAGTTTGTCTCAAGATGATAAAAGAAAGGAGCCTCATGACGAGGAGAATCACTTACTCTATGGAGATTTTCTACCACAAAGACCATGGACGGGAAGAGAACACGCAGTTCACATCCAAACTTGGCCTCTGCCCTGGGTACTTTGCACACACTCCTCAGACCTGGTGTCCTCATTCACAAAATAGAGATCATGATAGTTACTTACCTAGCAAGGAACTCATGTATAGTGAACACTCAACCTAAGAAATGGTGCATGGAAAGGGACCATGGTCACTTGTTGTTGGTGTTGTTGTTGTTGTTTTTATGATCATTATTATCATCACCATTTTCATAGACAGAAAAAATGGCTGAAACTTCCAAGCTGGAGTATGAGAACTGTTATGCTCTAGAAACAAATCTTTGCAGATTTCCTGCTTCCACTGAATTCCCCTTGACAACCTCTACCCACAGTCTTTTTATCCAAAACAAGCAAACCTCATCTTCCATTTACTCAAAATATTGCTATTTGAGATGGTCTTCTTTTACTAAAGATTTAAGAGCATAGGTATGGTGTCCAATGAGACCCCACAGAACAAGAAATGAGTTAAAATCAAACATCCCTTGTCATTTTTTTAAAAATAAATCAGGATTTCTCATGACCTCCCTTTTCTCCATGGAGCTGAGCCTCTGCCCATGTTGGGAAGTCCTCTCCCTCCCTCTTCTTTCCTGCTAGAGCCCCAAATCTCTGTTTCTATATATGCACAGAGAAACAGCTCTTAGTCCTTTTACCCTCACAATGTTCACATTTGCATATATACCCAATTCATTGAGCCACCTCCTTTAAAAAAACAATGGAGTATAGCTGCTTTACAATGTTGTTAGTTTCTGCTGTCTGTATACATATAGCCTCTCCCTCTTGGACCCCCCCCCTGCTCCCATCCCCCCCTCTAGGTCATCACAGGGCATTGAGATGATCAGCCTATGCTATGCAGCATCTTCCCACTAGCTATCTATTTTACACATGGTTCTGTATATATGTCAATGCTAGTCTCCCAATTTGTCTCACTCTCCCCTTCCCCCACTGTGTCCCACTATCCATTCTCTACACCTGCACCTGTATTTCTGCCCTGCAAATAGGTTCATCTGTACCATCTTTCTAGATTCCATACATATGCATTAATATACAATATTTGTTATCCTCTTTCTGACTTACCTCACCTTCTATGATGGACTCTAGGTCCATCCTCATCACTATAAATGACCCAATTTCATTCCTTTTTATGGCTGAGTAATATGAAGCCACTTCCCTTGATAAAAATTCCCTCTGCTCTGGATCTCTACCCTTAGCATCTGTGAGAACTAGAAGCAACCAGATAAAGTGAGAAGAGGTAGTTTTCTTGTGCTGACTTGTGCTGTTGTTATCCAGAGACTCCTGTCTTCTTGTATGTGGTATGAATGCGCCTATCCCAGAGGCTGAAAAGTGAGATGTACTTAATAACTAGTAGCATCTTTTCCCTACCTAGCCTTCTTGCACACATGTCACCCTGAATCACCCAATTGGAAAGCCGTTTCATTTGAAATCCAGAGTGTGTGCAAAGAGGAAGCAGAGTCCCAAAGCTGAGAGGCAAGGTCAATGAGGGCAGCTGGCCCTGGCCCACGCAGAGGTCCAGGGACAGCAAGGGCACTGTTAAAAAGCTCTCTCTCTGAACAGCCAACAAAGAATCAGGGACGAGTGGGCGGATCGAGTGCGTGGCAGAGAGGAAATGAGCCTGAGAAGGGGGTCACACCTCTGCTCCACGGCCTGCCTCCTCTCCCAGGTGGCATCACACCCCCGTTCTCAAGCGCACTGGCACCTCCGGAGCCTCCCGCAGCCCCATCCTCGCGGAAGAGAATGCATGAGACTCTTCCCCACGCCAACCCCCAGTTTGCTGACTCAATTCATCCCCCACCACTTTTAGGTCTTCCTGTTTATGTTGTCACTTGGTTTCATTATTTATTTTTAGCCCTGATTTCGGAAGCTTTTATTCTGCTGGGCTTTGGCAGGGTATCAACAGCATCATTCTGGGCTCTGAAAAGCTCATTGTACAAGCCTGGCCTCAGGCCCTCCGGGGACAGAGCGCTAGTGTGGGCCACCTCACGCCGCCTCTTCATCCTTCTGGCCAGTCCAGGGGGTGCTGGCGTTCCCCACAGGCCGGCCGGCACAGTGGCAACTAATACGAGAAAGAGACATGACCTGAGATTTCACCTGGCCCAGCCCTCACTCTCCAATGGAGAAACAGAGACCCAGAGATCCGAATCATGAGCCCCAAGGTTATCCCTGAAAGTGATAGAGTGAGACCCCAAACTGTGGGCTCTTTGCAGTCTCCTGCTCTGTCCCATACACTAGGCAACAATTTACGGAACAAAATCAGTGGTTCCTAAGTGATAGGTGCAACCAGCATGCTGTCTCCATTTTTATTATATATATATATATGAATAATATATGGAACTATATTTTTTTCTGGACTCTGAATGCACTTACATTCAAGAAAAACAAAAAGCTAGAACATCAGTAGGAGTTCCTCTCATGATATCCGCATGCCCTTCTATTTGTTATTGTTTTGCTTTAAGAAATACAATGCTTTAAGAAATACAAAAACATTTTTTTTTGCTGCAGGCCGGGAGCAGTAAGCTGGTATGGTTTGCCTTCTCAGACGGCCTGCGTTAGCAATGAAGAAGGGACACGCTTCAGTTCCCAGGACAATGGTCTCTTTGACTGGGAATATACCAAAGCAGAATTACAAGTGTGCAAGAATAAACAAGGCTGGAGTCAATCTAAAGTTGTCTTACACTCTGTTTTATTAAACTCAATGCATTTCCGTTCCTATGTGCAGTGCCTAGGTTTGCTTAATTATAGATACCCAGGGTGAATGCTAATGGACGCAGAGGACAGTCCTCGATTGGAAACCAAGGCCCTTTTCTGACCTCTACAGGCCATTTGGAGGAAAAAAAGGAAGCTGCATCTGGAAAATTACAGAGCAAGAGGCCCACAGACCAGGGCCTGAGGAAGATTTTTCCTGGATGCTTCACTGATGCTGCTCTGAGTTGGCTGGACACATGTGTGTCCTACTTTCCTGCAAACTCTGCTATCCATGTCTAATAGGTTACTGAGGCAACGGGTAGGAGGTCATTCTCGTGAGACATGCAGGCTGGAGATGGAGAGCTTGATCATTCAATGTGTATATATTTATTCTTTGAGCACCAGGCTAGGCCCTCAGGATACTGCAATGAACAAAATCATTTCTGTCCTTCAAAAATGTACAGTCTGGTGAGGGGAATAGAAAAGTCCCTGGGCAAAATCTTGCAACAAAAGCTATGACAGGGTTCCAACAAGGTGCTATGAGAACTCAGAATCAGATCATGGGAGACTACCTGGACGAGAATAGAACTGAAGCACACAGTAAATGAAATTTGGCACACAAGAGGAAGCAGAGAGAATAAAACGGTAGAGTTCTGGAAACCGAAAGTGACTTTTAGGACCTCCGTATGGGTTTGTGTTAAGAGTAGAGACCGGGCAGTTAGCCAGTGGCTGGATCAAGAAGGACTCCAGGGGCTTCCCTGGTGGTCCAGTGGTTAAGACTTCACCTTTCAATGCAGGGGATACAGGTTTGAACCCTGGTCAGGGAGCTAAGTTCACAAATGCCTTGTGGCCCAAAACTTAAGACACAAAACAGAAGCAGTACTGTAACAAATTCAACAAAGGTTTTACAGATGGTTCACATCAAAAAAATCTTTTAAAAAAGAGATGGGCTCAAATGTCAAGTCACGTTAGCATGTTAACCTTAGGACAATGGGAGACTGAAAGACTGTACGCAGCAGAAATAGAAACAGATTTTCCTTCTAAATGTCCTGTCTATATGTGAATAAAGGGCTGGAGAGGAGGCAAAGTCAGATATGAGGACAGTAGTGAGGAAACCATTGCTGAAATCCAGGTGAGGAATGGACCAAGGAGAAAGAGGAGTGAATTATAAGCAGAGCTAAGATGAGGCTTGAATTCATCCACTGAATGAGGCAGTAAGCGCCTGACTTGGTCAGACATTGGGCCATACGTCAGGCACACATAGATTCCTATTGAGATGGTCAAGTTCAAGAACCAGGATATAGAGCCTTTGCTGGGAGAAGTCTCTGACATTGAACTTGTTCAGTTTGAGGTTAAAGTAGAAACTATACAGGGATGCCCTGGAGGAGGAAATGCCAACCCACTCCAGTATTCTTGCCTGGGAAATCCCATGGACAGAGGAGTCTGGTGAGCTACAGTCCATGGGGTCACAAAGAGTCAGACATGACTTAGTAACTGAGCGTGCACACATCTAATGATGTCTGGTATGAGTTGTTTGCATTTGAGTCAAATATTGAAACTAACACTAATACATCTTCCTAATGACAGAGGAAGATGGCTCTCTCCATGGTCCCTAAGAGGCTTTTAGGGTTCTTGGAAGAGGCATTCTTCCTTGGAGTGCAGGCTCTGGGTTAAAATCATCATTCTGCTACTTAATAGCTGAATAATCTTAGGCACACAATCCTGGACAGCAAGGAGATCAAACCAGTCAATCCAAAAGGAAATCAACCTTGGATATTCATTGGAAGGACCGATGCCAAAGCTGAAGCTCCAATACTTTGGCCACCTGATGCAAAGAGCTGACTCATTGGAAAAGACTCTGATCCTGGGAAAGACTGAAGGCAGGAGGAGAAGGGGACAACAGAGGATGAGATGGTAGGATGGCATCACCAGCTCAATAGACATGAGTTTCAACAAACTCCGTGAAATGGTGAAGGACAGGGAAGCCTGGAGTGCTGCAGTCCATGGGGTCACAAAGAGTCGGACATGGCTGAGTGACTGAAAACAACAAATCTTCTGCAAGTCCTGACCATTTTGCTCCAGCATCATCACCTATGGACTGAGCATAGAAAGAGGGTTTATCTTATAGGGTTGGGTTGAGTGGCTTAAACATGATAACAAATGCTTTCGACACAGACTACTGTATGTGGCAAGTACTCACATCCATGCCATTTGGGCAGCATCTGTTGGTTGTTATGTACTCTTACTGCCAAACCCTCTAAGAAAGTAAAAAGGATCGTGGGTTGGAAAGTCAGACTTCTCTGGGGGTTGATCCCAGTTCCATCACTCAGTAAAAGTGTCCTTCTGTATAGAGCTTCCCTGGTGGCTCAGAGGGTAAAGCGTCTGCTTGCAATGCAGGAAAACTGGGTTTGATTCCTGGGTCAGGAAGATCCCCTGGAAAAGGAAATAGCAACCCACTCCAGTACCCTTGCCTGGAAAATCCCATGGATGGAGAAGCCTGGTAGGCTACAATCCACAGGGTCGCAAAGAGTCAGACACGACTGAGTGACTTCACTTTCTACTTTCTTTCTGTATAAGGATAAACCTCTTTTTGATAATGACATCAGTAATGCTCCCTTATCATGTACAGTGGTCACGAGAATTTAAATGAATGAGGATGAGCAGAGTAGGAACACAGGAAGGCTTTCCCTCCCCTGATACCTTCTAAAATAACTTCCTCTTCAGAATGAAATGTGTGTGTAGGGGGTGCTGGTTGATATTCTATCCAACATCATCCATTTATTGAACCCCCACACACTCAAGGTCACACTGCTGGCCTCTGTGATCCCTCACTCTGCCCCACGGCCAGTCCAGAATGGACCTCAGGGTCCCTCTGGCCCTGACCTCCAAAGTCAAGCCCACATTCAGACACCTCCACTGAACTGCTTCGAAAAATGGTGCTTAATGCTGATTATTTTGTCAGAGGGATGCTCATGATACATGTCTGCTCTTAAGAAAGCATTTTAACCCTGTAAGTCCCTACAAAAGATTATAAAAGATCCTTCAAAGCTCCTCATCAGAACAACCAGCTTTGCTCCATGCATTTTAACAGTTCATTGCTCTGCTCTGCTTGGCTACTTGTTATAAGAGGCCATGTGATTAAATCGGTAATTTTCTCACAACCAGGCATTCTCTTCCAAAGAGAAACGGATCTTCAGACCTGAATAGGCTCAAAATATACACAGACAAGAAGACCAGCCTATGTCATATGCTGATGAGACAGCCTCCCATTCTACTCCCAGTTCTATGTGATAGAATAGCGTAAAATCATCATTTAGCTACTCCCTGCCTTTAGAAACAGGAACATGATGATAAACCTTTCCTCACTTACTTTGTTTTCTTTCCAAAAACGTTGAACCTATATATTGTGTGTGTGCATGAGGGAATCAAGATCAATTTCAGCTCTCTTGTGTTGGAACATGTGTAACCTATAATTTTAAGCTATATACAGTTGAAACTTTTTTATTATTAGATGCATAATGGTTGCAATATGATCCATTTTTATCTAAAAATTTCCTTTAAGCAGTTCCTTTTTTTTTTTTCTAAACAGCACTTTTTATCAAGAATCAGCTGGGCACGTGGCACGCATGGAACTGAACTACAGCACAAATAAGACATCTGTTACGCAGACAGCAGCAGACTCCAAACCTCATGGATTATTTTTGCCCAAAAAGGCCTGCATGGTTACTACCCAGGCTACACTGTCCTGTGTCTTTCCAAGACCAGAGCATTTAGAGGGCAGGGGTGGTTTGTATCAACAGGGCCAAACGAATCCATCACTCTGATGAGGGCGCAAGTGTTCAGGTCCACCATGCAGGTCTCTTTTCTGAGTCCCTAGCAAGGATGACTCGTGTCAGGCATTTATTTCATGGAAATTTCTTATTTTGGCAGAGGGTAGAGGCTCCCCTCAGACTATGAAATTGAATCTACAGTTTCCTTACTCAGGGTGGGTCACAGAAGCCATGAATGAGAACGCCTCCCCTTCAGGGGTAATGTGACCTTACTTACTTTGGCAAGGCTCAATGCAAGCTCACTCAAGGACCAGGTTATGTTCAAAGGTTCTCTGTGGCTCTGAATCCACTTATTGGAAATCCAGGAGAAACTAGAGCCAATGGATGGGATTGAAAGAAGCACCCAGGCAGCCAAGTTGGCACAGCACACCTGGAGTCATGCGCCAGTTCTCGACAAAGTGAGCCTGTGTGTTCAGAGTACCTTGATGATTACTGCGGCAGGAGACTCTCAGAGATTCTGCACCCCTGTTCTCACTGCTGTACCTAAATATTTGCATAATCTAGGCAAGGACAAGGCCACCCTGCTCCTTGGGAATCTAGCCTCACACGGGGGACAGTCTTCCATGGCAACCAATGGCTTAAGAGACTGGGCTTACTTGGGTGACATGTCAACTGTAATGAAACCGATTTCCCTTCCTATAACACACACTCTGATTTGAGTAGGGAAATGGAAGAACTTAAGGGAAATTTATGGAATTTCATTGAGACGTTGGATGTCCAGGTTTGAGGCCAAGGGGAAGATACAATTTTGAGAAACTTTAATATTTCAGGTGTAAGGAGACTGAGAAATAATAGGTAGGTCCATGCACCTTAGAGTTCTCTATTCGTTGGTCAGTGGGGATGGAGCTGTAAAAAACACATAAATAAAGCTGCAAATGGCAAGCAGGCTATAATAGGAATGTATAAATGGTACATTAGGGGCTCAGAAGAGAAATTGTATAACTTGACTTGGGGTGATTAGGAAAGGTTTTATGTAAGAAAAATGATATTTGAATCAGGTCTTGCTAACCCAAATGAGGTAAAGGGTGAAGCTTCTCAGAGACAGAATGAAAATGTGGGCAGTTTTAAAAAAATCATGAAGGGCATTTTGGTAGCCCAGGTGGCCCTATGGTAAAGAATCCACCTGCAATCCACTGGTAAAGAATCCACAGGAGCAAGAGACCTTAGTTCAATGCCTGGATCTGGGAGATCCCCCAGAGGAGGAAGTGGTCACCCACTCCACTAATCTTGGTTGGAAAACCCATGGATGGAGGAGCCTGGTGGGCTACAGTCTATGGGGCCAACTGTTGGACACTACTAAGTGACTGAGGTCACAAAGCATAGGGACCCAAGAAGTGGTGTGTGTGTGTGTGTGTGTGTGTGTGTGTGTGTGTGTGTGTGTGCGCGCGTGTGTATTCATGTGCACGTTCATGCATAGACACCAAAATGGTGGAATAAAATGAGGTGTTGTGATCCATGGAAAACTGAAGAGAGTGGACATGGGTAGAACTTGAATCTAGAAAGAAGCTGAAAAGTCTCCCGCACGGGGAAGTGTCATGAAGAGACCGCAGATCCCACCATTAGGAGATCGTGGACGTGTGATCCTCAGGGGATCGTGAGAAGCCTTGTGCTTCTCTACACATGATGATTGTCCTGGGGGTGAAAAAGTTCCCCACCCCATCCCAGCCCTGCCATGCGGAGCCCCAGACGACAGTGGCACAGCGCAGCCACATATGTGGCCTGGACCCCACTTTCACCTCTCCAGACACACATCTTTGCACAATCTGAACCACATGTGCTTCCCATTAGCACTTTCAATTCCCTGAAATTCCTGAATAATCACAGTTGGCTCCAAATTCGGTAGAACACTTTTCAGGACAATTGACTATTGTGGTTTGGCCAGCAAGAGACACATCTGGCTGAACTGGAAGATCCATAGGTGACCTGTGATGAGCCTCCCCTCTCCTCACTCTGCTCCCAAACTGAACATCACTGAAGTGTAACACACAACAACCTCCTGTCCTAGCAGGAAGGGAAGAAAATCTGCTCTCCCCGATTCTCCTGCTCCCTCCAAGCTAACTTCTTCCCAGTGGACTTGAGTCTGGGTTCAGGGGCTCAGGACTTCCACCTGGGTCCCCAAGCTCATTTGGTGTAGCTTGACTTCCTCTACTTTCTTTCCTGACGTACTTCTGGATTCTAGGAGTTCTTTCTTTCCAATGGGACATCTTATAGATCCCAGTATTCAACATGGCCCCAACTGCATTTCTTGTCTCACACCTTATCCCAAACCTGTGAAGCGCTATTTGCTCAGTCGTGTCTGACTCTTTGAGACCCCATGGACTGTAGCCAACCAGGCTCCTCTGTCCATGAGATTCTCCAGGCAAGAATACTAGAGTGGGTTGCCATTCCCTTTTCTGGGGCTCTTCCCAACCCAGGGATCAAACCCGAGTCTCCTGCACTGCAGGTGGGTTCTTTACCGTCTGAGCCACCGGGGAAGCCCTGCTGCTCTAATAGCCCAGGGTGCTCCTGAGACCATCGAACAACCAGAATAGCAAGGGTGCAGATCAATCAGTCATAAACACACTGTACAGCAGGAATGATGCCCACCTGTCGACAGCAGTTCCGATCAACTTCTGCTGAAAACCTTTGTCTCCACTCAGCATATTCAGAATAAAGACCAACCTTTCCATCAAGGCAGGATAAGTGCTGATCTGATAGATGTCTAGTTTGTCAATTTCATCTCCTGTCTCTCCCCTCCTTTCCCCACATACAAGCATATCTTTTGCATCAGTCACACTGAACATTTTATTCCAACTCTCACCCCACCACAGGGCCTTTGCACAAATTCTTCACACTTCTTAAGATGTCTTTCCTCCTCTTTCTAACAGGAAACTCTTACACATCCTTCCAAAATCAGCTAAACTGTCATCTTTTGGAGTAGACTTTGCCCACCACTACTGCCATCATTGGATGTGGTGTTTCTGTATCATCCTCTGCAGCCCATAATGCTGCTGTGTTGTAACAAAATGTTTATTGTATCTTTGTCCCTGAACTTTGAGGAACTTCAGGACACAGTGAGTCTTTTTTTCTTTGCAGCTTTGGAGCCTAATCAAGAGCATGACAGGCTTCCCAGGTGGCTCAAGTGGTATAGAATCTGCCTGCCAATGCAGAAGACGTGGGTTTGATCCCTGGATCAGGAAGACCCCCTGGAGAAGGAAATGAGAAGCCACTCCAGTATTCTTGGCTGAGAAATCCCATGGACAGAGGAGCCTGCTGGGCAAGAGTCCCGTGTGGTCCCAGGGAGCTGGACGTGACTTAACAACTGAGTACACACAAAAGAGCATGACACATAGCAGGGACTTAATATATATTTGTTACAATAGATGGATCAACAAACAGTCCATATTCTTGACTTTACCTGAGCAAGTCACATATAAATTTACCTGCCCTAGGCACATTCTCAAAAGCATGCTAAATAAACAATTTTGAGCTGAGATGCAAATTGATGATGTATTAGGATTATTTCCATTCCTCTCACCATTTACATATTCAACAATGTTATCTTTTTGACCCTCAAAGCAATGGAAAAAAAAAAATAGAAAGAAACAAAAGCATTATGCCATCCTCTATTTAAGAGTGGGAACACTGAATATGGGAAAAGTTAAGAGATACTTTCAACTTGGATTTGAATTCAGTGTCTTTGTTACAGAAATCTGAATGCCTTAATATAAAGAATGAATTATGATTCCTGAATGATGGCAAAGAAATTTGAAAAAGAGTCAGAAAATAAGGGACTATTTATAGTAATAATAATAATGTAATAATAATATGTACTTCCTAAATCACAGCACACAACTTTGTCACATCCATTGGGGCTAAATTACAGCAAAACTCTCCCCCCCGCCCTGTGGCTTTCTGCTGTTCTAGAAGTGTGGACTGTCAGTTTTCTCTGAAAGCATTCTGTTTCCAAAACCTCTTAGCAGTGGTAGGTATACTAGGAAAAGTTTCTTTGGCATGTTTTTGATCCTCAATATGCATTGTTTTCACTTCAAATTAAATTTCCAATTTTTAACCTTGCTGCCTCAAATAAAGACTGCATTTTCCAACCTCCCTTTCAGCTATTTCTGTTCCTAGGACAGCTTTCTGGATGGTGACGTTAAGCAGAAGTAGTATGCATAGTTTTGGAAATATGAAGAACATGATATCCTATTTCTGTCCTTTCTAAAGCTTACTGGGACAGAGATGCAAAGCATGATGCTTCAGCAGCTATCTGAGACCAAGAGGAGAAGCAATACTTAATGTGGGCTAGAAAGCTGCTGAAGCTGAGTACCTGGCACTAGGCACTCAGGATACTTGCTCTGGTCTGCCTATACCTGGAATTCCACATGACAGACAAATGGACTTCTATGTTACAAAAGCTACTACTGCTGCTTTGGATTTTCCATCTCTTGCAGCCAAACCTAATTATCACAAAATACATATGGATCTGGACAAACATACATTTGCTCTAACATATTATCTCCAGTTTATCTTCCCTTTTAATCTGCCTTCCCAGCCTCTTCTCATCCTTTATGCTTTAGCCCTATACATCACATCGTTTCTATTTTCAAACTGTTTCCATCTGTCTGTTGCAGGGCCTTGCTGCATTTTCACTTGCCCTAAGCTACGCCAGCCTCCTGGGCTCTGCTCTGACAGAAACTCCTGCCCTGAGCCCCTTCAGGAAGACAGAGTATTTCCCAACCAAGTGACTCCATAGACTGTTTTGCTAACTGAGAATACTTCCATAGCATGTTCTGCCTGTGTTATGGTGGAAAATAAACCAACATTATTGTCTAGGATGTGCCAAACTCTGTACTTTTACATATGATTTCATTTTATCTTCACAATAACTCTGTAATATAGACACGCTCATCTCCATTGAACTGAAGTTTAGGGAGATTTGATTACTTGCCTCGGTTCTCGTAACAAGCAACTGCCAGATATGGGATATGAGCCACATCTATCTGAGTCTGAAATGAATGAAGTGTCCACTGTGCCTTACTGCCTCCTAGGATAATGGTAAGCAGCCCGAATTTCATAGGATTTTCAAATTTGTAAAGACTTTGATCATGTCTTAATCACTATGCCCCTCCCAATAGGAAATCTCCTGGCCTTTACTAGATCTACAAAGTAGATAATATTAAAACAGACCAAGAAAAAAAAAAAAAAAAAAAAAAACCCAGACCAAGGACGATTACTCAGTTGTACAGTCTTCCATGTTCAATCACCCAGCAAGGGAAGACTCTGCCAGGACCCTCAGAGTCTCAAGGGGGCTCCTGCCCTGGGTTGAGGAGCTCAGATGCTACAATAGGAAGAAAGCGGGAGGTGATAACCCTCATATAGCGAACAATCACTTGGAATTGTGGTTGAGAAGGTACAAAGAAAGTTGAACTCCTACTACTTCTAGTCCCTTCTGGTTTCAAACAGGGATGGAAAAGAGCTCAGAACAGCCTTTAGAGGACCCATAGAAATCTTGAGAGTCTCCCATTCTAGCATAATGACAGTGTACATCTCGCCATCTAACTACTGGGTCAGCCAAAACATTTGTTCAGGTCTTTCCGTAATATCCAAATGAATGTTTTGACCAACCCAATGTGTAAAATGCTGTATTAAGAGGTAGCCAGCCTTAGCGCATAGTGAAACTAGAACAAAATCTGGATGTAGGGATGTTGATCTCACTTGGGCTCTCTGTGCTGACTGTGTGTGTCTGATGGCAAAGCAGAAGCATGGCAGCTAATTCAGTGGTCAGAGGCACAGAACTTGCAATGAACCTCAGGGTTACGGGATGGTGTTTCTTCCCTGCCCTGCCCGCTCCTCTTCTTCCTCTCCTTCATCCTTGTGGAAAGCACAATCTTGGATCTGCCGGTCCAGCTCTGAGAAGCTCCCTTCCTGGTCCGAGCTGCTGTCGGTACCGTAGTCAATCTCCTCCAGGCAGGGAGGCTCGTCATCCAGTTCTGAAGCGATGCTGCTGTTGCTGCTGCCTCTGCCGTGAGTTCCCAGAACACGTGGAGAAGAAAAGAAGGAGAGGAAAGAAGGGAAGGAAAAGGGAGGGAAAAAAGAGGGGAAGGGGAATAGAAATGGAGGTGGAGAGGAAGGAGGGGAAGACGAAAAGAGAAGTTACCCAAAGAAAAGAGCATTTATAATTGGTTGGAAAAGAGGGGTGGGAATTATCTTCACTGAGTTCTAATCTCAAGAGCCCCCCACTCCTTTCAACGTGTTGCATATAGCACCCTGTGTTCTCAACCACTACCTTGCAACAGGGGAAGAAAATCTGCAAAATCTATGGGTTCTCTTCTTCATTAGCTAGCAGAGTCTGCACGTCTAAGTCCAATCAGAAGATTTCCAATCACAAGTTAGGGATGACCTCATCTATTTAACATCGCCAGGGTCCTTGAGGCTCAAAGAGAAAAATCAGAGGTGGCTGTCATTGACTCTCTGTGAATGTCATGTCAGTTATGCCCAGGAAAGAGTGGCACTGGAATTCTGATAGGTGGGATGCAAAAATCTTTAATGTTTCCCACTCTAATGAACAGCACTATAAGTCATATTACACATCTAGCCCTTCATCATGGTGGATGCCTGATTGAAATTAAAAAATAAAATTAATCCAGGTGGAACTTAAAGGAGAGAATAAGTGGAGAAATAGCACTCTCTTTCCACTATGTTTGAACTCCCTCATCATCTCCCAGATCTCCCTCCAGTTTATTCACATGTGGACGATCACAGATACTGACCAACAGGAGACAGAAGGGAGCGGTGGAGTGAACAACAAACCTGGACTATATTTTATGAGCAGGAGAAATTTCCTCCCAAGGAACTGTATTATCGTCCTCATTTGCATGAGGTACCTTCTTTCCTGAAGACTTCTTAATCATTCCCTACTTAGGATTTAACCAATTAGGATTAGCAGCAGGCTGGGTTTCCGCTCTGTGATTTATAGAAGGCGAGCTCTTCATAAATCAGGCAGAGATGTTCATCCACCTGCCTTGCCATAAACAATGAAAATGGGGAATCAGCAACATGGTTACATTTCAGCCTGGGAAATGAATCAGAGGCCAGTTTCTTAATTGTTCACTAACTGTTAGGAGCCACTACATGCTCTCTGGGTACTCAGTACCCTAAGCTGAAGGTCTGATGGGACATATCATGAATGGAGAGGAAAGAGAAGTCATCTGAATCTTGATTCCACAACATCACAGCATTAAGTTGTTATCATATCTTACAGGCTGAATGGTGGGTGATAAAGCAGTTGGATAAAGGAAGGTAAGAGCCACCCAGTCATAACAGAAACTCAGGTTGGCACACACACCGAGTGTCTTTGACACGACCGTCACCATGGTCAGTGTTGAGGTGACAATGCTGTACAATGCCAGGAACCTGAGTTTTAATCCTGACCGAGGGACCTTGGAAAATCCCTTTCACCACACAGAAGGGCAATACTAGTAACTCAAAACTTGTTGTGAATACCAAATAAGAGGACACATGGATGCAATCTAGCAGACTGCTCTGCAAAATAAAAGTTATCAACAAGTTGTATTTCCCCTCTACTGTGGATACTGAAAAAGATGGTAAAACATGGCGGTGAAGGTGAGCAGGAACTGAGCTGTGTTGCTTCACACCTTCATCGCTCTAATTACTATTACAAAACCTTCCCAATCGGCAAAATTAATAGTTTCTCTAAAACATAATTTTTATGATGCCATTTCAAATAGCACTATTTACAGTAACTTGCAAGAACTTGCTTACTAATGCAATATGAGTATCAGTGAATGGGATGTTCTTAAAGGGTCCAGTTGGCAGGTGTCCATGAGTTAACAGCAGAGTCATTCATTCCCTCATAAAGCCCTGCGTTCCCTCCACTGTGGAGTCTGCTCCAGTCTCCCACAGACTTGGACCTTTCCTACAACAGCCAAGTTAGCAGACCGTTCCTATTGTGATTATTCAAACATACCAGGCTGAATGTGTTTTCAAGTCTTGACTATTCACACAGACAATTTTCTATATCGGAAATAATCTTCCAACTCCTCAACATCCAGCCAAATAAGATAGATCAACTGTAAAAGCTCATCTTAATTTCCATTGAATGACTGTTTGGATGACTCTTTATTGAAATGTCTTCTCCTAAATATAAATTTTCATATATTCACTTAATTTGTTTTGATCCTTAATAGTGTTTATGTAATCTTATATTGTGAATAAGGCCCCTGCCTCTGATTCATATTTATATTAATCACAGATCACATAGAATGTGCTGAAAATACAATAGAAACTCTTTGCGCCTCCATGGACTATAGCCCACATGGATCCTCTGGCCATGGAATTTCCCAGGCAAAAATGCTGGAGTGGGTTGCCATACCCTCCTCCAGGGATCTTCCCAACCCATGGATTGAACCTGTGTCTCCTACATCTCCTGCATTGGCAGGGACGTTCTTTACACTAGCATTAGATGGGATGCCCAGATAGGTGATAGATAGATAGATAGATAGATAGATACCTGAAATAGATAGTAGATATATGAGATAGATAACTAGTTCCCTGTATAGTATATTGCATACACCTACTGTCATTAGCAAGGCAATTGGAGAGTGTGGGGAGTAGGGCTCCTTCACTAGCTTCAGAAGGGTGGCAGAAAAATGTCTTTACTGCGCACATCCATGAGTTTCAGCAACGCAGCGGGAAAGTGTGTTGCCTGCGTGCACATGTTGAAGTTAGGCTGGGAGTGGGAGAGTGCCATGACCACTGTCATATGCCAGTCCCAGCCATGGAGGAGGCGGGTATTGCAACCACCTGGGCCCTCTGGCTTCAGCAGGGCAGCAGTATAGTACCATGACCACTGGCCCCTGTCCATCTTAGCAAGGCAGCAGGAGGGTGCCCCCTGCAAGCTTACTTGCCTATGCCAGCAGAGTATGTGGAGAAGGCACTTACCAATACCTCCATCTCTGGGGAAAGATTTCACAGTTCCCTGCCCCTCCAGCACATGTTTTTTAGATTAGCAAATGAGTCTCCCTCACATACACTCCAGGCACTTTGCAAGCTGCTATTTTTCTTTTTTTTACCTCTGTGTCTCAGGGTGGGCAAGACCACACGTGGGTCGTTTAGAAGGGAAGCCTCAGATTCTAACAGCACTTTGGACACCAGACTGATTGGTTCCCTTAGCCAGACATTTTAGCGGTTCATCTGTCTGGTGCAGGCCCCAGGCTCTGGGTAGGACACCAGCCCCTCGTTCCTCTGTTAGAAGTACTGGCTTGATGAGATCCCTCCATGTCCTCTGGTGCATGCTGGTTTTCAGGCACAGTTCTTGCCAGGACTCTGTCTCAAACTTTCCTGCCATTCTAAGTGTGGACCTTTAATTCTTTGTAGTGGAAAAGCAAGTCATTTAATTTTCAGATCTTTTTCAGAGGGAAACAATTTGTATGTAGCTGTAGAGGTGTGTCCATGCACAGAGGTAGGGTCAGAATCATCCTGTCCTGTCATCTTAATCCCACATTCATAAGTTTTATGTATGAATTAAACCATTAATTAATGAGCCATCAATTAATTGTCAGTATATTTTAATCATTTCAAATAAATATGATAGACTTTGTCACTCATATTTATAAATAAGCATAAGTTCAGTTCACTCACACAGTCGTGTCCGACTCTTTGCGACCCCATGAATTGCAGCACGCCAGACCTCACTGTCCATCACCAACTCTGGGACTTTATTCAAACTCACGTCGCTTGAGCTGGTGACGCCTTCCAACCATCTCATCTTCTGTCGTCCCCTTCTCCTCCTGCCTCAATCTTTCCCAGCATCAGGGTCTTTTCAAATGAGAAAGCTCTTTGCATCAGGTATGCCAAAGTATTGGCATAATATATAGGTTAAATATATAATACATAGTATAATATATAGCTTAAATATATGTTGAGGTGCCAAAAAGTTCCTTCATGTTTTTCTGCACAATGCTACTGAAAAAAACAGAATAAACTCTCTGGCTCATCCAATAATTAGCATATAATGAACAATGTAGAATATATTATAAAATTACACATCATTAATATATTTATATATTATATATCATGCCTATTAATATGTTATTATTTATATGTTATATACATTTATATATGTATGTTTTATATATTTATAAATTAAGAAGCCCTGTGCTTATGTGCTCAGTTATGTCTAACTCTGTGACTCCATGGAGGAGCCCATCAGGCTCCTCTGTCTTTGGGATTTTTAGACAAGAATACTGGAACAGGTTGCCATTTCCTCCTCAAAAGGATCTTCCTGACACAGGGATTTAACCTGCATCTCCTGTGTCTCCTGCATTGACAGGCAGGCTTTTTACCACTAGTGCACCTAGGAAGCTTTCAGCAGTTTAGTTATATCTCTCACTTATTTGCCCAAATGTGTAAATATTCTGATGAGTTAGAGAACCACAATGCATATTCAGGGACTCCCACTTCTGGATAAGCAGAAGACTCTTTCTCCTTTTTCCTCTTCATCTCTCTCTCTGGATGTTATATATTAAAGAAACTGAAACATGGATGAAATGTGGAGAGAAGAGACCCGACTAGATGGGGACCTACTGGTCAAAGTGGTGGCATGTTCCTTGGATTTTTTTTGGCCTCACATACTCTAGTCTGTGCCGAAAAATTGATGCTTTTGAACTATGGTGTTGGAGAAGACTCTTGAGAGTCCCTTGGACTGCAAGGAGATCCAACCAGTCCATCCTACAGGAGATCAGTCGTTGGTGTTCACTGGAAAGACTGATGCTGAAGCTGAAACTCCAGTACTTTGACCATCTCATGCGAAGAGCTGACTCATTTGAAAAGACCCTGATGCTGGGAGGGATTGGGGGCAGGAGGAGAAGGGGACAACAGAGGATGAGATGGCTGGATAGCATCATCAACTTGATGGACATGCATGTGGGTAAACGCTGGGGGTTGGTGATGGACAGGGAGGCCTGGCATGCTGCGATTCAAGGGGTTGCAAAGAGTCGGACATGACTGAGTGACTGAACTGAACTGAACTGAACTCTAGTCTTGGAGCTAGAGAAGCTGACAGACTGGCAATGCTACCAAGACAAAAAAAAAAAAAAAAAAATCCCTGACAAGAACTTGCTCTCTTCATCCAAATGGTGAGAAAATGGAGTGACCTCACACACACAAAACAAGTTTTAAATTATGAAAGCTCTATTCCAACCAAACGCCACAGGGGGAAAAAAAAAAAACAGCGGTCCTACCATTATCCTGCCAACAGAGGTGTGGTGAGCCTCGATTTCTGCTCTCATCAGACTGCACTGTAATGTCCAAAATTGCAAGGAAGCTAAGGAAGCATCAGAGAAGGCAGAATAGAGCCAAAACTTGCATCTGCAATGGACACTAATGTGGTTCCTTACCCGTTGATACCAGTGGGGGCCTTGGAGGGGAGCATGAACTTCCAAGCACAACTATTGATAACAAAACCATTCACTACCAGTTTTAAAGGAGACCAATAGCACAAGGTACTCACACTGCTTCCACCCAGAAAAATACTAGTGAAGGCCTGACTGAAGCAAAAGCATTTACCATGCCCAGTAGTAGCAAGGAGTTCTTAGCACCGTGGGTATCCGTGGAGACTAAGGGAAATCTAGAGTTTCACCTTCATCTGATTGCTTCCTTTCCTGTCTGAGTGGTGTTGCAGGAGCCCAGTCCAAGCAGATTTTAATAAGACCTATATTCTCATAGGTATTATTCTCATATACAAAAAAGATCTTCATGATCCAGAGAGCCACAATGGTGTGATCACTCACCTAGAGCCAGAAATCCTGGAATGTGGAGTCCGGTGGACTTTAAGAAGCATCACCATGAACAAAGCTAGTGGAGTTGATGGAATACCAGTTGAGTTATTTCAAATGATAAAAGATGATGTTGTGAAAGTGCTGCACTCAATATGCCAGCAAATGTAGAAAACTCAGCAGTGGCTACAGGACTGGAAAAGGTCAATTTTCATTACAATTCCAAAGAAGGGCAATGCCAAAGAATGTTCAGACTACCACACAATAGCACTCATATCACATGCTAGCAAAATAATGCTCAAAAATTTACAAACCAGGCTTCAACATTACATGAACTGTGAACTTCTAGATGTTCAAATTGGATTTAGAAAAGCCAGAAAAACCAGACATCAAATTGCCAACATCTGTTGGATCATAGAAAAAGCAAGAGAGTTCCAGAAAAAAATATCTACTTCTGCTTTATTGATTATGCCAAAGCCTTTGACTGTGTAGATCACAACAAACTGTGGAAAATTCTTCAAGAGATGGGAATACCAAACCATCTTACCTGCCTCCTGAGAAATCTGTATGCAGGTCAAGAAGTAACAATTAGAATTAGATATGGAACAATGGACTGGTTCCAAATTGGGAAAGGAATATGTCAAGGCTGTATACTGTCACCCTGCTTATTTAACTTATATGCAGAGTTCAGTTCAGTTCAGTCCAGTAGCTCAGTCATGTCCGCCTCTTTGCAGCCCCGTGGATTGCAGCATGCCAGGCCTCTCTGTCTATCACCAATCCCGAGTTTACTCAAACTCATGTCCTTTGAGTCGGTGTTGCATTCCAACCATCTCATCCCCTGTCGTCCCCTTCTCCTCCTGTCTTCAATCTTTCCCAGCATCAGAGTCTTTTCAAATGAGTCAGCTCTTCACAGAGTATATCATGTGAAATGCTGGGCTGGATGAAGCACAAGCTGGAATCAAGATTGTCAGGAGAAATATCAATAACCTCAGATATGCAGATGACACGAACCTTATGGCAGAAAGTGAAGAGGAACTAAAGAGCTTCTTGATGAAGGTGAAAGAGGAGAGTGAAAAAGTTGGCTTAAAACTCAACATTCAAAAAACTAAGATCATGGCATCTGGTCCAGTAACTTCAGGGCAAATAGATGGGGAAAACAATGGAAACAGTGAGAGACTTTATTTTGGGGGGGGGGGGGCTTCAAAATCACTGCAGATGGTGACTGCAGCCATGAAATTAAAAGAAATTTGCTCCTTGGAAGAAAAGCTATGACCAACCTAGACAGCATATTAAAATTAACACACAGAAATCCCTTGCATTCCTATACACTAACAATGAGAAAACAGAAAGAGAAATTAAGGAAACAATACCATTCACCATTGCAACAAAAAGAATAAACTACTTAGGAGTATATCTACCTAAAGAAAGAAGAGACCTATACATAGAAAACTATAAAACACTGATGAAAGAAATCAAAGAGGACACAAACAGATGGAGAAACATACTGTGTTCATGGATTGGAAGAATCAATATTGTCAAAATGAGTATACTACCCAAAGCAATCTATAGATTCAATGCAATCCCTATCAAGCTACCAACGGCATTTTTCATAGAACTAGAACAAATAATTTCACAATTTGTATGGAAATACAAAAAACCTTGAATAGCCAACGTAACCTTGAGAAAGAAGAACGGAACTGGAGGAATCAACCTGCCTGACTTCAGACTCTACTACAAAGCCACAGTCATCAAGACAGTATGGTACTGGCACAAAGACAGAAATATAGAAAATGGAACAGAATAGAAAGCCCAGAGATAAGTCCAAGAACCTATGGGCTCCTTATCTTCGACAAAGGAGGCAAGGATATACAATGGAAAAAAGACAACCTCTTTAACAAGTGGTGCTGGGAAAACTGGTCAACCACTTGTAAAAGAATGAAACTAGAACACTTTCTAACACCATACACAAAAATAAACTCAAAATGGATTAAAGATCTAAATGTAAGACCAGAAACTATAAAACTCCTAGAGGAGAACATAGGCAAAACACACTCCCACATGAATCACAGCAGGATCCTCTATGACCCGCCTCCCAGAATATTGGAAATAAAAGGAAAAATAAACAAATGGGACCTAACAAAACTTAAAAGCTTCTCCACAACAAAGGGAACTATAAGCAAGGTGAAAAGACAGTCCTCAGATTAGGAGAAAATAATAGCAAATGAAGTAACAGACAAAGGATTAATCTCAAAAATATACAAGCAACTCCTGCAGCTCAATTCTAGAAAAATAAATGACCCAATCAAAAAATGGGCCAAAGAACTAAACAGACATTTCTCCAAAGAAGACATACAGATGGCTAACAGACACATGAAAAGATGCTCCACATCACTCATTATCAGAGAAATGCAAATCTAAACCTCAATGAGGTACCATTACATGCCAGTCAGAATGGCTGCTATCCAAAAATCTACAAGCAATAAATGCTGGAGAGGGTATGGAGAAAAGGGAACCCTCTTACACTGTTGGTGGGAATGCAAACTAGTACAGCCACTATGGAAAACAGTGTGGAGGTTTCTTGAAAAACTGGAAATAGAACTGCCATATGACCCAGCAATACCACTTCTGGGCATACACATTGAGGAAACCAGATCCAAAAGAGACACGTGCACCCCAACGTTCATCGCAGCACTGTTTATAATAGCCAGGACATGGAAGCAACCTAGATGTTCATCAGCATATGAATGGATAAGGAAGTTGTGGTACATCTACATCATGGAATATTACTCAGCCGTTAAAAAGAATTCATTTGAATCAGTTCTGATGAGATGGATGAAACTGGAGCCCATTATACAGAGTTAAGTAAGCCAGAAAGATAACGAACATTACAGCATACTAACACATATATATGGAATTTAGAAAGATGGTAATGATAACCCTATATGCAAAACAGAAAAAGAGACACAGATGTACAGAACAGACTTTTGGACTCTGTGGGAGAAGGTGAGGGGGGGATGTTTCAAGAGAACAGCATGTATATTATCTATAGTGAAATAGATCACCAGCCCAGGTTGGATGCATGAGACAAGTGCTCAGGCCTGGCACACTGGGAAGACCCAGAGGGATTGGGTAGCGAAGGAGGTGGGAGGGGGGATCGGGATGGGGAATGCATGTAAATCCATGGCTAATTCATGTCAATGTATGACAAAACCCACTACAATATTGTAAAGTAATTAGTCTTCAACTAATAAAAATAAATGAATAAAAAAAGAAAAAAAAAGAAAAGATTATGGTTCTTCCATTAAAAGAAAAAATTAAAAAAAAAATAAAAAGCAGAGACATTACTTAGCCAACAAAGTCCATCTAGCCAAAGCTATGGTTTTTCCAGTAATCATGTAAGGATGTTAGAGTTGGACAATAAAGAAAGCTGAGGGCTGAAGAATTGATGCTTTTGAACTGTGGTGTTGGAGAAGATTCTTGAGAGTCCCTTGGATTGCATGATCCAACCAGTCAATCCTAAAGAAAATCAATCCTGAATATGCATCAGAAAGACTGATGCTGAAGCTCCAATACTTGGCCACCTGATGCAAAGATCTGACTCATTGGAAAGACCCAGATTCTGGGAAAGATTGAAGGCAGGAGGAGAAGGGGACAATAGAGGATGAGATGATTGGATGGCATCACTGACTCAATGGACATGAGTTTGAGTAAGCTCCAGGAGTTGGTGATAGACAGGGAAGTCCATGGGGTTGCAAAGAGTCGGACACGACTGAGGGACTGAACTTACTTGTAGTCTGAACTGAACTGATAGTCTTATAGAGTAACACCCAAAATGTTCAGATTTCACTCATTATATCAACCAAGACAACTAATAGATGACAATAGCAAAATGACACAGACGTCAGAATTATCTGACAAGGATTTGAAAGCAGACCTCATGTAAGTATCCCACCGAGTTATTGTGGCAGACAGGAAAAAAACACTGAATGTCTCAATAAGGAGATAGAGAACATAATAGGAAAATAAGGAGCATAAGGAAGAATCAAAGGAAAGTGTAGAAGGGAGAAATACAGTAACAGAAATGTAAAACTTGACAAAGAAACAGAAAGTTCCAGTAAGGAAACAGAACATATAAAGAAGAACCAAATGGAAATTTTATTTTATTTTTTTTTCAAATGGAAATTTTAGAACTAATAAATATAAATATTTTAAAAATATATTAAAAAATTCAATGGTTAGGCTCAACAGCAGAGTGGAAGGAACATAGGAAAGAATCAGTGAACTTGAAAAGAGAAAAATAGAAATTATTCAATGTGAATAACAGAGTGAAAATAGATTAAAACAATGAAGAGAATATCAAGACAAGATCTATAATAATCATTTAAGCAGTCCCAAAAGAAGAGAAGCTAAATATATATATATATTCAAAACAGAAATGGCTGAAAATTTTAAACTTTGCAAAAGACATTAACCTACAAATACAATACTGAGCAAGTAGATAAACCCAAGCAGATATGTTAAGACAGGTAACAAGTTTTCTGAAAATTAAAGACAAACTAAAAATCTTGAAACTAAAAGAGGAAAAAAATAAATAAAGAAAGAAAATCTTGAAACAAGTGTGAGAGAAAGTTTAGGGTCACAGCACTATAGTGGAAAAATAATTTGAATGGCAGCAGAGATCTCATCAGAAACCATAGGAGGAATGAAAAAACAGAACACCATTTTTCAAATTTGAAAAAAAAAATCTACCAATCTAGTACTCTTAAATACTATATATATATATATATATATACACACACATACACACACACACAAACACATATATACACACACATATATACATATATATACACACACATATATATACACTATACATATATGTATATATGCACATATATATACTTGTATACACACACATATATACATATATACACATATATACACACACACACACATATATACTATATATATACATATATATAATGTACATATATGTGTATATATATATATATATATATATATATATATATATACATACACACACACACACATGGCCTTCAAGAAATGAATGAAAAATAAAGACATCTTCGTACAAAGTAAAATTTTGAGGATTTGTTGCCACCCTACCTTAAAAGGATGGCTAAAGGAAATTCCCTAAACAGAAATGAATGAATAAGATTATAATGTTGGAATATGAGAAAGGGAGAAATAACAACAAGCGAGTAAAAATATAAATACAGACACTATATTAAACTATTAAAATTATGTTTGACAGTTGGATCCAAAATTATACAGTTTGTTACACAAAATTATACAGTGTGTTACAGTTCATATAAATATTTAAGCTAATTATATAATAAATGAGAATGTAAAGGGATGCACAAGGAGGAAAGTTTTCTACACTTGAACTGGTAAAAATGTGACACCACTAGGTTTTAAGTTATGCATATAAAATGTAAAAGCTACAACACAAAAATATATATGTTGAGATAACACTCAAGATCTTACAAAGAAATAAAAACAGAATTGTTTAAAAAGTCCACTAACAAAGATCCAGAAAAAAAAAAACCAAAACTAGAGACTAAAAGGGAGATAGAAGAAACAATAAAATGGAAGAGTTAGCTACAACTTATCAATAACATTAAATGCTATATAATTTATATATACTAATTAAAAGAAAGATTATCAGAGTAGATTTTAAAAATGTGACCCAACTGTATGCTGTTCATAATAATTCACTTAAAGTATCATAAAACAGATAGATATAAACTCAAAGGACGGAAAAGATACACCATGCAAACATTTATCAAAAGAAACCAGGAGTTTCTGTATTAGCAATATCAAATAAAATAGTCATTGGAGCAAAGAATATAACAAGGGAGGTAGAGGGATATGATGATAAAAATGTCAATACATCAAAAAGTCAGAGTATTCTTGTATGCATATGTACCAAACAATAAAAGTGCAAATTATATGAAGCAAAACCTGATAGATTTGAAAGGAGAATTAGACAAAACTATCATTATCATTCAAGACTTCATGTCTTTCTCAACAAGCAATTAAACAACTAGACAGGAAATCAGTCGAGGCATAGAAGAGTTCAACAACACCATTAACCAACAACATAGAACTAACATTTATAGCATACTCTCCACCAAATTACAGCAGAATACCTATTATTTTCCAATGCTGATAAAATATATATCAAGACAGACCATTTCTTGAGCCATAAACACATTTGAACAAATTTAAAAGATCTGAAATAGTGCAGTCTGGGTTCTCTGACCAAAGGAATCAAACTGGAAATAAAAAACAGAAAGATGAAAACAACATTTCCAAACATTTGGAAAGTAGATAAGAAAATTCGGGAGGTCAAAGTATTTGCATATACATTCATATATATGAATGAATATATCAATATATCAAATTCTGTGGCACACAGAGAGCCATGCTGAGAGGAACAGTTATAGCAACAAACGTACACCTTAGAGAAGTCTAAGGCATAAATCTAAGCTGCACCTCCAGAGAGTAGGAAAATAAGAGCAAAATAATGGTTTCATGACAATGGAAACTGTAACAGACTTTATTTTCTTGGGCTCCAAAATCACTGCAGATGGTGACTGCAGCCATGAAATTAGAAGACACTTGCTCCTTGGAAGAAAAGCTATGACAAACCCAGACAGCATATTAAAAAGCAGAGACATTACTTTGCCAACAAGATATGTCTAGTCAAAACTATGGTTTTTCCAGTATTCATGTAAGCATGTGAGAGTTGGACTATAAAGAAGACTGAGCACTAAATAATTGATATTTTTGAACTATGGTGTTGGAGAAAACTTCTGAGAGTCCCTTGGACCGCAAGAAGATCAAACCAGTCAATCTTAAAGGAAATCATCTCTGAATATTCACTGGAAGGACTGATGCTGAAGTTGAAGCTCCAATACTTTGACCACCTGATGTGAAGAACTGACTCATTGGAAAAGACCCTGATGCTGGGAAAGAGTGAAGGCAGGAGGAGAAGGGGACGACAGAGGATGAGATGGTTGGATGGCATCACTGACTCAATGGACATGGGTTTGAGAAAGCTCTGGGAGATGGTGAAGGACAGGGATGCCTGGAGTGCTGCAGTCCATGGAGTTGCAAAGAGTTGGACACGACTGGGTGACTGAACAACAATAATAAATACTAAAGCAAACAAAAGAAAGAAATAATAAAGATAAGGGCAGAAATCAATGTAATTGAAACATAAAAATAATAGAGAAAATCAATGAAATGAAGAGCTGACTGTTTGAAAAGATATATACAACTACCAACCTTTAACTATACTGAGAAAGAAGAAAGCCACTAATTAGCAATATCAGGAACAAAGGAGGGACTATAGATTTGGGGCTTGTCAGGTGGCGCTAGTGGTAAAGAACCTGCCTGACAATGCAAGAGACACAAGAGACAGAGATTTGATCTCAGATCAGAAAGATACCCTGGAGAAGGGAATGGCAACACACTCCAGTATTCTTGCCTGGAGAATCCCACAGACTGAAGAGCTTGGTGAGTTACAGTCCATAGAGTTGCAAAGACTTGGACATGACTGAAGTGACTTAGCTCACACACACACACACACACAAAGATTTTATTTAGATATTAAATAAATAAAAACTGATAACACAAAAATTCTCCATAACCATAAATTTGACAATTTATATATATGGATCAATTCCCCCCAAAAGCAAAATTACCACAATTCACCCAATATTATATATAATTTGAATAGCCCTGTACCTAGTAAAGAAATTGAATTCATAGTTTAGCACATCTTGAAAAAGAGTTTTATAGAACCAGATATTTTCACTGGAGAATTCTATATGATTAAAGAAGACTTAAGTAAACTACACACTCACTTTCAGATAATAAAAGAGGAGGAAAGGATTTCCATTCATGTTAAGAGTCAAGTATTATTCTAATACTAACAGCAGACAAAGAGAGCGTGAAGAAAGGAAGTTACAGACCCATCTCTCTCATGACTATAAATGCAACATCCTTAAAAAAGCATCAGCAAATTGAATTCAGTATTCCCTAAAAAGAACTGCATATGCTGACCAAATGGGTTTAATTCCAAGAATGTAAGATTGGATTAATATTTAAAAATTAAGAAGTGTAATCTACTATACTTACAAGCTAGTGAAGAAAAATCATATGACCATATGAATTTATGGAAACAAATTGACAAAATTAACACCCATTAAAGATTAAAAACTCTCAGACAATATAGTAATAGAAAGAGACTTCCTTACATAGGTATAAAATAAAGCAGCAAAAACAGACACTACAAGGTTGAAATCATATGGCAATCTGGTAAAAACTACTGAGTAAGCATTTTTAAAATAATTAAGAAGCTAGATAAGTTTTGGACTCATATTGAAAGCATAAGTCATTCTTGATAAAGAAAAGAGAAAATTGAAAATGAAACAGATTTTCTCTAAAAAAAAGAAAAGAAAAAGTAAGAAAGATACAATGAACAACCCAGAGGAATATTTAAATGGCACAAAAGGCACATTTAAGCAGAGAATTAATAAACAACAAGAAATATGTCTAGAAGTAGATTTCAGAGTAAATTGGTAAGAGGCAATATTCAAAAAGATAATAGCTGAAAAGTGATAGTCCTCAAATGGAAGAAATACCCTGGAAAGAAGTAAGATTTGAAAAAAAAAAGTTCACGATTAGATCCAACAGGATGGACACTAATAAAAAAGGAGAAATCTTAGAGAAATTGAGAGATAGAAGGCAGATGACCCTTGCGTGCATGGCAGATCAGCAGTGTGGTGGTTGTTGTTCAGTTACTCGGTTGTGTCTGATTTTGTGTGACCCCATGTACTGCAGCACACCAGAGTCCTCAGTCCCCCACCATGCCCCAGAGTTTACTCAAATTCATGTCCACGGAGTCCGTGGTGCTATCTAACCGATTCCCCATTTAAAAAAATAGGGGAAATTATATGAAGGAAACTCTCTGTGGTATCTCTACAACATGTCTATGAATATAAAATCATTCCAAATTGAAGTTTAGTTTTAAAATGTTCTAAAAGTAATAATAATGTTAAAGCTAGTCAGAAAAAAAAAAAAAAGAATGACTATCTTAAAGATGCTAAGGGAAACAAATCCCATACTAGAACTATACATTGAAATAAAAGCAAAAACTTTATTTTTCTTGAATGAGGGTGAGATAAATATTTTCCCAAACATGGGCCATCAATGAAAAGACTACTAAAATACATACTTCAGTAAGGAAAGAAACCAAACTGATAAAAGTAACAGGCTCACAAGGCATGATTCTGCTACAAATACTAAACATGTTGGATAGTTTGGAAAATACACTTGTATAGACTGAGAGGAGTCATATATAGGCAATAAGAATAGTGATTTAAAATATTCACTGACCAAAAGAATGTGAGCAGAAGTGATGTTTGTCACTTTTTTCCGGAAGTGCCCTAAGCAATCTTCCATGGGCTCTTTAAAAAATATTTACATACATATCATATATAGCATAATATTAATATCATCTGTAATATGCAAATACATGTAAATGCCATAAAATAACTGTTATCATGAGAAAATAGAACTGAAATGTCTTAAATTTGAAATGACAAAAGAAAGACCAGGTGGACAAAACAAGAAACAGAAGTAGAAAAAAAAGGAAAACAAAGGGAAAAAAAAAAAAGGAGAGGGAGGGAGGGAGGGAGGAAGAAGGAAGAAAAGGGAATGGACAAAAAAGAGAAACTGGTGGTTGCAGGTTGTTTTGTATATCTCCTGCCACCACTCAGTCCATTATCTTATTTCCTTTGAACAAAACTGCTCAAGTCTAAAAAAATACAGTAAGATTGTCCTTGACACTCCTGCCAGTCTACCCTACCTTGAAGGTAAATCCTGTATCCCATCTCTTCTCCTAATTTTTCCCCAAGAACAGTAGCAAACTGCCTTCCTTGTCTTTTTTTTTTTCTTTTTTTAACTTGTCCAAGCACTTAGCTTGACCATTCTCTTTGACATTTTGCTTATGCTGTTGTCTCATATTACTGTCAGTGTTAAGCAGTTCCATGTGTGTTGACCTTCTGCCAGTTGCAAGACTTTTGGTTGTGCCGCCCTTGAGACCAGGGCAATGAGGATGCCAGGCTGGCCCTGTCTCATTAGCTGTTTGCTCTTTCCAGGCAACTCCCCATCCTCATAAAGAGCCTCACCCTAACGTTAGCCCAGAAGATAAGAATCGCACATATATTGCTTGGGCCAGGAGAGCCTTCTTCTAGGTGCAGCATTCTACACGGCAGAGGGCAGGCTCAAGCTACCAGAGCAAAGCTGCCAGTGTCATTAAGAGATGCTCTTTCTGCAGCTTACAGATTCAGCCTTCACAGGACCCAGTCCATTTGGTAAGGAAGAGGGATGGTACTGTTAGCAATATCGCGGTGTCCGTGATCCTCTCTTTCATTCTTTCTCTATGTTCAAAGATGATAAATTCAAGAAGATATCACATATGCAAATTCAATCAAATATAAATCAAAGGAAATCATATGATGCAGAAATCAAACTGTGCCTCCAACAGTAAGGTGGTCCTTAATACACAGATGTGGAAAATGTATGGAGAAAATATCTGAATACTGTTTTCATTTCCTTCCAAATGCTTTGCTATCCTGTGTGCGCATGCGTGCTTAGTCGCTCAGCCATGTCCGACTGTTTGTAACCCCATGCACTGCAGTCCGTCAGGCTCCTCTGTCCACTGGGTTTATCCAGGCAAGAATACTGCAGTGGGTTGCCATGTCTTCCTCCAGGGGATCTTCCCCACCCAGGGATAAAACCCAGGCCTCCTGCATTGCAGACAGATCTTTTACCATCTGAGACACCAGGGAAGCCCTTGCTATTTTGTAAAAACACATTAAAAAGTCACCTTGGGTAGTGCTGGAGAATTATGTGGTGCAGTGAGAAAAATGAAAAACAGGAAGGAAACATATTGTCATACAAATGATTGGAGGTAGGAATTCTAGTTTCAAAGACCTAGTGAGAAGCAGGAATTTATCTTCTCTGAGCTTCACTGTCTTCATCTGTAAATTGGGTATCTCATTGGCTTTCTTCTTGAAACGACATATAAGGAGCAAATTTCATAGCACAGCACCTGACACATTGTTACTTAACAGAATCTGTATTCCCCTCTTATTTCCACAGTGTCGGGAGATAAAGCATAAAAATATTTTTATTTTGGTGAGTTCAACACCGTCATCTTCAAATATAAACCCATCAATGCAGCTTTGAACACAGTTTCTGGGCAAAGCCATTAAGAAGACTCCATCCCTTACAATTCTTCCAAGCCAGCCTGTACAGCAATTTGCAACTTTATGATGTGATAAATAGAATTTCTTTGTTTTGATTTTGCATTTGCATATTTATTGAGATATGACGATCTTAATTAGTTCTGCTTTTTGTGTGTTTGTTTGTTTTCTCGGTTGGGAAAAGACAGCTTTCTGTAGAGCAAAATGATTCTGTATGCTAACAGGGTGAACAAAACTTAGCCTGTGGCGTTCCTTGATGTGAATGCTACTTAGAACGCAGCTTTGTAGATTCCCTTTTCCCTTGTTTTCTCTTTAAATGCCGAAGTGATGTTCAAGACTTGGGTGAGGGCCAGATCTCAAGAGGCAGCTGTCTACTGAGAAGCAGTAGAACACTCTTTAAATTCTAGACACTTAGCTTCATCCAACACTTTCTCCCCAGCCTACGGATCGCCTTTCTGCTTCCTGGAAAAGCTGAGCCCCATCAAATGCCTCTTCCCAATGAAACACAGCCTGTTGCATCTTGGCTTCTGCAGAAGAGAAAGAGCAAGTCTGAATTCCCTCGTTAATTGCATCCCAGGGAAGTATTTGGACGTGTTGTTCACATCATGCTGTTGCAATTTGACCTTTGGGAGCAGAGCTGTGTGAATGCTGTGTCCCACTGAGGAGGTACCAGCAGCCTATTAGACAACTCATAAACATCTAAAGACAAACAAATTACTCCCACTACGCATATCTCACCATCATCACCCAAAACAATTAGCATGGTTCCCTAGCGTTTCCTATTTGCCAAGTTCTTCACATCATCACAAAGTCTGTCATTGATTCAACACTTGTAAGAGGAAGGGCATAATTTATTACTTCACTCTTTTTTTTTTTTTTGTCTTGTTAATTGTTAACTTCAGTAATGGAGCATTTCAAGTATACAGAAGGCAGCACTAGGCACTGTTAGTAAAGGAAAAATAAATAAATCAATAGCATTGTTATCACCTACTGTGTATTTGCATTTGCTCTCATTTCATCGAAATAAAAAAAAAAAACACAAGCAAATATGTAGAGTGATATTATCATTTATGTTTTACAGTTGGGAAAAGAGAGACCGTGGGTATTTAAATTTTTTTCTCAGTATTTTAAATTTATACATGGCATAGAAGATAGGATGAAGGGCTTCAGTAAGCCAAATGAGCTGAATCGCTTAATTCATTCAACAAATGTTGATGTATAAAACCTACTTTATCTCAGGAAGAGCTGCAATGAAATAGCAATTCAGTCAAAATCAAAGTCATGAACTCTGTCATATGGTTTAAAGGTCTAAAAAATGTCATTTTCACTCAAAAAGACATGAAAACAAATGTCTTCTTTTTTAAATTGATGTGTAAGTTATTTTTAATTGGAGTATAGTTGCTTTACAGTGTTGTCTTAATTTCTGGTGTATAGCAAAGTGGACCAGCCATACATACACACATACACACATACACACATACACTGTCTTCTAGGTTTCACCCAACACAGGTCACTTCAGGGCACCAGACAGAGTGCTCTGTGCTACCGTAAGTTCTTATTAGTTATATTCTATATATATTAACGTGTGTGTGTGTGTGTGTGTGTGTGTGTGTGTGTGTTCAGGCATGTCAGGCTCTTTGTGACCCCATGGACTGCAACCCACCAGGCTCCTCTGTCCAAGGGGTTTCCCAGGCAAGAATATTGGAGTCAGTTGCCCTTTCCTTCTTCAAAGGGTCTTCCTGATCCAGGGATCGAATTTGTGTCTCTTGCATCTCCTGCTTTGGCAGGTGGATTCTTTACCACTGTGCCACCTGGGAAACCCGTATATTTATTAATACATATTAATAGTAGCATATATATATGTCATCCCCAATCTCCCAAGACTCCCTTTCCTCCTTAGTAACCTTAAGATTTTGGGACTTCCCAGATGGCACTAGTGGTAAAGAATCTGCCTGCCAATGCCGGAGACCTGGGTTCGATCCCTGGGTCAGGAAGATCCCCTGGAGGAGGACACGGCAACCCACTCCAGTATTCTTGCCTGGAGAATCCCATGGACAGAGGAGCCTGGCGGGCTACAGTCCATGGGGTTGCAAAGAGTCAGACACGACTGAAGCAACTTAGCAGAGCAATCTTAAGTTTGCTTTCTACATCTGTGATTCAATTTCTGTTTTATAAACAGTTTCATATATAAGCAATATCACATGATATTTGTCTCTATTTGCCTGACATTTCATTCAGTATGACAATCTCTAAGTCCATCAATATTGATGTAAATGACATTATTTCATTCTTTTTATGGCTGAGTAATATTCCATGGTATGTATATCTGCATCTTCTTTATGCGTTCCTCCTGGACATTTACATTGCTTCCATGTCCTGGATAGTATAAGTAGTGCTGCAATAAACTGAGGGTGCATGCATCCTTTTGAATTATGGTTTTCTCTGGATATATGCCCAGGAGTAGGATTACTGCATTATATGGTAGGTCTATTTTTAGTTTTTTCAAGAACCTCTATACAGTTCTCCATAGCAGCTGTACCAATTTATATTGCCACCAAATGTGTAAGAGGGTTCCCTTTCCTCCATACCTTCTCTAGCATTGGTTTGTAGGTTTTTTGATGATGGTTATTATGATTAGTGTGAGGTGGTATCTCATTATAGTTTTGATTTGCGTTTTTCTGATAATTAGTGATGCATACCATTTTTCATGTGCCTCTTGGCTATTGTCCAACTTCTTACTGAATAAGTTAATCCATGATGGTGTCAGGATGTGGACCAAATTCTTCATAAAATTAGAAATACAGAACTGAAGAAGGTGAGAGTGGGAGAGAGGGCATTAATGTGAAACGAAGGAGAGTAAAATAGATGGGGAGGGGAGAGAGAGAGAGAAAGAGACAGAGAGAGGACAATTTAGTGAAAGTTGTTCAAACAAGTTGTCAACAAGAATTTACCCCTAAGTTCTCATACTTGATATGATAAATGAGTTGATATAAGTGTCCTGAAAGAAAAGGTATGTAAATGTAAAATACTGGTTCATTGCAGAGGATAGTCAGTGACTAAAAATGGCAATTATATGAGAGAAGATCTTTGAGTGGCCCACTGATATTTCAGACAAGTACTGTGAATTATGTATTATTATTTGCTGAGTCCTCTTTAGAAACTCACTGGGTGATTAGAGAATTAGAGCTGGGGTACAAGGCTGTCTACATGTGTGTGTGTGTGCTAAGTCGCTTCAGTCGTGTCCTACTCTAGGCAATCCCATGGACTGTGGTCCGTCGGACTTCTGTGCTCATGGGAATCTCCAGGCAAGAACACTGGAGTGGGCTGCCATGCCCATGCTCTGTGGCTCAGGGACCCAGAGAAGCTAACTAATTCATACAGGGTCCAAATAAGGATAGTGATGATCTACTTGATGTCAATTGACCAGACAGGATGCTTTAGGGAAAGACAGCTTGCCACTTTAGAAATGAATGATGATGGTTTTGCTTAGACTACTACTGTTAAAAAGTGTCCAAAAGATAACCCTTTCTTATGCTTGCTTTCCATCATTCTCACCATGTTTTCACAATGAATGGCTCCAATGGTCCTTTGAAAGTCCATTCTATTAAACCTGCAAGTCATCACTTTTAGTTACAGCATAAGTTGGTATAGCTAAAATATTTTACCATTTGATACATTCCCTTGAACAATGGAACACATAGTACAATATAAATTTCAAAGTATCAGAAACTAGAATATCTTACTCTGACACTAGACAAACTGTGGTTCTGTCTCAGCTACAATGTTGTAAAACTCATCTTCACCTTTCAAAAACTTGTAAAAGAACACTTTCTCATTGCTCCAAAAGAAATCAGAAAATTTGAAAGAAATACATGTTTGTTGAAAACACTTAAATTTTTGGTTAACTTTGATACACTTTTCCATGCTAAGTGGTATCACCACTTCAATTTTATATTAAAAGGACTTTTGTTTCTTATATGCTTCAACACCACAAAGAAATAAATTTGGTTACTGCATATATAGTAATCAACATAAAGGGCACTATGTGTGATGGGAAAGGTCAGGAGTGATTTCTCATGACAGCAAAACAAATTAAGACAATTTAAACTATGGTTGAAAAATAAAGAAAAATAAACTATGGTCATCAATTTTGATCCTTCAAAAAGTTAAAAGATAACTAATGTATGCATTTATTTTCTGACTCACAGTTTATAGATACATGTCCCTTAAGCACCACTCTGCACTTACTTGTTATAGAACTCTTTATGTTATAAATGTTTATATATTAGTCTCCCTCTAGGAATGAAAACCATCTATTGCTCAGCCAGTGAATATAGCTTGATATTCTGAGCTTTCCTTATTTCAGAAAGTATCCATTTTTTAACTTATCCACAGTTTTCTCTTTCTGACATGATTTTATGTTCTGGTGAACAGTTTTAACTCAGAATGGCTCACAAAAGATACCCAAATAATAGTGCTGGAGGTGCGCACAGCGAATGCTAGTTCTGAAGCAGACTGAGGCCATGAGCACTCTGAAGGAACAGAAGGGTAAGCAAACAGATGATTAATGTCCAACGCTATCTGGTGTCCCCAGAGAAGTCACTGGACAAATCTGTTACTGAAATTTAGGACCACCCCACCCTCTCCCATCCCCAGAAAATCCATTTTGTATCTAGATCTTCTTGGTTTGCTATCCTCTCTCCTCAAATCACTGACATCTGTAAGTAGATGGAACTTATAAAAAGCCAACAACTCTGAATTTCAGCATTAATACTATCTTTAAAATGTAAATACAAGTTTAAATTCTAGTGGGAGTTCTGCTTGTTCTGTGATAAAGCAAAAGTGACAAAACAGCTGGTTAGAAGTTCTACCCTACCTCAAAAAAAATGTAAATACATAACCAATTTTAGCTCTATATTTTAGACGGGTTGGTTTTATTGTTGTTTTTTTAAAATTTTTATATTTATTTTTGCATCCAGTAGGTATTCATGAGTTATCTATTTTATACATACATACATATATATATATTATATATATATACATATACATATATATATACATACATATACATATATATATACATATATATATATATGTCAATTCCAATCTCCCAATTCATCCCACTCCCTTTCCCCCCTTGCTGTCTGTAACGTTTGTTCTCTACATCTGAGTCTCTATTTCTACTTTGCTTTGATAGCCAATTTCAGTCTCCTGAATATTTAGTTTCAACTGGACAGCCCAGTCCTTCTACATGAAGTATCCCCAAGTTGACTGGCCACTGGTGGTAGAATGATTCATGAATCATGATACTTCCTTCTCCTGCTGGTTCCAGGAACTGAAGTTCTGTACCTCCCTGGGCCCAGAGAAAAAAAATTCCTCTCTCCCGAACCTGGAGAGGGGGATGGTAACCCTCTCCAGCATTCTTGTCTGGAGAATCCCATGGACTGAGGTGCCTGACAGGCTAAAGTCCCATAGAGTCCCAGAGTCAGACAGGACTGAAGTGACTTAGCGTGCATGCAGCACGGACCTAGAGGTTCTCATAGAGATGTGTCCGGCCTTTGTCATGCAGAGGCAGTAAGGGTGGTGAAAGGTTGTAACCCTAGGTCTTCTTTTTTTCATTGTTTTCCCATTCTTCCCCAGAGAGTTTAGAGTAAATGGGAGGAAAATGAACGCTTGCTGAGGTTTGCATACATCCTTGTAAACCTGTCTCTCTGTTGAGACCCCTTTATCCTGAAAAGAGAAATGTTTTCTTTCTTTCTTTTCCCCATTCATGCTAACTCAACTGGAGATTTATAAAAGTCCTTTGATATTATAAAGAGCTTCCTAAAACTCACTGTATCTTATGAGGTCCCTAGTCTGAATTGTCTGAGCTCTAGCTTGAAGAGTCTATAGTGATAGCGTGGAACAAAGTCAGAGAATTCAAAGTAAAGGAAACAGCAGTTGTAAAGTCCAATGTCGAGAACTGGTGTTCATAGGAACTGTGTTGAAAGGGACGTGTATAGCTGTGATTCATGCTGTACTATCATTTCTACAAACACTTCCTTCTCTCCAGATGCAGAATGACTGGACACTTTAGGAATTAAAAACTAATATGAGGACACAGCAGAGTGGGGTTCTTCAGGGAGATAGTGGCTTTAAATGATTAGGTAGGAAAGCGTTGAAGGAGGTTTTTGAATCACATGACAATATATAAATGTATCAAATTAACAAGTTCTACCCCTTAAATTTGTACAACGTCATATGTCAAAGGTAGTGCAATAAAGAAGCTGAGATTTACTGTGGTTTGAATGATGAAAATATTTAAAAGTAAGAACCGAGTTAGATAGATCTATAGATAGATATGTAGACATATATACTTTCCATAGATGTAACTTATTATTTATATTTATTTTAATAAATAGCTTTTATGCAACAGGATATTCAGATAAAGTTTAAATTTATTGAGAACCGGTATTTTTTCTTTTCAGTCTGTATTGGAATATAGTTGCTTTACAATGTTGTCCTATTTTCTGCTGTACAGAAAAGTGAATAAGCTAGATATGCACACACACAGATATATACACACACACACAGATGTACATATATTTGCTATTGTTGTTTAGTCACGAAGTTGTGTCCAACACTTTTGTGACCCCATGGACTGTAGCCCACCAGGCTCCTCTGTCCATGGGATTTTCCAGGCAAGAAAACTGGAGTGGGTTGCCATTTCCTTCTCCAGGGGATCTTCCTAACACAGGGATCGAACTTGTGTCTCCTGCATTAGCAGGCAGATTCTTTACTACTAGTACCACCAGGAAAGCCTTTAGATGTATACAACATGCACACACACACACACACACACACATGCATACATCCAGCCCCTCTTGTTTGGATTTCCTCCCCATTTGGGTCACTGCAGAGCAGTGAGTGGAGTCCCCTGTGCCGTCCAGGAGGTCCCCATTCGTTCCCTATTTTATACAGAGTAGGGTATGTGTGTCAATCTCCACCTCCCAGTTCCTCCCACGCCTCTTCCCCCTTGGAATCCAAATGTTTGCTCTGTCTGTGTCTCTATTTCTGCTTTACAAATAGGTTCATCTTAAGGACTTCCCTGGTCATCCAGTGGCTAAGACTCTGCCTTCCAATGCAAATAGATTCATCTATACCATTCTTTCTAGATCCCACAGTACTTAAACACATATTTTAAGCAAAGACATTTCACAATGGACACTTGTTGAGTTTTCAGGAAGCCTGGTTGCTCTCCCCACCCCTTCACTTTAATAGAGTTTTGGTCTATGCCATTTTCTGCTACAGAGGCTTGATATCACATATCTAGGGAGAAAAAGGAGCTTCCATCTGAGCTCTACTTATTTCTTCATCCACGTTTTTCTACTCTATTCTGCTACATGATCCGTCCATTAAAGGCCACTGGGTCTTTCACCTCTCTTCACACACTCAGGACTTTGCTGTTTCTCTGACTTGACTCATCCTGACTCTGCCTGCGATGCTCTGCTTCTCACTGCAGGTAACTGAAACCCCCACGTGTCTTAAGACCAAGCCCACATGTTCTTTCTTTCATAAAAAGAAAAGAAAAATCCATGGTTATGCAGGATAGAAATAAATATCTGAATGGTTTTAATGCATTTATTCATTGTATTTTCCCTTACAGATCAGAAACATGTTTCAGATTACCTTGTAACTCTCATCATTATTAGCCCCTACCTCATACATAAAAAAATGCTCAAATCACACACTAAATTAAGAAATGACAGAAAATCTCGCTTTTTTAATGTAAGAAAAACATACTCTGCCTGCAGATTAGGGCTATTCCCATGTCTCTGCTGATTTTTACTGGCTACACACAGAAATTGAAGAGGGAGGTGCTCAAGAGAATTCATACTTTAAATGCTGAAACTACAGAAGACACAGTGCTAGAATGGGCCATTTCTTTACAAGAACATTTGCTAAAACTTCAAGTTAATCAGTGGTCTTAGGTAAGATTCTAGTTTGCTTGCCATAGGCAGATACTGGTGTTCTCTGTCTTAGGAAAATAAGAAGTGCTAGAATAAGATGCTTACAACTAAGATGAAAAAGGCAAAAGTGACTAGATGTTGAAAATTTGCAGGATGGGGGGGGAGGTAAGAAGTTGGAGAAAAAACAAAATCAGTATTGCTATTTAAAGACTCTGTTTTGTTATCTTGGAAACCTTCTCCCAAATTTTATGTTTCTATCAGACTCTCGGGTTTCAGATAAAAGGATTTTGTGTTGCTATTGTTACACAGACTAAAGGAATTCTTTACACAGGCCTTTTTGTTGTAAGAACAAAATCAAATCTCCTTGCCTTCTGAAACACCCAGGGATTCCAAGGAGTTTAGAGAGCAATGAATTCCTATCTCAGTTGTGAGAAGAAAACCAGATGGCTCTTGATTTCAGGACATAAATCTATATCCTACACCACCTACCACCAAATTGGGGGCAAACCTGCCATTTGTTGGATGTTATTCTATTTTTGGTTAAGAGTAGCACATTTAATCTATGGATTATCACTTTTATCATGAACGTTTTCATTACATTTAAGTTACATGATAGCCAGGCAGAATGGCCATGATGGCATCACTGACTCAACAGACATGAGTTTGAGCAGACTTCGGGAGATAGTAAAGGACAGGGAAGCGTGGCATGCTGCAGTCCACGGGGTTGCAAAGAGTCAGGCATGACTGAGTGACTGAACGGCAACAAACACCCCTGGGGGAAAACTCTGGTTAAGTATAGTTTCTTATAAGAATAAAGTAGTTATGTTTATAGCTACTAAATGTTGCAGAGAGTGGTGATCCTTTTTTCCATGAAGTAGATAAATAATCTGGCTTCCTAGGTGGCTCAGTGGTAAAGAACTTGCCGGCCAGTGCAGGGGACGTGGGTTCAATCCCTGGGTCAGGAAGATCCCCTGGAGTAGGAAATGGTAACTTACTACAGTATTCTTACCTGGAAAATTCCATGGACAGAGGAGCCTGGTGGGCTATAGTCCATGGAGTCACAAAAGAGTTTGACACAACTTAGAAACTAAACAACTGATAAATAATCAACACACGACATTTGAAGAGATATGAAGTATTGAAAATAGACTCTCATGTTGTACAGACTACGGAGAAATCAAGTCTTTTCACAAAACATGGGAGAGAAAACTGTTCAGTACATTCTGAGGGAGGTTAACCTAACTCCAACAAGTCAATTTTAATTTATCCCACACTCAGTTCTAAGGGAACTTAATTAATAGGGTATTAACAGTAGAATCAATTTTGCTATAAACATGACTGTTGACCTTCAAGGACATATTTTGATTTAAACAATTAACTAGTCACTGCTTGAGTTGGGCTCATAAAAAAAAAAAAAAGGTATAATTGTAAGGGACAATTATGGCCTTTTAAAAAAAATCAAAATCTGAACTCAGTTAAGACAGCCTCTGAGGATCATAACTGAGGAGGGAATTCCCTACTCAAGGAATCTTCCCAACCCAGGCATCGAACCCACATCTTCTGCATTGTAGGCAGATTCTTTATCATCTGAGCCACCAGGGAGACTGCAACAGGACATAAAAGACTGCAAATATCCTGTCAGAGGAAGATTAGAGAGAGTTTGTTACAAACAATCAAAAAATTAATATCCTTCTAGGAGGGGCTGGGATAGTTTGTTATAAGCATCGTGATAAAACACATTATGCAATGTACTACAATTCCATTTGATATGATATAAAGATGCCACAGCAATTTGACCTAAGGCAGAAGTAAGTAAGTACCACTTAACAGAGCCATGGCACTGTATTATAAGAATTAAAACAAATGATAGTTTTTATACACATGTAAAGTTATTTTACAGATTATATAACACTGTATATTTAGTTCATATATATTAACAGAAACTATTATACATTAAACTCTGTTTTTATCACTGTAAATTATTTTTAAAATTGTCTTTAATATAAATGAAAATAGCAGCAAATAGGTGCTTTAGCATCAGCTGCTAGCATCTGCTACATTAGGTAGCTTTTTCCATTTACTAATTACTGAGTAACATGGCAGTAACAATAAGAAGCACAATAAAATGCATCTGCTGTAGAAAGCTTACTGCGAATTGTGTAGCTAGAGACTTTAAATAAATTACCTCATTTAACTCCACAGTATTGCTTTATACTTTGTTTTTCACTTCTGATTTCAAAATATAAATATTCTGTCTCTGATCTTTCTTGTGCCTTAAGCCATGCACATCCCAGACTCAT